>NC_091283.1:428112000-428767834 GCF_032444005.1 Ranitomeya imitator
CCGCACTGGACTTCTCATCTGTATTCCTACAACTTGGTGAGCTGACTTTTCTTTTTTCTTTTTTCACTGTGCAAAAAATAGTAGTGACTTTATAAGAACCGCAAATGAAGAATTGGGTCTCACATTTTTGAGTTTTACATTTTTGAGGAAAATTGATAGTTTTCGCTAGTTTCTGCTCTAAAAACAGAAGACCATGACCATTTTTCTCACATTTTGCAACTGAGGAGAAAATGTTGGTTAAATCTGCTGTAATCACAAATATGGGTCTATATGTCAGGGCCGCCAGATCGCTATTGCATTGTGGTTGTCTTATCAGTATGACACTAATGGGCCTCATATAACACACGGAGCCCCGTGACAGCGCCGGCCGATATCCCCGCGCTGCTTCACCCCACAGTTCAGAGCTGCCTGCGGTAACTTCAGTTTTGTCTCAGCATCACTCCTTGGCATCTGTAAAATAATCCAAGAGATGTAGAGAAAACCAAGCCCTGTCTGGCCGGCTGCAAATGGTTTAATTGTGTTTTCAGATAGACCTGTTGGCGCGTTCATATCTTTCAATGCACAGTCTGCTTTTCCACTCCTTCACAGCTAATTACGTGTTCCTTTCCTGTTCGGGATCATTAAAGCCATTGTTTTGACAATCGTGCCATGCCCTGGATGAAGTATTCTCAGCCTGATCCTTCAGGAACCATTGATGGGAGAACAACAATACCACCCTGAGCCGAAAGGGAAGAATCATAACATGCTGCCGATTAATTGCAGACATTTCTGCGACGGAAGATCAATTCATGAGTGAGATTGTTTCTGCAACATGTGAATAGATGTCTGGAAAAAAAACAAAACGGAACTGTTGCAGAAATTTGTACAACGAATCTTCCAAGTGTGAATGCACCTTAAGGCAAAGTGCCCACGATGAGCTTTTCGTGCGTTTTTGACGCTGCAGAATTTCAGCACCATTTCTGCACCTATTATTTAACCCCTTCATGACCGGGGGATTTTTCGTTTTTCCGTGTTCGTTTTTCGCTCCCCTCCTTCCCAGAGCCATAACTTTTTTATTTTTCCGTCAATTCGGCCATGTGAGGGCTTATTTTTTGCGGGACGAGTTGTACTTTTGAACAACATCATTGGTTTTAGCATGTCGTGTACTAGAAAACGGGAAAAAAATTCCAAGTGCGGTGAAATTGCAAAAAAAGTGCAATCCCACATTGGTTTTTTGTTTGGCTTTTTTGCTAGGTTCACTAAATGCTAAAAATGACCTGCCATTATGATTCTCCAGGTCATTACGAGTTCATAGACACCAAACATGACTAGGTTATTTTTTATCTAAGTGGTGAAAAAAAATTCCAAACTTTGCTAAAAAAAAAAAAAAAAATTGCGCCATTTTCCGATACTCGTAGCGTCTCCATTTTTCATCATCTGGGGTCGGTTGAGGGCTTATTTTTTGCGTGCCGAGATGACGTTTTTAATGATAGCATTTCGGTGCAGATACGTTCTTTTGATCGCCCGTTATTGCATTTTAATGCAATGTCGCGGCGACCAAAAAAACGTAATTCTGGCATTTCAAGTTTTTTTCCCGCTACGCTGTTTAGCGATCAGGTTAATACTTTTTTTTATTTGATAGATCGGGCGATTCTGAGCGCGGCGATACCAAATATGCGTAGATTTGATATTTTTTTTATTGATTTATTTTGATTGGGGCGAAAGGGGGGTGATTTAAACTTTTATGTTTTTTTTATTTTTTTCACATTTTTTTAAACTTTTTTTTTTAACTTTTACCATGCTTCAATAGCCTCCATGAGAGGCTAGAAGCAGGCACAACTCGATCGCCTCTGCTACATAGCAGCGATCTGCTGATCGCTGCTATGTAGCAGAATTGCACGTGTGCTGTGAGCGCCGACCACAGGGTGGCGCTCACAGCGACGGGCAATCAGTAACCATAGAGGTCTCAAGGACCTCTATGGTTACAATATACAAGCATCGCCGACCCCCGATCATGTGACGGGGGTCGGCGATGACGTCATTTCCGGCCGGAAGCGGTAGTTAAATGCCGCTGTCTGCGTTTGACAGCGGCATTTAACTAGTTAATAGGTGCGGGCAGATCGCGATTCTGCCCGCGCCTATTACGGGCACATGTCAGCTGTTCAAAACAGCTGACATGTCCCGGCTTTGGTGCGGGCTCACCGCGGAGCCCTGCATCAAAGCAGGGGAGCCGGCATCGGACGGTATAGTACGTCCGATGCCGGTAAGGGGTTAAATTAGGGTTTTTTACACTTTATTTTTGAACACACTTTTTTATAGTGTTTTTGACTCTTTAGTATTTACTTCCTGGTATTTGGCTTGGACAAAACTTTATTGATATAGTTATATGCTGAATACATGCGTACTGATGTATTTCCACTGCGGAAACGGACTAAAAACGCATGTGTGTTTTTTTTCCTGCAGATTTCGGCACTTGGCAGAGCAAGTGTTCTTTCGATTTGAGAGAATCAGGCAAGATAATTGCTGGCTGAACCACTGTTTGCCCGATAACTATCTAAAGTGTATAGGGGGGCTTTATTTGAAGGGAGACCTCTGATAACTGTATAGTAAGGAACAATACACCAGGGTATTCATCTCACGGCCAGGACAGATTTTCATCCTCAAGAAGTACACTATGAAGGTTCTCAGTCAATATCAGCAGACAGAAACGCGTAATCATATGCCTGGTCCGCATCCGTTTGTCTCCCTGTTGATCCATCTTCTCCATTTCTGTCTTGGAGGGTTCAGTTTGCAGACATCTGTTCCGCTGTAACCTGCACTTTAGGCTTTTGTTATTGATAAACATTCATTAGCCGTCATTTTATTGTTGTATTTTGTGGGCATCTGTAGCAAAGAGTCCTGTTACATAAGACTCACCGCTCTGTGGAGAACATAGGTGCATTGTGATATGACTCCATCTGTCCCTTAGCCCTCCATGTAAAGTGACACACTTGTAGCGGAGGAAGTGTGAATACCTGGTGCTCCTCTCGGGCTCCTGTCCATCCTGTTCATAGAAAGAATGTATTCAAGAACAGTCATTGTTTTACTTTTTTTTTTTATTCCTAAATTAATAGTACACGTTAAAATAAGAAACTTTGTGATATATGTTATTAGTGAAAAACGCTTCTTTCTCCTCCTGAACTGATCACTCATTCCAAATAGTTTCAATTATTGAGTAAAATGTGTCTTCATCAAAGATAGGGGATGACAGTTGGTGCTCATAAAGTTCTATGTAGGACTGTAACAATCATATCTGGATAACATGCAGCTGACTGTCTGTCTCTGCCTCTAGTTCCTCTTCCTCCTCCATATAATTTTGTAAGCACCAACTGTCATATCCTAACTCAGTAATGGGAAAATCCGTTTTAACCCCTTAACACCCAATAACGTTCTGTGTCCGTTCATTGGGTGCCTCCCACTGTTTGGTGCGGGCTCCAGCAATGTGGACCTTTTCCGGCACATAACAGCTGATCTGATCAGGTCACCAATTTTCTAAATAAGTATATTTCTAAAGGTGCTATTGACATAAAATTCTCACCAGATGTTAGTAAGAAGCCATCCAATCCACACAAAGAAATCACGCCATAGATGTCCAAAAATTAAGTTACGTGTAACAGTGAGAAATGACACGGGGAAATAGTACAGTGCACATCATAAATGAGTACACCCCCTTTAAAAAGCAAGATTTTAATTAATATCTCACTGAATACAAGAACAATTTCCAAAATTTTGACAAGGCTGAGTTTCACATACTATTTTTTAAAACCATAATATGAATGTAAGGTTAATAATATGACTTTCATTACAAAATCTTCAGTTTCAGTCAAATTCGTTGATGCAAAAATGAATACACCCCAGATTAAAAACGACTACATCTAGTATTTTGTATGACCTCCAAAATGTTTCTAGGTAAGTCTTATACTGTAGGCATGGAATGAACAAGTTGGCGACAGATTGTAACATCTGTCTTTTTCCATTCTTCATGAACAACCTCTTTGAGAGCCAGGATGGAGAGTGATAACTAGGGATGAGCAAACCTGTGAAAGTTTGGATTCTTGAAAGCTGGACCCGAACTTGAACCACAGCCTGAACTCCATTGAAAAAATGGGTGGACTATTGAACTAGAAAGTATTCTCTCTCTCTCTCTCTCACTCACTATTTCTCTTGATTGATGAGACCAAGCTAAATGTTTTTGGACCTGATCTCTTCAAAACTGTGTGGTGTCATAAAGGTGATCTGAACCCAACTGAACACCTGTATGGAATCTTCTCATTTAAAGATTTTTCTGTATTTTCATGACTATGAAAATTGTACACTCTTGGCATTCTCTTGATGAGCTTCAAGAGGTAGTCACCGGGAATGGTTTTCACTTCACAGGTATGCCCTGTCAGGTTTATTAAGTGGGATTTCTTGCCTTATAAATGGTGTTTGGACTATCAGTTGTGTTGTGCAGAAGTCTGGTGGACACACAGCTGATAGTCCTACTGAATAGACTGTTAGAATTTGTATTATGGCAAGAAAAAAGCAGCTAAGTAAAGAAAAACGAGTGGTCATCATTACTTTAAGAAATGAAGGTCAGTCAGTCCGAAAAATGGGGAAAAATTTGAAAGTGTCCCCAAGTGCAGTGGCAAAAACCATCAAGCGCTACAAAGAAACTGGCTCACATGAGGACCGCCCCAGGAAAGGAAGACCAAGAGTCACCTCTGCTTCTGAGGATAAGTTTATCCGAGTCACTAGCCTCAGAAATCGCAGGTTAACAGCAGCTTATTATGTTTCCCAGGAGTGAGACGGAGGGAAGGAGAACCCGAGAGTGGACCATGTGGGTCACGGACCCAGAGCCCCCAAGGGTGAGCAAACCTGATGGATGCACCCCCTATACAGGGAGTGTTAGGAGCAGGCCCAAGGAGGATGGAACCACAACTGCCAGAGCCAAAGAGACAACTGGGTCAAAGCGGGAAAAGGTGAAGGTGCAGGACGGTAGGCAGACACAGGCTCCAAAGATGACTGCACGTAGAGAGCTGGAAAAAAAACAAAGTAATAAGTGGAGGCAATACTGAGGACAACTGGAACTGAGGAGGACAATAGGGCAGGGACCAGAGGAGACAGGGGAAAGACAGACAGCAGACAATAGGAAAATAGGGCTGGTAACCGGCTAGCAGAGCAGGAATAGACACTGGGCTAGCGAATAGGCAGGCAGGGCAGGGACCTGAGGAATGATGAGAGAAACCTAAGAGAAGCGAGTGTCACAAATGATTTAACCCCTTCAGATGGATTTACAGCGTGGGACAAGACTGTAACGATGGAAGGTATGGAATATTGTTGTTTGTTTTTTTAACTTTGTTTCAGGTGACAAGGGTCTTCAGGTGGATTAAGAGTATAATAAAATATTAAAACACCCTGTGTCTTTATTTCATTAAAATACTTTTTAATAATCTGTGTGTGTTTTATTAACCATTTCGTACTATTGGATGGATACGTGTCATAATTGACGCCTCTCCATTATTAACCTGGCTTAAGGTCACCTTACAATAGCAAGGTGACATTAACCCTTCATTACCCAATATCCCACCGCTACAGGGGAGTGGGAAGAGAGTGGCTAAGTGCCAGAATAGGCGCATCTTACAGATGTGCCTTTTCTGGGGTGGCTGGGGGCAGATGTTTTTAGCCAGGGGGGGGGCAATAACCATGGTCCCTCTCTAGGCTATTAATATCTGCCCTCAGTCACTGGCTTTCCCACTCTGGCGGAGAAAATTGCACGGGAGTCCACGCCAATTTTTTCCGGGATTTAACCCTTTAATTTAATAGCTAGAGACCCCAAATTTGACACACAGACACTTCTTACATTAATAAAGAGGAAAATGTAATAAAAGAAGGGATATGAGATGGTTTACTGTATGTAAACCATGTCTCATATCCTGTCGGGTTTGGGAAGGAGATAGGAAAAGCCGGCAATTGAATTACCGGCTTTTCTGCTATCTAGCGCTGTATGAAATATAAATATATACAGTACAGACCAAAAGTTTGGACACACCTTCTCATTTAAAGAATTTTCTGTATTTTCATGACTATGAAAATTGTACATTCACACTGAAGGCATCAAAGCTATGAATTAACACATGTGGAATTATATACTTAACAAAAAAGTGTGAAACAACTGAAATTTTGTCTTATATTCTAGGTTCTTCAAAGTAGCCACCTTTTGCTTTGATGACTGCTTTGCACACTCTTGGCATTTTCTTGATGAGCTTCAAGAGGTCGCCACCGAAAATGGTCTTCCAACAATCTTGAAGGAGTTCCCAGAGATGCTTAGCACCTGTTGGCCCTTTTGCCTTCACTCTGCAGTCCAGCTCACCCCAAACCATCTTGATTGGGTTCATGTCTGGTGACTGTGGAAGCCAGGTCATCTGGTGTAGCACCCCATCACTCTCCTTCTTGGTCAAATAGCCCTTACACAGCCTGGAGGTGTGTTTGGGGTCATTGTCCTGTTGAAAAATAAATGATGGTCCAACTAAACGCAAACCGGATGGAATAGCATGCTGCTGTAAGATGCTGTGGTAGCCATGCTGGTTTAGTATGCCTTCAATTTTGAATAAATCCCCAACAGTGTCACCAGCAAAGCACCCCCACACCATCACACCTCCTCCTCGATGCTTCACGGTGGGATCCAGGCATGTAGAGTCCATCCGTTCACCTTTTCTGCGTCGCACAAAGACACGCCGGTTGGAACCAAAGATCTCAAATTTGGACTCATCAGACCAAAGCAGAGATTTCCACTGGTCTAATGTCCATTCCTTGTGTTCTTTAGCCCAAACAAGTCTCTTCTGCTTGTTGTCTGTCCTTAGCAGTGGTTTCCTAGCATCTATTTTACCATGAAGGTCTGCTGCACAAAGTCTCCTCTTAACAGTTGTAGAGATGTGTCTGCTGCTAGAACTCTGTGTGGCATTGACCTGGTCTCAAATCTGAGCTGCTGTTAACCTGCGATTTCTGAGGCCGGTGACTCGGATAAACTTATCCTCAGAAGCAGAGGTGACTCTCGATCTTCCTTTCCTGGGGCGGTCCTCATGCGAACCAGTTTCTTTGTAGCACTTGATGGTTTTTGCCATTGCACTTGGGGACACTTTCAAAGTTTTGCCAATTTTTCGGGCTGACTGACCTTCATTTCTTAAAGTAATGATGGCAACTCATTTTTCTTTACTTAGCTGCTTTTTTCTTGCCATAATACAAATTCTAACAGTCTATTCAGTAGGACTATCAGCTGTGTGTCCACCAGACTTCTGCACAACACAACTGATGGTCCCAACCCCATTTACAAGGCAAGAAATCCCACTTATTAAACCTGACAGGGCACACCTGTGAAGTGAAAACCATTCCCGTGACTACCTCTCACATAGTAACATAGTAACATAGTAACATAGTTAGTAAGGCCGAAAAAAGACATTTGTCCATCCAGTTCAGCCTATATTCCATTATAATAAATACCCAGATCTACGTCCTTCTACAGAACCTAATAATTGTATGATACAATATTGTTCTGCTCCAGGAAGACATCCAGGCCTCTCTTGAACCCCTCGACTGAGTTTGCCATCACCACCTCCTCAGGCAAGCAATTCCAGATTCTCACTGCCCTAACAGTAAAGAATCCTCTTCTATGTTGGTGGAAAAACCTTCTCTCCTCCAGACGCAAAGAATGCCCCCTTGTGCCCGTCACCTTCCTTGGTATAAACAGATCCTCAGCGAGATATTTGTATTGTCCCCTTATGTACTTATACATGGTTATTAGATCGCCCCTCAGTCGTCTTTTTTCTAGACTAAATAATCCTAATTTCGCTAATCTATCTGGGTATTGTAGTTCTCCCATCCCCTTTATTAATTTTGTTGCCCTCCTTTGTACTCTCTCTAGTTCCATTATATCCTTCCTGAGCACCGGTGCCCAAAACTGGACACAGTACTCCATGTGCGGTCTAACTAGGGATTTGTACAGAGGCAGTATAATGCTCTCATCATGTGTATCCAGACCTCTGAAGCCCATCAAGAGAATACCAAGAGTGTGCAAAGCAGTCATCAAAGCAAAAGGTGGCTACTTTGAAGAACCTAGAATATAAGACATAATTTCAGTTGTTTCACCCTTTTTTGTTAAGTATATAATTCCAAATGTGTTAATTCGTAGTTTTGATGCCTTCAGTGTGAATGTACAATTTTCATAGTCATGAAAATACACAAAAATCTTTAAATGAGAAGGTGTGTCCAAACTTTTGGTCTGTACTGTATATATATGTGTCTGACTGAAATATATATATATATATATATATATATATATATTTATTTAGACTGTATATATGTTTTTATTAATTTTTGAGGCCATGGATCCATTCTATGTCCGTTTTGCAAGCCGGCGAGAAAATCTTGCCGTATGGATGCCATACGGATGCCATACGGATGTCACACAGATAATTTGATGCGAGGAAATCGCATCCTCGCACTGCACACGGATCACTGTTTTGTAAACATTTGTGTGATTCTCGTCCGTGTAAAACGGACCGTATTTTTATACGTTGTGTGTGTCCCCAGCCTAACAGTTTTTGTGTCTCAAAAATGCTCAAGTTCTGCAAAATGTTGCAAAATTTGTGCAAAAAATTCAGGTGTGCAAATTTTTTTTGGAGAGGCTAGTGGGTGACGTCCTTTTGCACAAAAAAAGTGTGACTTTTTAAGAAGTCACATTTGATGAATCAGCAAAAAACATATGGAAAAGTCACATTGGAAATAAGAAGATTTAACAAAAAGAACAAAAAACAGCTTAAAAAAAAGACCAAAATGCTTTAAGGAATTTGTCTTAAATCAAAAAGTCACTGAGAGTAATTCATGCCAAATAATGGCAAAAATGCAATGATGAATCAGGCTCAAAGATTATTAAAAAGTTGTTCAACTTTATGTACAGTGATTATGATTTATTATAAAATTAAATAAAGACAAGCCCATTTTTCAGCTGCCAAGGATTCACTTTACGTGAATGTCAAGCAGCACCCATAGCTGGAGAGTTGGGGGGAAAGGACAAACAACCAATATAATAATGAAAAAACAGCCAGTTCTCCATAATGGTTCAATACAACTCTACATAATACTGGGTGGCTTAGGGTTAGTTCAATAGTGGTTGCTAAAAGGGAAAATAGTCTAAGTTTTGGAGACCTATGGACCTACCTGGGTTAGTAGTGACATACCTGGTGGACTGGGGCAGCGAAGGGTCAGCTTGTCCGTACATGCTGGGAGTGGTAGTTTTGCCTCAACTTATGAGACAGTGTGAATAATTCAGCATCAGTCCCAGTTCCTCCTCTCTGGAGGTTATGATGATCCATAGACCACAAATAAAGTGAACCCTGATTTTTGATTCTTTTCTTTCCAACCGCACAAATTGCATTTAATGGATAAATTATGACTCAGGCTCGAAATGTTTGACAAGGATTAGTGACATCGTGTACCTGAACTGCAGCCAAGTCAAAGTCTGAGCGAACGCACATGTCGGGGACACTTTTCTAGTGAGTAAGAGTCTTTAATTAGTGAAATCCACTTCTCCAAATTAGCAGGGTGGCGGCACTAAACGGACGATGTTCTTAAAGATTCGGGGGTGGTTTCAGATATTAAAAACACCAGCAGTCTCTCCTTGTACAGGACTGAAGGATGAGATGTTTGCTTGTTAACAGAGATTTTATGTGCTGGATCCCATCACTGGTGGTATATACAGACACAGACAGAAAAGGGACCCTTTGCAAGAACAATATATGGGCCCTTTGCAGGCCAAGAGCTCCTAAAAATGCAAAATTGCACTGCTTTTCAGGTATAAATGGGCCCCCTTACCTCTTGAGCCACTGTGCAGCTGCACAGGTTGCACCAATGATATGTCCACCCCTGATTGGATGTAAATACGTAACTAACAATTAAAGTTGCACTCTGTAGCGCTATAGCATGCAAACATAAAATTTATGAAATTGGAATTAAATTACTGCTCTACAGAATAGGAAAAAAACAAAGGTACTAAGTGAATAAATTGGCCAATTCATGTGTGCCCAGCAGCCACGACGAGGCGATCTTCTTTTGCTGGGAACCTAACCTAATGTGAATACTCTTCTGTGCTGCTAGCTACATTTATATGGCTAGGTAGGATGCTGCTATGATTAAAACCACCATAGGCTGATGGGTGGAGTGCTTGGTCAGAGGGCCTATTATACAAATATCAAAGATTGATTGTTACTTCCAAACAGAGAACAGGTGTGCACAGGTGCATACTAAGGGTACCGTCACACTGAGCGATGCTGCAGCGATATCGACAACGATGTCGATCGCTGCAGCGTCGCTGTTTGGTCGCTGGAGAGCTGTCACACAGACAGCTCTTCAGCGACCAACGATCCCGAAGTCCCCTGGTAACCAGGGTAAACATCGGGTTACTAAGCGCAGGGCCGCGCTTAGTAACCCGATGTTTACCCTGGTTACCAGCGTAAACGTAAAAAAACAAACACTACATACTTACCTTCCGTGTCTGTCCTCCGGCGCTCTGCTTTCCTCTGCACTGTCAGCGCCGGTCAGCCGGAAAGCAGAGCGGTGACGTCACCGCTGTGCTTTCCGGCTGGCCGGCGCTCACAGCCAGTGCAGAGAAGCACAGCGCTGGAGGACAGACACGGAATGTAAGTATGTAGTGTTTGTTTTTTTAGGTTTACGCTGGTAACCAGGGTAAACATCGGGTTACTAAGCGCGGCCCTGCGCTTAGTAACCCGATGTTTACCCTGGTTACCAGTGAAGACATCGCTGGATCGGCGTCACACACGTCAGCGGGAAGTCCAGCGACGAAATAAAGTTCTGGACTTTCCTCAGCGACCAACAATCTCCCAGCAGGGGCCTGATCGTTGGTCGCTGTCACACATAACGATTTCCTTAACGATATCGTTGCAACGTCACAAAAAGCAACGATATCGTTAACGATATCGTTATGTGTGACGGTACCTTAAGAGTAGCCCTCTCTATATTTAACAATTAAAGCTGCACAGCATGCAAACATGAATTATATGAAATTCGAATTGCATTACTGCTCTACAAAAATAGGAAGAAGCAAAGATACTTAGCGCATTAATTTTACCAATTCATGCATGCCCAGTAGCCACGACAAGGCGATCTTCTTTACCTGACAACCTATTTTTGCATGCTATTGTGTTACAGCGTGCAACTTTAATTGTTAGTTAAATTTAGAAATGGCTACTCTTAGTATGCACCTGTTCACACCTGTTCTCTGGAAGTGACAGTCAGTCTTTGATATTTGAATGTGTATATGGGCACAAACAGTAAATGCAATTCCAGTGCCTGAGTAAATTTACTCAGAATGAGACCTTATTTATAGCTGTCCCCCAAACCCAATAAAGCAGGGTGCAATAGCACTCCAAGGTACCCCTAAGCCAATAGTTAGGTTTGGCTAAAAATTGCAATTGTATGATATCTTTTCTATTCCATATTAACACTTGTGCCTAAGAGCGCTCGTTGAATGTTTGCCTTTTTTCTCTGTATCAGTGTCACTCTCCAATCTTACTAACATCTCTGTCACAGTAAGTCGATATGTACACATTAGGACTCATTTACCAAAAGTGTCTAAAAGAAAGACTGGCTTTGTTGCCCATAGCAACCAGTCACAGTACAGCTTTCACTTCATAAACTGCTCTGGTAAAATGAAAGCTGCTCTGTGATTGGTTCATATGGGTAACAAAGACAGTTTTCCTTTTAGACACTTTTTATAAATCAGCCTTAATGTCTTTTTTAGGCTGATTTCACCTGTAACCTGCGTGGAACAGTGCAGCGAAAGCTCCCCATAGAATAAACATAATGCACAGCATTGTCAAAACTATTTTACTGTGCACATTTTCCGTCTTATGTCGCTTCTTTTACCCTCATTGGCATTCGGAAACCCTGAAGCAGATCGTTTCCGTCAGGAAGCCGCCCACTCTCTACAATTCTCATTATAGGGAGAAAGGCACTGCAAGAATGGCGACTAAACCGCTGCCTCAGGAAAATGACCGGTGGTGTTATCCTGAAGTGTTTTCACCTGTGTCAGTACCTAAAAGACTCCGTGTGCACATAGCCCAAGAGACTTTGGCCCTAATTCATCAGTTGTGTTAATTTAAGTCCCTTTTCATAGTTGTCTTATGATACTCGTTGCTCTTTTATTACACCAAATTCTTCAAAATGATGCATGTGGTTCGCAAATTTTGCGCAAACTCAAAAATGGTCTTTATTTTTGCGCTTAACCATTACTTTTTTTTTAGTAAAAATTACACAAAAATATTTTGACATCCCTGAAATAATTCCTGGAGGAGAAGACTGGAGTATATTTGTGCAAAAATTTTGAAACTATTTCGAAAAGTCGAAACAACATCTGAATTGCTGAAATTCTGCCCATAATGGTGAAATATGAAAAAAAAGATAAGCACCTAAAAAAGTGACTTTAAAAAAGACACAAAGGGAAAGATTAATATGACGCAAATAAAAAAGGGCAAAATACACAAAACTAGACAAAAATGAAAAAGATGAATATGGCGAAAACAATTAAAAAAAAGCACAAAATGCACAAAACTAGACCCAACAAAAAGGTGGAAAAGCATTGATGAATCGGCTCTTTCGTTTTTGCTTTGTTTGCTTTTGGGTAGAGAACTATTCTGGGCTGATGGGATGTAAGCGGAGCTCGGCATATGATGGAGGAGGTTGATTTTACAGATGATGTTTTGGTTTCATCTCCTCAGTTTCCTCTTCTGCTTTTCAGGTTCATTCAAATCCCACCGCCTCTCTGTACGGAAATACGCTGGTAACATAATCGTACGTCCCCAGCCCCCATGTCATGTTTGATCCACAGTGATTTAAATGATCAGTCCTGCGATGGATAACTGATTGCAGGAAGAGGCTTGTAGTGCGCGCTGCTGGGGGGGAACATAGAGCACTTATTGTCCTATACACTTTGTAGTACAGATCGCAGCAACCAAGTATTTTCAGCATGTCCCAAGGACTCGATTCTTCATTGCATTTTTTACATTTTTCTTTTACGTGAATACCTCTCAATTAGTGACTTTTTGATTTGTGTCAAATTCATCAAAGGATTTGTGTCTTTTATCATTTTTGTTCACTTTCAATTTTAACGTCAATGTGACTCTTTTAAGGGGGCCCGATTCATCATTTGTGATTTTCTTTTTTGTTGCCTTGTGGTTTTTGTTGATATTTTTCTGCAACAAATTCTCCAAAACGGTGCTCTTTGTTCTTAAATTTGGCATTAGATAAAAAATGCTATTTAATTTTGTATTTTCATGAATTTGTCTATAACATCTGTATCATCTATATCTATACAGCTATATTTACAATAAGCTTTAATAAAGAGTCATCTCCAACATTCACAACATATTCACAGGATATCTATCTTGAGAATGGGGCTCCACTTGCGCCACTGTGAATGGAGAGGTGTTGATGTATGTGGGCTCATTTCATTCACTTCTATGGGACTTCCAAAAGAACCAAGCTTACTTGGCAATTTTTAGAACTTCTATAGAAGTCAATAGACACACGTGCAGCCACCTCTCTATTCACAGTGGCCACCATGTTTTGGAGATTAGGTGCAGGACCCAGATGCCATAAATATTGGAGATGGGAATACCCTTCTAAGGCTACAGTTACACATCTGTGTGACATATCCTGTACGTTTTTTTTCTCAGACAGTGCACTGCCCAATAGAGTTTCATTGATACCTAGATACATCAAGTTTCAAAACAGGTCCGTGTTTCTCAGAGAATGTCCGATTCTCATCTTCAACCTCCCCTCCAAGAGTGTTTTCACCTTCATGACCATGACAAATTTTACAATTATGACCACTGTCACATTATGAGGTTATAACTCTAGAACGGATCCCACTGATTCTGAAACTGTTTTCTCAAGATATATTGTACTTCATGATAGTGGAACAATTTGTTCAATAAGGCTTGCAATTATTTGTGAAAAAATCTGAAAATGTTTAAAATTTAGCATTTTTCACACTTTTATTTTTTATGCCCTTAAATCAGAGAGTCATGTCACACAAAATAGTTAATAAACAACATTTCCCACATGTCTACTTTACATCAGCACAATTTTTGAAACATAATTTTTTTTTACTAGGAAGTTAGAAGGGTTAAAAGCTGATCAATGATTTCTCATTTTTCCAACTAAATTTACAAAACCATTTATTTTAGAGACCACCTCACATTTGAAGACAGAAAAAACACACAATTGACACCATCCTTAAAGCTGCACCCCTCAATGTACTCAAAACCACATTCAAGAATTTTATAAACCCTTCATCAGCTTTACAGAAATTTTTGGAACATGGAATACATTTTTTTTACTTTTTTCCGAATTTTTTTTACCCCAATTCTTTTTCGTTTCACAGGTGTAACAGGAGAAAAAGGACCCCAAAATGTGTTGAGCACTTTCTTCTGAGCACTCCAGTACCCCTTATGTGGGGGAAACTACAGTTTCAGTGCACAGTAGGGCTTGGAAGGGCAAGAGCACCATTTGACTTTTTGAACGCAAAATTGGCTGCAATCGAGAGTGGATGCCATGTTGCATTTGGAGAGTCCCCGATGTGCCTAAACAGTGGAAACTCCTTACAAGTGACCCCATTTTGCAGAACTAAACCCTTCAAGGAAGCCTTTCATGTATGGTGAGCACCTTGATCCCCCAGGTGCTTCACAGAAATTTATAATGTTGAGCCATGAATAGAACAAAAATCACATTTTTTCCACATACCGTATATACTCGAGTATAAGCCGACCCGAGTATAAGCCGACCCCCCTAATTTTGCCACAAAAAACTGGGAAAACTTATTGACTCGAGTATAAGCCTAGGGTGGAAATGCAGCATTTACCAGTGAATTTCAAAAATAAAAATAGATCATTATTTCCCCATAGCTGTGCCATATAGTGCTCTGCACCGTTCATTATTTCCCCATAGCTGTGCCCCATATAGTGCTCTGCACCGTTCATTGTGCCCCATTGCTGTGCCCATATACGGTGCTCTGCACCGTTCATTGTGCCCCATTGCTGTGCCATATACGGTGCTCTGCACCGTTCATTGTGCCCCATTGCTGTGCCATATACGGTGCTCTGCACTGTTCATTGTGCCCCATTGCTGTGCCATATACGGTGCTCTGCACCGTTCATTGTGCCCCATTGCTGTGCCATATACGGTGCCATATGCTCCCTGCATGTCCCACATATATACACAGCTCTGCCGCCTGCATGTCTCACATATATACACAGCTCTGCCGCCTGCATGTCCCTCATATATACACAGCTCTGCTCCCTGCATGTCCCACATATATACACAGCTCTGCTCCCTGCACCGTTCATTGTGCCCCATAGAAATCTCTGCCGCCGCCGCTGCTGCAATAAAAAAAAAAAAACACATACTCACCTCCCTTGATTGCAGCTCCCGGCGTCTCGTTCCGGCGCCTCCATCTTCCCGGCGTCTCTGCTCTGACTGATCAGGCAGAGGGCGCTGCGCACACTATATGCGTCATCGCGCCCTCTGCCTGAACAGTCAGAGCGCAGACGTCGGGAAGATGGAGGCGCCGGCCGGGAAGATGGAGCGACGCCCGGCGGCTGGAACGAGGACAGGTGAATATGACATACTCACCTAGTCCTGGCGATCCTCGCGCTGTCCCTCTGCCTGGTCTTCGGTGCCGCAGCTCTTCCTGTCAGCGGTCACCGGCACCGCCGATTAGAGGAATGAATAGGCGGCTCCGCCCCTATGGGAGGTGGAGCCGCTTATTCATATCTCTAATGAGCGGTCCCACGTGACCGCTGAAGAGAGGAAGAAGCTGCAGCACAGAAGACGGGGAGGAAGGCAGGGACAGCGCGAGGATCGCTGGGACTAGGTAAGTATGCCTCAGCGCCCTCACCCCCTCACCCGCCGACCCTGCCACCCACATTGACTCGAGTATAAGCCGAGAGGGGCACTTTCAGCCCAAAAATTTGGGCTGAAAATCTCGGCTTATACTCGAGTATATACGGTAAATGTTATATTAGCCTCAAATATTTTATTTTTACAAGTGTAACATGATAAAATAGACCCCAAAATTGTTGTGCAATTTGTCCTGAGTATGCTGATTGTTGTGAATTCTGTGGTCAAGCTCCCTCCTGTGGTCATGAGTGGTACTTCGGCTGGTTCTGTCCATGAGCTTCCTCTGGTGGATGTGAGTGGGGCTGCGGCTTCTGAGTTTCCTTCCTCAGGTGACGAGGTTAAGTCGTTAGGTGCTGCTCTATTTAACTCCTGAAGACACAAAAGAGAATAGTGAAACCAAAAACACTCAGTTTGAAAAAATGTTGCAGTAATCCGCAAGTGCTAGTAAAAGATGTAAAAAACAGGGTATTTGGTTGATACGTTTTTTGCAAAAAATGTATACTAAGCTGCTCTACCAATCTTCACGGTATACCCTTATCAGAGCAGTCCTAACTAATGTATGCAATCCCTATCTGATGTATTTAAAAACCTGATCATCTGTATATAACCTGTGTGAACAGGGTTCAGAGAGGAAAAATCCATGTGTGCATACAGGGTAGAACAGCTTTTGTGCAGATAGCCCAAGAGGAGTGGTGGAACTCCCCAGTCTTGTAGACACAAGAGAACAATTATGGAAACAGGAACACATGGGCTACTTGCACAGTGAACAAGTCTGTATGATCATGTTCACACACCACCAAGAAACCTGAAGACACAAAAGAGAATAATGAAACCAAAAACACTCAGTTTGAAAAAATGTTGCAGTAATCCGCAAGTGCTAGTAAAAGATGTAAAAAACAGGGTATTTGGTTGATACGTTTTTTGCAAAAAATGTATACTAAGCTGCTCTACCAATCTTCACGGTATACCCTTATCAGAGCAGTCCTAACTAATGTATGCAATCCCTATCTGATGTATTTAAAAACCTGATCATCTGTATATAACCTGTGTGAACAGGGTTCAGAGAGGAAAAATCCATGTGTGCATACAGGGTAGAACAGCTTTTGTGCAGATAGCCCAAGAGGAGTGGTGGAACTCCCCAGTCTTGTAGACACAAGAGAACAATTATGGAAACAGGAACACATGGGCTACTTGCACAGTGAACAAGTCTGTATGATCATGTTCACACACCACCAAGAAACCTGAAGACACAAAAGAGAATAGTGAAACCAAAAACACTCAGTTTGAAAAAATGTTGCAGTAATCCGCAAGTGCTAGTAAAAGATGTAAAAAACAGGGTATTTGGTTGATACGTTTTTTGCAAAAAATGTATACTAAGCTGCTCTACCAATCTTCACGGTATACCCTTATCAGAGCAGTCCTAACTAATGTATGCAATCCCTATCTGATGTATTTAAAAACCTGATCATCTGTATATAACCTGTGTGAACAGGGTTCAGAGAGGAAAAATCCATGTGTGCATACAGGGTAGAACAGCTTTTGTGGAGATAGCCCAAGAAGAGTGGTGGAACTCCCCAGTCTTGTAGACACAAGAGAACAATTATGGAAACAGGAACACATGGGCTACTTGCACAGTGAACAAGTCTGTATGATCATGTTCACACACCACCAAGAAACCTGAAGACACAAAAGAGAATAGTGAAACCAAAAACACTCAGTTTGAAAAAATGTTGCAGTAATCCGCAAGTGCTAGTAAAAGATGTAAAAAACAGGGTATTTGGTTGATACGTTTTTTGCAAAAAATGTATACTAAGCTGCTCTACCAATCTTCACGGTATACCCTTATCAGAGCAGTCCTAACTAATGTATGCAATCCCTATCTGATGTATTTAAAAACCTGATCATCTGTATATAACCTGTGTGAACAGGGTTCAGAGAGGAAAAATCCATGTGTGCATACAGGGTAGAACAGCTTTTGTGCAGATAGCCCAAGAGGAGTGGTGGAACTCCCCAGTCTTGTAGACACAAGAGAACAATTATGGAAACAGGAACACATGGGCTACTTGCACAGTGAACAAGTCTGTATGATCATGTTCACACACCACCAAGAAACCTGAAGACACAAAAGAGAATAGTGAAACCAAAAACACTCAGTTTCTTGGTGGTGTGTGAACATGATCATACAGACTTGTTCACTGTGCAAGTAGCCCATGTGTTCCTGTTTCCATAATTGTTCTCTATTTAACTCCACCTAGTTCTTTGTTCCTTGCCTCCAGTCAATGTTCCAGTATTGGTCTTGCTCTCTCCTGGATCGTCCTTGTGGCCTGCATAAGCTAAGTTCTGCTTGTGTTACTTTTGTTTGCTATTTTTTCTGTCCAGCTTGCTATATTGGTTTGTCTTGCTTGCTGAAAGCTCTGGGACGCAGAGGGAGCGCCTCCGTACCGTTAGTCGGTGCGGAGGGTCTTTTTGCGCCCTCTGCGTGGTTGTTTGTAGGTTTTTGTGTTGACCGCAAAGCTATCTTTCCTATCCTCGGTCTATTCAGTAAGTCGGGCCTCACTTTGCTAAAATCTATTTCATCTCTGTGTTTGTATTTTCATCTTTACTCACAGTCATTATATGTGGGGGGCTGCCT
Source organism: Ranitomeya imitator (assembly GCF_032444005.1). Taxonomy (NCBI): domain Eukaryota; kingdom Metazoa; phylum Chordata; class Amphibia; order Anura; family Dendrobatidae; genus Ranitomeya; species Ranitomeya imitator. The sequence goes on from NC_091283.1 coordinate 428,130,602, forward strand.
TTTCCTTTGGGGAATTTCTCTGAGGCAAGGTAGGTTTATTTTTCTATCTTCAGGGCTAGCTAGTTTCTCAGGCTGTGCCCGAGGCGCCTAGGTCTGGTCAGGAGCGCTCCACGGCTACCTCTAGTGTGGTGTGATAGGATTAGGGATTGCGGTCAGCAGAGTTCCCACGTCTCAGAGCTCGTCCTATGTTATTAGTAACTATCAGGTCACTTTGTGTGCTCTTAACCACCAGGTCCATTGTGGTTCTGAATCACCAGTTCATAACAGCTGATATCCCATATAGTTAGGTCCATATATATTTGGACAGAGACAACATTTTTCTAATTTTGGTTATAGACATTACCACAAGGAATTTTAAACAAAACAATTTAGATGCAGTTGAAGTTCAGACTTTCAGCTTTCATTTGAGGGTATCCACATTTAAATTGGATGAAGGGTTTAGGAGTTTCAGCTCCTTAACATGTGCTACCCTGTTTTTAAAGGGACCAAAAGCAATTGGACAAATTCAATAATTTTAAATAAAATGTTCATTTTTAGTACATGGGTTGAAAACCCTTTGTTGGCAATGACTGCCTGAAGTGTTGAACTTATGGACATCACCAGATTCTGTGTTTCATCCTTTTTGAAGCTCTGCCAGGCCTTCACTGCGGTTCTTTTTGGTTGCTGTTTGTTTGTGGGCCTTTCTGTCTGAAGTTTAGTCTTTAACAAGTGAAATGCATGCTCAATTGGGTTGAGATCAGGTGACTGACTTGGCCATTCAAGAATATTCCACTTCTTTGCTTTAACCCCTTCATGACCTTGGGATTTTTCGTTTTTCCGTGTTCATTTTTCACTCTCCTCCTTCCCAGAGCCATAACTTTCTTATTTTTCCGTCAATTTGGCCATGTGAGGGCTTATTTTTTGCGGGACGAGTTGTACTTTTGAACGACATCATTGGTTTTAGCATGTCGTGTACTAGAAAACGGGAAAAAAATTCCAAGTGCGGTGAAATTGCAAAAAAAGTGCAATCCCACACTTGTTTTTTGTTTGGCTTTTTTGCTAGGTTCACTAAATGCTAAAATTGACCTGCCATTATGATTCTCCAGGTCAGTACGAGTTCATAGACACCTAACATGACTAGGTTATTTTTTATCTAAGTGGTGAAAAAAAATTCCAAACTTTGCTAAAAAACAAAAAAAACAAAAAATGTTGCCATTTTCCGATACTCGTAGCGTCTCCATTTTTCGTGATCTGGGGTCGGTTGAGGGCTTATTTTTTGCGTGCCGAGCTGGCGTTTTTAATGATAGCATATTGGTGCAGATACGGTATTTTGATCGCCCGTTATTGCATTTTAATGCAATGTCGCGGCGACATAAAAAACGTAATTCTGGCGTTTCTAATTTTTTTCTCGCTACGCCGTTTAGCGATCAGGTTAATGCTTTTTTTTAATTGATAGATCAGGCAATTCTGAGCGCGGCGATACCAAATATGCGTAGATTTGATTTTTTTATTGATTTATTTTGATTGGGGCGAAAGGGGGGTGATTTAAACTTTTATATTTTTTTTATTTTTTTCACATTTTTTTTAACTTTTTTTTTTTACTTTTGCCATGCTTCAATAGCCTCCGTGGGAGGCTAGAAGCAGGCACAACGCGATCGGCTCTGCTACATAGCAGCGATCTGCTGATCGCTGCTATGTATCAGAAATGGAGGTGTGCTGTGAGCGCTGACCACAGGGTGGCGTTCACAGCCACTGGTCATCAGTAACAATGAAGGTCTCCAGGACCTCTATGGTCACCATCCTGACGCATCGCCGACCCCCGATCATGTGACGGGGGTCGGCGATGACGTCATTTCCGGCCGCCCGGCCGGAAGCGGTAGTTAAATGCCGCTGTCTGCGTTTGACAGCGGCATTTAACTAGTTAATAGGTGCGGGCAGATCGCGATTCTGCCCGCACCTATTACGGGCACATGTCAGCTGTTCAAAATAGCTGACATGTCCCGGCTTTTATGCGGGCTCACCGCGGAGCCCTGCATCAAAGCAGGGGATCTGACCTCGGACGTACTATCCCGTCCGAGGTCAGATAGGGGTTAATAAACACCTGGGTTGCTTTGGCTTTATGTTTTGGGTCATTGTCCATCTGTAGTATGAAATGACGACCAATCAGTTTGGCTGCATTTGGCTGGATCTGAACACACAGTATGTCTCTGAATACCTCAGAATTCATTCGGCTGCTTCTGTCCTGTGTCACATCATCAATAAACACTAGTGACCCAGTGCCACTGGCAGCCATGCATGCCCAAGCCATCACACTGCCTCCACCGTGTTTTACAGATGATGTGGTATGCTTTGGATCATGAGCTGTACCACGCCTTCGCCATACTTTTCTCTTTCCATCATTCTGGTAGAGGTTGATGTTGATTTCATCTGTCCAAAGAATGTTCTTCCAGAACTGTGCTGGCTTTTTTAGATGCTTTTTTTTTAGCAAAGTCCAGTCTAGCCTTTTTATTCTTGATGCTTATGAGTGGCTTGCACCGTGCAGTGAACCCTCTGTATTTTGTTTCATGTAGTCTTCTCTTTATGGTAGATTTGGATATTGATATGCCGACCTCCTGGAGAGTGTTGTTCACTTGGTTGGCTGTTGTGAAGGGGTTTCTCTTCACCATGGAGATTTTTCCGCGATCATCCACCACTGTTGTCTTCCGTGGGCGCCCAGGTTTTTTTGCATTGATGAGTTCACCAGTGCTTTCTTTCTTTCTCAGGATGTACCAAACTGTAGATTTTGCCACTCCTAATATTGTAGCAATTTCTCAGATGGGTTTTTTCTGTTTTCGCAGCTTAAGGATGGCTTGTTTCACCTGCATGGAGAGCTCCTTTGACCGCATGTTTACTTCACAGCAAAACCTTCCAAATGCAAGCACCACACCTCAAATCAACTCCAGGCCTTTTATCTGCTTAATTGAGAATGACATAATGAAGGGATTGCCCACACCTGTCCATGAAATAGCCTTGGAGTCAATTGTCCAATTACTTTTGGTCCCTTTAAAAACAGGGTGGCAATGTTGTCTCTGTCCAAATATATATGGACCTAACTGTATGTGGGGTAAACCTACTGTTTGGGAGCACGGCAGGGCTCAGAAGGGAATTAAATAAAACTACTAATGTATATAGCAAGGTAGCAGTGAAAAATTAAAATATAACTTTTAATAATCCTTTAAAATTGACCCATGGTCTCAACGAGATAAAAGACAAACAACATACATACAACATACTGTATATTCAGAGATTGATCTGGGACTCAGGAATTGTTTGTAGACAATAATTGAACCACACTGAATAAACCTATATAACCATCGCTGAAAGGTTTTTACTTAACAGTAACTAGTTATATCTCTTGAGCCCACGTGAACAGGACCATACTAGTGTATACCAACATATAGAATAATGCTTGTATATAGTTTAGCTGTCACTGTTACAATAGCTGTGTAATGGAAAACACAGTACAATATATCAACATGCAATAAATGTTAATATAGTTATTTTTATGTAAGGAGAAAAAGAAACCTTAGATAATAAAAGGAACAGTCTCACTCCGTTCGTTCATAGATGTGGCCTTGATACGTTCCAGACTTGTCATAAGGTCTGGCCCAGTAGCGTAGCTACCGGGGGGGCAGAGGAGGCCATCGCCCCGGGCTCCGTGCTCTGAGGGGGCCCACCCGGAGCTACGCTACTGTAACTGCATCGGCGCGCTGCGCGCGCCGATGCAGTTACATTCTGCGACGGGGCAGGGAGAATCGATCTCCCTGCTCTGCCGCTATAGGGCCCCTGAGCAGGCGGGGGGGGGGGGGGGGGGGCCCGGTGCCAGCAGTGGGCCCCCCGCCCACTATCGCAATGTGAGCTGTATCGGCATCTAGCCGATACAGCTCACCACAGTGATGAGGGAAGGAGCGCTGCGCTCCTTCTCCCATCATCCCCCACACTGACAGCGGGCGCGATGACGTCACTGTCCGGCGCCCGCAGTCAGTGTAGATGAGCGGGAGCAGGGAGCGCTGCTGGAAGAACAAGGAGGAAGAGAGGTGAGTATTTGTTTATTTATAGGATCTGTCTATTGGGGGGGTGCTGCCTTATTTATAGGATCTGTCTATTGGGGGGGGGTGCTGCCTTATTTATAGGATCTGTCTATTGGGGGGGGTATGCTGCCTTATTTATAGGATCTGCCTATTGGGGGGGGTGCTGCCTTATTTATAGGATCTGCCTATTGGGGGGGTGCTGCCTTATTTATAGGATCTGTCTATTGGGGGGGTGCTGCCTTATTTACAGGATCTGTCTATTGGGGGGGTGCTGCCTTATTTAGAGGATCTGCTTATTGCGGGGGGGGGGGGGGGGGGGTGCTGCCTTATTTACAGGATCTGTCTATTGGGGGGGTGCTGCCTTATTTACAGGATCTGCCTATTGGGGGGGTGCTGCCTTATTTACAGGATCTGTCTATTGGGGGGGTGCTGCCTTATTTAGAGGATCTGCTTATTGCGGGGGGGGGGTGCCTTATTTATAGGATCTGTCTATTGGGGGGGGTGCTGCCTTATTTATAGGATCTGTCTATTGGGGGGGTGCTGCCTTATTTATAGGATCTGCCTATTGGGGGGGGGGTGCTGCCTTATTTATAGGATCTGTCTATTGGGGGGGCTTGCTGCCTTATTTACAGGATCTGTCTATTGGGGGGGTGTGCTGCCTTATTTACAGGATCTGCCTATTGTGGGTTGCTGCCTTATTTACAGGATCTGCCTTTTGGGGGGGTGCTGCCTTATTTACAGGATCTGTCTATTGGGGGGGGGGGTGCTGCCTTATTTACAGGATCTGTCTATTGGGGGGGAGTGCTGCCTTATTTACAGGATCTGCCTATTGGGGGGGTGTGCTGCCTTATTTACATGATCTGCCTATTGGGGGGGTGTGCTGCCTTATTTACATGGTCTGTCTATTGGGGGGGTGCTGCCTTATATACAGGATCTGCCTATTGGGGGGGCGCTGCCTCACATACATGATCTGCCTATTGGGGGGTGCTGCCTTTTATACAGGATCGGCCTATTCGGGGGGTGCTGCCTTATATACAGGATTTGCCTATTGGGGGGTGCTGCTTTATATACAGGATCTGTCTATTGGGGGGGGGGGTGCTGCCTTATTTACAGGATCTGTCTATTGGGGGGGAGTGCTGCCTTATTTACAGGATCTGCCTATTGGGGGGGTGCTGCCTTATTTACATGATCTGCCTATTGGGGGGGTGTGCTGCCTTATTTACATGGTCTGTCTATTGGGGGGGTGCTGCCTTATATACAGGATCTGCCTATTGGGGGGGCGCTGCCTCATATACATGATCTGCCTATTGGGGGGTGCTGCCTTTTATACAGGATCGGCCTATTCGGGGGGTGCTGCCTTATATACAGGATTTGCCTATTGGGGGGTGCTGCTTTATATACAGGATCTGCCTATTGGGGGGTGCTGCCTTATATGCAGGATCGGCCTATTGGGGGGGTGCTGCCTTACATACAGGATTTGCCTATTGGGGGGTGCTTCCTTATATACAGGATCTGCCTATTGGGGGGGTTCTGCCTTATATACGGGATCTGCCTATGGGGGTGCTGCTTTATATACGGGATCTGCCTATGGGGGGTGCTGCCTTATATACAGGATCTGCCTATGGGGGATTCTGCCTTATTCTACAGGATCTGCTTATGGGGGGAGTGCTGCCTTATATACAGGATCTGCCTAGAGGGGGGAGTGCTGCTTTATTCTACAGGATCTGCCTATAGGGGGGAGTACTGCCTTATTCTACAGGATCTGCCTATGGGGGGAGTGCTGCCTTATATACAGGATCTGCCTATAGGGGGAGTGCTGCCTTATTATACAGGATCTGCCTAAGGGGGAGTGCTGCCTTATTCTGCAGGATCTGCCTATGGGGGGAGTGCTGCCTTATTTTAAAGGATCTGCCTATGGGGGGGTGCTGCCTTATACTACAGGGTCTGCCTATGGGGAGTGCTTTAAACTACAGGGTCTGCCTATAGGGGTGCTGCCTTGTGCTATATTGAGGACTATCTGGCACATTATACTATATGGCGTTTATCTATGGGGCCATCATACAGTATGGGGATTACAGTGTTGGAGCCATCAAACAGTTTGAAGGCTACTAAGGCGTCAGTATACTGTGTGGGTGGTACTATACAGTTAGGGGGCATTATACTGGGTATAGGGGAGCTGTAGGGGGGTGAGACTCAGGACATTATTAAATGTAAAGTGGGCACTTATTGAAATAGGGGAACTCAAGTTACTGTGACTATCAAAGGGGCACACAGAGGGCATTATTACTTTCTAGGGGGCAAAATGTGGGCTCTGTTTTCTAGGGCACTTGCACCCGGCATTACTATATTATAGAGGGGTGCTTTAGAATTTAGAGGGTACAGAGAACCACAGAGTAGGTGCAGTAATAGGGTTACATACGGCAGCAGCGGCTCAGTATTGGGGTATCAGGTGCAGTAATAGGGACACATATGGCAGCAGCGGCTCAGTATTGGGGTATCAGGTGCAGTAATAGGGACACATACGGCAGCAGAGGTTCAGTATTGGGGTATCAGGAGCAGTAATAGGGACACATACGGCAGCGGCGGCTCAGTATTGGGGTATCAGGTGCAGTAATATGGACACATATGGCAGCAGCGGCTCAGTATTGGGGTATCAGGTGTAGTAATAGGGACACATACGGCAGCAGGGGCTCAGTATTGGGGTATCAGGTGTAGTAATAGGGACACATACGGCAGCAGCGGCTCAGTATTGGGGTATCAGGTGCAGTAATAGGGACACATACGGCAGCAGCGGCTCAGTATTACATAGTAACATAACATAGTAACATAGTTAGTAAGGCCGAAAAAAGACATTTGTCCATCCAGTTCAGCCTATATTCCATCATAATAAATCCCCAGATCTACGTCCTTCTACAGAACCTAATAATTGTATGATACAATATTGTTCTGCTCCAGGAAGACATCCAGGCCTCTCTTGAACCCCTCGACTGAGTTCGCCATCACCACCTCCTCAGGCAAGCAATTCCAGATTCTCACTGCCCTAACAGTAAAGAATCCTCTTCTATGTTGGTGGAAAAACCTTCTCTCCTCCAGACGCAAAGAATGCCCCCTTGTGCCCGTCACCTTCCTTGGTATAAACAGATCCTCAGCGAGATATTTGTATTGTCCCCTTATATACTTATACATGGTTATTAGATCGCCCCTCAGTCGTCTTTTTTCTAGACTAAATAATCCTAATTTCGCTAATCTATCTGGGTATTGTAGTTCTCCCATCCCCTTTATTAATTTTGTTGCCCTCCTTTGTACTCTCTCTAGTTCCATTATATCCTTCCTGAGCACCGGTGCCCAAAACTGGACACAGTACTCCATGTGCGGTCTAACTAGGGATTTGTACAGAGGCAGTATAATGCTCTCATCATGTGTATCCAGACCTCTTTTAATGCACCCCATGATCCTGTTTGCCTTGGCAGCTGCTGCCTGGCACTGGCTGCTCCAGGTAAGTTTATCATTAACTAGGATCCCCAAGTCCTTCTCCCTGTCAGATTTACCCAGTGGTTTCCCGTTCAGTGTGTAATGGTGATATTGATTCCCTCTTCCCATGTGTATAACCTTACATTTATCATTGTTAAACCTCATCTGCCACCTTTCAGCCCAAGTTTCCAACTTATCCAGATCCATCTGTAGCAGAATACTATCTTCTCTTGTATTAACTGCTTTACATAGTTTTGTATCATCTGCAAATATCGATATTTTACTGTGTAAACCTTCTACCAGATCATTAATGAATATGTTGAAGAGAACAGGTCCCAATACTGACCCCTGCGGTACCCCACTGGTCACAGCGACCCAGTTAGAGACTATACCATTTATAACCACCCTCTGCTTTCTATCACTAAGCCAGTTACTAACCCATTTACACACATTTTCCCCCACATTTTCCCCCAGTATTGGGGTATCGGGCAGTAATAGGGACACATAGGGCAGCAGCGGCTCAGTATTGGGGTATCAGGTGTAGTAATAGGGAAATATATGGCAGCAGGGGCTCAGTATTGGGGTATCAGCAGGATTAGGGGTTTGTGCAGGTTGAGAATAGATGGTGATGGCTGGAATGTGAGAAGTGAAACGTGTCTTTGTTGTTTTCTCTGCAGACAAGTTGTAGCTGGAAGAAGTTGTCATGTCGGTCTGGGCCAGATGGAAAAGACGGGGAAAGTGATGATTCCATCATAAAGAACGTCAATGGTAAGTCCTTATCTGTAACTGTGCTGTGATCTCTTATATGCTCTGTAGGGCTGGTATTTACCACTGACCATATGGCAGTAATATCCATGTTGGTCGTTATATAGAGATTATCTTCAGTAACAGTGCGGTCATCTGCTGAGGTTCTCCACTATTAGGGGGCCTCATCGAGTTGTAATCAAGGTTACCTGGTTAGGGGCCCACTCAGAAGCTTCGCCCCCCCTGGACCAAAACCCTAGCTACGCCTCTGGTCTGGCCACATCTATGAAGAACCGGGTGAGACCATTAATCAGGTAATACTGACATGCAACACTGTTCTGACTCCAGGCCAGAAGGGGGAGCTCTAAACCCCGAAGCTTCGGGGTAGCTTCCCTATATATTCTGGCTGGAGGAGGAGTTAGAGAGAGTCTGCTAGGGACAGTGAGAGGAGAGGAGGCAAAAGGAGAGGAGCCTGGGGTCTGGAGCTGCGAGTGGGCTCACCCCAGAAGAAAACGCCAAGAGACCGGACACCGGGGTCGTGGTGGTGTGGGAATTGCAGACTCAGCCACTGAACCCGGAGGGCAGGAGATTGCAAGTCTACTGTCCTATCCAAGACCTGCAGGTACCACAGCAAGTGAGGAGCCTGGGGCTGCGAGAGAAACGACAGTGCCCATGAAAGGTTCTAGCTGTCAGCCATACAGGTTGAGAATATAGACACTGAGAGGACTTGTGCAGAGCTTCAGGCAGCAGATAATAAACAAGAAAAGAAAAGCCACTATAATGTATGCACACCACCAAAAGTTATAATAAGTCAAACAAGCTTTATTGGTAACATATAAAAACAATTAAAACCATACACACAAAACTCCCTCCATATAAGTGTGCCCAACACTGCCCAATACTTCCATATAGTAGTGGAAAACATGCATCAAATATGGCAGATAATCAAATAGTATACACATATAAATAATTACTGGCAAAGCCGCCCTGTCCTGATCAGCAAAAGATAGCTTCAGGCAGCAAGAGTCAGATATATAGCGCAGAGGGAAGGCCTTCAAACCAGTGGATCCCAAGCTGTTTCCAGGTTGCCTGGACCTCACCATCACCTTTTGCCTGTACCCTGGACTGTACCTGAATTCTACCAGTAAAAGGTAAAGGAAACTGTCATCCCTGTGTCCTGCAATTATTCCCTGCACCCCACCATCAACCATCCCTCTTACCAGCTACACCTGGAGCCCTAGGGACCAAGCTCTACCTGTAGGGAGCTATACCATCTAAGCTGCAAAACCATCAGCCCCAGAAGACCCCTTTAAGCAGCGTCAGCCACCCCTGTCCGAATACCTCAGGTGGTGTCACGAACACTATTACATTAGACTTTATTCCCATCTTCATTAACCCCCTTTTACTGGATGCCCAGGGCCACGGACCGGGTCATTGCCACCATGACCACCCCTTTAAGAACAGAACCAGTCCAGTAATGAGGACCCCACGGTCCTAGTGGGCGCTCCAGCACATCATGACAAAGATCAGTCCCTCGCGATGACGGTGGTGCAGATCGGAGGGCCGAGGTGGCTCCCTCACTCTGTCTGCCTTCTAAATGCTGCGATTGATATAGTCCACAGCATTTAGTGAGCTAAACTGCCGAGAGCAGTGTGGGCTGTGAGTCCTGGGTGTCAGTTTTCAGAATCACTGACCAAAATTGCAAAATCGCCATGACGTATCCATACGTCCAATGCCGGTGAGTAATTACCGACCTGGACATATGGATACATGCAAAATCGTGAAGGGGTTCAAGTCCAGTTTCATCCGTTTTTAACTGATCCATTGTTAAGAGTCAAAATATTAAAAAAAATAAATAAATAATAGACAGCTTACACCTGCTTCAGTGGAAAAAAATATGCAACAAGGACAACAGCTGAGAAAAAAAACGCTGCGTTTCACCTGGAAATGGATGTGGAAATGTGTCCCCGAATGGCCCTGTATTGTTGTGCCTCATTCACACGTCTGTTTTTTGCGTACAAGTGCTATACCTGTTTTTTACGGTTAGTACATGTACCTATAATAGTGAATGGGGCAGTTCACATGTCCGTGATTTTTTGCAGAATGAACGTTCATGTGTCCTTGTGTCAAAGTCAGCAATGCAAGTTTATGGGTCTGTGAAAAGATTGGACAGCACTCCGATGCTATCCGAGTCCTTTTTTCACAGACAGCTAGATAGGAGAAGGTCGACAATTTTTTTTTCCGCCTCATATCTGAGAAAAACTGATGAAGCTCGGACCAAACTCTGATGGTAAAAACCGACACACTGACCAAACTCTGATTAAAAAAAACACTAATAACCAATTTTTTTTTCATATGAGAAAATCAGTGACGTGTGAATGAGGCCTTACACTACCAGTGACCTAGCAGGTGTCTGACAGATGAAGTATACTCGTTGGAGTAATACAGCTCAGACATTGAACCCTGCAGGATGTGTCCGATTACTAATGCCGGCCACATCCGGCTGCTCACCTGTGCCGGGTTAATGATGGATGAGCAGGGAGTATATTATCTCACACCAGGTTATGCATAAATCACTCCATTAACATCAATGCCGTGAATTATTTTCAAAAGGAAACCACAAAACCCCTGTACATCCTGACCTGAGCCAGCAGTGCCCTTCTCTCTAAATAGTTACAAATTCTGCTTCCTGCAGCAATTCCTATCAGCGTCCCGCTCCGGGCAGGAATTCCTTCTGATGTGCTGCCTTCTGACAGGATATAAACAGGAAGCGGCATCAGCGCTTACACTATGGCTCCTAACGCCGCACGCTAGCTGCACCCCCCTATAACGGTGCGCCCCGGCCCGGGGTCTTTGTGTCCGCTGTTCCATGTGCGGAATCAGCAGGAAATTCCTGCTGCATTCGGGACTGTAAATCTGTGCGCGTTTCAATCTTTTTCAATGAACATCTGTTTGTGAGGCATCTTCAGGAGGAAATCTCCGCAGCAGAAGTCACTGCCAGAACTGGCCGAGTGTGTTTGATGGCTGGGAAGTCATGTATTAGGAGATGAGCGAGAGCAGCAATAATCCAGCACTTTTACTGACTGCAAGTGGATATGAAGTCATTTCCTTCCTCAGCAGAAAACAAAAGCTCAGTCGTGTAACTGCGATGAGAGCACCAGAGAGAAGAAGACACGTTACGTGTAGACACAGTATGACATGGGAATGTATCACAACACGGGAATATGTGCACTTTATAGCCCTAATATAATAATGTCATAGGTTAATTCTTACTCAGCCAGGTGCCCCCTGGTTAAAAAGTAGCTAAACTTTTATTTTTTTATTATTTAATTATTGGACGGTTTTAACAAAGAAATTTTTGCAATATACTCCATACAGTACATATTTTGTTTTCTGCTTCATTTTTTCACAAACTTCATGCTGAAAGAGCTGTTCTATCTGCATTGTTCATTCACTTAAAGAAGCTGATTTGAACTTCAAAGTTATAAAAAATCCCTACTCCGTTTTGAGCTTCTCTTCTCCTCTCCATGGGGCAGAGGAGCTTACACTGGAGTAGAGAGACAGTAGTTCATCCAAAAAGTGTTTTTTTGGGGCTGAGGTTAGGACCCTCCCTCTTACTAAACTCTCCCCTCTCCAATCCATTCTGAATGCAGCAGCCAATTGTTTATTTCTGTTAATGTTGATGATTATGGCTTACAGCCAATGAATACCCAAAAGTCATTATCTCAGTAAATTAGAATAAGTAACAAAAACACTTCTAAAGGCTTTATAAGCGTTTAAAAAGTGTTTCACTAGGCTCCACAATCATGGGGAAGACTACTGACTTCACAGATGTCCAGAAAGCAGTCATTGACACACTCCATGAGGAGGGTAAGCCACAAAAGGCCTTTGCTAAAGAAGCTGGCTGTTTACAGAGTGCTGTATCCAAGCATATTAAGGGACAGTTGAGTGGAAGGTAGAAAAAGGTGCACAAACAACCGGGATAACCACAGCCTTGAAAGGATTGTTCAGAAAAGGCCATTCAAAAATTAGGGAGATTCACAAGGAGTGGACTGCTGCTGGAGTCATTGCTTCAAGAGCCACCACACACAGAGGTATCCAGTACATGGGCTAAAAGTGTTGCATTCCTTGTGTCAAACCACACATGACCAATAGACAATGCCAGAAGCATCTTACCTGGGCCAAGGAGAAAAACAACTGAGCTGTTGCCCAGTGGTCCAAGGTGTTATTTTCAGATGAAAGTAAATTTTGCATTTCATTTGGAAATCAAGGTCCCAGAGTCTGGAGGAAGAGAGGAGAGGCCACAATCCAAGCTGCTTGAGGTCTAGTGTGAAGTTTCCACAATCAGTGATGGTTTGGGGAGCCATATCATCTGCTGGTGTAGGTCCACTGTGTTTTATCAAGATCAAAGTCAGCGCAGCCGTCTACTAGGAAATTTTACAGCACTTCATGCCTCCCTCTGCAGACAAGCTTTTTGGAGATGGAAATTTCATTCACCAGCAGGATTTGGCACCTGTCCACACTGCCAAAAGTACCAATACCTGGTTTAAAAACAACAGTATCACTGTGCTTGATTGGCCAGCAAACTCGCCTGACCTTAACCGGTATTGTCAATGGAAGATGAGAAACGCCAGACCCAACAATGCAGACGAGCAGAAGGCTGCTATCAAAGCAACCTGGGCTTCCATAACACCTCAGCAGTGCCACAGGCTGACCGCCTCCATGCCACGCCGCATTGATGCAGTAATTGATGCAAAAGGAGCTCTGACCAAGTACTGAGTGCATTTACTGAACATACATTTCAGTAGGCCAACATTTTGGATTTTAAATTCATTTTTCAAGCTGGTGTTATGAAGTATTCTAATTTACTGAGATAATGACTTTTGGGATTTCATTGACTGTAAGCAATAATCATCAACATTAACAGAAATAAACGCTGGAAATAGATCACTCTGTTGCTAATGACTCTATATAATACATGAGTTTTACTTTTTGTATTGAAGAATTGAAATAAATTAACTTTTTAATGATATACCGTATTTTCTGGTGTATAAGACGACTGGGCGTATAAGACGACCCCCAACTTTTCCATATAAAATATGGAATTTGGGATATACCCGCCGTATAAGACGGGGATCATCTTATACGCCCAGTCATCTTATATGGTATGTGGTTCCCAGGGTCTGGAGGAGAGGAGACTCTCCTTCAGGCCCTGGGATCCATATTCATGTAAAAAATAAAGAATAAAAAAAAATGGATATACTCACCCCTCCGACGGACCCTGTCTCTCAGCGCTGCAAGCGTCTGCCTCCGTTCCTAAGAATGCAGTGAGTGAAGGACCTTCGATGACGTCGCGGTCACGTGAGCGGTCAGGTGAGGGGCAGTACCCCGAAACACAGTGTCTACAAATTGAGATTCTGGTTTGGCTATTATCCTAAGTCATATGACAAGGCTCGTTAAAGGGTCGACATTGACTGCTATGATTGCTACTTCCAATAGGTGGCACTAGAGTACTAGTCCTCTTGCTCTCTGAAGAGACAATTTGCATATTTCCCAGAGGAGCAGTGCGGCTTTAAGTCTCCTCATCTCGACATGCTTATCATGTCACTCTCCGCAAGGAGAAACGATACTTCTTGGATCTATAACCGCTCAGTAATTCTAGAATTTCTGTTCCACATGTTGTAATGTAAAATCTCCCATTTCCTTTCACGTTCACTAATGATGTCGCTGGAGCTCACGTTCAACGCTGGTCCTGCCACCTCGGGCAGATCTCTAGTGAGAAGATCAGATGCTATCAGTACGGAGAAGGAAGTCCGCAGCATTCTTCCTCTCCTGATTTCCTATTCTCATTGATGCCTCATTCACATGGCAGAGTTCTGGATACGTTTTTCATCAGTAGTTGCAAACCAAAACTAAGAGGGCTACTTTCTCTCCAGTGTTGTTATCCCTCGCTATGTCCTTTATTGCCTTTATGGGATACATCTTGATAGGATAGCAGTTATGGTGGCACTGGCGCATTGTCATTGTGATGTCCAGTGTCTACCAACCGTTATTACCTGTGCTCATGACAGTATAAATGAATGGGAATTAAAGAGGTTTTCCAGTTTTGTAAAACCTCAGTTACCCAGTTTGTTTTACAGAAAAAAAAGATCTTTACTCACCCTTCCCGGGTCCAGCGCTAGCCTCCGCCGCTGCTCCCAGTGTCTGTTATTGTTAGTAGCGCTGATGTCTTCTCAACAGCGCTGCAGCCAATCAGTGAGCTCAGCCCAAGTTGACGGCATGAGCCGGTGAGCTCACTGATTGGCTACAGTGCTATTTACATAACTTCTGCACTGCAGACAATAACATACCCAGGAAGCAACTTAGTGCAGGATCCAAGGAGGGTGAGTAAACCTAAGTGATGGAAGTGGTGAGGGTGAGTAAAGCACAGCTTGTTTTCCTTTTAATACAAACTGCAGCTGGGGGAGAGTGGTTTTCTTAAACCGGAAATACTCTTTTAATTATATTTGTTTTCTATATAAAACCCTCCCACAAATAATGAAATTGGGGTAAGAGATGAGCAGAATGATTCGCTGGACTCTGGTCCAGGTCAGTGGTACCTGGTTGGTAGATGGGAGGCCCGCGAATCTCTTACCTTTCAGCACCTCCGCTGTGATCTTTGATTAGCCAGGGCTGGTGCAATGTCATCTGACAAATTAAATGCCGCACTGAGGGTAATAGAAGGGAAGAGATTCATGGCCTCCCATCTAGCCACCAGGTACCACTGACCTGGACTGGAGTACTGCGAATCATTCTGCTCGTCTCTAATTGGGAGCAATATTTGTAAACAAATTGTTCCTTTATTGTGCATTTTCCTATCCCTGGTGGAGGTGGAGAAGCTTGTAGTCGCGGTGCTATGGGCAGACATTACTGGCTCTGCAGTGTCGGATGGAGATGCACCTTCCATGGTTCAGTATTAGTACATTTGGGATATAATTGTAGGCCGTGTGGTTCTGTTGCAGGAATAGTTCAAAGCGTTTTTTTATGTTGGTACTTGGCACAGATCACGGATTGCACATGTGTGATTGTGTGATATTTAGACTTGGAAAAGGGAAAAACTGCAAAGCAGACGTGTTTTCCTCAACTAACTGCTGGATTTTGGTATTGTGCATTATATGGAACAGGCAGTAAAGATTCACACTGGAGAACATTCTCCTGGAGGAATCACACCATCATCTCTGGATATACACAACACTGGATAATGTCTTACTGATCTGTAATCAGAGCTCCAATATGGACAGTAATCCTGCCGCCCCTGTGATACCAGCCACCGTGGTATCTAATGGTCACAGGTGTCCTGTGCTGCCAGCAGGGCCGGCTCCAGGTTTTTGAGGACCCCGGGCGAAAGAGACTCAGTGGGCCCCCCCCCCCCCTTTAACACATATCACAATTCATGATTGCATATAACACAGCCATCTAGTATATAACACAGCCCACGTAGTATATAACACAACCATGTAGTATATAGCACAGCCCACGTAGCATATAACAGCTCATATAGTATATAGCACAGCCACATATTATATAACACAGCCCACGTAGTATATAACACGGCCCACGTAGTATATAGAACAGCCATGTAGTATATAGCACAGCCCACGTAGCATATAGCAGCCCACGTAGTATATAACACGGCCCACGTAGTATATAGAACAGCCATGTAGTATATAGCACAGCCCACGTAGCATATAACAGCCCATATAGTATATAGCACAGCCACATAGTATATAACAGGGCCCATGTCGTATATAGAACAGCCATGTAGTATATAGCACAGCCCACGTAGCATATAATAGCCCATATAGTATATAGCACAGCCCACGTAGTATATAACACAGCCATGTAGTATATATCACAGACATGTAGTACACAGCACAGCCCCCTCCCCCAAGAATGGCCCCATAGTCCAGTACTCACTGTTATAGTTACAAAAAAAACCCACTCCTCACCTCTCAACGTGCCCGCGCTGCTCCCTGCTCCGGTCTCGGCGGCTGCTGCTGCACTGCATGACACATAGCGAGTGCGCGATTACGTCATCGCGCACCTGCAGCGGCAGTGTCAGAGGCAGAGTGGGGAATGATGGGAGAGGGAGTGTCAGGTGACGTACTCTCCTCCATCATTTGCTTTGAACTTTACCGGCAGACATCGGTATAGTTCCATGCGGCGGCGGGGGAGTTGGCGCTGGCCACAGGCGGGCCCCACTGCCTCACAGAGGCCCCATAGCGGCTGCTGATGTGCCGCTAGCTGATGGCCTCTGGGGGAGGGGGGGGCCCTAGGCAGCTGCCTTCCCCTAACGCTGGCCCTGAATGGGCCCCCCTGTCTCGCCAGGGCCCTGGCACTTGCCAGAAAGAAGATTTCTCTGATAAGATATATTACAAAGTTGCTTATATTTACATTTAGGCTGTGTGCACACGTTGCAGATTTTTTACGTTTTTTCACTATAAATACGCGATAAAAACGCATAAAAAATGCATACATTATGCATCCCATCATTTAGAATGCATTCCGCAATTTTTGTGCACACGATGCGTTTCTTTCATGGAAAAAAACGCAACATGTACATTAATTTTGCGGATTTTTTGCGTTTTCCCCACTATTTAATGCATTGGGAAGCCCTAGAAAAAAACACGCAAAAACGCGCAAAAAACGCATGCGGATTTCTTGCAGAAAATGTCCTGTTTTGCTCATGAAATTTCTGCAAGAAATCCTGAACATGTGCACATAGCCTAACTATTGATTTATCAAATAAAGATTAAAACTCTTTCATCTATCACAGTCAGCACTGAAGTGGTTAATGTCCGTAAAGTGAAGAGGAAGCAATTGCACCTGTACTTCCTGCTCCAGCTACACAAAAATATGACAACAAAAGCAAAAAAATCCACAGGGCACATATTTGACCCACTTGTTCCCGAGCTTATTACACAGCGGGGTGATGCCGGCTTATAAGTAGCTCCAGGCAGGAAACAGATGCTCCAAATATTTAGGAAAACACAAAGCGGAGTTTCAATAGAAAAATGTGCAGGATAATTCAGTTTTCACTGGACATGAGCAATAAATCACGGCTCTAACAGGTGTTTCATTCCGAGCTTCATGCACATTGTATTTTCAGCTAACAAAATGATAAAAATCTGAATTTCTAAGAGCAGCTCTCAGGCCGTGGAAATGGGGCTTAATCACAGGAGTTCATTAGCTGCTTATTCCAAAAAGTGAAAAACGCCGAGGTTAGAAAAACAATGCGAGATAGAAGCGTCTATAAATGTTCTGTGAAAATGCTCGACAGGAAATTATATATTAAATTCTTCCAGCTGCAAAGCTCAGGAGGAACCAATGGATCCGGCTTTTATTGAAGTAATAAGCCCCATATATGGAGCCGTGATCATGTATGAATTACCTTATTTTACTTTAATTATCCCAGTAAACCAAGTGGAAATTTAATAACCCCCAACCCCCTATCCTCAGAGTAAAGACTTAGAGAGACCTTTACTACAGTTTTTGGAGACGATGAGTTTTCTAGTCGATACCGCTTCAGGATAGGCTCCTTCTTTGGGGAGTTTTTTTTTTTTTGAGGATATTTTTCATTCTCTGAAAAAGTTGGCCAACGTGCACACAGAGACTTTTGGCTGAGATTTCAGAGCAGAAATTGGCTATAGGCACACTTTTTTAGAGGAGGTAATGGAGCAGAAACTGAATAGGAACTCTCCAAATCCTCCTAAAAAACTTAAGACTCATCAAAAACTTGGATCTTCTGTTCAGTTTCCTCTTTTAAAAAAACTAAGCAAAAAAGAAACAACAACCAAAAAACCTTCTTTTTGAGGTTTGCAGTAGGATTTGGAGAGTTTTCTATCAGTTTCCGCTCAGTGGATATGTGCATGTGGAGTTTATTGAGGAGTTTTTGGACCTCTATATTGCATGGTCCCACAGTGGTAATATGATTTAAAGGTAATATAATTTTTCCTATATATGCATTTTCTGCTATTTTGTATTTTGGCTATTTAACTTTACACTTATATAGCTTGGTCTAGGCAATGGTTATTTAATATTGCATATATAAATCACTTTTTTTAACAGAATTATAATTTTGGTCCCCTCTTTTAGTCTCTATTTTTGTCCTTTGGGAATTGTCCCTTTAACACTTGCCTTGGCACTAATTTAATTTAAGGATGACTTGGAGACTATTTTATTTTGACCATTTGATTTATATCCAAATTTGGAGGATTGCTGCTCAAGTATTTGCAGTTTTATGAATTGTTTATTTATTTTTTATTTTTCATGTTTTCATTGGCTTATAAATTTGGAATTGCCATGTAGCTTTGTGATATTTTAATGTAAGAATGTATAATAAAATGTTTTTCACATCTATTAGCCACATGCACTAGGACCGTCTTCCCTTCCTGTACTTTACACTGAAACGCGCGTCGGGGAGGGCGCATCCAAGCGACAATCTTCTTGTGCTAAAGGTATCTATATGAGGAATGGTAGGCACGGTACTGTATAAGGTGCGTGTCTCTGACTGCAGAGCCCCTAAGGGATAGCTAGAGGGAAAATCTGTGCAGTGCCCAATTCCCCCCTCCCACTACCTCCCCAGGTGAGGTCATGATTGGGATGCCCAGCGGACCAACCGGGGAGAGGAGGTGAGTCAGGCCACACCCTCAGGGGTTAAATTCTAGTGACGGGGCCAGGTTCTCCCTCTTTCTCCCCGGTTGACCCTTGGAAGCTGTTGTCGTCCCTGATCTCCTGACCACCATGGCTGCCCCTACGACCGAGGCCCTACAGCAGGGAGCTGCACAGGAAGGTGAGCAATGGTCGCGATCCCCTAATCCTGGTTTGGGTGCTCACCTTCCTGTGCCCTCTCCTCACCCCCTAGCATCCCCTCAGGCCTCCCCATCGTCCCCCTGGGCTCCATCCCTGCACACCCCCCCCTCCTGGGGCCTCGTCCTCTCCTCACCCCCTGGCTTCTCCGTCGTCCCCCAGGGCTCCGTCCCTGCTTATCCCCCCTCCTGGGGCCTCGTCCTCTCCTGTCTCCCCAGCGCTACTAACCCCCACTCACCAGCTCATTATATCTGCAGACTCCGGTCCTCCTGGGCTCCAGCTGCTAGCCCCCGGCGCTCCGGCTGACCGGGCTGCAGCGGCGCCCCAGGGCAGACGTTCGGGGCGGTCCTCCCATCCTCCCGTGCGCCTACGTGTCGGAGGGGAGCCGGCGCTGCCAAGTCGCCGTGCTTCTGCCCCACGTGTGGCACCGGGATGCGCGGCGGACGTCTCGGCGCTTGCTTCTGGCGCCGCTGCCCGCCGGTGCCAGGTGCCGGCTCCATACGCCGATCGCGTCTGGGCCCTGGGCACTTCCTGTCCCCGCTCTGAAACCCGGGGCCCGGCGAGATTATTGGATCATCCGCCGCCCTCCCATGCTATGCAGGCCCGCCCTGCCTCCCATAGTGCAGTGCGGGCCGGGCAGGACACGCCCACTTCCGGCCCCACTTCCTCCCGGCAATCACACTGCAGTGCGGGAGCAAGCAGGGGACCGCCCGCTGCCTCGGTCCCCTCAGCGGCGCGCCAGCCGCTCAGGGGGACCGGGGGCCAGCGGGGGCAGCCGGCCCAGGCATACCGCAGGTCCCCTGCAGCGTCAGGGAGTCCCCTCTCCCTGATGCCGGCTTGGGACCGCCAAGCCCCGCCCACTAACAGCGGCGGGGCCCCAACCCGCCAAATTGGTCGGGGGGGCGCCTCAAAAAACGGCGCTCACAAGCCCCCCGAGCCAGGTCCCTCCACGGTGTGCTGCAGCATCCCCTTCCTCACCAGAACCGCAGCACCGTGGACCTCTGGCCAGCCCACCCCTGGCCCACCGCGTCCCCCCAGCAGGCACATCAGCGTTGCCTGTGCGGGGAGGCGGGCGGTCGGGGGCCAGAGCCACGAACACGGCCGCGGAGCGTGATGACTGGTCTATTCAGACCAGCCAGCACGCTCCGCAGCCAGGAATGTACGCACCAAACATGCACACAGTCGCACCAAACACTAACACAGCTGCAATAAATTACGCGCCGCCAACACCCCCATGCTCCCAAACGCTAATCGCAGACAGTTTCCTATCAGTCCCCGCCCTGTTGCGCTCACCCTGCGGTTCCAGCCTAATAGTCTCCGCACCTTCCCCGGCTCTACCCCCTGCATCGCCACTCACGCCCCATGGCCAAGGTAACGTCCCCCCTACTCCCGAGGTAGATGCACCTAACGCAACCCCTAGACAGGGCGATCGCAGGCATAGATGCCGCAGATCGTCCTCACCCTCATCAGTAGATTCCCACCATTGTTCCCGCTGTCCCTCTAGCTGTCGCCATTCCCACTCCAGACGCCGACACCACTCACACAGGAGCCACCATAGATCCCGCTCTTCCAAATGGCGCTCGCCATCCACAGCCGGTTCAGACACATCGGGGAGTTATAAACGGGCGGTACCGGTCGCACGCCGAAAGACGGCGGTCTCACCGGACACCCAGAGCGGGTACCCGGTGGGAACAGACACTGACACCCCCCGTTACCGACCAGGCAGAGATCGGGGCCCCGATAGCCTCTCATCCTCGAGCACACGACAGATCTCATCCGTCACGTGCTCCGTCATTGGCTGACGCACGGGGAGACATGCCATACATACCTCCCCGGTCCACCAGCCAGCACCGAGCTCCGTCCTGGGCTGACGCACAGGGAGACACGCCATACGTACCTCCCTGGTCCACCAGCCAGCACCGAACCATGGAGACAATTGACGCCAGAGCATCTCCCTCTCCAGAGGACGCTCGGCACCAGACTAGAATACATCCCCGTGCCACGGCGCTGGCCGCTGGCCTGCCATCTTCATCCTACTGGGCGGGCGGCCAGCACCAGGACAGCGCCACGGCAGGAGCCAGAGTACCTCCGTCCGGAGACACTCGGCCGGCATCTGACAGCGGTGAGTTCTTTGATGTTGGTGAGCATTCTACAATGCAAAATGTGGGAGAAAGCGAGCTGGCAGCCGCTATTAAGACCCTAGTTCAGCAGTTGACACGCCCAGGCGTACCGACTGACACTAGCACCACCCAAGCAGCTAGTCTGCACAAGGATGCATTTTTCTGTGGAGTTAGCCCACTGGGAGCGCATGTTGACTTGGAGACAAAGCAAAAAATTTGGGATAATGGTTATGTGGATATATGGTCACTGTTATCGGCCGACCAACAGTCCGTAGACAAGGAAAGGAGGATTGGCGAGCGGTTGCAAGATAGGAGCAAACCAAAAATAGCTCAAATGATGAATAACTGGCTCCAGGCATTCGCGGTTCTCGGCTGCATCATGGGCCAAAAGCACCCAGAGCGTTGTTCCGAATTATTTATTTACCAAGATCTAATATATAATTCATATAAGTGTCACAGCGGGTCGGCATGGAAACGGTACGACGAGGAGTTCCGCAGGCGGTTGGCCATGCAACCGGATTTGGGCTGGGGGGTAAAAGCGACGGACGTTTGGTTACGACTGATGTTGTCCCAAAAACAGCCCCTCTTTTCGGCAGCGACCACTTATCACTCAACAGCAGCAGGCCAGAATACAGTGGTCGTACGCGGACCTGGGGCCTGCTTACTGTTTAACGATGGATACTGCCGTTTCCAAGGGTCCTGTAAATATAGACACGAATGCTCCTCCTGCGGAGGTGGAAACCCTGCGGCCAGATGTACCCGACAGTCAAATAGAGCACCTGCGAGGTTTAACCCCAGTGAACGTAACCGCAATGGGCCCATGGCTAAGCCGTTATCCCAATAAAGAAGCGGCAGAACAACTATATTTTGGTTTTAAACACGGTTTTTATATCCCTTTCAAACCCAGCCCCTCGCCAACTATTGCAAATAATTTAAAATCGGCACGCGAATTCCCTGATATTTTACAGCAAAAAATCCAAAAAGAAGTTGAGCTGGGCAGGATGGCGGGACCTTTTAGTTCGTTGTCATTTAAAAATCTCAGAATCTCGCCTTTAGGTATCGTTCCCAAAAAGGAGCCAGGAAAATATCGGCTAATACATCACCTTTCCTACCCAAAAGGCGCATCGGTTAACGACGCGATACCCGCGGAAGAGTCATCCGTAACCTACTCTTCTTTTGACAGGGCGGTCGAGCTTGTGCGCGCAGCTGGGCCCGGTGCCCTGCTGGCGAAATCCGACATAGAGTCAGCCTTCCGCCTTTTGCCCGTTCACCCGGAATGTTTTCATTTATTAGGCTGTGAGGTGGACAGGCTATTTTATTTCGATATGTGCCTACCAATGGGCTGCTCCATTTCCTGTCATTACTTCGAGCTTTTCAGCACCTTCCTAGACTGGGTATTACGATACGAAACCGCTAGCAACTCAACGATTCACTACCTCGACGATTTTTTGTTCGTCGGTCCCGGGGACTCCAGACTCTGCTCCTTTCTTCTCCAAAAGTTTAAGTTTTTAGCCGGAAAATTTGGGGTACCACTCTCACCGGATAAAACAGTCGGCCCTTGTAACGTTTTGCCTTTTCTCGGTATTGAAATAGACACCAATGCAATGGTGTTTCGATTACCAGCTGATAAACTGCAAAAAACTCTGCAAATGGTTAAAAATTGCTACGAAGCAAAAAAGTCACCCTGCAGCAGATGCAGTCCCTGCTAGGATTGCTCAACTTTGCCTGTCGTGTAATGCCGGCGGGCAGAGCTTTTTCACGCCGACTATCACTAGCAACCAAGGGCATAGCCCAGCCGAGCCACAGAATTAGGGTAAACCGCTCCCTGAAGGCAGACTTGCTGGTCTGGAGGACATTCCTGGAGTCCTACAATGGGCATACATGCGTTATGGCGCAGGAGACGCCAAGCAAAGATTTAGACTTGATGGTTGGTGGAAATATTACTGATGGTTTCGCGGCGATATACAAAAACCAGTGGTGCAAAGGCCAATGGCCTGAACTATGGACCACGGCCGCATGGGGCCGTGACCCAGCACTGGTGGAAATTCTGGCGATAGTAACATCAGTCGAGCTATGGGGTGCCCAATTGGAAAATACAAACATCAGATTTACAACAAAGCAGCTGAGAACAGCAAAAGCCCTAAACTGCATGTCCTCTTCTTCTCAGCCGGTACTCGCGCTGTTGCGCCGCCTAGCACTATTATGCCTGAAGCACAACATCTGGTGCCGGGCCAGATTTACGGCGATTGTAGATGACAAAATTGTTAACTCTTTGTTATCTTCCGATTGGCAGGCATTCAAACTCTTCCTTCCCAGGGCGCGAACGTCGGGCCTGCGGTGTCCTCCTTCTCTCTTGGACATGGTGGCCAATCATTGATGCCCTTGATCCGCGCTTCAGTGACACCGGCGACTTGGCAGGTTTACGGTAAGGCGTGGGAGGAGTGGTGCTCGCTAACGCAAGGAAGACCAGTCGATAGGTGCGACCGGACGAGATGCGACGTCTTAGTAGAACTTTTAGAAAAGCTCAGGCGTAGAGGTGCGTCATGGACATTAGCGCAGCGTCATCTGTCGGGAATAGCCTTCTTCTTTCAGCTGCTGGGGTGGGTGGACGTAACCAAATATTTTTTCATCAAACAAGCCGTTAAAGGCTGGAGAAGGCTGCAACCTAGTCAGGAATGCCACCGACCAGTTTCCTTAAGGCTGCTGGCCGACATAATTGCAATTTCTTCATCGGTGTGCAAATCACAATACGAGGCAACGCTGATATCCGCAGCGTTCGCAATCGCCTTCTTCGGGGCACTTCGCATCAGCGAATTAGTGCCGCAGTCAAAAACAGCATCAATAGGCGGCTTAATCAATGAAGACCTTGTCATATGCAGCGAAGCTCTGCGCATTAGAGTACGGAGATCCAAGTGCGACCCCACCGGGAGGGGGACATGGGTATTGGTCAAGGCGTCAGGCGGCCCTGTATGCCCCGTAAAAATAGTTAAAAACTATGCGCTAGTAAGACATCCGGGTAGATTCCTCCTTTCACACACCGACGGGTCCCCTCGTACTAAATATCAATTTCAAGCGATTTTTAGACAGTGCCTAGAGGCACTCGGCGTGGCTCCAAAGGAATATGGGACACATTCCTTCCGAATAGGGGCGGCTACCGAAGCAGCTAGAGCGGGGGTATCGGAAGTCGAGGTGCAGAGAATGGGCCGCTGGAAATCCGCATGCTTTGCAAGATACATAAGACCAGACCTGCTCTAACACTTCTTGTCTCTTACAGGCAGCTTTAAGCCCACAGTTTGGGTAGTGGGGCATTCTTTTGTCTACTGGGCGTGCAAAAGGGCCAAACTCAGGACGGGGGGAACCAATTTTGGCTTCCCGAATTTGGAAGTCAACTGGAGAGGCATCAGAGGGCTTCGGTGGCGTCAGATCTTCCCGGAGTTGGTCGACATCGCTAAGAAGGCCAAGGGGCCGGTGGTTCTGGTGCTACATGCCGGAGGCAATGATTTGGGCAAGCGGAAAGGGGCTGAGCTGTACACATTAATGTCAACGGACATCGATCGGTTTGTCTGTTTATTACCAGATATGGTGGTGGTGTGGTCAGAGATAATACCTCGAGCGGTCTGGCACGGAGCTAAGGACGTAAAAGCCTTCGAAAACGCAAGAAAAAGGATTAACACAAAGATGTCGAAGTTTGTGAGAGAAAATTACGGCATTGTGGTTCGACACCAAGAGTTAGAAGGGAACAATTTAGCTTTACTAAGACCGGACGGCATCCACCTCACGGACATCGGGCTGGACATATTCTTGGAGGGTTTGCGGGAAGGTGTTGAACAGGCTCTAATGATGTTGTGTGGGGGTCGGAGTCTTGTGTAGGTCATACACATGATCCTCCGTGGCGGTAGGTAGAGGGGGGCAAAGGTTCGTAACCTCTCATCGGCTTGCTGGCCCAGCGGTCGTCGGCTGGGGCCTTCAGCAATGAGTGCGTCGCGATGTGTAATTGCCCTTCTCTACTTTGCAAATAATAAAACTGTGACCGACCTGTTCAACTCATCCAGGATTGTTGGTATCTTTTATTACGGAGTGGTGGGACGGGGGAAGGCACTGGTTACGACACACGGGTCTCTGCAGTCTGGTAGGCACGGTACTGTATAAGGTGCGTGCCTCTGACTGCAGAGCCCCTAAGAGATAGCTAGAGGGGAAATCTGTGCAGTGCCCAATTCCCCCCTCCCACTACCTCCCCAGGTGAGGTCATGATTGGGACGCCCAGCGGACCAACCGGGGAGAGGAGGTGAGTCAGGCCACACCCTCAGGGGTTAAATTCTAGTGACGGGGCCAGGTTCTCCCTCTTTCTCCCCGGTTGACCCTTGGAAGCTGTTGTCCCACCCTCCCTCCCTTATAAATTGGTAAATGTGCTGTGCAATTACTGTTAAAATGTTTTGAATTTTAAATTAAAAAAAAAAATAAATAAATAAATTTGATGTTCTTTTATATACGTCACAGTGGCGGTAGGTAGAGGGGGGCAAAGGTTTGTAACCTCTCATCGGCTTGCTGGCCCAGCGGTCGTCGGCTGGGGCCTTCAGCAATGAGTGCGTCGCGATGTGTAATTGCCCTTCTCTACTTTGCAAATAATAAAACTGTGACCGACCTGTTCAACCCATCCTGGATTGTTGGTATCTTTTATTACGGAGTGGTGGGACGGGGGAAGGCACTGGTTACGACACACGGGTCTCTGCAGTCTTAGTTACCATATATTAGGCACTCATTGCTTCAACCATTTGAATCATGCCTCTCTTATATGTGATATTACTTACCTAATATACCTTCTTCTTGTTGCTGCTAGTTATATACATTGCATATCCTTTGTCCCTTGTGGTGTGCCGTTTTTCTATCTGGTGTTTCCCCCACCCTTACCTCACGTGTTTATGTAATCAACATAATAAAATTAAATTTTTTCACATTATCTTTTGGACTTGTGTATTCTGTGTTTTTTCTCTGTTTTTCTGTTCATTTTACCAATATGTCCGATATTTCTGTCCATCAGTAACATATGGCATATTGATATAATATTTCTATTTACAATATTTATGACCATTCATTTTATGTGTACTGCACCTTTGAGTTTTTCTTGTAATCTAACTGCCTGGTTTATTACAGCTCAGTGCATTGCAGAAAATAAAAATGAAAAAGTTAAGTTATTCTAGGTTTGCAGGCAATAACCAGACGGACCCCATAGTTATCAATTAGTAGCATGGCAGGAAGAAAGACCCCGAAACTCCATCTATTCTGCAGCTGCCCAGGGAGCCCTGTACAATCTGAGCATTGTAGACCTGCTGAGGGTTTATTACCCTGGGTTATAGATGTGGAGCCAAAGAACCTCAGGGCCTATGTCCCCCTAATCAATAACAGCCCCCTGTGTGTCCTCTCATACGCCTACTCTAATAATTATGTGTCCCTTCACAGTGTGGGTCCGGGGGCCACTGACACATGGCAGTCACATTTCCCTCCAGGCTTTGCTGACACTGAAGGGATCACTCAGCACTGTCATCCACATCTCCTCCATTGTACATTGTAGCACATACTGGTAATTATTGCACGATCAGATGACATCTCGCTGTATTCACGAACTGACCCAAAAGCTCCTGCTTTCTCCAGGATGTGGGTGCTGCATTGCAATACATAGTATGCCGAGTGTAACATATTGTAAAGTGAGGCAGATACATGAGACAGTGAAGAAAGAGTCCTGACCATAGGAGTGTACTTATAAGAAGAAACTCCGTGTGCACTGCTATAGACCGGTGCAGAGACTAGGTACCCAAACCATAAAGTGCAATATGAAAAAAGTCTCGCACTCAGCTTTAGTATATTTTGTAGATTTATTACTAGAGGTAGCACTGGAAACGTTTCAGCCCCACAGTGGGCTTTCATCAGTCACGTGCTTGTGCCAACTAGTTTGTGGCAAAGAGTCCTTATATTTAGGATGCAGACCTGAATATGGTGCAGGAGATGACCCCTTAAGGGAAAATTATAGTGGTAGATGAGAGGTGGATGCAGTTGCTAGTGGAATGTTACTTAGAATTACGTGTAGATGGCTGGAGGTTATCACCTAGTACGGCCAAATGAGAGACCCGGGCTGTTGAGAAGCCGCTGGGGTGCTTGGATAGTCCTCTCAGACGCGGAGTCCACCGCTCGTCTCAGTAACATTCCACTAGCAACTGCATCCATAACCAGGACCTCATTATGGGTTGCAGCTTCATCTATCTGCTTTAGAAGTAGACTTTCCATGGTTTCTGTTATGTTGACGGTTCGTTTCTGTCAAAGTTTCAGTTTGTAGAGGTTTTTTGGCAAGGCTTAGCACTGCTGGGTTTAGACACGGCTCGGTTCACATCTCATTCATTTCGAATCGGGGCGGCGGCTGAAGTGGCGTTGGGTGGTTTGGCGTCTGAAGTGGTGCAGAGAATTGGGAGGTGGGACTCTAAGCACTAAAGGAGCTACATTAGGCCTTAAGGGGTAAGGTCTTTCCGGAGGTACAGTTTTGTCGTTACTGTGTACGATTGCTAAGTTTTCTCTTTTTGTTGTAGGTGCCAAACCCCTCTTGGTCTGGATCTTGGGCCATTCCTATGTCCATTGGGGCACTCGGCGGGCGGATATGCGGCGTAATGGAGGGCAGCTTGGTTTCCATCGGGATGTGGGAGTTGTCCGCTGGTTGGGTTTCAGGGGCATGGAATGGAACAAGGTCACCCAGGAGGTTCACAGCAGTGCTCGGCTTGATAGGCTTCCAGATGTTTTGGTTGGAGGCAATGACTTAGGAGTTTGCCCTTTCCGTGAATTGTTGAGGGACATAAAACATGACTTGTTACGGTTGTGGCTGTCGTTTATTGGCATGACGGTGGTTTGGTCGGATATTGTGCAGGATTAATAAGGCTCGAATTAAACTTAATCGCGCAGTATCCGCTTTTGTCCTGCAGAATGGTGGTGTTGCGGTGCGGCATTTTGAGCTGGAGGAAGGGGGTGAAGAGTTTCTGTTGGGAGATGGTGTACACTTGAATGCTGTGGGCATTGATTTATGGGCACTCGGTTTACAACATGGTATCGAGAGGGCCATGGCAGTTCGGTGTGGTGGGGTCTCGGGTTTTTGAGGTGATCAAAAGACCCTCATTGTGGCGGTTGGGGGAGGCCTTGAAGTTGGTGCTAAATTGCTCTGGGGGGTCTGTGGGTATATGGATTCCTCAGGTGGTGTTAGGTTTTGGTTTTCTGGTCTGGTGATTTTGGGGGGATTTTGCCTAGTTTTGGCCTGATTCTCAGGGGTTGAGTGGACAGTAGCACCCTTTGAGGTTATTTGGTGCTCCCGAGCCAGGGGGTAACGGCTGGGAGTAAGTTATGGTCGGTTTGTCCACTGCATTTCCGGTATGTTTAATCATCAGATTTCAGGCTTCAAGGACCCATCCCCGGCTATTTATTTATGGTTATTTATGTAAAGTTAAATATTGCTTGTTATAATAAAATGCTGCTGTGGCCAATTTTATCCAACATTGGCTTTGGTGTTTTTTGTGGGTCAAGAAAGGGCCCCCAGGGTCCTGGGGGAAGGTGGGCGAAGTAAAATCACCCACCTAACATCGACAATACCAAAGTCATGGTTTTGTGGGTTGTTACAGTATTATTTGTATCAGTAGAACCAGAGGCCCCTGTGCAAGGAAAGCACATGAATCCCTTTATATGTCTGTGACAAAAGCTACTAGCTGCTTTGGAAGTGGAAGTTGGTCCATTCATCTCTTGGGCCCCTGTGCAGCTGCCCACATGGTACCCATGGTATGCCCAATCCTGAGTAAAACCATGGCTGCCCACCTGTAACACTTTCTGTGTTGTTCTATGGTCATTATACAAAGCAGGACCCTCAATCTCTTGACCATCTAGACTGAGAACATTATCACCACTGAGTTTCTGTCACACATACACCCCAATATAGGGGCAGATATTACTGTCCTCATCCAAAGATGTGATTAGTTCTGGTGAGAGAAGACCTCAATCTGTGTTGTGCATCCTCTGAAATGAGGATGGAGCAGTGGTCATCACCCGCAGTGATGTAATAAAGGTCATGATGATGATGTCACAGCTCTTCCCGAGCTGTAACACCTGGTCCAGACTGATCTATCATTGAGCACTTCTCCCAATCAAGCACTTGGGGGCACTGCAAACCACACCTGTGTAACAATCTGCAGCACATGATGGGTTCAAGTGATTTCAGAACTTGACAGGTAGACAGCAGAACACAGCCATCATATGCAAACCTATGCATTTAAGGTGAGCCCACCCTTAAGATCCATTTACGCTGCAAAATTCTCTTAAATGAGCGTTCTTGGGAACACTTGTTCAACAATAATTGTGCAGTCTAAGCCAAATAACAAACACATCAATAGGGAGAGAATGAATTGAAAGAATTAGATACCTGTTGTTGGAAATTGTATGTATTTTTAGGCCATGTTCACATGCAGCTGTTGTGCTGTGGCTGATAGCCCCAAATGCCCTTGACTGCAAAATTATTGTGTAGAAAAACATTGGAAAGACCACAGAGGTACATGGCTGTTGCAGTTTGTAGTCTGTGAACAAAGGCTTAGTTTCATGGAGCAAGTCCAGAAAGAGGGGGAGGCGATCACCAGTTCTCTGACATGTACCATACACAGCCACTAGGTAAAAGTCAAGAAGTTTCTCAATGATTAATCATATAATAATAATAATCTTTATTTTTATATAGCGCTAACATATTCCGCAGCGCTTTACAGTTTGCACAAATTATCATCACAATCTACATTCCCTAACAGTATGTTTTTGGAATCACATGTCCTATGATGCCTACTGTGTATCACACCCAAAAAAACACAATACAACTCCCAAAACTGAGGGCGCAGTCAGACGGCCGTATAAATTGGACCAAGATTGGTCTGCAATGCATGGAGTGGCTGGCAGTTCTCCCAACCCAAGCGTCACAGCTTCATATATTTCTATGCTGCACTGACGTTGGGGTGGGTAGAGCCGCCGGTCAGTCCGATCTCCATCCGATTTCTATGGCCGCCTGACTGCGCCCTTAAGTGGGGCTATAAATTTCCACCAAGAAGTTAAAATGAGTCGCCCGCCAGGGCCGTTGGGTACTCGGTACCGGGTCCGGTGTTCACAGGGGGATGTCACGGTGGCTGCGACCCGGTCCGTGGCCCAGGGCGCCCATGTAAAAGGGAAAGGTCTTTAAAGAGAATAAAGTTTATGTTCGTGACGCCACCTGTGGTATTCAGTCAGGGTGACCGATGCTGCTTTAAGGGGTCCACTGGGGTGATGTTATGGCAGCTAGATGGTATACCTTCCCACAGGTGAAGTATGTCCCCAGGGCTTCCCAGTGTGTAGATG
Source organism: Ranitomeya imitator (assembly GCF_032444005.1). Classification (NCBI taxonomy): domain Eukaryota; kingdom Metazoa; phylum Chordata; class Amphibia; order Anura; family Dendrobatidae; genus Ranitomeya; species Ranitomeya imitator. The sequence continues at coordinate 428,161,224 of NC_091283.1, forward strand.
GTAGAATGGTGAGAGGTGCAGTAAGAAGCGAGGACACAGGTTTGCAGTCTCTTTACCTCGTTTACTGAAGACTTCAGCAGCCACAGTCCAGGGCACTGGATCGCAGGGCAGGTAGAGTCCAGCCGGTTTGGAGGCGAGTCCAGAGTCCTCTTATCCAGGTGGAAAATAGAAGCCTTCCTTTGTGCTGTAGTGGTGTAGTCCCTTACTGCTAGAAGCTTCACATAAGGTCCTCACAGATGTAATCTCTCTCTGTCCGCCGGTTAGGATAGGACATAACCCGTATGACTGGTGACTTGAGTCTGTTTATTGGGTCTCTAAGATAACCCGGCTCTGTGGGGTATCACCGTGCCTCCTGGGTGTTGGGTCGGACAGGTAACGTGCAATTAGCTGTCCTGCCGGTCTCTGATGTAAGGCGTGGAGGTCCTTACAACTTCGGTGTTCCGGCTACCGGTGTTCTGCGCCTCAGAAGGAGGCAGCCTGCTCGGGGCTGGTCCCCTTCTGGTATCCTCTCCTGTGGTTCCTCTCCTGCACGCTCACTGCAATCAATTCGACTTTCTAAAATGTCTCTTTCTGGGAGCTGCAGTTCTGGGGCATGCACAGCTCCGTAAACCCTCTGTCCTCCTCAGACTGATGTCTGGAACTTTCTAACTTTCCCTACAGACTACCAGTTATATATATATGGGGATTCACCTAGTAAATAGGATCAAAAGCTCCCCTGGTGGCCTGGAGTGTGAATGTGTTGCATGTTTGTGGTACCTGGTTACAGTTATCCTTTCTTGCCTCCAAACGTAGCATCACTCTCCCCATGAGGAAAGCGACATTACTGTGACAACCAGGACCATGGGGCACCACACTCACATAATCTCAAAATGCACACACTGCATAGGTGATGGATACCCTCATATCTTTCAGTAACGGTGATAAGTGTGCATGCCGCATCAGAAGTGAGAGATGTCCAGTGTGAACAGTCACATAAATTATCTGGACAGTTGTTTTCAGCATTCATACACATATCTAGTGCTTTATGAAACTGTTCACACTAGTTATTTTTCACCAGATGCTGGAATTTTATTCTGTGCACTTGGTACTGGGATCATTACTCCCGATTCTCTAAAAGCTGTTAGACTGGTGAGCTCTATCCCTCCATTCTTCTTTTTGTTTCTCCCGTTTTTCACTTGGCCGTAGAGATGTATCAGAACTCTACATTATGATTTTGGAACAGTTGTCCATAAGCAATTTTTCAGAAGAAACTTTAGTTTTTCCCTTCTGTGCCCGGGACATAATAATAATAATAATAATAATAATAATTTTATTTATATAGCGCCAACGTATTCCACAGCGCTTTACAAAGCATAGCTTTACATAGCACAGAAGGAAAAAAAACTATCTGCTTTTGTAAAATAAAAGACAGCACAAACTGTGAAATGCGAACAAGGCTAAATAGAGATTCTGCCCTGGCTATTGCTGAAGAAAACAGACGTTCTAGTAGATTTTGCTTTAAACAGTTAATGGCGTAATAAGGATATGTTTGTTTTCTGGGAGCCCACAGTGTGAATGAACAAAAGATGGATGAGAGCGGCCAAGTTTCTAATAAAACATAAGACTTACTTCCAGTTCTTACATCAACCCGGCCCAAGCCGAATCCCAAACTGCAGGGGACAGTTACCACGGCCATGAAGAAGAGGAGGCCAAACGAAGCCTCGCACAGTCATGCAGCACACAAGAGGTTAATCCTGTCGGGGCGTGTTTACATGGAAGGTTTGGCAGTGTTTTTTCGTTCCTGATTTGTAATAGGTAAAATATGTAAAATAAATGTATTTTACCTGTGTGCGGCTGTGCTTTCACATTGCGCCTGCCAATGCATTTTCTTTGCTGCAATCGTGGTGTTAAAGCGGCATTGTTTTTGCTGAGATTTTCAAAAATCGCAGCAAATGATGAATTTTGTCATGGTTTTCGGAAAAAAAAAATCACAGCATGCGTAAAGAAACCACCGGAGACTAGACGGAGGTGGACATGACTTGAGGATGGGAGGACTGAGAACTCCTGCAGCCTTTGTTTGTATTGCAGTGTAGATTTTAAACAAGAGAGTTGTTACTTTAAGAGGAAGTTTAGATGTTTGTGCCTGCTGTATTACTGTGAGGAGGGTGGGGCTTATATGGGGGAGGCAACTCTGGCTCTCCCTCTTTCTCTCACAGGATGGACAGGAGGAAACATTACCTGCCCTCCCGCCCTGTTTATAATCTCTGTCCTTAAATTTTTTAATTATTGCTTGTATAATGATAAATGCTTTATTGTATTTTTTTATTTGTCATTGTATATCTTGTACCAGGTTCAATTGTATATTGGCTATAAAGAGTTATTATTTGTGGTAACCTTCTAAGCCCAAGGGAAGGACAATCCTTCAGCCATGGTTCCCTGGAGGTTTCCTCCACAGGGGTTTTTTCCTCTCCTGAGCACTGTAGGATGACTCTTTGTGAGTCGGGGGTTTGCCAAGTTTAGTCCCATTAATGCATTTGCAGGGACTTCGAGTTTTTAAGTTTACAAAAAATATTTAATTATTAAAAAAAAAGTGTCAAATGAGACTTGGAATTTATAACCCGCCACGGCTTTGCGGTTTAGGAGTCAGGTAGAAGTTGCAGACAAGTTAAGGTGGACTCATTTTAACTAATAGAGGATGTAAAACCTCATGGTGGTGAGCAGGCTCGGCTTTGGTGGCCAGCCTCAAGGACGTTGTAATGGTAACATCAATCAGGGGCGGGCACAGTGGTTAAAGGGACTCTGTCACCTGAATTTGGAGGGAACAATCTTCAGCCATGGAGGCGGGGTTTTGGGGTTTTTGATTCACCCTTTCCTTACCCGCTGGCTGCATGCTGGCTGCAATATTGGATTGAAGTTCATTCTCTGTCCTCCATAGTACACGCCTGCGCAAGGCAAGGAAAGGGTGAATCAAAAACCCCAAAACCCCACCTCCATGGCTGAAGATTGTTCCCTCCAAATTCAGGTGACAGTGTCCCTTTAAGCACAGGAGTGAGGATAATAGCGTCATTGGTGCCCTGAAAGTTTACTGGTTCTGCTTGAATGGCAAGCCAGTGCGTGCCACCCCTTTATGGGTGTCTGTCCTGGTGCTGTATGTCAGACAGCTGGGGATATCGCAGTACTTGTGAATCCCAATGTACTAGCACTCCACCTGACTGCTACTGTGATTATTTAATCCTGTGATTTGAATAAAAGCTGTGGCCATTTTGGCAACCAAAATAATGTGTTTTGTGTATTTATTTTAGTACCTAGGTTTACAGTAGTTATGATGGTTTTAAGAAGGAGTGGGGTCCATCCCATATCCAAAAGTCATGTGTGAACAAGACCTAAACCAAGCATCTTAGGCTATGTGCACACGTTGCGGAAAGGTGTGCGGATTTTTCCACACTGATTTTGGTAAATCCGCAGGAAATCCGCACTGCGGATTTACTGCGGAAGTACCGCTGATTTACTGCAGTTTTTGTGCGGATTCCACCTGCGGTTTTACACCTGCGGATTCCTATTATGGATCAGGTGTAAACTGCTGCAGAATCCGCACAAAGAATTGACATGCTGCGGAGTAAACAACGCTACGTTTCCGCGTGGTTTTTCCGCAGCATGTGCACTGCGGATTTTGTTTTCCATAGGTTTACATGGTACTGTAAACTCAGGGAAAACTGCTGCGAATCCGCAATGTGTGCGCATACCGTTACAGTGCCACAGTGTGGTTGATGCAGGTGTCAAAAGACCATACTCTTCATTGCAGGGCAAATGAGAGCACAGGTTCCTACTGTTGCACCTTGCTTTCGGGTATTCACACGTTGCCATTATGCCTTCCACTGAGGTGCAAAAGAAAGGATTATATCTAGATTTGGTGCAATTTCAAGGCAAGCACAGGACTGAGGCAAATCATGGTAGTATCATGTAGATTTTTCAGCGTGATTCGATCTTGACCACTCAGCAAGTACTGTCTGCGGCACAACGGCCATGTGGGAAGACACCCTCAGACCCCAGCTCTGGTCGTGTACGACTGTCACGGGTGCCAGGCTCGTTACAGTGTAACAGGCAGGTAAGCCCCATATTACTAGAGTCTCCACTTACTGACAGGCAGAGGACACACGTTACAGTAGCTTCCCGTATGCAGGATATTCGGCTGACTTTGGGGAACTGCCCGAAGTCTCAAGAGTTGGCAGCCACATCTGAAAAAGTCATTTCAGATTTATTTTCTGAAAAAAAAAAAAAAAAGAAGTGATGTTTGAGATGCCAGACCACGTAACTCTCTCCACAGATGGATTTCACAGTGATGCCGGCTTCCTCCAAGGACGATGGCAGTGGTTGGGTTTATACATTGAGGCGCCACAGCTTATTTTATTCTGCTTAAGCTAATTTGCAGTAAATGGTTCCTTTAGAGCTCGGCTGGGGGACTGTTTGATTCTTCATCCTCCATTCTGAGAAATCCCCTCTGTATGGCTGACAGTGTGCGCTCAGTGCAGAGTCTATACTAGGGATGGGGCTCGTGTTGACAAGTGACTAAACACTTGTTTTGTAACCTCTGGAGGCGCTGATCGTTCCTCTCTAATAGCTGAAAGAACAGTTCATTTTTTCACGAGCCGATAGAGGGAGGGAAAGATAAAAAAAAGCTTTTTTCTTTTTCTCAAAAACTGATGAAACTCTGATAAAAAAATGCTGATGAAACTCTGAGTGATTTGTGTGCTGTGTGAATGAGGCCAACAACATGCAGCACTTTTTTTTCAGTGTATTCTCAGGTATTTCAGCATTTTCGCCTCGTTTTTTTTGGTGCGCATTATGTGTGTGTTGTCTACAGAAAATATTTAGTTTTATTCACAGAAAAAAAATGCTGCAAAAATTTTTTTGCACTTTCTCACTGCTTTCTATGGGTGAAAAAACGCTGAAAGAATTGGCATGATGTACATTTTAAAAAACGATGCAGTTCTCAAATTCATTTAGAAAAAAAACAAGCGTGTGCATAAGATTTCTGAATTTTCATGCTTCTTATTTGCATTAAAAAAAATGATGCATGTGAATATAGCCTTAGGATAAGTTTTATTTTTTCATGCCCAGATTTGGTCTGTGAAAAAAATCTGCACAGCCCCATTGAATAACATTGGTCTGAGTGCGCTATGTTTTTCATGGGCAGCACAAGGACGAAAAATTCAGTTGTGTGAGAGTGTCCTTTTTTAGACATGGAAGACCGGGCCATGTACGCCAGAACCTCGCTGACTGTCTGCAGCAGGGAATTTATTTCCTAAGGCCACGTGCACACGTTGCAGAAAGTGGTTCGGATTTTTCTGGACTGATTTTGGTAAATCCGCAGGTAAACCGCACTGTGGATTTCCTGTGGAATTACCGCGATTTTTTTTGCAGATTTTGTGCGGATTCCACCTGCGGTTTTACACCTGCGGATTACTATTATGGAGCAGGTGTAAACCGCTGCGGAATCCGCACAAAGAATTGACATGCTGCAGAATAAACAATGCTTCGTTTCCGTGCGTTTTTTCCGCAGCATGTGCCCTTCGGATTTTGTTTTCCATAGGTTTACATTATACTGTAAACTCATGGAAAACTGCTGCGAATCCGCAGCGGCCAAATCCGCTGCCGATCCGCAGCAAAATCCGCAACCTTTGCACATAACCTTAATGTGTCGGGCTGAGGTAGATCGTTCCCCCACAGTGATTTCCCAAGTAATATAACAGAAGCCAAAAAATTGTGAGCATAGAGTGATGGGTCACACATATTCTATACCCTGGCCGCAGGGATCGGCTCTCCACAGAGTGTTGTCCCTGAGGCTGCTTAAAAGCTTCATCCTCCAGGAGCCTTTAGACAAATCCCTTAACCTGTTTTTCCACTTTATAGAGCCCTTTATTTATACCTTCAAGGTGTCTCCTCCCAACTGGTATTGTTCATGGCGCTGCGGATAAATGACTTTACGAGAACTATTTGGCCCAAAGCTATAACTTTTACACCTGTTCAATCCAACTGTGATCTCCACACTCCACAAAGAAGGTGAGGATACAGCTCCGTCATTCCCAGCCATCTACCTTGTCATAAATGGGATGCACGTTAAATGTTATGGTGGGTAATTTAATCCACATTTAGAGTAAAAAAAAAATGTTGCAAATTTTAGTGCACACCATTTTATTCTACACTTCATAGCAAATGTAAGTTTCACTTTGTGGCACAGGCAACAATAAGGCTACTTTCACACCAGTCCGTCGTTACGGGCCGTCGCAAACCGTCGGCCCGACGTACTGACGGACAGTGTGTTAATGTGGCACAACGTGGGCAGCGGATGCAGTTTTACAACGCATCCGCTGCCCATTGTGAGTTCCGGGGAGGAGGGGCAAACTCGACGCACAAAAAAAGTTACATGTAACTTTTTTTGTGCCGAGGGTCCGCCAAAACACGACGCAATCGTCACACGACGGATGCGACGTGTGGCCATACGTCGCAATGCATCGCTAATGCAAGTCTATGGAGAAAAAACGCATCCTGCGGACACATTTGCAGGACGTGTTTTTTCTCCAAAACGACGCATTGCGACGTACTGCAAACAACGCTAGTGTGAAAGTAGCCTAAGTCATATTGTCCAAGCCAAGGTTAGAGGATAGAACTCGTGGGGTCTGTGAAATGGGAAGCCCCCCAGCTTTGTTTCTTTTTCTCTGATGTTCTGCTGAAGTAGCTCTTGCTCAATGTTTGTTGCCCATCAGAGGAGAACATACGCTTAATAATAGGATTTCTAATTCTATTTTTAAGGGTTTTATTTAATTAAAGGCTCATTCAGACGTCCATTTTTTTTCCAGTACGAGAATACGGTCCTCGTTTTGTCAGTGGTTTTGTAAAGATTTTCATCTCCGTTTCATCCAATTTTGTTCCTTGTTTCATCAATTTTTCTCGGATAAGAAACCTAAAAAAACTTCCTCCACCTTCTCCTATCTTTCAGACAGTGAAAAACGGACAGCGCACTGATGGCGTCCGAATGCTGTCCAATTTTTTCATGTACCATAGACTTTCATTGATGTTTTTGATCTGATACTCAGTTTAATATCAGACATGTCACCAAGATTTTGCACAGACCACTTGGGCTGCAAAAAAATGTGAACAGCCTCATAGACTACACTAGGTATGACCTCTATCCATGAAAAACAGATGTCTGAGTAAGTCCTAAGGCTAGGGTCACACCATAGTATTTTCTCTCATCCGAGAGAATCGGCCCGATTATGCTAATCCCACTCTGATCAAACTCTGTAATCTGACTTTCTCGGATGAGAAGATGGAAAAAAAAGTCTAAATCTCCATTCTGTCAGTCTGTGAAAATCGGACTGCATGCAGATGTCATTTGAGAGCAGTCGGATGTTTTCCATGGACTCCATGACTTACATTGTTGAGTGCGATCCCAATATCGGATGCAAATCAAGCATGTTTTTCCTCGGATAGATTATCTGAGGAAAAAATTGGACATGTGAATGGTCTCCCATAGAATAACACTGGTCTGAGTGCAATCCGATGTAATATTAAGATTATGTAATAAAATATTTTTTAATGCCTTTTCTTTTATTGCGCTTTTTCCACTCCGGATTTTGTCTCATTTTGGCATGTCATGTCTTCAATAAAACTTGCTTTGTTTTGGAAACTTCCAATTTGTTCATTAACCTAGCTATTGATAGTAATGTCCAGATTACACACATTTTTAACCTGCAGGTTTTTCAAATATAATTCAAGTCAGTCTATGGGGAAAATCTGCAAATAAAACATATTTATGGCAAGAGAATTCGACATGTTGTGGATGTCAAACACGCAGCTCAGGTCAGTTCCGCAGCATGAAAAAAAAAAAAGCATAAGATTTCTGTAAATCCCATTGAAATGTAATATATTGTGTCTCTTTGTGCACAAAAATAGGCAGCAGAAAAACCACACCAAATGCTCGTCGGCGAACCCTAAATAGCTGTATGAGAACGGAGCATAGGAGGCAAAGTGCTGCAAAGCAGTGCGACCTCCAGACTTGAGCAAAACTCTGTGGAACTGTTCACAAGGAGAAGAGTTGCAGAGGGGACAGAATTAGGCAGTGCCCCGGATCAGGTGATAGTGACGAAACCAGCCTTTAATATAAAAGGTCAACGCGCCAAAATGGGAGGAGATTTGGTGCCAAGATAGGTGGCAGTTGCTCTCAATGCAGCTCCAGCAGCCGAGAGAGTAGGCTGCAGCCATGTGCACCAGCTAGACCCGGACCGGGACGACAACAGTCAAGCATCAAAGACCAGAGCTACACTGGTCAAGGTGCAGACTGCACTCATTGATGGTCAAGCACCGAAAACTTGAATTACATCGTTCAAGGTTCCGGACCTAGACAAAGGCGGTCAATAGTCAAGGATCAGCCCCTACAGATGGGGTCCAGCTGACGCTAGAGCAGCCCATAGAGCGTTGAAAGGCTTTGTAAGCAAAAGTGTGGCTAGTGAGATGAAGCAGCGGCCCTCATCAAGAATGCCGCAGAAACTTCTAGAGACTGTTCCCACAAAATACTGTTTTTGCCCCCTCCCTCACTAGTACTAGGTGTGACTGCAGACTTGGAGCTGATTCTGGAGTATTTTATTGTATACTAATCCATATACTTTTGTTATATAATTATATGCTTGTCAAATATTCTGTACATATTGTCCTTTTGTGGCTTGTCATTTTCAGTATCTCTGTTTCTAGCTCATATATTGCTAACCCAATAAGTAAAGTGTTATTTCCACCTGGTGCCTCCGCTGTTGCATTTAGACACCTGCTTACATAGCAATAACAATGTCAGATTAACAGGATAGCACTTTTTAAGGGTCTCATTTTATGCAGCTTGAGACTCCCAACACCAGTGTTTATAGCAGATATTGATTATGTTAAACCAAGTCACCGTCAATTTTTTGTACCATGAAAAATTGAAATTTACCTTTTGAATTCATCAATGAAAAAATACTATACATACAAAAGACAAAAACCAGGCTGGCCAGATACGGAAGCAATCCATGCTTAGGAGAAAGGCACGCCAGGATGAATAAAAGAACATATATGCTAGCCACCTTAGGGAGAGACCCAAGTTGGGCTAATATAGACACAACCAATGGCATGTAGACCAGGGATGGACATATCATTGGCGAAACCTGTGCAGCCGCACATGGACCCAAGACGTAAGGGGTTCCTTTTCTAGCTCCAAAGCAGGTGGACTTTTGCATTGGGATGATCTATTGATCTGTAAAGGGCCCATTCACTGTTCTTGCACAGGGGCCCTTTTCTGTATTTGTCCACCAGTGATGCAGGCTACCATAGGGACACCTCCTCTGTGCAATTCAATGGGTCTTATCATATCTATATAAATATAATGCTGAACTAATACACTAAGTATTCAATTTACATACATTACCTGAAAGTATCTTGATGAACCTTGTATAAAAGGGAAATGCATTGAGTTTTCATTGGTATTGAGCTTTTGGGTCTATATGTAAATCTGAGCCCGAAGTAGGTGAATGAAATATCATTTGTGTATATTCATGAACTTAAATTCTTTATATAACATTGAGCCCCTTCATATTGGTGTTTCAAGTTATGTCATATTGGTGTTGTTTTTGTCTTTTTTATGTATAGTATTTTTTAGTCAATTAATTAAAAGGTATATTTTAATTTTTCATGGTACCAAAATTTGGCAGTGACTTAGTTTAAAATAGTTAGTACTCCAATATTATTATACATTATTATTATACATTTTATAGCGCCATTTATTCCATGGCGCTTTACATGTGAATACGGGGCAATATCTGATATACTGTACTGTGAATCAAATGATTATGGCTTACACTCATGGTGATATCTAGTTTTGACAAAGCCTTTAATACCCCTGAATAATTAGAACCATCTCTGCTCAATGCACCTTTGGCTGATGATGAATTAAGTTGCGTGGTTTGAAAGTTCCACTTATCTGGTAATTTCATGTCCATGAGGATGGCAGATTATAGCATGTGTGAGCAGTTGTTCACGGAAAGGTGCAGTAACCCTTTACCTCGATAAGTGTGATCTCCGACGTCACTGGGATATCGGATTCATTAATCCTGAGACCCCGACCAGAATGGCTGATGAGCAGCTCTGTTCCCACTGCAGATTCTGACATGTTCCCAATCTATCCTTTAATTATAGGATCCCATCACCATTATGTGCTAAGCTTCCCTGCAGCTCGTACATTCCTTTGCCCTATCATGTAACCTCATTATTACATGTATCCCTATGAAAGGTTACATGTGAAGTGATGGCGCAGACGAGGCCAACATCAACAGCAAAATGTATGCCAGAGTTCTCATAGACACCAGAAGATGGACAGAACTCAAATTAGAATTGTTCTTCCATTATGGAGCCAGGCTTGGCTGCATCTCTGGTGTTGGAAATTCTTACCACTTCATTCAGGGGCAGACGTACCATTAGTGCAACCTGTACCCAAGAGGTAAGGAGGCCAATCTCTATCTCCAAAGTAGGTTGAATTCTGCATTATGATGAGCTATTAACCTGAAAAGAACCCATATGCTGTTCTTGCACAGATACTGTTCTGTGTCCGCTCCTGACTTCACTACTATGACATTTTGAGCATACAGTAAACCTTACAGGTCAAAAATGGTATCTGAATGTTATAGAAAAGGAGAAGATGATCAGATTTAGGCTGTGTGCACACGTTGCGGATTTTGATGCGTTTCCGCAGCGTTTTTGGACTCGCGGAATTGCATCAAATCCACAGTGTAGTACAGTAACAATGATAGTCAACGGCAATTTGAGAATTGCTGTGCACATGCTGCGGAAAAATCTGAGCGGATTCGCTGCGTTTTTTTTTCCCGCAGCATGTCAATTCTTTGTGCGTTTCTGCACCCATTGACTATACATTGAGTAAGGCAAATCCGCATATCAAAAACCGCATGAAAATCCGCAAGAAATCCGCATCAATTCCGCATTAAATCCACAAGCATTTTGGCCTGCGCTTTCTGCCAATCGATGCAGATTCTGTGCGGAAAATTCCGCAGGGCAATCCGCAACGTGTGCACATACCCTAAGGCCATGTTCACACAGTGCGTTTTTTACCGCGGAACCGTGGCGGTTTTGCCGCTGCGGTTCCGCAGCTGTTTTCCATGCAGGGTACAGTACACTGTACCCTATGGAAAACAGGACACACTGTGCACATGGTCCGGAAATTGTAAAAAAAAAGACGCGCTGAATAGCTCCCGGAAAAAAGAAGGAGCATGTCAATTCTTTTTCCGGAGCCGCAGCGGTTCTGCACCCATAGACCTCCATTGTGAGGTCCAAACCGCAGTAAAACCCGCAGATCAAAAATATATCTGCGGGTTTTACTGTGGTTTGATGTGCAGAACCGCTGCAGCAGGAAGTGCGGGGAGCGGGCGGAAGTGCGTGGGCGGAGTGTGGCTGCCCCCCCGTGTTCCGATCCCGCCCCCCCATGCTCCGATGCCCCCCCCCAGTGCTCCGATGCCCCCCCCCAGTGCTCTGATGCCCCCCCCGTGCCCTAATTTTCCCCCCTTATACTCACCCGGCGTCCCGGTGTCCGTCCGGCCGTCTTCTCCCTGGGCGCCGCCATCTTGCAAAATGGCGGGCGCATGCGCAGTGCGCCCGCCGAATCTGCCGGCCGGCAGATTCGTTCCAAAGTGCATTTTGATCACTGAGATATAACCTATCTCAGTGATCAAAATAAAAAAATAGTAAATGACACCCCCCCCCCCTTTGTCACCCCCATAGGTAGGGACAATAAAAAAAATAAAGAATTTTTATTTTTTTTTTTTTCACTAAGGTTAGAATAGGGGTAGGGTTAGGGGTAGGGTTAGGGTTAGGGGTAGGGTTAGGGTTAGGGGTAGGGTTAGGGTTAGGGGTAGGGTTAGGGGTAGGGTTAGGGTTAGGGGTAGGGTTAGGGGTAGGGTTAGGGGTAGGGTTAGGGTTAGGGGTAGGGTTAGGGGTAGGGGTAGGGTTAGGGTATTTTCAGCCATTTTAACCCTAAAAAAATTCCTAGAAAACACACAGACTCTGGCTAGAAAACTGCATCAAAAAAACGCATCAAAAAACGCATCAAAAACGGACCAAAAAAGGACCAAAAAAAGGACCTGCGTTTTCTGCCAAGAGCTGCAGTTTTTAAAAAACAGTCAGGAAAAAAAAAGGATGGAAATCCTGAACGTGTGAACATACCCTAAAAGATATTTTTCTGGGAAACATTTCAGCAAAACTTGAATTTTATTAATTGAAATCCCTGGTTTTTGAATGGCTGAGTCCAGTAGGCGACACTACTCATATGAGGTCAGCGGGCGGTCCTATTAGTTATCAACAGTCTTCCTTGTATGACTGTGTAGAATTATAGAATGTTATAGTTGGAAGGGGCCTCCTGGGTCATCGTGTCCAACCCCCCTGCTCAATGCAGGATTCACTAAACCATCTCAGACAGATGTCTGTCCAGCCTCTGATTGAAGACTTCCATTGAAGGAGAACTCACCACCTCTCGTGGCAGCCTGTTCCACTCATTGATTACCCTCACTGTCAAAAAGTTTTTTTTCTAATATTTAATCTGTATCTTCTCTCTTCCAGATTCATTCCATTGCTTCTTGTGTTTCCATGTTCAAACGAGAATAATGATTGATGATCCTTTAGATCCTTTAATTTAGATTGTGAGCCCCAACGGGGACAGCGATGATAATGTGTGCAACCTGTAAAGCGCTGCGGAATATGTTAGCGCTATATAATAATAAAGATTATTATTGTTATCCTTCTACACTGTGACATCCCTTCAGATATTTGTAGACAGCTATAGTCTCCTCTTAGCCTTCTTTTCTTTTAAGCTAAACATTCCCAGATCTTTTACCCGATCCTCATGGGACATAGTTTGCAGTCCACTCACCATCCTGGTAGCTCTTCTCTGAACTTGCTCCAGTTTTTCGATGTCTTTTTTAATGTATGCAGAGTTAGCTATCACTCACTGAGTAGAAACGCGCACTGGACTCATGAGTAAGACCACCAACGGGACACAAAGGATTTCAATTTAAACTACAAGTTATACTGAATCTTTTTCTACAAACCTAAAAGTCATCCTGCATCCACAGTCTGAGTATACAACTTTTCAGTGATGATATTATATGTTGACTTCTATATATACAGAAAAAGGAGAATGATGGAGTGAAAGTGAAATGGGTAATAGCTTATTCACAAGACAGCACCAAGACACATCGGGGCAGATATATCACTACTGACTAATTCTTAGTGCAAACTAGACAGATTAATCATTGTGGTTGTTTGATAAATCTGGCACATCTTTACACCTACTATTCTCAGATTAGGCCACCCATAAACTGGCTTAGTTTGAGCCAGGATTTTGCCGTAATATTTTGCCGTAATACTGTGTCTTCTTCCCATTAAGCTAAGCCCCTTGTCGCTCAAGGCACACAACATATCTATTACATATAATATGGTGCAATTTAGTGAAAGATATATATTTTTTGTGCAAACCATTTGTCTGCATAACTAAGGGTCTGTTTACACTAGCCGAAGGCTGATCAGCTACTTGCTTGCTGATCAGCGGCCCTTTAATACTCTGTTTACACAGGCAGACCACACTTCAGATGCGCCCTGAAGAATCAATAATAGATCATGCGCATAAGTTGTCATTGTTTTCGGCAGTTTATACAGCAGGATGTGCTGCCAAGAACAATGATCTCTTGTGCAGCATAAAAGATCATTTCACCTGAGGAATGAGCAATTTTTCTCTTTAAAAATGGACGTTTTTGAATGCTGTAAAAAATTTAGTGTGGACACATCCTATGAAATACAAGTGGATTCATCACATACTAGTCAATTACTGACGGGACGTTCATGCTGCTCTAGAACTGCAGGACTGAAGTTCTCCACTAGAGGGTGGCTCCCCGGTTATGAACTTCTCAATATTAAAATTGCAACACCAAGAAGGAAGTTATGCAATTATGGAAATCATAGGATGGACAGACATGATGGTGATATGCAAATGATGAAAAAAAGTTAAACAAAAAGTTGAAAACATCTCGATTTATTCAGTACCAAGTATGAGTGCCACATGCACAAGTCTTCAAGCTTACAGCCTTGGTTGCTATCAGTGAGGTTAGTAATTTTTGCCTGAGGAATATTCTGTGGCGCTGAATGCACTTGGGCAAAACATCAAGATCCACTGCTGGCAGCTACCTTTATAATTATTGATGTCCTAAATGCGCTCAACAGGAGACAAGTCCGCAGACGCTGCAGGCCATGGCAGGCTACGCAGGCTGTTCACAGTTGCACGAGCAACATAAGGCTTGGCAGTGTCTAGTAAAAAAAATGGCTTGTGGAACATTTCGGAGAAATGGCCATACCACTAGCTTCACAAACAAATTAATGCAACTCAGAGCTGTTAGTGCACCTGGAATGAAGACTAGAGGGTTTGGCTACCGTACATTATGCCACCCCACACCATAATCCCGGTAGTAGGACCAATGTGATGTTTTTTCGTGAAGGTCTCTTCATGGTGTTACCCATGTGGTCTCCAGACCAGACCGGAGATTGAAATGGAGCAATGGAGATCTATCCTCTTCACTCATGAGTCCCAGTCTTAGATGCAATGATAACTGGAGATTGGTCTGGAGGCCTCATGAGAAGCACCATGAAGAGGCCTTCATGAACAAATGCCACACCGGTCCTACTCCCGGGATTAGGGTGTGGTGTGGAATAATGTAAAATATCCTCCGATTAAGCACCTCAGGTATGTCATTGGTCGGCAATAGCTAAATGTAAAAGCAGCAGTAGATGCCCACATGCATTCAGCACAGTAGAACATTCCTCATGCAACTATTAGTAACCATTGATAGCAGCTAAGATATGTAAGTGCGGGGATTCCTGCTCGTGGTGTTCATACTCGACACTGAATAAATCGAGATTTTTTTTGAAAATTTTGTTTCCATTTTTCCATGACTTGCAGATCAGTAACATGTCAATCTGTCCTGTGATTTTCATAATCGAACACTAAAGATTTGATTTTCAGCTTTGACCTGGAAATTGGTAAGAAATAGAAAGGTCACAATGGGCAGCTCCGTCCATCACATTACTTGCCCCTCATTTCACCCCCGCACTGATTATTCATATGTACCAAGGACACCATAAAAAATGCATCCTGTTTACTCGTTGCCTGATTACACCGGACTCTGACTGTGATCTCTCTGGATTTGCTGTGATGATATCAATGATCTGAGTGAGTCTGGTCTCAGCCTAGAAGGCAATGCCTTCACTGAGACATCCTGGACCTGTCGTTGTGTCCTCGCCCACGACGTACTGGTGTAACAGGTGAACAGCTCATTATCGCTGCTTTATGGGAGCGCCCCATTCTGTGGCCGTTTGGACAGATGTTACCTATTTCCGGCCCCAGGACATTTCTATGGCCTCTGTAACTCTGAGCAGCTGGGAGGACAAGAAATGAGGAAGCTGCATGAGCTCATACTCCATTACTGAGCTCCTCTCGGGTAGAAAGTAAAGCATCGCAGCATCGTGTCAGCAGCCCAAAAGCCCAGAATAAGCACTGATAATAATTCCCTCACTAAGAAACATTGACCACTTTAAAAAAAATAATAATAAAAAAGCAAAAAACAAAACCTAACGCTGAAAAACAACCAGTCTGGAAGCTGTCATGGCAGCCATTTTGGTTGTCACCTAGAAACTGAAAAAGTGGGGGAGTCTTCCAAAGCAACCATCTCCTTTTACAGAAGCACTTTTGTAGAATAAGAGCAACAACCTGATTTCCAAATTTGATCTAAAAGCCCCTATACACATTAAAAAAGCAAAATCCTATATAGAAAAGAAATACCAGAAATAATGACCTTATATAGTCAATGAATATAATCATAGAATATAACCCTCAAAAAATATTCATCAGACCAAAGCTTTTTTTCAAAAAACAAATTATTAATTTTATTTTAATAAAATCACATTTGCATAACCACAACAATTCATATACTTGAAATCTTTATTGATATTGACAAGATATTAAAAACAATTAATCAAAATAAAAAAAGTATAACATATAAAATGTGTATATATATATATCCTATAAATGCGTTTTTTTAAAGATCAAAATTTATTGATATTGACAAGATATTAAAAACAATTAATCAAGATTAAAAAAATACATAACATATAAAATGTATATATATATATATATATCTCCTATAAATGCGGTTTTTTGAAGATCAAAATTTGGAAACCTATGTATGTGCAGGGCAGGGCATACCACAACTGATTGGCATAAATAAAATAAATCATAATTTATATAAATATATATCTATGTGCAAAATTCAAATTTATTGGCAGCAATGAAATAATATTTCATATAAATATGCGATAATATGTATAAAAATAAAAATATAATGTAAAGATCAATACAATGGTAAAGACTGTATATATATATATATATATATATATATATATGTATTATATTAATATATATCACAATTTATTTAATAATCTAAGTGTCAGGGCGCAAATAATTCAAAATAATCAATATATGTGCAAAACTAGACTCAAAGTGTAACACAACTAACAATAAGTGCATGAGTCCAAGGAAAATCACCAAAATGTAATTATACCACTGGCAGTGGCATCCTTTTACTGGTTGGTATATTGCACTAATTTCATGTGGCACTTTATATAGGCAACAATTGTGATCATGGGTATAATTATATTTTGGTGATTTTCCTTGGACTCATGCACTTATTGTTAGTTGTGTTACACTTTGAGTCTAGTTTTGCACATATATTGATTATATATATATATATATATATATATATATATATATCAATAAAGATTTCAAGTATATGAATTGTTGTGGTTATGCAAATGTGATCCTATACACTTTAGACTGATATCTGTCAAAGTCACCAATATCGATGGGTTCAGTTTATGGGGGTCCAGGGGATGTTGGGGGAAATAAAGATCCATCAAGTCCAATCTCCGGGGACAAGCTGCCGCCAGAGTTCTCTGGCAGAGGTTTTCTCATAGAGAAGGCTAGATGACTTCCGGATAATCCATCGTTCGACCTTCAGCTATTTAATGTGTATAGGTGGGATTTACACTAAAGATGGCTGAAAACATCCATTTCATCCGTGAAAAGTGTATTGGAGCCTACTCTCCTCCAATAGATGATGTTGCGGAAGAGAAACATCTGGTTGTTGAAATTTAAATGGCCGATCCTTATGTTCGGCGGTAAGATAAGCCTCTGCCAGAAGAGTATGGCAGTGACTCTCTCATGGAGAAAACAGGAGCACTCGGCTGAGCCTATAGATCCTGTGTATGGGGGAATTGGAAGAGATAGCTGCCAGCTGAACAATCACTTGAGCAACATCTAATGTGTATTGTGGCCTTAATGGCGTATTCCCATCTCCAAGATCCGTATATGTAGTAGGTGTAATAATAATAGCAAACACCTCCAATTAGAAATATAGTATAGTTCTTCTGATACGCTATGTCCCTTACTCTATGTGCATGGCATTGCAGTAGTTTAGGTATCCATGGTTATGACTACTAACAACTAACTGTCATGAGTGGTCGGAACTATGGATACCTACCTAATGTATGCTCTGGGAAAACCATGTGTATATAATAGAGAGGATTATGGATCTGTTTTTAACGCCCTGTACTCCTACTCAAACGTACAGTTAGGTCCATATATATTTGGACAGAGACTACATTTTTCTAATTTTGGTTCTAGACATTACCACAATAAATTTTAAACAAAACAATTCAGATGCAGTTGAAGTTCAGACATTCAGCTTTCATTTGAAGGAATCCACATTCAAATTGGATGAAGAGTTTAGGAGTTTCAGCTCCTTAACATGTGCCACCCTGTTTTTAAAGGGACCAAAAGTAATTGGACAATTGACTCCAAGGCTATTTCATGGACAGGTGTGGGTAATCCCTTTGTTATGTCATTCTCGATTAAGCAGATAAAAGGCCTGGAGTTGATTTGAGGTGTGGTGCTTGCATTTGGAAGGTTTTGCTGTGAAGTAAACATGCGGTCAAATGAGCTCTCCATGCAGGTGAAACAAGCCATCCTTAAGCTGCGAAAATGGAAAAAACCCATCCGAGAAATTGCTACAATATTAGGTGTGGCAAAATCTACAGTTTGGTACATCCTGAGAAAGAAAGAAAGCACTGGTGAACTCGTCAATGCAAAAAGACCTGGGTGCCCACGGAAGACAACCGTGGTGGATGATCGCAGAATAATCTCCATGGTGAAGAGAAACCCCTTCACAACAGCCAACCAAGTGAACAACACTCTCCAGGAGGTCGGCGTATCAATATCCAAATCTACCATAAAGAGAAGACTGCATGAAATTAAATACAGAGGGTTCACTGCACGGTGCAAGCCACTCATAAGCATCAAGAATAAAAAGGCTAGACTGGACTTTGCTAAAAAACATCTAAAAAAGCCAACACAGTTCTGGAAGAACATTCTTTGGACAGATGAAACCAAGATCAACCTCTACCAGAATGATGGAAAGAGAAAAGTATGGAGAAAGATTGGTAAAGCTCATGATCCAAAGCATACCACATCATCTGTAAAACACGGCGGAGGCAGTGTGGTGGCTTGGGCATGCATGGCTGCCAGTGGCACTGGGTCACTAGTGTTTATTGATGATGTGACACAGGACAGAAGCAGCTGAATGAATTCTGAGGTATTCAGAGACATACTGTGTGCTCAGATCCAGCCAAATGCAGCCAAACTGATTGGTCGTCGTTTCATACAACAGAAGGACAATGACCCAAAACATAAAGCCAGAGCAACCCAGGAGTTTATTAAAGCAAAGAAGTGGAATATTCTAGAATGGCCAAGTCAGTCACCTGATCTCAACCCAACTGAGCAGCATTTCACTTGTTAAAGACTAAACTTCAGACAGAAAGGCCCACAAACAAACAGCAACTGAAAACCACCGCAGTGAAGACCTGGCAGAGCATCAAAAAGGAGGAAATACAGCGTCTGGTGATGTCCATGAGTTCAAGACTTCAGGCAGTCATTGCCAACAAAGGGTTTTCATCCAAGTACTAAAACTGAACATTTTATTTAAAATTATTGAATCTGTCCAATTACTTTTGGTCTCTTTAAAAACAGGGTGGCACATGTTAAGGAACTGAAACTTCTAAACCCTTCATCCAATTTTAATGTGGATACCCTCAAATGAAAGCTGAAAGTCTGAACTTCAACTGCATCTGAATTGTTTTGTTTAAAATTCATTGTGGTAATGTCTATAACCAAAATTAGAAAAATGTTGTCTCTGTCCAAATATATATGGACCTAACTGTAACTCTGACAAGAAAATGTGCCCTTCATATTGTAATCACTGAAATGCTAATTGATTATGAGCTGAATCTGAGCAGTGGCCTCTTGTGTGTGCAATCTTGGGACATCTGTGCCTCATAGTTACCATGTTAAAAGCCCTTAATGTCAGTAATTAGTGAGGTTTCAGTTACTAGTCGGTGTGGAGGCTCCGGCAGAGAACGGAGGCCACTGAAGGAGGCTTTATGCCGAGGGCTACAGAGGTGAAGTCACATAATACAGGCTACACTAACCATCCTCTCACCTTATTAGCTATGTCCCATGGGGAAGAACAACCTGGTCAGAATAACCCTGTGAATAGGGAAAGCATATGGAGGAACAGATTGATACCTCCAGCCATCAGGTTGATACCTATCTGTCCCCTTCTTCAATACCAGCCCTTGTGTTGCACTGAGGAGAGAGCAACGGCTGCAGCCAGACATCACTGTCCTCTCATCTCACAGTCTTCTATGTACTGATCCTTGCACCTGCACAAAAGACGAGGAGTTTGTAACAGGGAACGTCTACATATGCCATTTTATTCTACCATCAGACCACAGGAAAACTTATCCACCCCTCAATATAAAGCAGTGGTAGTCTCCATGCAGAGCCCCTACTGCTAATGCAAAAATGTCATGGTACGTTGGGTGTTGGGTGGCTCCACCTGCAGAATAGTGGGTGCAGGATAAGTAATGTAATGTAGGTACACAGTGACTGCACCAGCAGAATAGTGAGTGCAGCTCTGGGGTTTAGTACAGGATGTAACTCAGGATCAGTGCATGATAAGTAATGTAAATGTATGTACACAGTGACTGCACCAGCAGAATAGTGAGTGCAGCTCTGGAGTTTAATACAGGGTGTAACTCAGGATCAGTACAGGATAAGTAATGTAATGTATGTACACAGTGACTGCACCAGCAGAATAGTGAGTGCAGCTCTGGAGTATAATACAGGCTGTAAGTCAGGATCAGTACAGGATAAGTAATGTAATGTATGTACACAGTGACTCCACCAGCAGAATAGTGAGTGTGCAGCGCCCCAGGGTCCTGGTTGTTGCGGTAATGTCATTCTTCCACCAGGGGGAGTGATAGTACGTCTGAAGGCAATAAAGGAGATCTCTTTATCAGGTATCACAAACCACACAACACACTTCACACTCCAGGCCGCCAGGGGGAGCCATGTTTCTATTTATTAGGGCACTCCTCACAATTAGGTAAAACTGGTGGTTTGGACAGAAAGTTAGGCAGAAGCGAGCTGGGTTTCACCCAGGCAGCACCAGTCTGGCGGATGCTGGCTGGGCTACACTCAGTAAGATGCTATCTGAGCTCAGCTCGGGTAGTGGGTCCCTGACAGGGGTGGGATCCTGTCAGAGGCCTAGACAGAAGGACACGGAGCTGCGCCTGCTTACCAATGCGGCAGCATCCTAAGAAAGAGACATTGAAAGGAATTGCGTTGCTGAGAGTGAGAAATGAAGTCATAGCAAAAGGAGAGGAAACCAGAAGGAGTTCTGCCCTGTAAAAGGCTGCCTCCTTTCTGAGGCGCAGAAGCCGGTAGCCGGAACACCGAGAGAGTCATCGTCTCCAAGCCTGGCTCCAGAGACCGGCAGGACAGCTAGTTCCATACTAGTTGCCCGACCTTATACCCAAGAGGCACGGTGGCAACTGTGGGGGCAAGGGCATGATAGTGTCCCTGTAAAAAGCCTCAGGCCATCAGTCACACGGGTTTGTCCTATCCTTACCATCAGAGGGACAGAGAGAGAAAGAGACATAACATCTAGAACATCTACAACAGTTGTGAGGACCTTACCGAGATGCACAGCATGGAGGTACTACAACACCTAGGCGCTAGAGGAAGGCTACTCTGGATTTGCCTTCAGATCGGCCGGACTCTGCCTGCCCTGTGATCTGGTGCTCTGGACTGTGGATGCTGAACCTTCAGTAAAAAGGTAAAGAGACTGCACCCTTGTGTCCTCGTTCTTCACTGCGCCTCACACCATCCATCATCTACACTTCGGGAAGCCCTGGGGATATACTTCACCTGTGGGAAGGTATACCATCTAGCTGCCATAACATCACCCCAGCGGACCCCTAAGCAGCTTCGGTCACCCTGACCGAATACCACAGGTGGCGACACGAACACTATCCCTTTAAAGACCTTTCCCCCATTTTACAAGGGACATCCCTAGGGCCACGGACCGGGTCAGCCACCGTGACATCCCCTTTGAGAACCGAAGGGCCTGGCTCCGAGTACCCCGCCGCCCTTAGGGGCGCTCCAAGTGCAGCTCTGGAGTATAATACAGAATGTAACTCAAGATCAGTACAGGATAAGTAATGTAATGTATGTACACAGTGACTCCACCAGCAGAATAGTGAGTGCAGCACTGGAGTTTAATACAGGATGTAACTCTGGATCAGTACAGGATAAGTAATGTAATGTATGTACGCAGTGACTCCACCAGCAGAATAGTGAGTGCAGCACTGGAGTTTAATACAGGATGTAACTCAGGATCAGTACAGATTAAGTAATGTACTATGTGTACATAGTGACTGCACCAGCAGAATAGTGAGTGCAGCTCTGGAGTATAATACAGGATGTAACTCAGGATCAGTACAGGATAAGTAATGTAATGTGTGTACGCAGTGACTCCACCAGCAGAATAGTGAGTGCAGCTCTGGAGTATAATGCAGGATGCAACTCAGGATCAGTACAGGATAAGTAATGTAATGTATGTACACAGTGACTCCACCAGCAGAATAGTGAGTGCAGCTCTGGAGTATAATACAGGATATAACTCAGGATCAGTACGGGATAAGTAATATAATGTATGTACACAGTGACTCCACCAGCAGAATAGTGAGTGCAGCTCTGGAGTATAATACAGGATGTAACTCAGGATCAGTACAGGATAAGTAATGTAATATATGTACACAGTGACTGCACCAGCAGAATAGTGAGTCCAGCTCTGGGGTATAATACAGGATGTAACTGCTCTCTCCTGGTTCTCTGGCTCCACTTCATCTCCTCTCCCTCTCACTGTCGGGGTACCTCAGGGCTCAGTCCTTGGCCCCCTTCTCTTCTCCCTCTACACGGCCCCAATTGGACAGACCATCAGCAGATTTGGCTTTCAGTACCATCTTTATGCCAACGACATACAACCATACACGTCATCCCCTGACCTTACCCCCGCTGTACTACAGAACGC
This sequence comes from Ranitomeya imitator, assembly GCF_032444005.1. Lineage (NCBI taxonomy): Eukaryota > Metazoa > Chordata > Amphibia > Anura > Dendrobatidae > Ranitomeya > Ranitomeya imitator. The sequence goes on from NC_091283.1 coordinate 428,183,822, forward strand.
CAGTGACTGTCTGTCAGCAGTCTCTGACATCATGTTCGCTCTCTATGTGAAACTCAACCTCTCCAAAACTGAACTTCTTCTGCTCCCACCAACTACTAACCTCCCTAAACCTTACGTTTCCCTCTCTGTGGGTGGCACCATAACAACACCCCGGCAGCAGACGTGCTGTCTGGGTGTTATGTTTGACTCCGATCTCTCCTTCACATCCCATATATAATCTCTTGCCTGCTCATGCCGCTTACACCTACAGAACATCTCTAGAATCCGCCCTTTTCTCACTATAGAAACAACAAAACCCTCACCGTCGCCCTGATCCACTCCCGCCTGGACTACTGCAACGCTCTATTAATTGACCTCCCCCTCACTCGACTTTCCCCTCTCCAGTCTATCGTTAATGCAGCAGCCAGGGTCATCTATCTAGCTAATCATTACTCAAACGCGTCCGCTCTTCGCCAGTCGTTACACTGGCTGCCCATTCATTACAGGATACAATTCAAAGTACTTGATCTCACCCACAAAGCTCTCCACAGTGCAGCACCCCCTTACATCTCCTCCCTCATTTCTGTCTATTGGCCTAACCAACCTCTGCGCTCTGCAAATGACTTTCAACTAACCTCTGCACTCATCCGTACCTCCCACTCCCAACTACAAGACTTCTCCCGTGCTGCGCCAATCCTCTGGAATGCTATGTACATAGTGACTGCACCAGCAGAATAGTGAGTGCAGCACTGGAGTTTAATGCTGGATGTAACTCAGGATCAGTACAGGATAAGTAATGTAATGTATGTACACTGTGACTACACCAGTAGAATAGTGAGTGCAGCTCTGGAGTATAATACAGGATGTAACTCAGTATCAGTACAGGATAAGTAATGTAAATGTATGTACACAGTGACTGCACCAGCAGAATAGTGAGTGCAGCTCTGGAGTATAATACAGGATGTAACTCAGGATCAGTACAGGATAAGTAATGTAATGTATGTACATAGTGATTGCACCAGCAGAATAGTGAGTGCAGCTCTGGGGTATAATACAGGATGTAACTCAGTATCAGTACAGGATAAGTAATGTACTATGTGTACATAGTGACTGCACCAGCAGAATAGTGAGTGCAGCTCTGGAGTATAATACAGGATGTAACTCAGGATCAGTACAGGATAAGTAATGTAATGTATGTACACAGTGACTGCACCAGCAGACTAGTGAGTGCAGCTCTGGAGTTTAATACAGGATGTAACTCAGGATCAGTACAGGATAAGTAATGTAATATATGTACTTAACCAGCAGAATAGTGAGTGTAGCTCTGGAGAGTAACTCAGGCTGTAATAATGTATATAATGCACCACTCCAGGGTTTGGTTGTCTATTATTTTACCTCTGGAGCAATGCCACTAATCTCAGTTCCATGCCCCTAGTATCATATTCAGCAGGAGCCATCTTCATCTTTTTTTGGCACTGCTCTGGTCAGTCTTCTGCAGGTTGTGACCTGCTCCAGTGTGTTTGCTGTCAGTGTCACTACTCAATGTAAGGTTATGAGAGCCAGAATGAGACTCTCGTAGACCGTTATCTGTAACTTCCGGTCAGTCAGAAGTCGCGATCACAACATGGCGGCAGGGGACCGGAGCGACGCTGGGAAAAGCTGAAGACGGTCAGGGAATTTAAATCAGTGGCACCACTGCAGTGCTGAAATTAAAAAAACAAACAAACGCTGGAGTGGTGCTTTAAACTGTTAATGACGTAGTCAGTTTTGACATTTACGGTATTGTGACTAAGCCCCATTTTTCAAATCCGACGAGTCACTTTATGTGGTGATATCTTTGGAATGATTCTACATATTCCAGCGATAATTTATTTTGTGTTACATTATGCTATATATTTTATGTTTAAAAATAAAAGAAAAAAGTGAGCTCGCCATGTGTGGATGTAGTAATAGTTCCTTCAGCCTTTTAACTGTATGTGCCAAGTCCTGCTGGGGATAAACAGCTATAGAGCAAGGAAAACAATGGTCTGTGGCACATCCACTTGGTTAAAATCTTCAAAAATGTTATTAGGAGAGCTGAAATACATTTTTATATCTATATATATATATATTTATTTATATGTGTGTGCGTGTTTTATGTTATTCATGAAAACATTCAAAATTTGATGAAAAATTTGCAATTTTCAAACTTTAATTTTTATACTCTTCTTAACAAATAACATTTATTATATGTCTACTTTACTTGAGCATTAATTTTGAAACATCATTTTACTTTGTTAGGATGTTAGAAGGGTTAAAAGTTTAGCAGAAACTTCATTTTTTTTCAGGGAAATTTACAAAACCTCTTTTTTGTACTATTTACTTTTGAAGACATTTGGAGGAGCCTTTATGTCAGAAAACCATAAAAAGTGATATCATTTCAAAAGTTGCACCCCTTAAAATATTCAAAAATGTATTTGGGAAGTTTTTTAGTCCTTCAGGTGCTTTGCATCAATTAATGTAAGTTTTTTTTGTTGCTTTATGCCCATATTTTTCATTTTGCCAAGGGGTCACAGGATAAAATATATCTGACAATTAGCTATGCAATTAGCTTCTCTTGGGCACATTGCAGGGATCGGAATGGAAAGAGTACTATTTTACCAGATCTGTACCCGAACTTTAACCTGAACCCCGAACCCTATTGAAATCAATAGGGACCTAAACTTTTGAGGTGGAAAATCTTTCTTTCTCTCTCCGGTACGAATCCTAAACTTTACAGTTCGGGTTCGCTGATCTCTACTTGTCGCATTTGAAGAGCTCCTGATGTGCCTAAACAGCAAAAACCTTTACAAATTACCCCTTTTTGGAACTTGCACCCCATGAGGAACTCACCTTGGGGTGTGGTGAGTATTTTGAACCCACAGTTGCTTCATGCAAGTATATAACATTGGGCTGTGAAAACGAAAAATGGCATTTTGTTTCATTGAAATGTTTCTTTACACTCAAATTTTTCATTTTCAAAAGAGGTTTAATTGGAGAAAATGGTTCCCGATTTTTTTTTGCAAATGCTATTGACAGGCATTTAGGGAGTTAAACGATGATTGGTGCTGACACTGATCCCGTTTGCTTTGCCAGGGTGCCATTCTAGGGGGCACTATTCCTGTAAAAATTTGCCATGAGTAATTAGGCCTTTTGATTACAGCCATAAAAAGGCAAATTATGGGGTTAAACAGTAGATCATTTTATTTGTAAACTGAGAAATGAAGTTTGAATGTAAAAATGGCGCATGGACGTCAAAGTGACCTCACATTGTGTAGGATTCACATGAAAGTTCTGTTCTGCACTGTGGTATCATCACACATCGTACCCTGCGGACAATCATCTCAAGGGAAGATCCCGGAGTCATAAACAAGTTCTGTTATTTCATTCTAAGTGGAAATGAGTGAACGACTCAAACTATCAACAATCCATTCCCGCGTCTTGTCTTCACTGTGGGGGGATTTCAGCCCTCGGAGTTGACAAGTCTTCGGGACGCCAGGGAAGCAGCAACGTAAATAAATGAAATGATGAGAACAAAGGCTTATGCCTTCAATCTTTTCTGTCCTACTGTAAATAAAGCTCTTTACAGACTAATTGTGATTATTCTTGTTGAGGTTTATTTTAATTACGGTATACTTCACTACTAACAAATGCTTTATGGGATGTAAAATGGGGAGCAGCTGAGGTGTCCGTACAAAACGCAATGGTTTTAAAGGGCTAATCATTAAGAGGAACTGTTGTTTATTTAGATTTTTATAAATCAACTAGCTGAAGGGCCCGGCGTTGCCTGGGCATAGTATATATCTGTGGTTAGTTATAGCACCTCACTTCTCTTATTTTCCCATCACGCCTCTCATTTTCCCAATCACATCTTTCATTTTCCCCCTCACACCTCTCATTTTCACCTCATCACCTCAGTATATACATGTTTGTCATTTCCCTTATATATAGTATACATCTGTATGTCATCTCCTGTATATAGTATATACCTGTATGTCATCTCCCCTGTATATAGTATATACCTGCTGTGTGTCATCTCCCCTATGTATAGTATATACCTGAATGTCATCTCCTTCTATATAGTATATACCTGTATGTTATCTCCTCCTGTATATAGTATATACCTGTGTGTCATCTCCCCTGTATATAGTATATATCTGTGTGTCATCTCCTCCTGTATATAGTATATACCTGCATGTCATCTTCTATATATAGCATATACCTGTATGTCATCTCCTCCTATATATAGTATATAACTCTAGGTCATCTGCTCCTGTATATAGTATATACATGTGTGTCATCTCCTCCTGTATATAGTATATACATGTGTGTCATCTCCTCCTGTATATAGTATATACCTGTATGTCATCTCCTCCTGTATATATATATATATGTACCTGTATGTCATCTCCTCCTCTATATAGTATATACCTGCGTGTCATGTCTCCTGTATATAGTATATATCTGTGTGTCATCTCCCCTGTATATAGAATATACCTGTGTGTCATCTCCTCCTGTATTAGACCTCGTTCACACGTTATTTGCTCAGTATTTTTACCTCAGTATTTGTAAGCTAAATTGGCAGCCTGATAAATCCCCAACCAACAGGAAGCCCTCCACCTGGCAGTATATATTAGCTCTCACATACACATAATAGACAGGTCATGTGACTGACAGCTGCCGTATTTCCTATATGGTACATTTGTTGCTCTTGTAGTTTGTCTGCTTATTAATCAGATTTTTATTTTTGAAGGATAATACCAGACTTGTGTGTGTTTTAGGGCGAGTTTCGTTTGTCAAGTTGTGTGTGTTGAGTTGCGTGTGGCGACATGCATGTAGTGACTTTTGTGAGATGAGTTTTGTATGGCAACATGCGTGTAGCAACTTTTTGTGTGTCGAGTTGCATGTGACATGCTAGTGTAGCAAGTTGTGTGCAGCAAGTTTTGCGCGTGGCGAGTTTTGCGCGTGGCGAGTTTTATGTGTGGTGCCTTTTGAGTATGTGCAAGTTTTGTGTGAGGCAACTTTTGCATGTGTTGCAACTTTTGTGCATGTGGCGTTATTTCCGCGTGTGCAAGTTTTGCGTGTGGCGAGTTTTCCATGAGGTGAGTTTTGCACTTGTGGCGAGTTTTGCGTGAGCCTAGTTTTTGCATGTGGCGAGTTCTGCGCGTGGCGAGTTTTGAGCGGCGACTTTTGTGTTTCGACTTTTATATGGAGAGGTTGGTGTATTTGTGGTGAAATGTGTGCTGAGGGTAATATGTGTTCAAGCACGTGGTAGTGTGTGGCGCATTTTGTGTGTGTGTTCATATCCCCGTGTGTGGTGAGTATCCCATGTCGGGGCCCCACCTTAGCAACTGTACGGTATATACTCTTTGGCGCCATCGCTCTCATTCTTTAAGTCCCCCTTGTTCACATCTGGCAGCTGTCAATTTGCCTCCTACACTTTTCCTTTCACTTTTTCCCCATTATGTAGATAGGGGCAAAATTGTTTGGTGAAATGGAAAGCACGGGGTTAAAATTTCGCCTCACAACATAGCCTATGACGCTCTCGGGGTCCAGACGTGCAGATGCCAATCCCGGACATACATACATACACACACACACACACACACACATTCAGCTTTATATATTAGATTGCACACGTGAAAATAAGAAACTTTGTAATATTGTAATATATCTTATTAGACAAATCCACTTTTTTCTCCTCCTGGATGATCATTTCATTTAAAGTGCTCAGTTCACTGGTAAAATGTGTCTTAAATGTGGTGCTCATAACGTTGAGTCAGCTCATTGGTTTGACCATTCATTTTTTCTTGATTTGGAGCAATCGGATTCCCTTAGGCTACTTTCACACTAGCGTTTTCTGCAATCCGTCACAATGCGTCGTTTTGCAGAAAAAACGCATCCTGCAAAAGTGCTTGCAGGATGCGTTTTTTCCCCATAGACTTGTATTGACGACGCATTTGCGACGGATTGCCACACGTTGCATCCGTCGAGCGGCGGATGCGTCGTGCTTTTGCGGACCGTCGGGAGCAAAAAACGCTACATGTAACGTTTTTTGCTCCTGACGGACCGCTGTTTCCGACTGCGCATGCGCGGCCGGAACTCCGCCCCCACCTCCCCGCACCTTACAATGGGGCAGCGGATGCGCCGGAGAAATGCATCCGGTGCCTCCATTGTGCAGTACGTTAAACGCTAGCGTCGGAATCTCTCCCCGACGCATTGCGACGGGGAGATTCTGACGCTAGTGTGAAAGTAGCCTTAGCTCACACTGTTAACTGTCTTGAATTTTTACTCTTTTAGGTTTTGCCATTCAATTTGCCTTGATCTGGAGTGTTCAGATTCCCTTGGCTCACACTGTTCACTGTCTTGATTTTTACACTTTTAGGTTTTGACATTCATTTTGCCTTTATCTGGAGCACTCAGATTTCCTTAGCTCACACTGCTCACTGTCTTGATTTTTTTTTTTTTAGACTTTTAGGTTTCACCATTCATTTGGCCTTAATCTGGAGCACTCAAATACCTTTAGCTCACAGTGTTCACTGACTTGACTTTTTACACTTTTAGGTTTTGCCATACATTTTGGCTTGAACTGGAGCACTCAGATTTCCTTAGCTCACACTGTTCACTGTCTTGATTAGGCTTTTTCATTTCGACATTCATTTTACCCTGATCTGGAGCACTCAGATTTCCTTAGCTCACACTGTTCACTGTCTTGATTAGGCTTTTTCGTTTCGCCATTCATTTTGCCCTGATCTGGAGCACTCAGATTTCCTTAGCTCACACTGTTCACTGTCTTGATTGGGCTTTTTCGTTTCCCCATTCATTTTGCCCTGATCTGGAGCACTCAGATTTCCTTAGCTCACAGTCTTCACTGTCTTGATTAGGCTTTTTCGTTTCGCCATTCATTTTGCCCTGATCTGGGGCACGCAGATTTCCTTAGCTCACACTGTTCACTGTCGTGATTGGGCTTTTTCGTTTCGCCATTCATTTTGCCCTGATCTGGAGCACTCAGATTTCCTTAGCTCACAATCTTCACTGTCTTGATTAGGCTTTTTCATTTCGACATTCATTTTGGCTTGAACTGGAGCACTCAGATTTCCTTAGCTCACACTGTTCACTTTCTTGATTTTTTTTTTTAGACTTTTTAGGTTTTACCATTCATTTTGTCTTAAGTTGGAGCACTAAAATACCTTTAGGTCACAGTGCTCACTGTTTTGATTCCCTAACTTTTTGGTTTCGTCATTCATTTTGCCTTGATCTGGAGCACTAAGATTCACTTAGCGGACAGTCTATACTCTCTTGATTTTCTAGCAGTCTTGGTTTCCAACCCCAACTTGCATTGTTCGCTTTGCTGACAATGTTTGCACCCTGGCCGGCAGCATCTGCCCCTCTGAGGCTGAACTGCTGGCTCTGTTACGCTTCATACAGATTAGAGTCATTTACAAGTTGTGCCAGGATTCTGCACACACATAAGAGTAACATCCTTCCTCTTCAGCTTTTATTAAGCAGCACGTCTGACAGGCTGACTGTCACATTACAACACCTGTTGTTCTCTGGGGCTCAGCCAAAACTGGCTTTATGCTGGAGCAGAGTGTGGAGCAGGGCCAGTCCCGTGGGGCCGAGCTCATCCTGGCTCAGTCTGGGCTTGGCACAATGGCTGTAGTTAATGAATTTATACTGGCATTGACTTCTGTTGGCCGACAAGTATGCAGAAATGCTAATTCACTGGCAAGTACTAATAGAGGCACGCCGGTCAGTCTCATAGCTGGACTGAATGTGTCATACAAGGTTCCACATTCATTTCCAGTGACGCCCTGCACTGAGGGTGTGGTACACTAGATCCCTGTAATATAGCCTTCAATGATGGCACGCTACCACCTGGTTACTTAAAGATGATGTCCACTACTTGACAACGCCTTTTCAATGTCTCTAATATATCTAATTAAAAAAAAAATGAAAACTTACTCCGGACAGGCGCTAATTGACCTTGTTATTTTGTGAGCCGTATAGTCTATCAGCAACCACTCGCAGATGGAACTGTAAAGGCTGCAGCCGATCAGTGACTGTTGATAGGCTGCAGTGCTCATGTGATACAATGTCACGAGATTGCCAGGGAACACAATACTCTTAGGCCGGCGTCACACACAGCGTAAAACAATACGGTCCGTATATTACGGCCGTAATACGCTGAAAAGTCCCGAAAAAAGTGGTCCGTAGCTCCTCCGTAGGCAGGGTGTGTCAGCGTTTTTTGCGCATGGCATCCTCCGTATGTAATCCGTATGGCATCCGTACTGCGTGGTTTTCTCGCAGGCTAGCAAAACCAACATACCGCTATAGAAGTGATCCATGTGTCCCAAAAAGAAAAGAAAATATATATATACTGTCTATATATATATATATATATATATATATATATATATATATATATGTGTCAGTAGACACATATATTAGAGAGAAAAGCCGGTAATTCAGTGCGGTGTACAGTAAAATCACACTGACAGCTTACAGTAGAATAGGTAGAATAAATGTGTACACATAGAATAGGTATATATATATATATATGTCAGTGAGACACATATATGTATATATATTAATATTTATTCCAGCGCTAGACAGCTTGAGAGCCGGTAATTCAATTACCGGCTTTTTCCTTCTCCTTCCTAAAACCCGACATGATTTGAGACATGGTTTACATACAGTAAACCATGTCTTCTCTCCATTTTTTTGCAGATTCCACACTACTAATGTCAGTAGTGTGTATCTGCAAAATTTGGCCGTTCTAGCTCTTAAAATAAAGGGTTAAATGGCGGAAAAAATTGGCGTGGGCTCCCGCGCAATTTTCTCCGCCAGAGTAGTAAAGCCAGTGACTGAGGGCAGATATTAATAGCCTGGAGAGGGTCCACGGTTATTGGCCCCCCCCTGGCTAAAAATATCTGCCCCCAGCCACCCCAGAAAAGGCACATCTGGAAGATGCGCCTATTCTGGCACTTGGCCACTCTCTTCCCATTCCCGTGTAGCGGTGGGATATGGGGTAATGAAGGGTTAATGCCACCTTGCTATTGTAAGGTGACATTAAGCCTAATTAATAATGGAGAGGCGTCAATTATGACACCTATCCATTATTAATCCAATACTAGTAAAGGGTTAAATAAAACACAAACACATTTTTTAAAATTATTTTAATGAAATAAAAACAATGGTTGTTGCAGTATTTTATTCAACGCCCAATCCAGTCACTGAAGACCCTCGTTCTGTGAGTAAAAAAACATAATAAACCAACAATATACTTACCCTCCGCAGATCTGTAACGTCCAACGATGTAAATCCTTCTGAAGGGGTTAAAACATTTTGCAGCAAGGAGCTGTGCTAATGCAGGCTGCTCCTCGCTGCAAAACCCCAGGGAATGAGGCTAAAAATAGATCAATGATCTATATTTAGCTTCATTTGCGGTGAGGCGCCCTCTGCTGGCTGTTCATAGATCGTGGGAAATTACCTAGAAAGCCAGGGAGCTTTCTAGGTAATTTCCCACGATCTATGAACAGCCAGCAGAGGGCGCCTCACCGCAAATGAAGCTAAATATAGATCATTGATCTATTTTTAGCCTCATTCCCTGGGGTTTTGCAGCGAGGAGCAGCCTGCATTAGCACAGCTCCTTGCTGCAAAATGTTTTAACCCCTTCAGAAGGATTTACATCGTTGGACGTTACAGATCTGCGGAGGGTAAGTATATTGTTGGTTTATTATGTTTTTTTACTCACAGAACGAGGGTCTTCAGTGACTGGATTGGGCGTTGAATAAAATACTGCAACAACCATTGTTTTTATTTCATTAAAATAATTTTAAAAAATGTGTTTGTGTTTTATTTAACCCTTTACTAGTATTGGATTAATAATGGATAGGTGTCATAATTGACGCCTCTCCATTATTAATTAGGCTTAATGTCACCTTACAATAGCAAGGTGGCATTAACCCTTCATTACCCCATATCCCACCGCTACACGGGAATGGGAAGAGAGTGGCCAAGTGCCAGAATAGGCGCATCTTCCAGATGTGCCTTTTCTGGGGTGGCTGGGGGCAGATATTTTTAGCCAGGGGGGGGCCAATAACCGTGGACCCTCTCCAGGCTATTAATATCTGCCCTCAGTCACTGGCTTTACTACTCTGGCGGAGAAAATTGCGCGGGAGCCCACGCCAATTTTTTCCGCCATTTAACCCTTTATTTTAAGAGCTAGAACGGCCAAATTTTGCAGATACACACTACTGACATTAGTAGTGTGGAATCTGCAAAAAAAATGGAGAGAAGACATGGTTTACTGTATGTAAACCATGTCTCAAATCATGTCGGGTTTTAGGAAGGAGAAGGAAAAAGCCGGTAATTGAATTACCGGCTTTCAAGCTGTCTAGCGCTGGAATAAATATTAATATATATACATATATGTGTCTCACTGACATATATATATATATATACCTATTCTATGTGTACACATTTATTCTACCTATTCTACTGTAAGCTGTCAGTGTGATTTTACTGTACACCGCACTGAATTACCGGCTTTTCTCTCTAACAGCGCTGCGTATTTCTCGCAAGTCACACTGCTTGTCCGTGTGTAATCCGTATTTTTCACGCTTCCATAGACTTTCATTGGCGTATTTCTTGCGCAGTACGGTGACAAACGCAGCATGCTGCGATTTTGTACGGCCGTAGAAAGCCGTATAATACTGATCAGTAAAATACGGCAAATAGGAGCAGGGGCATAGAGAATAATTGTGCCGTATTTTTTGCGAGTTTTACGGACGTAGATTCTGCGCTCTTACGTCCGTAAAACTCGCATGTGTGACGGCGGCCTTAGTGGTGAAGGGCCCGCCTGTGCGAGAGTTACATATATTTGCTATTAGATTTTAATGCAGAAAAACAAGTATACAAGTTGCACATTTTGGCCCAAACTGAGACGTTGCAGTTTTGGGCTTTACACGCCATTTTGAAAAGTAAGAGAGAAACGGAAGGGACGAGACCTGCCATCGATAGAAATATTTACAAGAAATTATGCCAAAGATTTGAATTTATGGCTCTAATCTATGGCCAGCTCATAGCTTTGTGTTTTTAGTTCATGAACATTAACATGACGCCAAATTGAATTGTCTGAGAATACCTTCTGCACAGCAGGAAACGGGATCATGTCATGTCCTCAGGGGCTGTTGACGTTTCGGTCTCGATTCCACTGTCTACAGATGGGTTTCCTGTCTTTGACTTTCTACATGGGACTCAATGAGCTGCTCGGCCTTATCTCATCTGTGTGAGCAAATCCCCAAACTCATACCGAGCCCACACCCATACTGACATCATCCACACTGACTGACACTAGACCGCAGCCTAAAATATTCTATTGTTAATGGATTACCACAAACATTCTCCCTCCAAACACTAAGCGTCTGTGCACCCGTGGTCTTTTTCAGATGGGTGAACCCACTGAGTTTTTCAAGCAGAAGACTCTTTAGGAAACGACAGTTTTTGTTCCTGAAGCATCTTAAGACGCGCTTTTTGGGGGGATCGTTTCGTTAGGGCTTTAATGACATTCTTGACTGAAGGCGGTTTTTGCATTTAGTGTCTTCATGGTGTTTTTTTCACTGGTGCTTTTCAGACTTTTTTTTCAAACAAGATTGCTCGCGAAACGCTCAAAAAGGCAACCAGGCACCTTTAGAGCCATACCATTGACTTTTATTATAAATTGTAGAGTGTCTTTAGAATGGAAATGCCTGAAGAATGGTCAGGTCGCCTTATATTAACCACTGTTTGTCTTTGGAAACCTCAAGCTGATAAAAGATGAACATATGAAACTTTTGAGTTTTTTGGGTGTTTTTTCCGGTGTGGTTCAAAGTCAAGGCACCTAAAAAAGATAAACACACCTTTAATCTGACTTCACACATCTGAGTTTCAGGCTGCGTGTACAGAACAAGATTTCTGGACTGCCTGCTGAACCAAATTCAACAGACCCACGGACATGTATGAGACTATTGAGTTTAGCTTAGGAGACCCATAGCCAGTTTGGAGATGGCGATTTGTATTCGCACTATGAAATTCGGATCAGAAAGAAACAGATGTTAATTGTAGATGATTTACATACATATAGCCCAGTGGGTGACAAATATCAATCTGAATGGCTGCCAATGGTCTGATTGCAGTGTGTAAGTGGTGATCTGGAAAAAAAAAGGACTCCATCATAGTAAACGTGAGGTTATTCTGCTAAAATGAGAAAGGATAATGGCCAATTTTCAAAATTATTTCATTTTTTTCAAAAGATATCGGCATGCCACATTAGATGATTGGTGTATACGAAGATCCAGTGGAGGAGTGGACCTATCAATGTTTACAAAAAAGAGGAACAGCAAATGAAAAAGATCCAGAATTTTTAATAAAAGTTCCCAAAGTAAAGTTATTTTTGTTATAACACAATATAGGGAGAGAAGTGTCAAGCCAAGGTGGTCACTTCAATATATCTTCACACACCAGAAGGTCATTTTATAGCATGGTACTCAGAGGCGTAGCTAGAGCTTTTGCCGCCCGGGGCTGTTCCCGAGTTTGGCGCCCCCCCCCCCCCGGCTCAATACACACAAAGGTTACCAAAAACGGTTTTCCTGTTTTGTAGAACTTAAACTGGGCCTAATGGTGTCACCCCCACATGCCACACCTGTGACTTAATACCACCACACCATGACCAGGCCACATAGTGACCGAATAATACTACATACAAGGGACAAATACCACAACACCATTTCCAGACCACATATTACCACCACATAGTGACTGAATACTACAATACTGATCAGTAATAAAAAAAAACCACAATACTATCACCATAAGTGCCAGTATTCACAGGAGATCTGTACTTAGTATGCAGTGTCTGTGTAGAGGTAATACAGAGATCACTGGTGACATTATACACAGGACCTCTATATAGTATACAGTGTATAGTGTCAGTGTATAGGTAACACTGACTCACCAGTGACGTCTCTAGGTGAAGTCCTTCATCTTTCATCCAGCACAGACCGCCATCATTCCTTCCAGCCAGGACTCGTTTCTGCAGGAAATAACACAGTTATCTCGAGCTCCGCTTGCAGAACACATTACTTAATTTTTCACAACTTCTACATTACATCACATGAAGAAAAAAAGGTGATATAGTGTCACTCTGCACAGTAACAGGACCGCCCCCCCATTTAAAACAGTATACTCAAAAAATAAAATAAATACATCACTGCAGTAATAATATCCCTTAATTAGCCCCTATGGTAATAATATTCCCCACCCTGGCCCCGTTTCTCATTCCTGGCTCCAGCCATATGTTCTCGCATCCTGCCCTCATGAGTATCCATTCTACCCCATATGATCTCCACATCCTGCCCCACCAGCCTCCATCGTATCCGTCCTGCCCCATGATCCAATCCTGCCCCGTGTCTCCAATCATGCCCCGTATCTACATTCTGCCCATGCCTCAAGTCCTGCCCCCAGTGTGTCCAGCATATTACCCCCATGTTGTCCAGCAATCTGCCCCAGTGTGTCCAGCATATTACCCCCATGTTGTCCAGCAATCTGCCCCAGTGTGTCCAGCATATTACCCCCAGTGTGTCCAGCAATCTGCCCCAGTATGTCCAGCACTGCCCCCAGTGTGTCCAGCAATCTGCCCCAGTGTCCAGCCTTTCCCCAGTGTGTCCAGCAGTCTGCCCCAGTGTGTCCAGCATATTACCCCCAGTGTCCAGCATTGCCCCAGTGTGTCCAGCATATTACCCCCAGTGTGTCCAGCAATCTGCCCCAGTGTCCAGCATTGCCCCAGTGTGTCCAGAAGTCTGCCCCAGGGTCTCCAGCATTGCCTCAATGTGTCCAGAAATCTGCCCCAGGGTCTCCAGTATTGCCCCAGTGTGTCCAGCAATCTGCCCCATGGTCTCCTGTATTGCCCCAGTGTGTCCAGCATTCTGCCCCATGGTCTCCAGTATTGCCCCGGTGTATCCAGCAATCTGCCCCATGGTCTCCTGTATTGCCCCAGTGTGTCCAGCATTCTGCCCCATGGTCTCCAGTATTGCCCCAGTGTGTCCAGCAATCTGCCCCATGGTCTCCTGTATTGCCCCAGTGTGTCCAGCAATCTGCCCCATGGTCTCCTGTATTGCCCCAGTGTGTCCAGCATTCTGCCACATGGTCTCCTGTATTGCCCCAGTGTGTCCAGCAATCTGCCCCATGGTCTCCTGTATTGCCCCAGTGTGTCCAGCATTCTGCCACATGGTCTCCTGTATTGCCCCAGTGTGTCCAGCATTCTGCCCCATGGTCTCCAGTATTGCCCCAGTGTGTCCAGCAATCTGCCCCATAGTCTCCTGTATTGCCCCAGTGTGTCCAGCAATCTGCCCCATGGTCTCATGTATTGCCCCAGTGTGTCCAGCAATCTGCCCCATGGTCTCATGTATTGCCCCAGTGTGTCCAGCAATCTGCCCCATGGTCTCCAGTATTGCCCCAGTGTGTCCAGCATTGCCCCAGCCCCAGACAGTCAGACATAAAGAAAAAAAAAAAAAAGTAAAATCCTCACCTCTCCCGTTCCTAGCGCAGGTCCGGTGCAGTCAGCGTCTCTCCGGCTCTGCGACGCTCAGGACAGAGAGGCAGAGCGGCGCGCACAGTAGTGACGTCATCGCGCCCTCTGCTCTGAGACGTCGCAGAGTCAGAGGACGCTGCAGCTGCCGGCGCCGCAGGAACCAGGAGAGGTGAGTATAGAGCGGGGGGCGGGGTCCGGTGGTGGGGGGAGCTGGCCCTGGTCGTGGCGGCGGACGGCGCCGCCCGAAGATTTAAAGGGGCGTCTTTTTTTTTTTTTTTTCTTCTCCTGCAGCGCCGGCCGCCCCCCGCATTGTGCCGCCCGGGGCGGACCGCCCCCCCCGCACCCGCCTTCCTACGTCACTGATGGTACTTAAAGGGAATCTGTCACCAGGTTTTTGACACCTAATCTGAGAGCAGCATAATGTAGAGACAGCGATCCTGTTTCCAGTGATGTGTCAGTTACTGGGCTGCTTGCTGTAGTTTTGATAAAATCACTGTCTTATCAGCAGATTATCACTAAGGGACTGTAAACCTGCTGCCATGTAGTCCTTCATATTCATGAACTCGCATAACCACTTCCACCACTAATTGGCCACTTTCTACCTATGCACAGTGTACATAGAAAGCAGCCAGTCAGTGGTGGGGGCAGGGTTATACAGAGCACAGAGAATTGGTAGATCTGCAGCAGATAAAAATGTGATTTTATCACAATGACAGCAAGCAGCCCAGTAAGTGACAATTCACTGGAGTAAGGGAATAGGGTGACAGTTTCCTTTTAACCCCTTGCTTCTGCAGTCAATTTTTGGTTTTATGTTTGCATTTTTCTCTTTCCTTATTCCCAGGCTATAATTTTTTATTTATAATGGCGTCTTTTTTGTAGGACCAGTTGTCTTTTTGAATAACTCCATTCATTTTATCATATATTGTACTGAGGAATGGGAAAAAAGTTTCAAGTGAGATAAAATGTTGACAAAATGCAATTCCACCACCGTATTTTGGATTTTATTTTTTACAATATTCAGTGTATGGTAAAAATGAACTGCAAACGTGCTTCTCCACGTGATGATTCCAAACTTGCATATATGTATTTAATTTAAAAGATGAAAAAAAATCTGAAGTTTGTTAAAAAAAAATATAGAGTTTGTCTTGCCATTTTTCTGTTGATGGAACTGAGTGAGAGCTGTTTTTTTTTTGCAAAATGAATTGATGTTTTTATTAACATCATGTTAATGTAAGTCAATGCTGTCAAATTCTGGCAAAGGCTCCATTGAAATGCCGCTGTCAGTGATTGACAGCAGCATCTAAATGGCTAATGGCAATGATCAGAGCAGGGCTCCCGGCACATTTGTTAGAGAAAGACTGACAGCAGCATCTAAATGGCTAATGGCAATGATCAGAGCAGGGCTCCTGGCACATTTGTTAGAGAAAGACTGACAGCAGCATCTAAATGGCTAATGGCAATGATCAGAGCAGGGCTCCTGGCACATTTGTTAGAGAAAGACTGACAGCAGCATCTAAATGGCTAATGGCAATGATCAGAGCACAGCTCCCGGCACATTTGTTAGAGAAAGACTGACAGCAGCATCTAAATGGCTAATGGCAATGATCAGAGCACAGCTCCCGGCACATTTGTTAGAGAAAGACTGATAGCAGCATCTAAATGGCTAATGGCAATGATCAGAGCAGGGCTCCTGGCACATTTGTTAGAGAAAGACTGACAGCAGCATCTAAATGGCTAATGGCAATGATCAGAGCACAGCTCCCGGCACATTTGTTAGAGAAAGACTGACAGCAGCATCTAAATGGCTAATGGCAATGATCAGAGCACAGCTCCCGGCACATTTGTTAGAGAAAGACTGACAGCAGCATCTAAATGGCTAATGGCAATGATCAGAGCAGGGCTCCTGGCACATTTGTTAGAGAAAGACTGACAGCAGCATCTAAATGGCTAATGGCAATGATCAGAGCAGGGCTCCTGGCACATTTGTTAGAGAAAGACTGACAGCAGCATCTAAATGGCTAATGGCAATGATCAGAGCACAGCTCCCGGCACATTTGTTAGAGAAAGACTGACAGCAGCATCTAAATGGCTAATGGCAATGATCAGAGCACAGCTCCCGGCACATTTGTTAGAGAAAGACTGACAGCAGCATCTAAATGGCTAATGGCAATGATCAGAGCAGGGCTCCTGGCACATTTGTTAGAGAAAGACTGACAGCAGCATCTAAATGGCTAATGGCAACAATCAGAACTCAGTTCCCAGCACTTTTGTTAGAGAAAGATTGACTGCAGCAGCTAAATGGCTAATGGCAACGATCAGAGCATACCTCCTGCCACTTTTGTTAGAGAAAGTTACCACCTTTGTTGATCGGTGCTGACTACATATATCCAGCAATGAGACACCCACCGATAAGCAATCTGGATAAGTGATAGCCTATTACTGGACCTTTCCTAGTTGAACATACATTGGTAAATATGTCCGAAACATGGCTGAGAGCTACAGATTTCCAACCCTTGGAGGATCATGTATGACAAGCTGAAAACTGTGCTGGTTTTGTCATCTGCTAATAGGAAGGTGAGATAAAAATGTGCAATCCAGCCTGAGGACAGGACGCCCTGTGCTGCCTGAGATTTCTTTCAATCCCCCATTTACCGTAGTTCCCCAACTGTCAGGGTTGAGACACCTGTAATAATGGAAACGGCCCTAAACACTAAGATAAGAGCGGCAGCCCCCCCCCCAGAATATTGCTTTTTGTTGTCACTTTATCCTCATATTTATTTATTTAGACAACACAGGATTGGAGAAAGAAGGCAGAAATCCACTGTTATATCTTGTATTCACATCCTGGATTATTCTATATTGTTGATGCATAAACACTGACCTTATCGCCTACCAGAGATGTTCCAGGGTTAGCACTTAGTTCAGCATGTGCCCCAAATCTCCACCCCACTTGTGAGCTCTTCATTAATTACCTCCCTCAGTAAGATTGCATTTCTCACAGGAACCTTTAGTTTACTTTCACACTTAACGTTTTGAATGCGTTTTTAATTTTCTGCTTGAAAAGGCAGGTTATGTCCAGAAAATTGCAGCATGAAATAACTGCGTTTTTGGTGCATTTTTAATGTATTTCTTTTAATGCTATGACTTACTGATCTCCATGGGAGAAAAACTGCAGCAACAGTGCTGAAAGAATTGATATGCTGCATTTAAAAAATTATTATTATTTACCGTATTTATATAGCACCATTGATTCCATGGTGCTGTACATGAGAAGGGGTTACATACAAGTTACAAATATCACATACAGTAAACAAACTAACAATTACACACTGATACAGAAGGGCGAGGACCCTGCCCTTGCGGGCTTACATTCTATAGGATTATGGGGAAGGAGACAGTAGGTTGGGGGTTGCAGGAGCTCCGGTGTTGATAACACATCGAAGGTAAAAAAAAAAAAATAATGAAAAAATGCCCAGGGTGAATGAGGTTTTAGAAATCTTTCATTTGATGTTACTGTAAAACGCAGTTTTTTTGCATGAAAATAAGTGTATAAAAAATGCTAAGTGTGAACAATCTCTTACAAGATTATTTCATCCAACCTTGACAAGCTCTGGTAGTCCAGAAGGCCCAGCACTGCCACCACCATGGGTCACCAATAGGCCCAGCATTGCCACCATCATGGGTCACCGACAGGCCCAGCACTGCCACCACCATGGTTCACCAACAGGCCCAGCACTGCCACCACCATGTGTCACCAATGGGCCCAGGACTGTCATCGTCATGGGTTACCGACAGCACCAGCAATGCCACTGACATACGTCACCATCAGGCCCAGCACTTCAACTGTCATGGGTCACCGACAGGCCCAGCACTGCCATCGTCCTGGATCATAGACAGGCCATGCCATACTAACTACATTTGTGATTTACTCTACAATCGTGAATGTGCCACTACCCAGCGTGGCAGAGCTGAACCCACTTTCTGTACAGTCTCAGAATCTGCAACCTCTGTGTAAGCAAAGCAAACATCCCGGGTGCATGGAGCTCACTCCCAGTGCTCTGTCTTATCCTGTTAATCTTCAAATTCTTTCCCTCCATTGTCAGGCATCACGTACACAGCTCTAATGCTCATCTGACCTCGGGAGATCGCTGTATAGAGGATCTGCCCTACCAGGTCTCTTCACAGGTGACTGAATAGCTCTACCTTTAGCTGGTGCCCCACCTTATGTCTCGTCTCTGCCTGTAAGACATCTATTTCTGTAAATGATCCACAGTAAATCGTGCCTGGAGGAACCTTCAAGTCTGATCACAGCACAGATGAGGCTATTGTGTCTCCACCAGTACGGGAGCAGCCAGTGTATAGCACCTGATGTGGAATTTACCAAAAGTTCTAGATCTGCTGCTTTGTAAGGTGCATTATATATTGCACATATACAACCTTACTATAAAGATGCTTTTTCTGGGAATAGAGGATTGTTCAATTTTTTCTCTTATTCTTCAACTTTTGATTCAACTACACAGGGGAATTTGCTAAATGTTTTGAGCAGCAACATGGAGCCCAGGGTGTACGCCACGGATTGGACGAGAATTAGAAACTACGCACTCGAGCCCTGACTTGAGTTCTGAAAGACGAGGCTAAGGAGTTGTAAAGTAACATAGTAACATAGTAACATAGTTAGTAAGGCCGAAAAAAGACATTTGTCCATCCAGTTCAGCCTATATTCCATCATAATAAATACCCAGATCTACGTCCTTCTACAGAACCTAATAATTGTATGATACAATATTGTTCTGCTCCAGGAAGACATCCAGGCCTCTCTTGAACCCCTCGACTGAGTTCGCCATCACCACCTCCTCAGGCAAGCAATTCCAGATTCTCACTGCCCTAACAGTAAAGAATCCTCTTCTATGTTGGTGGAAAAACCTTCTCTCCTCCAGACGCAAAGAATGCCCCCTTGTGCCCGTCACCTTCCTTGGTATAAACAGATCCTCAGCGAGATATTTGTATTGTCCCCTTATATACTTATACATGGTTATTAGATCGCCCCTCAGTCGTCTTTTTTCTAGACTAAATAATCCTAATTTCGCTAATCTATCTGGGTATTGTAGTTCTCCCATCCCCTTTATTAATTTTGTTGCCCTCCTTTGTACTCTCTCTAGTTCCATTATATCCTTCCTGAGCACCGGTGCCCAAAACTGGACACAGTACTCCATGTGCGGTCTAACTAGGGATTTGTACAGAGGCAGTATAATGCTCTCATCATGTGTATCCAGACCTCTTTTAATGCACCCCATGATCCTGTTTGCCTTGGCAGCTGCTGCCTGGCACTGGCTGCTCCAGGTAAGTTTATCATTAACTAGGATCCCCAAGTCCTTCTCCCTGTCAGATTTACCCAGTGGTTTCCCGTTCAGTGTGTAATGGTGATATTGATTCCCTCTTCCCATGTGTATAACCTTACATTTATCATTGTTAAACCTCATCTGCCACCTTTCAGCCCAAGTTTCCAACTTATCCAGATCCATCTGTAGCAGAATACTATCTTCTCTTGTATTAACTGCTTTACATAGTTTTGTATCATCTGCAAATATCGATATTTTACTGTGTAAACCTTCTACCAGATCATTAATGAATATGTTGAAGAGAACAGGTCCCAATACTGACCCCTGCGGTACCCCACTGGTCACAGCGACCCAGTTAGAGACTATACCATTTATAACCACCCTCTGCTTTCAATCACTAAGCCAGTTACTAACCCATTTACACACATTTTCCCCCAGACCAAGCATTCTCATTTTGTGTACCAACCTCTTGTGCGGCACGGTATCAAACGCTTTGGAAAAATCGAGATATACCACGTCCAATGACTCACCGTGGTCCAGTCTATAGCTTACCTCTTCATAAAAACTGATTAGATTGGTTTGACAGGAGCGATTTCTCATAAACCCATGCTGATATGGAGTTAAACAGTTATTCTCATTGAGATAATCCAGAATAACATCCCTCAGAAACCCTTCAAATATTTTACCAACAATAGAGGTTAGACTTACTGGCCTATAATTTCCAGGTTCACTTTTAGAGCCCTTTTTGAATATTGGCACCACATTTGCTATGCGCCAGTCCTGCGGAACAGACCCTGTCGCTATAGAGTCACTAAAAATAAGAAATAATGGTTTATCTATTACATTACTTAGTTCTCTTAGTACTCGTGGGTGTATGCCATCCGGACCCGGAGATTTATCTATTTTAATCTTATTTAGCCGGTTTCGCACCTCTTCTTGGGTTAGATTGGTGACCCTTAATATAGGGTTTTCATTGTTTCTTGGGATTTCACCTAGCATTTCATTTTCCACCGTGAATACCGTGGAGAAGAAGGTGTTTAATATGTTAGCTTTTTCCTCGTCATCTACAACCATTCTTTCCTCACTATTTTTTAAGGGGCCTACATTTTCAGTTTTTATTCTTTTACTATTGATATAGTTGAAGAACAGTTTGAGATTAGTTTTACTCTCCTTTGCAATGTGCTTCTCTGTTTCCTTTTTGGCAGCTTTAATTAGTTTTTTAGATAAAGTATTTTTCTCCCTATAGTTTTTTAGAGCTTCAATGGTGCCATCCTGCTTTAGTAGTGCAAATGCTTTCTTTTTACTGTTAATTGCCTGTCTTACTTCTTTGTTTAGCCACATTGGGTTTTTCCTATTTCTAGTCCTTTTATTCCCACAAGGTATAAACCGCTTACACTGCCTATTTAGGATGTTCTTAAACATTTCCCATTTATTATCTGTATTCTCATTTCTGAGGATATTGTCCCAGTCTACCAGATTAAGGGCATCTCTAAGCTGGTCAAACTTTGCCTTCCTAAAGTTCAATGTTTTTGTGACTCCCTGACAAGTCCCCCTAGTGAAAGACAGGTGAAACTGCACAATATTGTGGTCGCTATTTCCTAAATGCCCAACCACCTGCAGATTTGTTATTCTGTCAGGTCTATTAGATAGTATTAGGTCTAAAAGTGCTGCTCCTCTGGTTGGATTCTGCACCAATTGTGAAAGATAATTTTTCTTGGTTATTAGCAGAAACCTGTTGCCTTTATGGGTTTCACAGGTTTCTGTTTCCCAGTTAATATCCGGGTAGTTAAAGTCCCCCATAACCAGGACCTCATTATGGGTTGCAGCTTCATCTATCTGCTTTAGAAGTAGACTTTCCATGCTTTCTGTTATATTTGGGGCTTTGTAACAGACCCCAATGAGAAGTACAGTATAGCAGATGCATAGTCCTGATCTTGCTACGTTATGAAGACACAATTGCGCATGCGCCACTGAGGATGATGGTGATTCTGGAAGGAGGAGGCAGGTAACTCAGAAGAGAGACCTGCCACTGTGTAATAGAGTGCAGGGTAGACTATGTCATTACGGAACAGACAGACCAACTGTTGAGGGGGGTTTATTAACAGGGGCGATATTCTCCTCGCAGGGAGAAAACAGAATATAAAGTGCAGAAATAACGGTGCAAAATATATGGGAAGCAGTATAACAGAAGTAAACAGAAGTTCTTGGGAAAAACACTTATCAGTCTAATGAGGACTTGCTTGTAGGGTCGTCTTCTCCAACGTAGGCGCCGGGAAACAGCGGCACTTGTCATCCCTCTGTTATCCGTGAGCTGTGTAGTCTCTGGGGACCCGCAACCTGGAGTTTGAGGGGTTACTGTGGTGAGTAGAGGGGATGCTAGGCAAACGGGGTCCCCTATGCTCTGAGTCTTCTGCCTCAACAGTGCAGCCTATCTCGAGAGAATGATGCTCAGTCTATTATTGGGTTTCCCAACAGGAATCAGGTGCTCTGCACTAATGCCGTGGGTGCTAGGGGCCACTGTCTCTGCACGGGTCACTGTCTCTGCATGGGTCAATGTCTTTGCACGAGCGTCAGGGCGCACCTCTCCAGTCACAGCAGAGTCCGCTTTCACGTACTCACAAGATGCAGTCTTTCTGGACAATCTTCCTGTCTCAGTCCTCCGACCGGGAGCTCTCTCTCTCCTCCCCGAAGCACAGCTGCGTGCTGTTCTGTCCGCTGTATCCGCTGCTCTCTCTTCTGTGCACGTTGCTCTAGCCCTGGAAAGCGCACCTCTTTTCTCTGTCCCGCTCTCTTAGTCTGCCCCCAGGGAAACCTGCTGCACAGCTAAGTGGTTCCAGACATGGAGCAGAGAAGGTAACCCCCTTACAAGTGAAGGAACCATAGACGTCAGTGAGCGTGTAAAGATGGAAAGAGGACAGGGAGCTGTGAGTGCATAGATATTGGATAACAGATTTGGGAAGGAAAGCAAGGATTGCTAAGAATAAGCTACAGAAGTAGGCCACGTTCATTTGCTCAATATTTGGTTAGTTTTTTTACCTCAGTATCTGTAAGCCAAAACCAGAAGTGGGTGATAAATACAGAAGTGGTGCATATGTTTCTATTATACTTTTCCTCTGACTGTTCCACTCCTGGTTTTGGCTTACAAATACTGAGGTAAAATGCTGACCAAATACTGAATGTGTGAACATGGCCTAAATCTGAATTACAGTGACCTAACATAAAAAGGTTTGGTTTATGGTACAAAACTGACTTTAAAGCTGCTTGCTGCATTTCTTACCGGTATTGCTCCATTTTCAAGTGATGACGCAAATGATTTTAGTAATAGAATTGCTAATAGCAATATTTTCTAATATTCAAGATGACAACACAGCTAGTCCTGCAGGGTGTTAATGTACCGTAATCTATAGAATGTATACGCTCGCGCTCTTCATTGCCCAGTCTGTTTCATTCCTTCATGTCAGCAGAATCTGACATCCAGGGAATCTGGGGAATGTTTATTATCACCAGGACGGTGAATGTGAATGTATTTATTCTATAGTGCAGGTAAGCGCCAGCTCTCGTCCTGCCCCAGCCTGTACATTCAGAGAAATGCAAGCTGGAGGTTTATTATTTTTCTGAAAATGTGATTTATTTCCCTGAACAGGTGTTGGTGGGGGCTTTCTGTCCTGTACCACACAGCGAGATAGTGGAGGAGCTGCGCACAATTTTCGGATGGATTCACCTGTCAGCCTGTCAGCATTGTGCACCCTGAGAGCGAGGCAGCAAGCAATGGCAGAGCCCCAGGCTCCATCCTCTCAGTAACAAAGTGACACATCCTTCATGGTCTGCAGAGACCAACAACAGCAGAGAACCAGCTCAGCCGATCACTGGCATCAGAAGATATTACTGATATTAGGGAACTTTCCCAGAAACAATGCCCATCCTTGTGTGACCCCATAAACCATGTGTGTTCAATGCTTAAGGGGAACCTGTCATGCCGAAAAGGTTATTTGATCTGCAGGCGGGATGTTATCGAGCAAGAGGACCTGATCAGATTGATTTATATTTTTGTGGAAAAGTTTCAGTAAAATATCATTTTATTCATTAAAATCCCTGGTGTATGTATGCATATGAGCTCAGTGGGCGGTCCTGCTCATGAGTCCAGTGGGAGGTCCTATTCACTGATTGACAGTCTTCACTCTATGAATGTGTATTAGAGATGGCTGTCAATTCTTAACAGGACCTCCCACTGGACTCATATGAGAAGGACAGCCCACTGGACTCATATCATTCTGCTCAGCTTCTCCTTGCCGTGCTGTCCACAGATCGGACTGAATGTACAACATTACATTACAGGTTCCCTTTAATTGTCCACAAAGAAAATAATAGGTGCATCTGCACGTCCATAATGAGCCCAAAGAAGCCTTCTATCAGAGGCCAATTCTTTCTGATGTGTATGGAAATAAACTGGTTGGAAATTAATTGCTCCAAGAGTATTACCCTGGGTGTGCATGATTGACATCAATTTAATATTTTCTTTTGTATTACTACGGCAATCCCCAGATGCATAAAACCTTTATGGTGAGCTAAGGTTGGTCCACTAGAAAAATAGGAGGTCCACAGCCAAAATACAGACACTAAAATGCAGATACGAAAGCAATTATTACCATCCACCTCTCGTGTCTCCCTTTTTCCTATAGTTTGTAAGCTTGCGAGCAGGGCCCTCACTCCTCTTGGTATCTATTTTGAACTGTATTTTTGTTATGCTGTAATGTCTATTGTCTGTACAAATCCCCTCTATAATTTGTAAAACGCTGCGGAATATGTTGGCGCTATATAAATAAAATTATTATTATTATTACTAGATGGTGGCCTGATTCTAACGCATCAGGTACTCTAGAATATGTATGTAGCACGTAGTATATTGCCCAGCTGCGTAATATATTCCACAGCCACATAGTATATTGCCCAGCCACGTAATATATTGCACAGCCACGTAATATATTGCACAGCCACGTAGTATATAGCACAGAGACGTAGTATATAACACTGCCTATGCAGTATATAACACAGGCCATGTAGTATAGACCACAGTGATGTAGTATATTGCCCAGCCGCGTAATATATACCACAGCCACGTAGTATATAGTACAGCCCACGCAGTATATAACACAGCCCTTGCCGTATCTGTATCTAACACAGCCCACGTAGTATATAGCAATGTGGGCACCATATCCCTGTTAAAAAAAGAATTAAAATAAAAAATAGTTATATACTCACCCTCCGTCGGCTCCCGGATCCAGGCGAGGAATTTACCGATGCTCCTCGCGACGCTCCGGTCCCAAGAGTGCATTGCGGTCTCGCGAGATGATGACGTAGCGGTCTCGCGAGATGATGAGACCACTAAGTCATCATCTCGCGAGACCGCAATGCATGGACCAATCACCGGAGCGTCGCGAGGAGCAGGAAAGGCGCCGGAAGGTGAGAATATAATGATTTTTTATTTTTTTTCTTATTTTTAACATTAGATCTGTTTACTATTGATGCTGCATAGGCAGCATAAATAGTAAAAAGTTGGTCACACAGGGTTAATAGCAGCGTTAATGGACTGCGTTACACCGCGTCATAACGCGGTCCGTTAACGCTGCCATTAACTCTGTGTGAGCGCTGACTGGAGGGGATTATGGAGCAGGCACTGACTGCGGGGAGTAAGGAGCGGCCATTTCACCGCCGGACTGTGCCCGTCGCTGATTGGTCGCGGCCAGCCGGCCGCGACCAATCAGCGACTTGGGATTTCCGTGACAGAAAGAAAGACAGACAGAAGCACAGACAGAAAGACGGAAGTGACCCTTAGACAATGATATAGTAGATTATTAGATACATTGCGACTATCTGAATCGGCCTCAGGCTGCATCTGGTCTGTGCCAATTGTATATGCAAGGAAAAGCTCCTGGTGTATACTTCACCATCAGATTGGACTGGAAACAGTAGAGGCTGCAGCTGGTCAGTGGCCAATGATTGGCTGCAGTGGTCATGTGAAATTGTATATCAGACATGCCGGATTCTTCTGTCCACTAACATCATCTATCAAGGGACAGTCAGGAGGTCCCATACACATTGGTGATTTTGGCCAAGATTAGTCTAAGACAAGGCTAGGGTCACATGAGCATGTATTCTCCCATCCGAGAGAATTGACTTGATTATGCAAATCACACTCTGATCAAACTCTGACTTTACTAAACCTTTAACCAGGAGATAAGTACTATCACACCCTATTGCTCCCTACAGGAGTCCCTACCTGTCAGTGGAGGTTGGCACCCTAAAGGTACCGTCACACTGGACGATATCGCTAGCGATCCGTGACGTTGCAGCGTCCTGGCTAGCGATATCGTCCAGTGTGACAGGCAGCAGCGATCAGGCCCCTGCTGTGATATCGCTGGTCGGGGAAGAAAGTCCAGAACTTTGTTTCGTCGCTGGATCTCCCGCAGACATCGCTGGATCGGCGTGTGTGACGCCGATTCAGCGATGTCTTCGCTGGTAACCAGGGTAAACATCGGGTTACTAAGCACAGGGCCGCGCTTAGTAACCCGATGTTTACCCTGGTTACCATCGTTAAAGTAAAAAAACAACCACTACATACTTACCTACCGCTGTCTGTCCCCGGCGCTGTGCTTCTTTGCTCTGGCTGTGAGCACAGCGGCCGGAAAGCACAGCGGTGACGTCACCGCTGTGCTTTCCGGCTGCCCGGCGCTCACAACCAGAGCAGAGAAGCACAGCGCCGGGGACAGACAGCGGTAGGTAAGTATGTAGTGGTTGTTTTTTTTACTTTAACGATGGTAACCAGGGTAAATATCGGGTTACTAAGCGCGGCCCTGCGCTTAGTAACCCGATGTTTACCCTGGTTACCAGCATCGTTGGTCGCTGGAGAGCGGTCTGCGTGACAGCTCTCCAGCGACCAAACAGCGACGCTGCAGCGATCCAGATCGTTGTCGGTATCGCTGCAGCATCGCTTAGTGTGACGGTACCTTAAAGGTACCGTCACACATAACGATATCATTCACGATATCGTTGCTTTTTGTGACGTAGCAACGATATCGTTAACGAAATCGTTATGTGTGACAGCGACCAACGATCAGGCCCCTGCTGGGAGATCGTTGGTTGCTGGGGAAAGTCCAGCACTTTATTTTGTCGCTGGATCTCCCGCTGACATCGCTGGATCGGCGTGTGTGACGCTGATCCAGCGATGTCTTCACTGGTAACCAGGGTAAATATCGGGTTACTAAGCGCAGGGCCGCGCTTAGTAACCCGATGTTTACCCTGGTTACCGTTGTAAATGTAAAAAAAAAAACACTACATACTTAAGGTACTGTCACACTAGACGATATCGCTAGCGATCCGTGACGTTGCAGCGTCCTCGCTAGCGATATCGTCCAGTGTGACAGGCAGCAGCGTTCAGGCCCCTGCTGGGAGATCGCTGGTCGGGGAAGAAAGTCCAGAACTTTATTTCGTCGCTGGACTCCCCGTAGACATCGCTGAATCGGCGTGTGTGACACCGATTCAGCGATGTCTTCGCTGGTAACCAGGGTAAACATCGGGTAACTAAGCGCAGGGCCGCGCTTAGTAACCCGATGTTTACCCTGGTTACCATCCTAAAAGTAAAAAAACAAACACTACATACTTACCTACAGCCGTCTGTCCTCCAGCGCTGTGCTCTGCACTCCTCCTGCTCTGGCTGTGAGCGTCGGTTAGCCGGAATGCAGAGCGGTGACGTCACCGCTCTGCTTTCTGGCTGCCCGGCGCTCACAGCCAGACCAGAGAAGCAGAGCGCCGAGGACAGACGGCTGTAGGTAAGTATGTAGCGTTTGTTTTTTTACTTTTTAGGATGGTAACCAGGGTAAACATCGGGTTACTAAGCGCGGCCCTGCGCTTAGTTACCCGATGTTTACCCTGGTTACCGGGGACCTCGGGATCGTTGGTCACTGGAGAGCTGTCTGTGTGACAGCTCTCCCGCGACCAAACAGCGACGCTGCAGCGATCCGGATCGTTGTCGGTATCGCTGCAGCGTCGCTATGTGTGACGGTACCTTTACATTCCCGGTGTCTGGTCATGTCCCCCGCCTTCAGCTTCCCGCACTGACTGGTGAGCGCCGGTCAGCCGTAAAGCAGAGCACAGCGGTGACATCACCGCTGTACTTTACGGCCGGCGCTCAGTCAGTGCGGGAAGCTGAAGGCGAGGGACATGACCAGATCCCGGGAATGTAAGTATGTAGTGTTTGTTTTTTTACATTTACAACGGTAACCAGGGTAAACGTCGGGTTACTAAGCGCGGCCCTGCGCTTAGTAACCCGATATTTACCCTGGTTACCCGGGGACTTCGGGATCGTTGGTCGTTGGAGAGCTGTCTGTGTGACAGCTCTCCAGCGACCAAACAGCGACGCTGCAGCGATCGACATCGTTGTCGGTATCGCTGCAGCGTCACTTAGTGTGACGGTACCTTAAGTTTAAAAGGTATGGCGTCCACGTCGGCGGCGGCTGTCCCTTATGTCCCTAAGCCACCCCTACTGTAAGGCGCAGTACAGGTAGCATTTATCTCCAATAGACAAACAGATATTAATATCTCACTCTTATCAACGTGCAGTACAGGTAGTATTTATCTCCAATAGACAATCAGATAATCCTAACCCTAAACCACCCCCACAGTAAAGTTCAGTTTAGGTACTATTTCTCTACGGCTACATTCACACTAGCGTTGTGCGCCGCTGCGTCGGCGACGCAACGCACAATGCACGCAAAAACGCAGCAAAACGCACGCAAAAACGCTGCGTTTTGCGACGCATGCGTCGGTTTTTGCCGAAATTTGGACGCAAGAAAAATGCAACTTGTTGCGTTTTCTTGGTCCGACGCTAGCGGAAAAAAAGACGCATGCGTCGCACAACGCAACAAAAAAAACGCATGCATCCCCCATGTTAAATATAGGGGCGCATGACGCATGCGTCGCCGCTGCGTCGCCCGACGCAAACTAGCATAACGCTAGTGTGAACGTTACCTACAATAGATAATTAGATATTCATATTGCTCCCATCTGTCAGTCAGTTTCCCAGGTGGACGCACTCTAAACCTAATATACATATTAGATACCATTCAATATGAGTTAGAGACAGACAAAAGGCCAATGGTAAACTCTATCCTGAATAAATTCAATATACTTAGCTTGTGATTCTTATTGATAGTCCTGTTATGACACAGCTGTTGAGTGACTTGGGACCAGCGGCTCCTTTCGTGGCTCTAACACTAGGGGGCGCCCTAACTTGTCCTGTTCCCCAGGATGCTTCAGATGCCGTGGCTTCTGCCCTTGCCTTATCTCCTAAGTTAGCCCTTTGTCTGTCCCCTTCTCCCACCCAGAGAAGAGGGGGCACTACTACCTCAGTACACCAACCCAACAAACATGGCAACAAAAACAAGGGGAAACTGAAAACTCCACACACACAAAATATTCACTCAAATATAACAGAGGAATCCACCATGGTGTGCAGGAAGGGGAAGAAAGCAAAACAGGCAAGGATAAGGGATTATCAAGCATACAAACCAAACAACAGTCACTTATCACTCCTCCAGCGCTCCTTCTCATACCAACTTCCCTCCCTACTTTTGTCATACAGCAAGAGCTAACTCTGACAAGG
Source organism: Ranitomeya imitator (assembly GCF_032444005.1). NCBI lineage: Eukaryota > Metazoa > Chordata > Amphibia > Anura > Dendrobatidae > Ranitomeya > Ranitomeya imitator. Next base: position 428,213,388 of record NC_091283.1, read on the forward strand.
ATTTGGTAATAGAGCCCTGATTTTATAGGGAAAAGGAGTGGCTAACCGAGCACAGCAGAAAACAGGGATTTCCAACATGCCCAATTAACCCCTGTTCTGCTGGAAGAAATAAACACGTTTAATAAACCGGAGAAGTAGTTCATCCCAGCGGCAGAGTAGGAGCAACCAGATGCTGCGATCTTCTGGCTCTGCTCCGTTGTGGTTAGCCTGTGACAAGTCCCTTCTCAGACTATAAATCCGACGCGTTTCTCCCAATACCGATACACTGGGGTTAATCAGTGTATATGCTGGTGTTCCGTCAGTGTGGTATCAACCTATGGCCACAACATTGGTAATGCGTGATGCGCTAATGCGTGTGGGGCCCTTTAGCCTTGGTCAAATGTTTCCCTGATGGAGAACATGTCTTTGCTGCTATGGCCACCTCAAGAACAATCTCTCAAATAATGTAGCCTTGATGTGAAAGAATGGAGAGATGTCTCCTCTCCACTGCTTGATAAGGCAGAGATAACAAGATTCTCTGTCTGTTATTTTAATCTTACTAGTTACTACCCAACTATTAAAGCCATTTCTACCAAACCAGAGGACATAAGATAAGTGATATGTAAATTGAGGGAACTCTGTTAAGGTACCTTCACACTAAAGGCCCCGTCACACATAGCGACGCTGCAGCGATACCAACAACGATCCGGATCGCTGCAGCGTCGCTGTTTGGTCGCTGGAGAGCTGTCACACAGACCGCTCTCCAGCGACCAACGATGCCGGTAACCAGGGTAAACATCGGGTAACTAAGCGCAGGGCCGCGCTTAGTAACCCGATGTTTACCCTGGTTACCATCCTAAAAGTAAAAAAAACAACAGTACATACTTACCTACCGCTGTCTGTCCCCGGCGCTCTGCTCTGCACTCCTCCTGTACTGTCTGTGTGAGCACAGCGGCCGGAAAGCAGAGCGGTGACGTCACCGCTCTGCTTTCCGGCTGACCGACGCTCACAGCCAGTACAGGAGGAGAGCAGAGCCCAGCGCCGGGGACAGACAGCGGTAGGTAAGTATGTACTGTTTGTTTTTTTACTTTTAGGATGGTAACCAGGGTAAACATCGGGTTACTAAGTGCGGCCCTGCGCTTAGTAACCCGATGTTTACCCTGGTTACCAGTGAAGACATCGCTGAATCGGCGTCACACACACCGATTCAGCGATGTCAGCGGGACCTCAACGATCAAAAAATGTCCCAGGCCATTCCGACACGACCAGCGATCTCACAGCAGGGGCCTGATCGCTGGTACGTGTCACACATAGCGAGATCGCTACTGAGATCGCTGTTGCGTCACAAAACTTGTGACTCAGCAGCGATCTCGCTAGCGATCTCGCTATGTGTGACGGGGCCTTAAGGGTACCGTCACACAGTGCCATTTCGATCGCTATGACTGTATGATTCATGACGTTCCAGCGATATCGTTACGATATCGCTGTGTCTGACACGCAGCAGCGATCAGGGATCCTGCTGAGAATCGTACGTCGTAGCAGATCGTATGGAACTTTCTTTCGTCGCTGGATCTCCCGCTGTCATCGCTAGATCGGTGTGTGTGACACCGATCTAGCGATGCAATCTAGCGATGCGTTCGCTTGTAACCAGGGTAAACATCGGGTTACTAAGCGCAGGGCCGCGCTTAGGAACCCGATGTTTACCCTGGTTACCAGCGTAAATGTAAAAAAAAAAAAAACAGCACATACTTACATTCCGGTGTCCGTCAGGTCCCTTGCCGTCTGCTTCCCGCACTCACTGACTGCCGGCCGTAAAGTGAAAGCAGAGCACAGCGGTGACGTCACCGCTGTGCTGTGCTTTCACTTTACGGCCGGCAGTCACTGAGTGCGGGAAGCAGACGGCAAGGGACAGACACCGGAATGTAAGTATGTGATGTTTGGTTTTTTTTTACGCTGGTAACCAGGGTAAACATCGGGTTACTGAGCGTGGTCCTGCTCTTAGTAACCCGATGTTTATCCTGGTTACCGGGGACTTCGGCATCGTTGGTCGCTGGAGAGCTGTCTGTGTGACAGCTCCCCAGCGACCACACTACGATTTACCTACGATCACGGCCAGGTCGTATCGCTGGTCGTGATCGTAGGTAAATCGTATAGTGTGACGGTACCCTAAGCGACGCTGCAGCGATACCGACAACGATGTCGATCGCTGCAGCGTCGCTGTGTGGTCGCTGGAGAGCTGTCACACAGACAGCTCTCCAGCGACCAACGATGCCGGTAACCAGGGAAACATCGGGTTACTAAGCGCAGGGCAGCGCTTAGTAACCCGATGTTTACCATGGTTACCATCGTAAAAGTAAAAAAAACAAACACTACATACTTACCTTCCGCTGTCTGTCCCTGGCGCTCTGCTTTCCTGCACTGACTGTGAGCACAGCGGCCGGAAAGCAGAGCGGTGACGTCATCGCTGTGCTTTCTGGCTGGCCGACGCTGACACAGGATGCAGGAGGAGTGCAGAGAAGCAGAGCGCCGGGGACAGACAGCAGAAGGTAAGTATGTAGTGTTTGTTTTATTTACTTTTACGATGGTAACCAGGGTAAACATCGGGTTACTAAGCGCGGCCCTGCACTTAGTAACCCGATGTTTACCCTGGTTACAAGTGAAGACATCGCTGAATCGGTGTCACACACGCCGATTCAGAAATGTCTACAGGAGGTCCAGCGACGAAAGAAAGTGCTGGCCTTCTAGCTCCGACCAACGACATCACAGCAGGATCCTGATCGCTGCTGCGTGTCAAACACAACGATATCGCTAGCCAGGACGCTGCAACGTCACAGATCGCTAGCGATATCGTTGTGAAGTTGTTTAGTGTGAAGGTACCTTAAGAACAAACCCTTACTATATCTAGGTGAGGTCACTTTGTCATAGAAGTGGAGTCCATGCTCCTATTCTGAGAGACGGATTATACACCTGATTATCCACAAGTTGTAATATACAATGACAATAGGGTGTCCAACAATTGTTTGATGAGGCTGAGCAAACTAAACATGCTGACTTCCTGTGTCCCAAATGGTAGAAACCAGAAGACTCAATTTTGGCCATAAACGTAAAGGAAAATATGGGAACAAAGACAATCTTAGCTGTGAGTTCACAGATAACTAAAGGTACCGTCACATTAAGAGATGCTGCAGCGATCTAGAAAACGATGCCGATCGCTGCAGCGTCGCTGTTTGGTCGCTGGAGAGCTGTCACACAGACAGCTCTCCAGATACCAACGATCCCGAAGTCCCCGGGTAACCAGGGTAAACATCGGGTTACTAAGCGCAGGGCCGCGCTTAGTAACCCGATGTTTACCCTGGTTACCATTGTAAAAGTAAAAAACACTACATACTTACATTCTTGTCGCGTCCCCCGGCCTCAGCTTCCCTGCACTGTGTAAGCGCTGGCCGGAAAGCAGAGCGGTGACGTCACCGCTGTGCTCTGCTTTACGGCCGGCCGGCGCTGACACTGGGGAACGCAGGGAAGCTGACGCTGAGGAACGTGACAGGAATGTAAGTATGTAGTGTTTTCTTTTTTACTTTTACAATGGTAACCAGGGTAAACATCGGGTTACTAAGTGCGGCCCTGCGCTTAGTAACTCGATGTTTACCCTGGTTACCAGTGAAGTCATCGCTGAATCGGCGTCACACACGCCGATTCAGCGATGTCAGCGGGTGATCCAGCGATGAAATAAAGTCCTGGACTTTCCCCAGCGACCAACGATCTCCCAGCAGGGGCCTGATCGTTGGTCGCTGTCACGCATAACGATTTCGTTAACGATATCGTTGCTACGTCACAAAAAGCAACGGTATCGTTAACGATATCGTTATGTGTGACGGTACCTTTATTGCATTTACCAATCATTATCAAGTGTTTCAGTATGGACCAAACTACAGTGGCCATTTTATGGATCATGAAAAGACATATGGAAAGGTGTTGTCCTGGTAAGGACAGAGTAGTGTAAGTAGGAAAATTTTGGGGATCTCTACTCTCAGTCTAGCTGGCTACACACATTAGATGGCCGCTACTGTTCTCCAAAAGATAGTTTGGTTAACATCTATCTCAGCCTTCTCTCCCATTCACAGGAGCACTCATATGGCCGATTGATCCTATGTTCTCTGTGAGAAAGCAGCAAATTAAGGCCGATGTCACAGTACCGTATAATTGTATAGAGCTGGAGCTGAGGGTCATTAGCATATCAGATCCAATGCTTTTGAATCAGATGTCATATGCTAGTCTCTTAACAGTATTACACTTTGGCGGTGGCTTATCACAGGCAGAACAATGTGATCAGCAGTCCGCGGTCAGACATGCCTGATCGACATCTGTCCCAACCATCAGTCGGCCGGCGCTCCCATACACATTAGATCATGGGCTGAACCTGTCGATATCAGCAGGTTCAGCCAACATAGGTCCAATATGTTTGGCCAGCTTAAGAATGAATGATTAAATCAAGTAAACTCACTCAACGTGATGGGATACTTATAGTATCTAGGTGGGTAATTGGCCTTGTATGTGTATAAGACTATGTTTACACTTCTATCAATGATATATATTGAAAATGCTAACCACGATGCTAGATCATCATCATCATACACTCTTGAGATAGCCGTTTCTTTTTTGGGGGTTCTGCAGAGACTGTAATGTAAAACACCCTAGTCGGACAGCAGCATTAGGGTGTAGTCGATGACTTTCCGAAAAAGCAGGTAAAATGCAGTGATTTTAACGGTTTCAGAAAACTGCGAACAAAAAAAATCGCAAACATATTATGCGAACGTTCCCTTAGGGTAGGTTCACATGACCCTGTTTTCAATACGAGCACTATCCTTGAAAAAATGAACAACATTCAGACCGATGTTATTAAATTGGGCAATGCAGATTAATTTTTTTCAAAGACCAAAGCTGCACATGATAAAAAAAATCAGAGCCTGCACTAGTTTCTTCCTTGTGTCTAATGAGATTTGCCCATTCAAGTCTGTGGATGTGCCAAAAATAGGATGCCGTATAGAGCCACCATAAAGCATCCGATTTTTACAGATTCGTTGCAATTCTTTAACATAGGAAGCTGTAAATGGTGGTGTAAATTTTAATAATGGCTTATGTGTAAACATAAGGATGAATGACCTCGGGGAGATCAAGACATCCAAAACCGTGGAGACACCATCACGTGTTTCTCAACGCAGTGATCCAGAACACTGCCCCCATCCCTTATGGGAAATATGCAAATGCATGTAGAAAAGCCGCGGAGACACCATCACGTGTTTCTCAACGCAAGCAATAAATTGCCAGGTGTTTCACCAGGAAGGAACAACCACGGGAAGGGCAGCATTCAAAAAGGAAAACCAGCTATGCCAAAACATGGTATCCATCCACAGACAGCTGTTTCGGGGTATTTGCCCCTCATCAGTGTGGAGTAGGAAACTGTCTCCGCGGTGTTGGATGTTTTGATCTCCCCGAGGTCATTCATCCTTATGTTTATAGTCCTTTTACTAGGCACTGCTCCTAATAGCCAGTTTCCTACTCCACGCTGATGAGGGGCAAATACCTCGAAACAGCTGTCTGTGGATGGATACCATGTTTTGGCATAGGTGGTTTTCCTCTTTGGATGCTGCCCTTCCCGTGGTTGTTCCTTCCCGGTGAAAGATCTGGCTATTTATTGCTTGCGTTGAGAAACACGTGATGGTGTCTCCGCAGCTTTTCTACATGCATTTGCTTATGTGTAAAGACAGACTTCACATGGATGACAAATGAGAAAAAAAAACAATAAAGAAGATTTTTTTTATTAGCTTGTGTGAAGTTAGCCTTACAATTTTCGAACACTCGGAATGGCACTCCATATACATTTTTTGGTTTCTATATTGTTCCCTTTTATCTCAATTAAAACAAAATTCTTGAATTTCCATGAGAAAGGCCAAAGAAACCTAAAAGAAAAATATTTTGTGTCACGTATGCAGACGGCACCATTTTTCCAAATAAACATTTTTATTTGACATTAATCAAAGTGCGACATTCTCTGTTCTCCCCTCACTCCGTTCCCCATATTTTTGTTGGCAATTTTAAATGCCAGAGAGTGCGTTAAACTGTAAGTAATTGCTTAAGAGCCAGACAGGGTAGATATTTAGTCATCATGTCTTTGAAGGGTCTATGTTGTTCCAGTTTGTGTTTCCTTGTGGCAAACATGCAGGGCCATATTTCTGACACCACCGAAATTGTGTTTTCTCTGCAGAAAAGTAAAAGCAGGATTTGTAACACCTGAGTGCTGTATTCTCCTGCTTTGCGGACAGGGCTATGTCTAGATATTGTTTGCTAAATCCATCAGATTTGTTTCTTCCAGGATGAATTTTTACAAGCTAAGTAGAAATTTAGCTAAAGGTGCACCATTATCCAGTAGGTAATTTCTGGCGAAGTCTTAGCAGGTGCATAATGAAACCAGAATCTTTCCATTTGTAATGAAACTTGAGATGAGCAATTTTATTCAAGTAGGATTGAATTCTCCTCAAATTTTTCAAAAATTTGTATTCTCCAAAATATGGATTTTTTGCAATTCGCTCAGTGAATTCAACAATATGGTGTCCGGAAAGGGCCATCAAAAGGTTGAAAAACATAATACTCGCCTCACCACTTACGCAGCCCACCATCAATCTTCACTGCTTCTTCTTTCTGCCTTTCCCATCATGCGCATCCTCTTCTGCCAGGTCTTCCGGCACTGAGGAGGCCTCTGACATTACTACAATGTACTGACGCGAGGCACTTAATGATGTCGTGATGTGCATTCCCAGAAGCGCACAAGCCATAACATTGGGACATCCTTTTGTGCACCATGACAGCACCGCGAATAGTGACGTCAGAGGCCTCCTCGGTACCGGAAAACCTGGCAATGAGTCAAGCTGGCGGAAGATGATCCACGCTATTTGGGAAGGTGAATAGAAGAGGCATGAAAGACCACAGTTTGCATGGTGGGCTGGATAGGTGAGCAAGTGCAACAGGTGTGTTGTGAGGTGAGGCTTTCTTTTAAAAAAAAAAACCTATTATGATTATACTCTGGGGTCTGGAGGGAACATACTGTAATAATGAACATTTAATTTGTGCCAAATAAGTTAAATGAAAATCCAATTTCCCTGCAAAATGAATGTGATTTGGCCAAGAGGGTGAACAGCGCCCAAGAAGACGTAGTGGCAAGTGGCAAAATGAAAAATGTTTTGTTTGCATATGCTATATATATATATATAGAGAGAGAGAGAGAGAGAGAGAGAGAGAGAGAGTATATAGTTTATTTGTCCTACTTAGGCTGTGTTCACATATCCAGCAGTCATCTGTTAGAACTGATACAGCAGCAATCCCTTGAAGAAAAAAGTTGTGCAGAAACAACGTTTTTTTGTCCGGTTAACTGCAACTGATTACAACTGGATCTGTGATTTTTACGTTGAAGCCAACAGAAAACAGATCCGTTATTTGCCATCCATTTTGCTTTCATTTGAACAGGATCCGTTTTTTGCTTACTGCATCAGTTTCAAATGGAAGAAAGCGGATGGCTATTTAACGGATCCATGTTCCAAAGACTTTAATGTTAAACGGACCCAGTTGAAATCATTTTTATTTTTAGCCTGATAAAAAAAATTGTGTCTGCACAAGGTTTTTTTTTTTAACGGATTACTGATGGATCCATTCTAACGGATGATTACTGGACATGTGAACATAGCCTAAGATAGTTGATTGCTGCTGGATCCATTTCAATTGGATGATTACCGGACATGTGAACTTAGCCTTATCATGTGTTAGTGCTATTTGTTCCCCTAGGGCATTAACACACAGATCCAGTCCAATGTGCAACCAAGAACATGGCGACGGCAATCACTTCTCTGAAGGATGTTGCTTGTAAGGGCTCATACTCACCTGCGAGACACTTGGATGAGTTTCGTACGGCAATACCCGGCGCTGCTGCCGGCACTCGGGGGCGGAGCGTGCGGTTCCATGGATTCCTATGCGGCCGCACGCTCCGATCTGAGTGCCGTATGCAGTGCTGGGTATTAACATGCGAGACTCATCCGAGTTTCTCGGAGGTGAGTATGAGCCCTAATGGTGATGCAATAGTTAATCACCATCTTGTCTCAACAATGGAGCATTCTTCAGAAAGATGATTATCAATGTCCTTCATTGTCTTGAGAGAGAGAAGTCTTAACAGGGACTCGGCATTGCACAACAGACAGGTAGGAACAACTCAACAAGCAGGTGCAGAACTGAGTCGCCTCGGGGCACACACCTTCCCACAAAGTGCAACCGGCAGCTCCAAGCACACGACTGGCCTGTTGCCTGCTATTAACACAACCGCATTCTTCATCGAATATGCTCTGACATAGCCCCGGGGAACAGAATTCACAATATCATACAGCTCGGCACATGCCTCCGCAATGCTGGCAGATGCACGTCCCAACGTGCAAGATTCGCCTTGTTGTAGTGTAGGTGCAGAGCCGCCTAGGAAGACAGGTGAACATTCCTACAAGTGGCTGTTTGAAATGAGTAAAGTCTCTTTTGGGCTAGAGATGGCCCCCGCATGCTGGCATTGCAAATTCCTCTCTTACTAGGTCTCCTCCTGAACAGGTGCAGCAACAGCATGAGTCAATGAGTAGTAACAGGCAGACAATGTGTCACTCTTACAAAAGGTGTAGTGTGGCTGTGATGCTCAAGCGTTAACCCAAAGGTGTCCTCTCCATCTCTAGCATCTCCTGTTTTCTATTTCATATTTTATAGGGATTTATCATTGCATTTTTTTCTGGAAAAACATCAGAAGAATTAGAGGCACAAGGATCTTTGCATCACTTGATAAAAGCTGCCGTAAAGGAAACCTGTCGTGTTGAAAATGGTGTTTGATCGGCAGGAAGAGTTGATCAGATTGATATACATTTATTCTGACAAAATTTTCAGTAAAACTTGCATTTTATACATTAATATCCCTGGTGTTTGTATGCAAGAGTCCAGTGGGCGGTCCTATTCAGTGATTGACAGTCTTCCCTGATTGTGCATGAAGAGATTGACTTATATGAGTAGGACCGCCCACTGGACTCATATGCATACAAACACCAGGTGTGTCAATGAATAAAATACAACTCAGGGTAGGGTCACATAACTGTTTTCGCCATAGTCCTATTACTCTGATTAGACTTTGATCAGAGTAGTATCAGTTTTTCTCAGATATTGTGAGAAAAAAAAAAAGTTTCTAAACTTTCTCCAGTCTGACATTTTGTGAAAATTGGCCCGCACTCAGATGTCATCCTGAGTGCAGTCCATTTTTTTTCAGCTGTCCAAAGACTTGCATTGCCCATTTTGATCAAAATTGGACATGTCCCCAATTTTTTTCGCAGACCACTCGGTCCGAGAAAAAAAATAGGACATTTGCACAGTCCTATAGAGTATCATAGGTACGAGTACAATCTGGAAAAAAAACATGGATAGCGCTCGTCCGAGAGAAAGCACAAGCCGTTATACTGAATTGTTTCCAACCAACTGATATATCATTCTGCTCAGTGTCTCCTTCTGTTTACCATGTTATCCACAGATCAGACTAAAACGGGCCAGGTTCCCATAAAAAAAATCCTATAGGAAACATATGTGTAGTAGTGGTCAGTATTTACATGCCAATAACTAAATAATAAGTGAAATAAAATTAACTTGAGTTTAAGGAAGTTCAGTATTGACGCGGGAGTACATAAATTAATAAGATAAATAATAAGTAATAATAAGTAAAACAAATGTGTGGAAAGAGATGAACAGAACATAACCCCAGTCTTGATCCAATACAGCGTATTTGCAAATGATAGATTGATAGTTTTATGAGTTAAAGTTTAAGCCACTTGTCAGGTCCCCTGTACGTCTTATTAGCGGCCTCCATGTAAACAGCACAGAAACTTCTCGATTTAAAATACCAAAAACAAGTGTTTAGAAATTCTCTCCTGGGGCAGAAGCGTTTACCCGGGCGAGCGATTGGCTCTTCCCAAAGGGAGAGGTCTGAACACCTGCCTGGAATGTTTTCAAAGGGCAGACCTCCCTAATCTTAGGAGGCAGGCCACTACAGGCAGCATCCTCTGTATAAGGGCTGCCATTGAAATATTTCTCGGCTTTATGGCAGCTGACGTCAGTGACTAATGAATGCTTTTGCTCTGCAGAAATATGCAGTAACAGGTTGTATGTTGGAATCTGCCAGTGAATAAAGATAAGCTTTGTTGACGGGCAGAGCTGGAGGGATTACTAGGACTTCATGGCTGTAAGCAGCCGGTCTCACACGGGTCATACCGTCATATTTAGGCCGAACATAAAAAAAAAGGAAAAAGTGAAGAGCGCGGTCCGGCGTCCTCATCCCAACTCTGTACTCTACCACCTGCAATTACAGCTCGATGAAAACTTTGCTGTTTTATATATATATATATATATATATATATATATATATATATACAGTACAGACCAAAAGTTTGGACACACCTTCTCATTTGAAGATTTGTCTGTATTTTCATGACTATGAAAATTAAATTGTACATTCACACTGAAGGCATCATAACTATGAATTAACACATATGGAATTATATACTCAACAAAAAAGTGTGAAACAACTGACATTACCAGTATGTCTTATATTCTAGGTTCTTCAAAGTAGCCACCTTTTGCTTTGATGACTGCTTTGCCCACTCTTGGCATTCTCTTGATGAGCTTCAAGAGGTAGTCACCGGGAATGGTATTCACTTCACAGGTGTGCCCTATCAGGTTTAATAAATGGGATTTCTTGACTTATAGAGGGGGTTGGGACCATCAGTTGTGCTGTGCTGAAGTCTGGTGGATACACAGCTGATCAGTCCTACTGAATAGACTGTTAGAATTTGTATTATGGCAAGAAAAAAGCAGCTAAGTAAAGAAAAACGAGTGGCCATCATAACTTTAAGAAACGAAGGTCAGTCAGTCTGAAAAATTGGGAAAACTTTGAAAGTGTCCCCAAGTGCAGTGGCAAAAACCATCAAGCTCTACAAAGAAACTGGCTCACATGAGGACCGCCCCAGGAAAGGAAGACCAAGAGTCACCTCTGCTTCTGAGGATAAGTTTATCCGAGTCACCTGCTTCAGAAATCACAGGTTAACAGCAGCTCAGATTGGAGACCAGGTCAATGCCACACAGAGTTCTAGCAGCAGACAGATCTCTACAACAACTGTTAAGAGGAGACTTTGTGCAGCAGACCTTCATGGTAAAATAGCTGCTAGGAAACCACTGCTAAGGACAGGCAACAAGCAGAAGAGACTTGTTTGGGCTAAAGAACACAAGGAATGGACATTAGACCAGTGGAAATCTGTGCTTTGGTCTGATGAGTCCAAATTTGAGATCTTTGGTTCCAACCACCGTGTCTTTGTGCGACGCAGAAAAGGTGAACGGATGGACTCTACATGCCTGGTTCCCACCGTGAAGCATGGAGGAGGAGGTGTGATGGTGTGGGGATGCTTTGCTGGTGACACTGTTGGGGATTTATTCAAAATTGAAGGCATACTGAACTAGCATGGCTACCACAGCATCTTGCAGCGGCATGCTATTCCATACGGTTTGTGTTTAGTTGGACCATCGTTTATTTTTCAACAGCACAATGACCCCAAACACACCTCCAGGCTGTGTAAAGGCTATTTGACCAAGAAGGAGAGTGATGGGGTGCTACACGAGATGACCTGGCCTCCACAGTCACCAGACCTGAACCCAATCGAGATGGTTTGGGTTGAGCTGGACCGCAGAGTGAAGGCAATAGGGCCAACAAGTGCTAAGCATCTGTGGGAACTCCTTTAAGATTGTTGGAAGACCATTCCCGGTGACTACCTCTTGAAGATAATCAAGAGAATGCCAAGAGTGTGCAAAGCAGTCATCAAAGCAAATGGTGGCTACTTTGTAGAACCTAGAATATATGACATAATTTCAGTTGTTTCACACTTCTTTTTTGTTAAGTATATAATTCCACATGTGTTAATTCATAGTTTTGATGCCTTCAGTGTGAATGTACAATTTTCATAGTCATGAAAATACCGAAAAATCATTAAATCATTAAATGAGAAGGTGTGTCAAAACTTTTGGTCTGTACTGTATATATATAAGATTGTCATAGAATGAAGATTGTTGCTATGATACAAATTCATCACATTACCAAGATTAAAACAGTATTGATTGTAGCAACGGTGGGTCACTTAGATATTTAGAACATCCTGCAAAAAAAACCCGACGCGTTTCGAATCTAGGTGTAGGATAGGATTTTTTGCAGGATGTCCTGTGTTTTTTCATATATTTTTGAAGAATCAATAAAGCTCTTTTTTTTTACTTGGAAAATGTAGAGACTGACTGCTGGACAAGTTTACAAATCTGCTGTGACTAAAGTGTAAAAAAACTCACAAAAATGCAACCTGTGAGCATTGACATATGTGAAAACATAAATTCTTTATTAATTGTCCACATTTTTTGCTAGTTTTACTATTTGCAGGATCCGGTCCATCAGCCTCGTCATTAATCTGTGGCCGCTGTATGGGAGCCCTGAGAAAGGCCTCCTACCGGATGGCATTCCCGGTTCATTTTTTGGTCATCCTGGCTGGCGCGACCTCATGGTTGGTGTGAGGCACATGCGGCATCGCGTCCGTTGGCCAACCAAAGAAGAGCCATAGATGCCGTCAGATAAGATGTGGTTTTCATGCTCTCCCAGATTACGGCCATGGCTGATGGTCCACACCAGCTCTAATTGCTTCTCATTGCAGATCATGGGGTTTTCAGTAACTGAGGATATAGGAGATAAGTGCAATGAAAATATCTGTAATGTTTTACGCATCATCAAAAACATCTAAAATTCCTGCCGAATAAAAACAAACGCAGATATGACACATCAGGGCATAGCATGCAACAGGCAGCCCTTGGAGAGCGCTCGAAACTCAACGCTGTGTTTGTTGCTTGAGAATAAACCTCCTTAAATAAACGCTTAATTTTCAACACCTACTTAATTCTCAACGGGCTGCGTCTATGTCAGACATGAGCTCATAGAGCCGGTAACACTGGTAAATACTGAGGATTTACAACTGCTAATTCCTAATGATGGGGCCCACACAATAAATACAAACCCCGAGTCCCTGCACAAGAGCAAGAGCCGACGAACGGACCAGAAAAGAATGACATAACCGGCCCACAGGGGATCCAAGCCCACAATAAGAAAAAAATATATAATAAATGATATTTGAAAGATTTTCATTATGAGTAAATAAACAAAAATTAATCTTCTGATGTAAGTTCTCAGTAGTAGACATTTGAGGGGGTCTATGAGCTCAGAAGATTTCCAAATCTAAGGAATCACATTGAGACCTTAATGTGGGCATTTGTTTCCCCTTATTTTATTCCTTCTGCTTCTGCGTGTCCCAATTTTCTTTTGAAATCTGCCATATTGTTCCAGAGATATAGGACTTTCTGTTATTGTCATTACAAGGGGGCGTGGATCACAGTATCCTCTGGGGCGTGTCCTTAGGCTCCTCTGCAATGGTATCTTGTGAGCCACGCCCCCTCGGTAATAACCATAAAAACTGGCACTAAATAAAAAGGCCCAAATCTATAGAACAATATAACGGGTTGAAAAAAAAATAGAACATACAGAAGAAAAACGGTAAGAGCAAAAATTTTGTCACTTTTGACAGTGACAGGTTTTCTTTAATTGCTTGTTATAACAGATAGGGGATCACGGCTTTTAACACTTTGGGGTATCGGCACCCCTGCTATACATATATACTCCATCATCTCTTGGAGTTAATTAATCAATCACATCAGACCTGTGTTCCTCTTCCAGGCTCTTTATATAGCTGGAACCAATATAAAAAAAATATATATGACTAGCTTCAAACTTAAAGGGAATATGTTATCAGTTTTTCACCATCTCATCTGAGAGCAGAATAACGTAGAGACTGAGACCCTGAATCCAGTGATGTGTCAATTACTAGGCTGCTTTGCTTATACACTGCTCAGTATTCCGAGAACTGCTAGATCTGCAGCAGATAAAACAATGATTTTATCAAAACTACATCAACAACCCAGTAAGTGACACATCACTGGGAATCAGGGTCTCTACCTCTATATTATGCTGCTCTCAGATGGGATAGCAAAACCCAATGACTAATCTTCTTCTATATATATAATTGTCTAAGGGTTTTTCTGTCTGTCTGTCTGTCTGGCCTGGAAATCCCGGCTCTCTGATTGGTCGAGGCCGCCAGGCCTCGACCAATCAGCAACGGGCACAGCGACGATGATGTCATAAAGGACGTAGACATCTCACGTTTCTGATTCAGCGACGGGCACAGTATCGACGTAGATGTCATAATGGTTGCCATGGCGACGATGACAGTCTGCCGCGAATTCTGGAATCATCATTGTCCATATACTACGGGGACATGCATATTCTAGAATACCCGATGCGTTAGAATCGGGCCACAATCTAGTTAATTTAATATCTTTCCTTTTAACACTTGATTGTTACTTTTTTGGCAATTAGAAAGTGAACATCAGCGATTTTGATTTAGAGACTGACTACAGCCCCAAGTTACAGCTTTCAGGATCTCTCTTAACTTTACGCCATTTGTGCAGGTTTCCCAATGGATGGACGTAGAGGCATTGCTGTGTTTGACCTTGTACGCAGAGCATTTCGTATTGCAGAACAAATTCACTTTTTGACATAAATAAATGTACTTTCACAGATTTTGACAAGATCTGTTTGTTCTTTTGAAAGGGAACCATGTTGTTTTGTGCTGTGAGCGGCCGTCTGGTGCAGCACAAAGGCGCCTTACGTGCACCGAGCCGAGATGTGATAGCTCCTCTGTCTCACTGCTGGAACTGGCTGCGTTCTTCCGAGTCCTATACACAGATGGCAACCAATCAAAAATAATTTCCGCACTGAAATTTGAAGCTATTATATAACACATCAGCTGCCAGCGATTCAGTCCGGCTACACTAAACTCTGTTCTTACCCAATATTTAACTGTAGATTCTACTCCATGCTAAGTGTTAGCGAGCAGCTAAGATCCAGCTCACACTTACAGTAGGACTCAATCACAGGAGAGCTTCTACTTCTCTGTTCTGCAGTTTGCACGTGCGAACGAGTCTAAAAGTCCATTTATACTGCATTATTATCATAAATGAGCGTTCCTAGTAAATCACGGCTATACAGGTTATCAATCACCCGACAAATGAGCAAAGCGAGTAAAATTATATTTTGTGCTGCAAAAAAGATCATAGTTCTCGGCAGCGCAAGGGCAAACGATGGCTTTGTATGAGCATTGAACAATCTATTCCAAATAGTTCAGTGCCTACTTCATAACATAATCTGCCTGTTATAAAAAAAAACTATTAAAGAACCACTAATTAACAAACAAGATCGTTTGGTGTAATGTAAACTGATCTTAATGCTTCTTTTAGGCAAGCCATTCCCGATTATCAAGCTGTCAAAATAACCTGGAAATCACTTGTAACATGAGCAAATCGCTTATTCATCGGGTGCTATGATTTTTAACCGCCTTTAAAAATCATCGTTCTCGGCAGCACATCATCCTGTATAAACAGGACGTGCTGCCGAGAACAAAGATATTCCATGAGCACACAGATCAGTATTAGCAATCGGCCATTTTAATCAGGCCAGCAAACTACCGCCAATTAACTTGCATGGGACGGACATGGTTGACACGAGAAAACCTAGAATAAGAAGAAAAGCCTAAGGACTGGTTCAAAGAGAGCTTTGACTAACGGTAGTCACACATTGCCATTTACCTGGAAATATGTAAAAGAGGATGCTAAATTGTGAATTGTAAGAATACAGGTGTGCAAACTTACAAGGAAGGCATTTTCAGCTTCTGATGTTATAAGCCACCATACTAGTCCCCACAAAGTGATTTATCCAGTACATTTGCAGCCCTTTGGCTATATGCAGGCCTTAACATTCACCCCCACCACCCCCAATCAAAGCGGTGATTATTCCTGCAGATTATTGGTCACTAATGCCCACAATTAAGAAGGAATCCTGTGCACTTAAATAGTGTGTCTGCTGATAAAATGCTTTGCTCCGAGCAGCTTTGAAGAAGAGTTTGGCGGGGTAGTTAAAGTGTGACCATCCTCCTAAAGCCTCGTCTTTGTGGTCCAATAGTCAGTGTAAGCACCGAACTGCAAGATTAATGCACAATTTGGAGGAGACAAACGTAACTTCTGAAACCCCTATGCCCTCCGTAGGACTGGATAATCCAACTGGAGAGTTTGGATCCTCTTCAAAGCCTACAGGGGACCTCATTAGCCATTTATGAAGATGACCATAAAACCTGACAATATAAGTCATCTATGTTATATGATGATCAACATGTCAGGTAAATATGGACGCCATAAGAAAGTTGGCAATGGGGTGCCATAGCAGGTGCAGGAGTCTTAAGAAAGTTGGTAATAGGGTGTGTTAGCAGGTGCAGAAGTCTTAAGAAAGAGGGTGATGGGGTGTCTTAGCAGGTGCAGAAGTCTTAAGAAAGTTGGTGATGGGGTGTCTTACCAGGTGCAGAAGTCTTAAGAAAGAGGGCAATGGGGAGTCTTAGCAGGTGCGGGAGTCTTAAGAATGAGGGCAATGGGGTGCCTTAACAGGTGCAGAGGTCTTAAGAAAGAGGGCAATGGGGAGTCTTAGCAGGTGTGGGAGTCTTAAGAATGAGGGCAATGGGGTGCCTTAACAGGTGCAGAGGTCTTAAGAAAGATGGCGATGGGATGTCTTAGCAGGTGCAGAGGTCTTAAGAAGAATGGAGATGGGATGTCTTACCAGGTGCAGAAGTCTTAAGTTAGAGGGCGATGTGGTGTCTTACCAGGTGCAGAAGTCTTAAGAAAGAGGGCGATGGGGTGTCTTACCAGGTGCAGAAGTCTTAAGAAAGAGGGCAATGGGGTGTCTTAGCAGGTGCGGGAGTCTGAAGAATGAGGGCAATGGGGTGCCTTAACAGGTGCAGTAGTCTTAAGAAAGAGGGCGATGGGGTGTCTTAACAGGAGCAGTAGTCTTAAGAAAGAAGGCGATGGGGTGTTTTAGCAGGTGCGGTAGTCTTAAGAGGGTGATGGGGTGTCTTAACAGGATCAGTAGTCTTAAGAAAGAGGGCGATGGGGTGTCTTAACAGGAGCAGTAGTCTTAACCCCTTAGTGACAGAGCCAATTTGGTACTTAATGACCAGGCCAATTTTTACAATTCTGACCACTGTCACTTTATGAGGTTATAACTCTGGAACGCTTCAACAGATCCCGCTGATTCTGAGATTGTTTTTTCGTGACATATTGTACTTCATGTTAGTGGTAACATTTATTTGATATTACTTGCTTTTATTTATTAAAAAAACGGAAATATGGCGAAAATTTTGAAAATTTCGCAATTTTCAAAATTTGAATTTTTATTCCCTTACATCAAAGAGATATGTCACACAAAATGGTCAATAAATAACATTTCCCATATGTCTACTTTACATCAGCACAATTTTGGAAAAAAAAAAATTATTATGGAGTTATAAGGGTTAAAATTTGACCAGCAATTTCTTATTTTTACAGCAAAATTTACAAAACCATTTTTTTTAGGGACCACCTCACATTTGAAGTCAGTTTGAGGGGTCTATGTAGCAGAAAATGCCCAAAATTGACACCATTCTAAAAACTGCACCCCTCAAGGTGCGCAAAACCACATTCAAGAAGTTTATTAACCCTTCAGTTGCTGCACAGAACCAATTTTTTTTATTTTCACATGTGTAAAAAAAGAAAATGAACCACATAATTTGTTGTGCAATTTGTCCGGAGAATGCCGATACCCCATATGTGGGGAGGGACCACTGTTTGGGTGCACAGTAGAGCTCAGGAGGGAAGGAGCGCCATTTGGCTTTTTCAACATAGAATTCCCTGGAATTGAGATTGGACACCATGTCGCGTTTGGAGAGCCGCTGATGTGCCTAAACAGTGGAAACCCCCCACAAGTGACACCATTTTGGAAACTAGACCCCCTAAGGAACTTATCTAGGTGTGTGGTCAACACTTTGAACCCCCAAGTGCTTCACACAAGTTTATAACGTAGAGCCGAAAAAATTAAAAATCATTTTTTTTTCACAAAAATGATCTTTTCACCCCCAATTTTTTATTTTCCCAAGGGTAGCAAGACAAAATGGACCCCAAAAGTTGTTGTGCAATTTGTCCTGAGTATGTCGATACCCCGTATGTGGGGGTAAACCTCTGTTTGGGTGCACAGTAGAGCTCAGAAGGGAAGGAGCGCCGTTTGACTTTTTCAACATAGAATTCTCTGGAATTGAGATCGGACACCATGTCGCGTTTGGAGAGCCCCTGATGTGCCTAAACAGTGGAAACCCCCCACAAGTGACACCATTTTGGAAACTAGACCCCCTAAGGAACTTATCTAGGTGTGTGGTCAACACTTTGAACCCCCAAGTGCTTCACACAAGTTTATAACGTAGAGCCGAAAAAATTAAAAAATCATTTTTTTTTCACAAAAATGATCTTTTCACCCCCAATTTTTTATTTTCCCAAGGGTAGCAAGACAAAATGGACCCCAAAAGTTGTTGTGCAATTTGTCCTGAGTATGTCGATACCCCGTATGTGGGGGTAAACCTCTGTTTGGGTGCACAGTAGAGCTCAGAAGGGAAGGAGCGCCGTTTGACTTTTTCAACATAGAATTCTCTGGAATTGAGATCGGACACCATGTCGCGTTTGGAGAGCCCCTGATGTGCCTAAACAGTGGAAACCCCCCACAAGTGACACCATTTTGGAAACTAGACCCCCTAAGGAACTTACCTAGGTGTGTGGTCAACACTTTGAACCCCCAAGTGCTTCACACAAGTTTATAACGTAGAGCCAAAAAAATTAAAAATCATTTTTTTTTCACAAAAATAATCTTTTCACCCCCAATTTTTTATTTTCCCAAGGGTAGCAAGACAAAATGGACCCCAAAAGTTGTTGTGCAATTTGTCCTGAGTATGTCAATACCCCGTATGTGGGGGTAAATCTCTGTTTGGGTGCACAGTAGAGCTCAGAAGGGAAGGAGCGCCGTTTGACTTTTTCAACATAGAATTCTCTGGAATTGAGATCGGACACCATGTCGCGTTTGGAGAGCCCCTGATGTGCCTAAACAGTGGAAACCCCCCACAAGTGACACCATTTTGGAAACTAGACCCCCTAAGGAACTTATCTAGGTGTGTGGTCAACACTTTGAACCCCCAAGTGCTTCACACAAGTTTATAACGTAGAGCCGAAAAAATTAAAAATCATTTTTTTTTCACAAAAATGATCTTTTCACCCCCAATTTTTTATTTTCCCAAGGGTAGCAAGACAAAATGGACCCCAAAAGTTGTTGTGCAATTTGTCCTGAGTATGTCGATACCCCGTATGTGGGGGTAAACCTCTGTTTGGGTGCACAGTAGAGCTCAGAAGGGAAGGAGCGCCGTTTGACTTTTTCAACATAGAATTCTCTGGAATTGAGATCGGACACCATGTCGCGTTTGGAGAGCCCCTGATGTGCCTAAACAGTGGAAACCCCCCACAAGTGACACCATTTTGGAAACTAGACCCCCTAAGGAACTTATCTAGGTGTGTGGTCAACACTTTGAACCCCCAAGTGCTTCACACAAGTTTATAACGTAGAGCCGAAAAAATTAAAAAATCATTTTTTTTTCACAAAAATGATCTTTTCACCCCCAATTTTTTATTTTCCCAAGGGTAGCAAGACAAAATGGACCCCAAAAGTTGTTGTGCAATTTGTCCTGAGTATGTCGATACCCCGTATGTGGGGGTAAACCTCTGTTTGGGTGCACAGTAGAGCTCAGAAGGGAAGGAGCGCCGTTTGACTTTTTCAACATAGAATTCTCTGGAATTGAGATCGGACACCATGTCGCGTTTGGAGAGCCCCTGATGTGCCTAAACAGTGGAAACCCCCCACAAGTGACACCATTTTGGAAACTAGACCCCCTAAGGAACTTACCTAGGTGTGTGGTCAACACTTTGAACCCCCAAGTGCTTCACACAAGTTTATAACGTAGAGCCAAAAAAATTAAAAATCATTTTTTTTTCACAAAAATGATCTTTTCACCCCCAATTTTTTATTTTCCCAAGGGTAGCAAGACAAAATGGACCCCAAAAGTTGTTGTGCAATTTGTCCTGAGTATGTCGATACCCCGTATGTGGGGGTAAATCTCTGTTTGGGTGCACAGTAGAGCTCAGAAGGGAAGGAGCGCCGTTTGACTTTTTCAACATAGAATTCTCTGGAATTGAGATCGGACACCATGTCGCGTTTGGAGAGCCCCTGATGTGCCTAAACAGTGGAAACCCCCCACAAGTGACACCATTTTGGAAACTAGACCCCCTAAGGAACTTATCTAGGTGTGTGGTCAACACTTTGAACCCCCAAGTGCTTCACACAAGTTTATAACGTAGAGCCGAAAAAATTAAAAATCATTTTTTTTTCACAAAAATGATCTTTTCACCCCCAATTTTTTATTTTCCCAAGGGTAGCAAGACAAAATGGACCCCAAAAGTTGTTGTGCAATTTGTCCTGAGTATGTCGATACCCCGTATGTGGGGGTAAACCTCTGTTTGAGCGCACTGCGGAGCTTGGAAGGGAAGGCGCGCCGTTTGACTTTTTAATCTCTTAATTGTGAGAGCGGACGCCATTTTGGGTTTGTAGATGTGCCTAACAGCAGAAACCCCCCACAACTGACCCCGTTTTGGAAACTACACCCCTCAAAGATTTTAATCAGGGGTATATTGAGCAATTTGAACCCACATGTATGACACAGAGTTTGATAACATTAGGTCGTCATATTGAAAAAATTCATTTTTTTCCACGAGAATCTTGTTTTAGACCTGAATGTCTCACTTTTTCAGAAATAACATCAAAAAGTGGACCCCACAATTCGTTACCCACTTTATTATGAGTGCAGCGATATCCCATATGTAGTAAAAAAGTTCTGTTTTGACAAATGGTAGGGCTTGGACAGAAAGGGGCACAATGTGACAAATTTGGCTTTATTTGAAATTGAAGATCCAGGACCCATTCAAAGCTTCTAGAGACATTGAGCAAAAAAGAAAATCCTTCCAGGAATTATTACTCACAGAGGGAGGCATGCTCCTAAAACACAATGGCTGACTATAAAATTGGTCTTGCTAACAAAACAGTTATCCCGCATTTGCGTATATTGTAGCAGGAAGAATAAACTGTACTGGAATGAAGGGCAAAATGTGTAGGAAAATGCAGCCAACTATGTGCCAAAGCGGAGTTTGTTCCAAAGATGAAAGAACACCATCAGGGCTAGAATGGCAGACACTTTCAGAGACTGGTCGTACAACGTCCTTTTAGCTCCATCAATCCCTATATGAGAGACGAATGTTCCAATAGACGTGGTACACCATAGCAAGCTCCCACCCGCCAAGGTCAGAACCGCTATATGCACAAAACAACCAGTTCTCTATAGAAAGTATTGTCTGGTACCAGAGGTTCGGCAAGAACCATAAAGTAAAGCCCATAGTGTATAAGTACGGAACTTCCTCATTTTTTAGAAATCCTACAATAAAATGATCATGCCCGTATCATCAACATAAATATAAGTAATATAAATGGAAGCCAAAGTTTTGTGTAGCAAGACAGTTATAAAAACAGTCAAAGTTAGATAAATGGTCAAAAATGTTTGTGAGTAATCAAGTCCTAGAATTCATTTTCAGATAATCTCACTTTTCATGATCATTTCTGGGGTCCACATTCTAACGCTTATTGACATAGGTACGTGGACGAGAATTTGTTGGAATAGTAGTTTGGTATGGGATTGATCGAGTCGTAGAATTTTCAGATGACCTGACTTTGCAAGAACATTTGTGGGGTCCACACTCTAGAGCGACAGACGTGGGTACGTGGATGAGAATTTGTTGGGATAGTAGTTTGGTATGGGATTGATCGAGCCGTAGAATTTTCAGATGACCTGACTTTGCAAGAACATTTGTGGGGTCCACACTCTAGAGCGTACAGACGTGGGTACGTGGATGAGAATTTGTTGGGATAGTAGTTTGGTATGGGATTGATCGAGTCATAGAATTTTCAGATGACCTGACTTTGCAAGAACATTTGTGGGGTCCACACTCTAGAGCGTACAGACGTGGGTACGTGGACGAGAATTTGTTGGGATAGTAGTTTGGTATGGGATTGATCAAGTTCTGGAATTAATTGTGAAATGGGGTAAAATGGGATCTACTAATTAAAATATTATTTATCAATTGTTCCAAATTGTACTACTGGGGCCACTAAGCAGAAAATAAAAATTATTGAAAAAAAGCAAACTAATAATTGTAGGTGGTGTGGTAGGTCTCAAAACAGGGGGAGATACAAAGGCCTGGTTGGGATGGGCATGTGGGGCAATAGAATCGGGAATCACTCCGCCTGCCATGCTTTCTGCAAACTCGGCACCTTTTTTGAGGATACCTTTGGGTGGGAGTGACAGGGACAGGGTGAGGAAAATGGTGTTCTGACAGTCTCCGGGAATCCTCAGAGTCGAAGGCTTCCCCCGGTGCCATGGACTCAAATATGAGGCTCTCTACTACTTTCTCCTGAAAGTGCAGGAAAGTTAGCGGTCCTTGAGATTTTTTATATAGGACAAAGCTGTTGTAGGTGGCAGTCTGAATTAGATAGATTCCCACCTTTTTATACCACGCCCTGGTCTTCCTCTTGACCAGGTATGGTTGCAGAACCTGGTCTGACAGGTCTACGCCACCCATATGGTTGTTATAGTCTGTGACGCAGACAGGTTTTTCTTTGTCCCTGGTGGCACCCCTCTCTCTGACCGTCACAGTGGTGTCCGTATGCAGTGTGGAAAGCATATAGATGTCCTTCCTGTCTTTCCACTTCACTGCAAGTAGTTGGTCGCTTGCAAGTGAAAATGACGCCCCCCTCTCCAAACGTCTGGACACCAACTGTGACGGAAACCCCACTCTGTTTTTCCTCACTGTCCCACAGGCCCCTGTATTTGCAGCATGGAGGGATTTGTATAGGGGGATGCTAGTGTAATAGTTATCTGTGTACACATGGTACCCTTGATTGAGAAAGGGCGTCATTAGCTCCCAGACAATTTTGCCTGGGATACCAATTGTCTGGGGGCAGTTTGGGGGGTTTATTTGGCGGTCCCTACCTTCATAAATTAGGAAGGTGGACGTGTACCCTGATGAGCTCTCGCAAGCTTTATATAATTTTACGCCATATTTGGCTCTCTTGGAGGGATTAAATTGGCGGAATGACAGACGGCCCTTGTAGCTCATCAAGGACTCGTCGACTGCCATATTTTGCTCTGGGGTATAGGAATTTAGAAAGGAAGTTTTTAGGAGGGAAATTAGGGGTCTTAATTTATTTAGCCGATCGTAGTTGGGGTCAGTTCTTGGGAGAGCTTGGGAATTGTCACTGAAGTGGAGGAATCTCATCAGGGCTTCGTAACGGGCTCGGGACATGATGGCTGCAAATACAGGGGTGCAGTGGACAGCTTTTGTTGCCCAGTAAGAGCGGAGAGTGGGTTTTTTTACTATACCCATATTCAGTGTGAGGCCTAAGAATTTTTTAATTTCGGGGACATTTGTGGGGATCCAGGAACGGGAATGAAAGGCAGTGGGTTTTTGGGAAATATATTGTCGGGCATATAGGTTAGTTTGGTGGACGATTAATTGCAGGACTTCGGGGCTAATGAAAATTTCAAAAAAATCAATGGGGGTAAAATTGGCGACATCTACTTTTATTCCAGGGACTGCAGAAAAAGGGGGAATATGAGGGGAAAATGAGGTGTCATTATACCACAGCGGTGGGGGGACTGCGGTACTTGGTCCTGCCTCTGAAGCTTCAGCAGTGATGACCGACTCCGCTACCACCGGGCTGGGGGATCCCGTGGAGGAAGAGTCGTCATCACTGTCTGAAAGCTGCTCAGCTTCAGGGGCAGAATCTGTTTCGCTGCCGGAGCTGCCGGAGCAAAGCAGGCTGTAAGCTTGCTCCGCGCTAAAAGTTCTGCGAGCCATTTTATCTAATTCCTCCCCTAACCCTAACCCTAACCCTACCCCTAACCCTACCCCTAACCCTAACCCTACCCCTAACCCAAACCCTAACCCTAACCCTAAAAAATTTAAAAAAAAAAATTATAATTTTTTTTTCTTTTTTTTATAATCCTCTGCTGATGATGCAGGGATTACGGAGAACGGGGGTGGGTAAATGGGATGCTAGCGGAGGCAGATATGTTTTGTGAATAACTGACAGGGCAGCACTTGAACTGTAGTCTCTCTCTCTTCTCTCCTAGAACAACTACAAGGAGAGAAGAGAGAGGTACAGCCCAAGTGCTGCCATATTTATTAAATATTAGGGGTTTTGATCACTGTAATTGGACATGTTACAGTAATCAAAACCCAGCAGCCAATGAGAAAATTCTCATAGGTTGCTGGGTCTCTGCTGGCAGATCATGGCAGGCGCACTGCGCATGCGCCCACCATTTTCTTCCAGCAGAGAAGAAGAAGGGGGGCCAGGAGCAGTGGGCTGGGGACCGGGGACCAAGGGCTGTGGACCGGGGACAGGGGGACATCAGGAGGAGGTATGGTGGGGGGCTCGGGGGCTCTATTTCTCTCCCCTCTGATGTGCGATCACATCAGAGGGGAGAGAAATGCAAAGCATTTTTTTTTTTTTTTTTTACAAACTATTTGCAGCGATCGCAATCCCGGGGGTCTGTAAAGACCCCCGGGATTGCGATCGCTCCAGGGGGTCTGTAAAAACAGACCCCAATACACCGGGGGAAGCTAGGCTTTGGCGGGCGCATCTGCACATGCGCCCGCCATTTTGGAGCCCGGACAGGAAGGAGGAGGGTCGGGGACCGGGGGGGCACCTTCTCCGGTACATAAGGTACCGTGGGGGGCTCGGGGGACCCTATTTCTCTCCCCTCTAATGTCCGATCACATTAGAGGGGAGAGAAACACAATACTAATGCGTTTTTTTTTTTTTTGCGATCGCCGGTAAACGGTTAATTACCGGCGATCGCAAAAGCGGGGTCGGCGAAAACCGACCCGAATCATGTTCTCTGGGGTCTCGGCTACCCCCGGCAGCCGAGACCCCAGAGAAAATCGGCCTCTGGGGGGCGCTATGTACTTTTTCCACAGCGCCGTTAATTAACGGTGCTGTGGCTTAAGTACCCTTAGCGGCCGCCGTTAAAAGGCGTATCGGCGGTCGCTAAGGGGTTAAGAAAGAAGGCGATGGGGTGTCTTAGCAGGTGCAGGAGTCTTAAGAAAGAGGGCGATGGGGTGTCTTACAGGTGCAGGAGTCTTAAGAAAAGGGCAATGGAGTGTCTTAGCAGGTGCAGAAGTCTTAAGAATGAGGGCAATGGGGTGCCTTAACAGGATCAGTAGTCTTAAGAAAGAGGGCGATGGGGTGTCTTAACAGGAGCAGTAGTCTTAAGAAAGAAGGCGATGGGGTGTCTTAGCAGGTGCGGGAGTCTTAAGAAAGAGGGCGATGGGGTGTCTTACAGGTGCAGGAGTCTTAAGAAAAGGGCAATGGAGTGTCTTAGCAGGTGCAGAAGTCTTAAGAAAGAGGGCGATGGGGTTTCTAGCAGGTGCAGAAGTCTTAAGAAAGAGGGCGATGGGGTGTCTTAACAGGATCAGTAGTCTTAAGAAAGAGGGCGATGGGGTGTCTTAGCAGGTGCGGGAGTCTTAAGAAAGAGGGCGATGGGGTGTCTTAGCAGGTGTGCGAGTCTTAAGAAAGAGGGCGATGGGGTGTCTTAGCAGGTGCGGTAGTCTTAAGAAGGTGATGGGGTGTCTTAGTAGATGCGGGAGTCTTAAGAAAGCGGGCGAAGAGGTGTCTTAGCAGGTGCAGGAGTCTTAAGAAAGAGGGCGATGGGGTTTCTAGCAGGTGCAGGCTTTGTGGACTCCTCTGTGCAGAAGCTTCTTATAGATGACATGAGGAGCAGGGTCCCGTGATGGCTCTGAGCCTGAACAGTAATCACCATAGCTTGGGGTAAGCTCTTCTGAGAGCGATTATGTCATTTAGATGTTATCTCCATTGTCCAGTAAGAACTTGTCTTGCTCACAAAGGCAGGTCCAGAGGTTTTAATCACACTGGGATCTTCATGCCCTTTAGGACCACCAAAAAAAGACACCAGTACAAGGTTTCAACAGAGCTGTTTAATAAGACTTTAATTTCCATGAATCCGATATCTAATGGAGGCAGTGGAAAATGGCTTTGTGGTCCGTTCCGATCCCCTTGTAGGCCCCTCATCTTGAAGACAGGTATATACGCCAGCCATATCTGTTTTACATCCAACAGAAATAGAAAAAAAATCACATTTCCAACGTCATCGATGTATTTCCACAACCCTGACTAACGGCATTACCAGGTCTTTAGTATTGTGAAAGTAAATACCTGCTCACATTTCCAAAAAATCATTTGGCAGCTATAAGGAGCTATGGGGAAACTCCCTCCTGAGGTGACATGATGGAGATGGAGAAATACCTGTGGGACCTCGGAGGAGCCAAGATTTGGTTTTGAAAGACTTGGAAAGTCAATAAGTGAATGCACTAAGTAAGGGAAAGTGTAATTATGCCAACGAACAAAAGTGCTTTTTTTCTCTCCTGCACCTCTTCTGCCAACATGGATCTGCTGTGAAATGTTCTCCTAAAGCACAATAAGCTGCGGCTCCAAGACAAACGCGGAGCTCTCAATGGCTCTCTATCTGCTGTTTCATCTCGCTGGCCGGCGTCCTTCATATTTCATGCATAATCGACGGTGTCTCTGGTAATTTATTGTAGTTATTAATTTATTTCCTGTTTATATGTTTTATCTGCTCACTTCCAAGGGACTATATTACTACATTTTATTGAGAAATCCGCCTGCACCGAGCCAGCCCTTTAATCTAATTGTTGAATGTTTCTTGGACTGGGGTGAAGGCAAGGAGTTTTACAACATCTTATAACAATACAAACTCTGGGGATTTTTTTTTACTTAGGGGGTAATTTCATGATATAAAAACGTTATTATTTTAAAAAGCACATTGTACATATGTCATACGCTTTCAACGCGTTTCAAGCTGGGAACAGTTCTTATTCATGATGTTTCCACCTCAAAATGTGTTGGAGTTTAGGACATATGCTTCGCAGTATGCCTTTACAATGAGACTTTTAATGGAAATCTGTCACCAGGCTTTTGCTACCCCATCTTAGAGCATGGTATAGGGGCAAAAACCCTGATTCCAGTAATGTATCACTTACTGGGCTGCTTGCTGCAGTTTTGATTAAAAATATTTTTCTCTGCTGCAGATCTACCAGTTCTGTGAATGCTGAGCGCTGTATAACCCCGCCCACACCACTGATTAGCATATTTCTGTGTACACTGTGCATAGGCAGAAAGCTGGGGGGTGGAGTTTTACTACCTGGCAGCAGAAGTAGTCCTCTAGAGATAATCTCATGCTGATAAAACATGGATTTTTATTAAAAAAAAACGACACTAAGCAGCCCAGTAAGTGACACATCACTGGAATCAGGGTCTCTGCCCTAAATCATGCTGCTCTCAGATTAGGTAGTAAAAACCTGCCTACAGATTCCCTTTAAGAAGATGTAAATAAAGTATTTGAAGCTTTTAAACCCTAAGCGTTGGATCGCTACTTATTTGAACCTATGGGGACTTGATAATTACTGTACACAGTGTAACAGACAATGAAGCCTTGCTACAGGTTTCTGCCCCTATAGCTTTTTAAGGGGAGTGAGATTATGCAGGGTATCCATATGGGATAAAACACCAGAGAGTGAAATATAAGAAACCAAAACCTTGGAATTACAAAAGCCTTATTTAATTATTTACACTCAATAGTAACAGGACATGTCATGCTGGAACCTGCAGTTCTACAATAGGTGAAAAAATACTGGGTGACAATAGAGACTCCACGGCAAACTCTGGTAATGTCTTGTAAAGAGTTTCAGAGGCCATACCTGCTTTATTTTGGCCCTCACTATCCAATCTATTGTAAGGGTGTGGACTGTGCTGTTGTGTTCCTGCCCCTGAAGACAACAATTGCGTAATGTGACTAGTGTCATGCGTTTTTATATATAGATATGTTGTATCATGTGAAGTGTACACTATG
This sequence comes from Ranitomeya imitator, assembly GCF_032444005.1. NCBI lineage: Eukaryota > Metazoa > Chordata > Amphibia > Anura > Dendrobatidae > Ranitomeya > Ranitomeya imitator. The sequence goes on from NC_091283.1 coordinate 428,241,557, forward strand.
TCTTGCAATTCCTGAAATGTGTTAGGTTAGGTAGTCCCATGCATTGTGCTATGGGAATGTACAGCATATAAGAAATGTAAAAAAGTTAATGTGCAATGTGAGTAATAAGTTTAGTATTTAGGATAAAGTTAGATAGTGACTGTAGTTAAACTAGGACATTGGGATAAGATACAGTTAATATTTAGGATTAGCCCATATTGGGAGGGGCAAGGGCCAGTAAAAAGGAGATTACTTCCTGATAGTTGTAGAGATAGAGAGAGAGATAGAGAGTTTGTTGAGTAGTGTGGCTAAATTCAAGATGCAGTGGGCTGATAGCATGAGGAGTGCAAATTGTTCTGGGCGGTATGAGGCCTTACACGATTCCCAATGGACATTCCTGCACTATCCAGAGCCTAAGGCCGGCTTCACACTCAGCGTATGAAAATACGGTCCGTATATTACGGCCGTAATATGCTGAAAAGTCCCGAAAATAGTGGTCCGTAGCTCCTCCGTAGGCAGGGTGTGTCAGCGTTTTTTTGCGCATGGCATCCTTAGTATGTAATCCGTATGGCATCCGTACTGCGTGGTTTTCTCGCAGGCTTGCAAAAGCAACATACCGCTATAGAAATGATCCATGTGTCCCAAAAAGAAAAAAATATATATATATACTGTCTATATATATATATATATATATATATATATATGTCAGTAGACACATATATGTATATATATTAATATTTTTTCCAGCGCTATACAGCTTGAAAGCCGGTAATTCAATTACCGGCTTTTTCTTTCTCCTTCCTAAAACCCGACATGATTTGAGACATGGTTTACATACAGTAAACCAGGTCTTCTCTCCATTTTTTTTTGCAGATTCCACACTACTAATGTCAGTAGTGTGTATCTGCAAAATTTGGCCGTTCTAGCTCTTAATATAACAGCAAGGACAGTACTTCCAATAACCAATAATTCTCAATCTAGCAGCGGGTTAAAGGATAAATATAAAACTTAACTTTTACTTAGATCCTTATAAAACTCACAAACAAAAACCAAAAGTGAAAAAGTGCCAGTGTTTTAAAAAAGCCGAGAACGACCACAAAAAACACAAAACAGACTACAGGTAAAAACCAAATACAACGATGTTTGTAGATCACTCATATGTTTAGGGCATTATTACCCATATGGTGCTACAACAACAGATGAGCAAGCTCAGCAGATAATAGAAGGCGGGCCGCACCCCAACCTTTTAGAATCAAACCCACCAATAGCACCAGAATACATATATGCCCCAAAAAGTCAATACATACAGGCATATGTTCAATAGGTGTCTATGCGTGGATACATATATTAGCAGCGTTATATTTTATACTCATCCTGTGGGACCAATGCTCTCAGCGATGCCCCCCTCACAGAGTTTCCGGGACTTTAATGCGGATCATGCCATACTGTCCATTAATCCCGGCAGAGGTAACATAGTAACATAGTAACATAGTTAGTAAGGCCGAAAAAAGACATTTGTCCATCCAGTTCAGCCTATATTCCATCATAATAAATACCCAGATCTACGTCCTTCTACAGAACCTAATAATTGTATGATACAATATTGTTCTGCTCCAGGTCTATGTCTCCCGACGCGTTTCTTTTTTCAAATCATCAGGGGAGTGATGACATATGTTCTCTCATGTATCAAGTCTGGGAGCTTTCTAGGTAAGTTCCCACGATCTATGAACATCCAGCAGAGGGCGCCTCACCGCAAATGAAGCTAAATATAGATCATTGATCTATATTTAGCCTCATTCCCCGGGGTTTTGCAGCAAGGAGCAGCCTGCATTAGCGGAACTCCTTGCTGCAAAATGTTTTAACCCCTTCAGAAGGATTTACATCGTTGGACGTTACAGATCTGCGGAGGGTAAGTATATTGTTGGTTTATTATGTTTTTTTACTTACAGAACGAGGGTCTTCAGTGACTGGATTGGGCGTAGAATAAAATACTCCAACAACCATTGTTTTTATTTCATTAAAATAATTTTAAATAATGTGTTTGTGTTTTATTTAACCCTTTACTACAATTGGATTAATAATGGATAGGTGTCATAATTGACGCCTCTCCATTATTAATTAGGCTTAATGTCACCTTACAATAGCAAGGTGGCATTAACCCTTCATTACCCCATATCCCACCGCTACACGGGAATGGGAAGAGAGTGGCCAAGTGCCAGAATAGGCGCATCTTACAGATGTGCCTTTTCTGGGGTGGCTGGGGGCAGATATTTTTAGCCAGGGGGGGGCCAATAACCGTGGACCCTCTCCAGGCTATTAATATCTGCCCTCAGTCACTGGCTTTACTACTCTGGCGGAGAAAATTGCGCGGGAGCCCACGACAATTTTTTCCACCATTTAACCCTTTATTTTAAGAGCTAGAACGGCCAAATTTTGCAGATACACACTACTGACATTAGTAGTGTGGAATCTGCAAAAAAAATGGAGAGAAGACATGGTTTACTGTATGTAAACCAGGTCTCATATCATGTCGGGTTTAGGAAGGAGATTCTCGCAAGTCACACTGCTTGTCCGTGTGTAATCCGTATTTTTCACGCTTCCATAGACTTTCATTGGCGTATTTCTTGCGCAGTACGGTGACAAACGCAGCATGCTGCGATTTTGTACGGCCGTAGAAAGCCATATAATACTGATCAGTAAAATACGGCAGATAGGAGCAGGGGCATAGAGAATAATTGTGCCGTATTTTTTGCGAGTTTTACGGACGTAGTTTCTGCGCTCTTACGTCCGTAAAACTCGCCAGTGTGAAGCCGGCCTAAGGATCAAAACAAGTGCTATGGAAAGTATCCTAACCTTTTCCATTAAGAGGAAGATGGACATAGAACCGTGCGATGGAAAGGTAACGGATCTCAGCAATACTGCGGAGCCAGACGGGAAACCCTGGGGCTAACAGCAACATTAAGCTTTGGGATAGTCCAAGCAGAACTTAAAGAAAAGCTGGAAATGTATTGTATTAAGGAAACAAGAGACGGAGGGTGCTGTGCCCGATACTTCGTATTACAATCTGATGAACTTGAACTGTCCAGAAAACTTTTGAGTGTTTAAAATGAACTGCGTGTCCCCTGATCTGTGTGCAGGTGTTCTTGAATAGAGCTGAAGACAGCAGAGGCAAGCAGTCTGCAAGTGAGTGTGATGAACCCCACATATAACAGCACACTGGGACTGGGACATGATTTTCCTGTAAAGTGCAAGGGCATCATGGAGTAGCAGCTCGACAATGGCTACTCCCTTTCCGCAGTTGGGCCCAAGAGGGCGGCAAGGCACACACGAGGCAGAGGAAGCACCTCCCATCGTGGGTGTCAGCAGACACAAATGATCGCAAAAATCCATCAGAGCAGGGAAGGGGTCTGTCTGGAGAGGTCGGCCTCTCTATGCCTGTTGCAGTGAGCCAAGGGAGAACGGGTGGAGACTCCTAAGAAATAGGTAGGTGTGCTGGTAGTGACTCCACCCCAGCAGAGGTGGAGCTGCAGAGAAAGACACCCTCACCAACGAAAAGGCAGGAAAAATGGGTGAGGGCCCAACTGGAGCATCGCAGAGGTAACTAGGTCAGTGACCGGATGACCTGTCATCATGTCCAGTACTTCAGTCCCCAGCGGGGTTATGGGTTTATCCAGGAAGCTATGACCGGTCAACATGTGTACGTGACGTTGGATCCTGGTGCATGGGTCCACCTCACAAACGTAGCATCCTGTTAGTTTCATAAAAGAAGACAGGTAGCGGAGATAGTAAATGGTGGCGGTGTCTCTGATTCAACTGGTTGAAGAAGTGATCCTCCCAGTCGGCTGCTCGACCACAGGACGAGGTACCTGCCGTCCTACTCTTCCGGAACCAGTAACACATTTTTACAAAAGCAGTGAGGCGAACATCTCTAGTAATGCCTCCTCTACGGCCAGTACCAAGGTTTCGGGCCTAACAGAGGTAATGGGTGCTGTGGTTGCAGTCACGTGTACCAAGGTTCCCATTCGACCAACCTATGTAGGGCAATACAGTGCAAAGGAGACCTAGGTGTGAGAATTGCCCTGGAGTCTAAAATAGTGGTCATGAGAAACAGTTCAGCCTTGACCAACATCAAAGTCAGCCTTGACCTCCTGTGGACAGGAGGTCCAATATTGATCGGAACCCCTGGTGTTGGCCAAGGACAGTCGTAGGTTTTGTGTCTTCCCCTCTAATTTGGGTTTGCTCATAATTGAGCATCTCACTGCTGGATTGTGGACTGCTAAAGGGTCCTAAACTCTTTTTGTCCCTAAGGACTGTGCGCATTGCCCCATGAACTCTGTCCCATTTCCTTATGGACTCTGCCTCATGCTATCCATGAACTTTTCTCCAAAATACTGCGAGTCTGACATGGAGCCAGCATTGTGCAATTAAAGGGACTGTTGTTCACAAAAGGGGGAGGAGACAGACAACCCAATTTTTGAGGCAGGTCAGGACTTTATGGACTGTATCCTTGCTACAAGAATGAATGTTTGGGGGAAGGGGGGTGAACGATCCGATGTTCCAACCAGATTGAAGGAATTGGACTATGACCATGGACAACTGGGCAGCTGTTTGGTGTTGTGGGCCTGAGGATCATTGTTTTAACAGAACTTAAACTTAGACGGGGTAGATGCTGACTATAAAAGGACCTTTTATACTTTCTGGAAGAATAGAACATTGATTTTATGTGTCTGGTGCTATATTGTTGACTTCCAGGTTCCAGAATGGTCAAGGACGACAATGTTCAAAGAGGGAGGAATGTAAGGGTGTGGACTGTACTGTCGTGTTCCTACCCTTGAAGACAACAATTGCGTAATGTGACCAGTGTCGTGCATTTTTATATATAGACATGTTGTGTCATGTGAATTGTGAACTATGTCTTGCAGTTGATGTGAATTGCCATGTATTGTGTTATAGTAATGTACAGCATATAAGTAATGTAAAGAGTTAATGTACAATGTGAGTAATGTATAGTCTAGAAACCAGGATACTGGAGTAAGATATAGTCAATATTTGGGACTACCCACATTAGGAGGGGCTATTGTTATGATACAGTGGTCTAGGAGCAACATGGAACGAGCTCTGAAAGAAGTGGTAACTGTACTGACCACAGTCCCTAAGCTCAACACAACACTAGAAGTAGCCGTGGAATGCTCCTAACTCTCCCTAGGCATCTCGTCACAGCCTAAGAGCTAACTACCCCTAAAGACAGAAGCAGGAAAACTATCTTGCCTCAGAGAAAATCCCCAAAGGATAGATTAGCCCCCCACAAATAATGACTGTGAGTGGAGAGGAAAAAGACATACACAGAATGAAACCAGGATGAGCACAGGAGGCCAGTCTAGCTTGATAGATAGGACAGGATGGAATACTGTGCGGTCAGTATAAAACACTACAAAAATCCACGCAGAGTTTACAAAAAAATCTCCACACCTGACTAAAGGTGTGGAGGGTAAATCTGCTTCCCAGAGCTTCCAGCAAGACAGAATTAATTCATACTGATAACGCTGCACAAACATAGAAAGCACTGAACGGATAAGTCCACAATCTGTGAACAGAAAAGCGCAAGCAAAAACTTAGCTTTGCTGAACTGGTCAGGATAACAGGGAAATCCAAAGAGATGTGAATCCAACCAGGAACCATTTACAAGTGGCACTGGCTGAAGGAACAGCCAGGCCTAAATAGCCGAGCAGAAGAGACGATAAGTGGAGGCAGCTGATGACAGCTAACTCCAAGGAGCAGCCATACCACTTGAAACCACAAGAGGGAGCCCAAGAGCAGAACTCACAAAAGTGCCACTTACAACCACCGGAAGGAGCCCAAGAGCGGAATTCACAACAGGCTATGACCAGTAAAAATGGAGCGCCCCCAGACGCAGGGCCACGGGGTACTCGGTTCGGGGTTGTCACGTGGCTAGACCCGGTCCGTGACCCTGCTAAGGGGCGTCCAATGAAAGGTGATGGTGCATGGTGCAAGGTGCGAGGAATAACGAAGACTCAGGGATGCAGTCTCTTTACCTTTTTACTGAAGGCTTCGGGATCCACAATCCAGAGCACTGCTAACAGGGCTGGCTGAGACCGGCTGGTCCAAAGGCACATCCAGAGTTCCCTTTGCAGGTGGGGATCAGTGTCTACCTTCTAGCGCCTGTGTGTTGTAGTCCTTCCCTGCTGAGCACCACGGGATAGTCCTCACAACTGTCGTATCTGTTCTTTCTCTCTCCGTCCCCCGGATAATATGGATGGGACGCACCCGTATGACAGGTAGACCTGGAGTTATTCTGGGACCCTAGAGACGCCCCTCTCCCACGATTGCCTCCTATGTCCATGTAGGTGATTTAAGTCAGACAGCTAACCTGTAATTAATTGTCCTGCCGCTGTTTGAAGTAATGCGTGGAGTCTGTTACTTCCTCGGTGCTCCGGCCACCGGCTACGCGCCTCAGAAGGATGTTGCCACAGTCTTAGGGACACGACTCCTTCTGGTTCTATCTCCTTCGTACTATGATCCCGCTTCTCACTTCTCCACAATGTACTTCGCTTAGTGTCCTTCCTTGAGATGCCACTGCAAGGTATTGCAGGCGTGGCTCCGTAACAATCTGTCCTTTCTGCTAAGAACCTGCCAGGTTCCCACTCCTGACAGGTCCTCTCCCGAGCTCTCCCGGGCTGCTTTCTTCCTAACTTCCTGTCCAACCCCCAGTTTTACCAGAGTGTGAGGAGAGGAGTGGCCTAATACATAGAGCCTTTTGCTCCCCCTGGTGGCCGGAGTGTGAAGTGTAATGTGTGACTGTGATACCTGGTCAGGTGAACTCCTTTAGTGCAATCAGACATAACATCACTCCCCTTAGTGGCAGAGCGACATTACTGCAACGACCAGGTCTCTGGGGAGAGATAGTTTGTTGAGTAGTGTGACAAGGTCAAGTTCAAGGTGCAGTGCACAAAGAATGGATATTGTTCTGCGCGGTATGAGGCTTTCCAAATCTCCCTGTGGACATTCCTGCAACATCTGAAGCCTAGGCTCAAAACAAGTGTTAAGGAGAGCACCTTAACACATTCCTTACAGAGGAAGATGGAAATGAAACTGTAAGTCAAAGGTAACGGATCTTGGCAATGCTGCAGGGCCGGACGTGGAATCCCTGGGGCTGACAAACATTAAGCGTAGGGATAGTCCAAGCATGATCGAAAGAAAAGCTGGGAATAAACTGTATTAAGGAAAGAAGAGACGGAGGGTATTGGTACTAATACTGCGTGTTACAATCAATTTTTGAGTGTTAAAACGAACTGGGTGTCCCCTGATCTGTGTGCAGCTGTTTCTTAATATGGTGAACTGAAGACAGCAGAGGCCTGCAAGTGCGTGTGATACACCCCACACATGATAACACACTGGGACATGAATTTCTAGTAAAGTGCCGGACAGCGATGGATCCGTTGCCGTCGGACGTTTGCTACAATGGAAGCCTATGGTGCCGGATCTGTCAAATGACGCAATCTGGCGACGGATTCCATTTTTTTTTAACTGAGCATGCTCCGATCCAATTAGCCAGATTCGCTAGTCGGATCCGTCCAAAAAACGAATCAGTCGCATCTTTCACAATCCGTTGCACTTTTCACAATCTGCGAAGGATCGTCGAGCCAACGGATTGTGACTGACGGCAAAAAAACTGATGTGTGAAAAGGGCCTAAGAGGTGGTTGACAGAACCTAATGCTGATGATGTCACTAACGAATGTGTTGCTACAAGCAAATAGTAAAGTTCATCGTTTTAATTTTGCAAGGGACTCTGTCTCTTATTGTACAACGGAGGCAGCGGCACTTCAGCCAGCCCGATAGGACCCAGATGGTGCAGAGGGTGAAGTGAAAGGTATGCTGCCGAAGGGACATTGTTTGCATGTAACTGTATTCTGAGTAGATTAGAGGGTGGAGTATCGAGCGGGGCCGGGGCGTAACCGGTAGGGGCGTGGCTCGTGGGGTTGGGGTTAGGGTTGGGCGAGCTGCTTGGGGCGGTGGGTGGAGAACAGTTATCGTCATCTGGCGTATCCGTGTCAGCTCAAACGGAAAAGGATAAAGGGGATTCGGTAAAGCTTGATGATAGAGCAAAGGGGGAGATGTACGTGTGATTTGTTGGGTCCTTGGGGGCGCATTTGAAGAAGGAGGTAAAAGAGAAGATTTGGCAGGATGAGTTTGTGGAGATTTTTCCCTCCTTCCCTTGGAAAAGTTTAATTTGGATAAGGGAAAGAGGGATAATAGCAAGAAGGAGGAGGAAGAAAACAGGAGGTGGCTGCTGATTCCGCAGACGTTTGTTAATTGGTTGCAGGCGTTCGCAATCTTGGATGAGAGTAATAATCGAAAAGTCTCCTGAGAACTGTTCCGATTTATTTTGCTATCTTGATGCCATTGGTGAGGCACTCCGTACTTATGGAGGGCAGGCTTGGCTCCGCTATGATGAGCAATTTAGGCAGATGAAGGCAGTTAGGCCTGAGATAGATTAGGTGTGACCAAAAAGATATTGGGCTGTGGTTAAAAGTGATGGCTCCAGTCCGGTATGGGAAGTCCTTTCATGGGAGCGGATGTAGCGGCAACCAGCAGGCAGGTCACGGAAGTAGTAGTCAGGGGGCACAAGGAGCAATAGACAAATCTGGAACGTGTTGGCGATTTAATGAGGGCCAGTGCAAATATGGCAGTACCTCTAAGTTTAAACATGTATGTTCCCACTGCAATGGCAGCTCACCTTGGGCATCCAAATGTTTCAAGAAAGCAAGGGGTAAGCCAGCGGTGGGTGCCGGTCAAGGGGGAGACACCGGTGAGGCTTCAAAAGATGGCCCCCCTTTCTAAGTAGGTACCTGGATCAGGAAAAAGCTGGTATTATTTGTAGTGGTTTTTCAGAAGGTTTCAGAATCCCCATCCCCCCCCCCCCCCTCCTAAGCACATGGTCCCCTTTTCGGTTAAGAATTTGAGGTCGGCTGATTTGCATGCGGACATTGTCAGCAAAAAATTGGAAAGGGAAGCGGAATTAGGTAGAATGGCGGGTCCGTTTTTATTTTTGCCAGTTGAAGGGATGATTGTCTCCCCGTTGGGGGTGGTCCCGAAGAAGGGAACAAATTTCGGTTAATACAGCATTTATCGTACGAAAAAAGGCTGTTGGTTAACGATGGTATTTCTCAAACGTTGTGTTCAGTTGTCTATACATCGTTTGACACGGCAGTGCAATGGGTTCGCAGTTACTGCTCAGGAGCTTTGTTGGTGAAAACCGATATTGAATCAGCCTTCAGAATACTTCCGGTTCATCCGGATAGTATTCCTTTGCTGGGATGTTTTTGTAATGGTGGCTACTATTTGGATAGGTGTTTGCCGATGGGTTGTGCAATTTCATGTTCATTGTTTGAAACGTTCAGTACTTTATTAGAATGGGTTGTCAGGGACGTTGCTGGTGTTCCGTCCGTCATTCATTATTTGGACGATTTCCTGTGTATAGGATCACCAGATTCTGGTTTGTATAGGAATACATTAGCTGCGATGGAAAGGGATGCAGAACGTTTTGGTGTGCTGTTGGCAAAGGAAAAGATTGAAGGCCCTAGCACTGTTTTAAGCTTCCTCGGAATTGTAATTGATTCGCAGAAAATGGAGTGTCGGTTGCCAGAGGAAAAATTGTTGTTACTTAGGCAGCAAGTGCATCGAATTAGGAAGCTTAAAAAAGTTGTCAGGTGCAGTTGGAACACCACTTCGTGCGGTTGAATAAGGAACACAAGGAGGATTTGGCTGTGTGGCAGCGTTTTTGGTAACTTATAATGGTCGATCTTTGATTCAACAGCAGATAGTGAATAACATTGATTGCGAGATTTACACGGATGCAGTGGGCAGTGTTGGTTATGGAGCCTATTGTGGTGGGCAGTGGAGCGTTGGGAGGTGACCGGATTGGTGGCACCAGAACAGTTTCACAAAGAACCTCATTTTGTTGGAATTGTTTCCCATCGTTGTGGCAGTCTTGATTTGAGGCGACATGTTTGCGAACCGCTGAGTTCGTTTTCATTGTGACAATGAGTGTGGTGTCTGTGATCAACACCCTGCCCGCTTCTTCTTTCCCTGTGATTAAGTTGGTGAGAGAAGTCGTTTTGCAGTGTCTGGAATTAAATGCTTGAATTTCCGCGGTACACGTACCAGGTGTGCAGAATTCTATAGCGGACGCTTTACCTCGTTGACAGTGGGAGCGTTTCCGGGAGCTGGCGCTGAACGCGGAGGTCTCAGGAGCGGTTTGCCCTTCGCACTTGCGGCAGATTCTTATGGAGGAGCAGGACGGTTGATTCGAGCATCGGTTACAAGCCAGACCTGGGCATCATATAAAGCATCATGGCAAATATGGCAAAGTTAGGTGTTACAGTGGGGAGCATTAGTATCTGAGGAAGATAAGAAGTTGGCGGTTTTATGTTTGGTTGGCAAGGCGGCGGATATCGGATGGTCTATTTCTAAAGTTAATAAATTTATGGCTGGTCTTGATTTTGGTTTTAAGTTAGAGGGCTCGGTTGATGTGACAAAGAATTTCTTGGTGAAGCAGGCACTGAAAGGTTTCCGAAAAGGCAACCGGAGTGTTGACAGGCGTAGGCCTATATCGTTTAGTGTGCTGAAACGCTTAGGGGTTGTTTTTGAAAGGATTTGTTGCTCTCCTTTCGAAGCAGCACTGTTCAAATTAGCTTTTTCTTTGGCTTTTTTGGGGCAATGCGAATAGATGAACTAGTGTCCCGCAGCAGGGACAGGGCGGGTGGCCTTTTTGCTCAGGATGTTGAATTTTGGGCGTGCGGCATTGCCTTTTGGATTCGGCGTTCAAAAATGGATCAGGCTGGTGTAGGTAAGCGTGTGGTTCTGGGTAGAGTTGTTGGGTATTTGATGTGCCCTGAAAGGCACATATGTGCGTCATTAGTTGCATTGGGCTTTGTAGAGGGGTGGAGTTTAACGGTTCCTGTTGTTATGTATTTCAGGCCGGGACCCTCGTTTGTGTATTGGGGGCGCTTCAGGCTGAGGTGAGGCAGGACGATAGGCAATTAGGTTTTAGCAGGGATCAAGCTGTTGTTCGGTGGTTAGGGCACCGAGGGATGGTTTGGAGCAGGGCTTTGTCATGTTTTTCCCAAGCCTCCTGTTTGGATAGAGCACCCGACATTTTGGTGGTGCATTTGGGGGGAATGACTTGGGTGCAAAACCGGTGAGAGAGTTGATCAGGGACATTCGATTTGATTTTCTCAGGTTGTGGACGTCGTTTCCCGGGGTGCTGACTGTTTGGTCAGATATTGTTCTCCGGATAAAATGGAGGTCAGCCCAGTCTGTCAAAGGATTTAACCCCTTACCGGCATCGGACGTACTATACCGTCCGATGCCGGCTCCCCTGCTTTGATGCAGGGCTCCGCGGTGAGCCCGCACCAAAGCCGGGACATGTCAGCTGTTTTGAACAGCTGACATGTGCCCGTAATAGGCGCGGGCAGAATCGCGATCTGCCCGCACCTATTAACTAGTTAAATGCCGCTGTCAAACGCAGACAGCGGCATTTAACTACCGCTTCCGGCCGGGCGGCCGGAAATGACGTCATCGCCGACCCCCGTCACATGTCCGGGGGTCGGCGATGCGTCTCCATTGTAGCCATAGAGGTCCTTGAGACCTCTATGGTTACTGATTGCCCGTCGCTGTGAGCGCCACCCTGTGGTCGGCGCTCACAGCACACGTGCAATTCTGCTACATAGCAGCGATCAGCAGATCGCTGCTATGTAGCAGAGCCGATCGTGCTGTCCCTGCTTCTAGCCTCCCATGGAGGCTATTGAAGCATGGCAAAAGTTAAAAAAAAAGTTTAAAAAAATGTGAAAAAAATAAAAAAAACATAAAAGTTTAAATCACCCCCCTTTCGCCCCAATCAAAATAAATCAATAAAAAAAATATCAAATCTACGCATATTTGGTATCGCCGCGCTCAGAATTGCCCGATCTATCAAATAAAAAAAAGTATTAACCTGATCGCTAAACAGCGTAGCGGGAAAAAAACTCGAAACGCCAGAATTACGTTTTTTTGGTCGCCGTGACATTGCATTAAAATGCAATAACGGGCGATCAAAAGAACGTATCTGCACCGAAATGCTATCATTAAAAACGTCATCTCGGCACGCAAAAAATAAGCCCTCAACCGACCCCAGATCACGAAAAATGGAGACGCTACGAGTATCGGAAAATGGCGCAATTTTTTTTTTTTTTTTTTTTTAGCAAAGTTTGGAATTTTTTTTCACCACTTAGATAAAAAATAACCTAGTCATGTTTGGTGTCTATGAACTCGTAATGACCTGGAGAATCATAATGGCAGGTCATTTTTAGCATTTAGTGAACCTAGCAAAAAAGCCAAACAAAAAACCAATGTGGGATTGCACTTTTTTTGCAATTTCACCGCACTTGGAATTTTTTTCCCGTTTTCTAGTACACGACATGCTAAAACCAATGATGTCGTTCAAAAGTACAACTCGTCCCGCAAAAAATAAGCCCTCACATGGCCAAATTGACGGAAAAGTAAAAAAGTTATGGCTCTGGGAAGGAGGGGAGCGAAAAACGAACACGGAAAAACGAAAAATCCCCTGGTCATGAAGGGGTTAATAGGGCTAGAGTGAAGTTGAATAGAGCCGTGGCGACTTTTGTTTCCAGGAATGGGAGGATAAGTGTAAGGCACTTTGAATTGGAATCGGGGGTTAGTAACTTCTGGAGAGAAGACGGGGTTCATTTAAATGAGATTGGAATTGATTTGTGGGCACTTGCAATACAGGAAGGTATTGGGAGAGCCTTGGCAGTGTTGGGGCACTCACGAGCCTAAGGTGGTCAGGGCTGTTTGTGGTTGGCAGGGGGTGGGGTTCTTGTAGTTGACGCTGATTCAGCGGGGAAGGAATTTTAAGTAAAATTCCTTACAGTTTAAATTGTATCGGTTGATCTGGCATTTTGGTTACGGGCTCTGGATGGGATTTTTTACCCTGGGAGCTGGTTGGGGGTTATTTTTCCCAGAACGGGATTTATGGTGCCCTCGAGCTTGTGGTTCACGGCTGAGGGTAAAGTGGTGGTTGAAGTTCTTCTTTGTTTTGCCAAAATATTTTAAGCCAGATTTTTGGGGGGAGCTCCAAGAACCCTCCCCTCATTTTTGCATAAGAATTGCATATTAATATTTAATGTTTAATAAATGTTATGTTATTGTTTGTTAATAAACTGGCTGCTGTGGCCAAAATCATCCAAAGAATTCAATGAGTAGTGTTTTTATTTTAAAAGGGGTGGCATTCTTCCCTACACGAGTAGCGAGTAGTGGTGGTGGCAGGTAAGAAGAAGCCATATTGGCCATACGTGGTCAAGAGCTGTGCTCGTCTTTTCCCGGCAAACCACATAGAATGAATAGAGTGACGGTCAGGCATCTGACCTGCTGTGTCATTTTGTATTGGAAATAAAAATTTTGTGATATACTGATAACTGCATTCTCCATGATTTTGATGCCGACAGGACAACCCCTTTAACTTGCATCAATAACAGTCCATGTGACAGTTTTGGGCCAGATGCATAATTTGAGGGGTTAATCTGATCATCTGGGTTCAATAAAGAGCTCACTCATCACGTAGATGATCTGCGACGGTCCGTGAAGCTGGAACTCCTCCTCCTAGAAGCAGCATGGAGGACACGTAGGGATTGTACTCCTGTGTTACCTTCAGATTTGGTTTCTATCTACATTGCAATGTCAGCTGAGATTTAGCCTCTGTATAAATAATTATCCTCATGACTCCAGATTCCTGCCAAGTGTGAGATACTAAGGATATTTATAGTCGAGAAATATTGTTCTTTTGGAGAATCTCATATACTCAGACTTGGCTTCCTGCAAGAAATCTGAAACAATAGAAACTTGAAAATTCGATATGTATTTTTTATGTTTGCTAATCCTGCAGAGGCTCCACTTTATCACTGGGGCTAATTGCCTTGAAGCTCAAATTACAAGTTTTTGGCCTTTCATTTGGCTAGTGATCGGACAAGCATCTGCAGACCCCTATGTCAATGCCCCCACTTATAGATTCAGTACTAATATATTATGGCCCATTGTATTTTTTCGGTCCTCACCCAACTTTCTCGTGCCGAGTGCACTTCTCAGAATCTGTTTTCTACAAATCACTAGATGTTGTGATACGTCTAATCCCTGATTCCAGGAGCTTACAGTCTAATCCTATCATAACCATGAAGATTAATTAAGATCTATAGTAATTCAGCTTGGACTGACCCACAGGATAACAGGTGAATTTCCCGGTGGGCCCCTCTGTAGGAGTAAGACTTTCCCTCCAAAATGAGCAGTAGCTGGTGAAATACATTTGATTGTCTATGTGCAGACAATGGCATCATCTCATCATTCATCCACAAACTACCTAGTTTATTATTATATACGGCAGTAGAAAAGGTAAATTTGTGAATGAAAATTATGTAATATTTGTATGTAGCTAAAGAGTGGGCCCCCAGAGTTAATGTTGCTGGTGGGCCCTTGGCATCCCAGTCTGACACTGATAGCAATGATTCTTGGATTCTAGCTGCCAGCAGGAACCCTGGCACTTCATCCTGAGTTCTGCGTTAGTCTGTATCCATCTGATCGACCTATGAATAAGGACTGAGTTGCAGTCTGAAACGCGTAGGAAAGTCATTTATTACCATTGGATGTATCCTACGATGTCATTCTTTTCACCTTATTGGAATAAAGTAATTTGTTTTATCTGGAAACACAGCTGGAGGATCTTTTTACTTGGATTTTCATGGTGCCACATTGGGTAAGAATGACTTCTCTGTGCTGAGGACTGAAATCAGACCTATCCATGCACCTATCTGGCAACAATTTGGTTACTTGGCTCATATATTTAGCTATTGATTATCTAAAAAGGTTTTGATGCTACTATTTTCTGTACGAGCCACAAATATCATTACTGGATTTACAGTCATTAACATTTTCTAACCATTGAAGTTTGTGATCATTCAAATTTCTGCACATAAACCGGAACCTCCAGCAGGTACGGACTGGGGCTGAAATTCAGCCCTGGCATTTGAAATCACACAGGCCCATATTGTCCCCGTCCCCAAGCACCAGATGAAATAAAATATTAATATTACTCTGGATGGAGGAAAGGAGATATTCTACAACACCAATATTTCTAATGATACCTGTGGCCTGCTGGGGTAAGTGACGTAGTCAGTGACTTTGTGCTCCATCACAACTCTTAACAGTATGGGTGTCTTGAGGACACCCATTCTGTTAACAATGTAGCAGACAAGGCAGTCCATGACCACAAAGGCCCTCCTGGCATTTGCCAGAATTGCCAGATGGCCAGGCCGACCCTGACCTCCATATTGAGTAGTTTCAGGTTGTGAGAAAGTGTTCCAGAAAATCATCCACCTCCTATAGATAGCCATTAGGTCATAAAAAGAGTAACGGTAAAAAGTGGGCAGCGCTGTTTGTAACGCTGGGGACCACAGATCAGATCCCTCCAAAGGCCCCATGTACAAAGATGTTGTATGTTCTCCCTGTGTTTGCGTGGGTTTCCTCTGGGTTCTGCGGTTTCCTCCCACACTTCAAACATGATAGGGAATTTATATTGTGAGCCCCAATGGGGACAATGCCAATGTCTGAATATGATAGCGCTACATATGTGAGCATAAATAAATAAAATGGAACGATAACGGCGCACAGAAGACGGCAAAACTCAAAGGAGTGGCCCTCTAATCTGGAGTAGCCATCTTGTCAGAGCCGGAATGAAAACATCCAGGGATAAACGAGTAGGGGGAGCTGTGTCACGGAGGAATAATAAATGCAATGCGGCGATTGAAATGATCTCTGCAGACATCATTCTGCTTGTATGATTTAAGAAGTCAGCTTTTTATGCTGAATTGCAGAAAGTGTATGTGGGAGTAGAGCTTCAGACCTATCCCCCCTCCTTGGATTTTTCCTGAGTTATGCATTCTCTGTCCATCTCTTTGTTGTGGATTTTCTCTCTGGCTCGCTGGTGGCATGTAGCACACATACAATCCCTGCCAAGCATCATGCTTCAGCAGACATTCTGTCTGCACAGGGACTTCCTGTCCCAGTTGGGACTTAGTGTAAAAAGACTTGCAGAAACTCAAGAAGAAGGTTGTTGCACTTCTTAACCAGCGCCTGACGGCTTCTCACTGTCTCCGCTATGAATAATAGACCACAAGTTTAAGAACGTGAACATCTCACTTCAAATATCTAAGTGCTCGATGTGACAGTTCAAATTAATGGTTTGACTTTGGATTTTGGCGCAGAACGGAGGAAAACGAGCTCATCTTTCTCTTTTTCATTTTCCTTTTTTCTTCTACAATAATAAAATAAACATTTCTTGTTCCAGGATTGTACGGCTTCACATTAACCGTTTAACGTCAGAAAGGAGTAGACGTAAATGTAGGGGACAGTTCCTGCGCCCCCAACCCTTGTTCTCATAAATATAGGAATTTTAATCTAATGAAAACATCTTAAAATCAAACCCGAATGAGTGAAGCGTTTCCTATTGGGGAGACATAAAACAATTGTCTTGGACTGTAACATATCCCTATAAATATTTTAATGAGGATCCAAGATATTTAGTCTTATGCTGCTTGGCGAAATACCAGGATCTGAGACGCGAGCACAAAGTTCCGTTTTTTTGATGCTAAAGATAAAGATTTCGACACCTGCAAATATCGACACAAAAACATTTCTTTTCATTAATAATGAAAATGACTGCTTTGCAGATCACAGATCACTCTTGCCATGGTACCAAATTAGCAATTCACACTCAGGGAACAGCCATGCTATTAAAGGTTTTTTTTGGTAAAGAAAGTATAAAGCACTATTAACCTGCAGATATAGGGTCAATTTGCAGGTTGATAGCGTAACAATTCTGCCCGACTGTCTTACTAAAAGCTCTGCTACTGGGAGAAAAATAACATTATTCCTCCTAGGAGCTGCCAGCTTTCAGTCATTGAGGCATGCCCAGAGTGGCTGCAGTCACAGATCACAGCACTGTGAGCGATGGTTGTACACACATCCACCACTTTGAATGACAGCTCACTCTATACAGATGCGTTGCACCAGAAGTTTACAAGCAAATTGTCAAGACGTGCTTACACCCGACGCTTACAATGACTGTAGTCACTCCGGGCACGGCTCTATCACTGAAAGCTGGAGGCTCCCTGGAGGAATACCCCCAAAACATAATGTTTCCACCTCCATACTTACAGTGGGGATGGTGTTCTTTGGGTCATAGGCAGCATTTCTCTTCTTCCAAATATGACGAGTTGAGTTAATGCCAAAGAGCTCAATTTTTGTCTCATCTGACCACAGCACCTTCTCCCAATCACTCACAGAATCATCCAGGTGTTCATTGGCAAACTTCAGACGGGCCCACACATGTGCCTTCTTGAGCAGGGGAACCTTGTGGGCACTGCAGGATTTTAAACCTTTATGGTGTAATGTGTTACCAGTGGTTTTCTTGGTGACTGTGCTCCCAGCTGCCTTGAGATCATTAACAAGTTCCCCCCTGTGTAGTTTTAGGCTGATCTCTAACCTTTCTCCTGATCAAGGATACCCCACGAGGTGAGATTTTGCATGGTGCCCGAGATCGATGTCGATTGACAGTCATTTTGAATTTCTTCCATTTTCTTCCAATTGCACCAACAGTTGTCTCCTTCTCACCCACCGTCTTATGGTTTTGTAGCCCATTCCAGTTTTTTGCAGGTCTATGATCTTGTCACTGACATCCTTAGGCTAGGGTCACATTGCGTTAGTGCAAT
The DNA here is from genome assembly GCF_032444005.1 of Ranitomeya imitator. Classification (NCBI taxonomy): domain Eukaryota; kingdom Metazoa; phylum Chordata; class Amphibia; order Anura; family Dendrobatidae; genus Ranitomeya; species Ranitomeya imitator. Next base: position 428,259,371 of record NC_091283.1, read on the forward strand.
CCGTTTAGCGCTAGCGCTAGCGGATTGCGCTAACGCAATGTTTTTAAAGGGTCGCGTTTCGGGGTCGCGTTAACGTCCCCGCTCTCGCAGATCCCCGATCTGCGAGAGCGGGGAACGGACCTCGGGCGCGCCGCGGACGCTGCAAGCAGCGTCCGAGGCGCGCTACAAAAGACCGGCGCGTCGCTAGCGCGTGCCGAAAATGACACGCGATAGCAATGCGCTGGTACATTGTGGGCAATGGGAGCGCTAACGGACGCGTTGCATGGCGTTAATTTCGCCGTGCAACGCTGTCCGTTAGCGCTCTGACCAAAACGCAATGTGACCCCAGCCTTATAAAGCTCTTTGGTCTTGCCCATGTTGTAGAGGTTAGAGTCTGACTGATTAATTAAGTCTGTGGACAGGAGTCTTTTACAACTAAGTAAGACAGCTGTCTAATGCAGGTAACGAGTTCATTAGGAGCGTCTAACTGGTCTGTACAAGCCAGAACTCTTAATGGTTGGTAGGGGATCAAATACTTATTTCTCACTGCAAAATGCAAATACATTTATATAATTTAAACAATCTGATTTTCTGGATTTTATTTTTGATATTATATCTCTCAAAGTTAAAACTAACCTCCCCTTAACCCCTTAATCCCATATGACGTACTATCCCATCGAGGTGACCTGGGACTTAATTCCCAGTGACGGGATAGTACGACATATGCAATCGGCCGTGCTCACGGGGAAGCGCGGCCGATCGCAGCCGGATGTCAGCTGACTATCGCAGCTGACATCCGGCACTATGTGCCAGGAGGGGTCAGGAACGCTCCTCGCACATTAACCCCCGGAACACTGGTATCAAACATGATCGCAGCGTTCCGGGGGCATAGGCAAGCATCGCGCAGGGAGGGGGATCCCTGCGGGCTTCCCTGAGACCCTTGGTTCCAAGCGATGTGCTCACCTTGTACCAAGCGTCTCCTCCTTGCAGGCCCCGGATCCAAAATGGCCACGGGGCTACTTCCGGGTCTTGCAGGGAGGTGGTTTACAAGCGCCTGCTCGGAGCAGGCGCCTGTAAGCCTGGAGCAGTGCATGTCAGATCGCTGATCTGACACAGTGCTCTGCAAAGTGTCAGATCAGCGATCTGTCACTATATAGTGATGTGACCCCCTGGGACAATGTGATAATGTAAAAAAATATATATATTTAGATGTGTAAAAAAAAAAATCCTAAATAAAGAAAAAAAATATTGTTCCCATAAATACATTTCTTTATCTAAATAAAAAAAACAATAAAAGTACACATATTTAGTATCGCCACGTCCGTAACGACTCGACCTATAAAACTGCCCCATTAGTTAACCCCTTCAGTGAACACCGTAAAAAAACGAAGCAAAAAACAACGCTTTATTATCATACTGCCGAACAAAAAAGTGAAATAACACGCGATCAAAAAGACGAATATAAATAACCATGGTAACCCTGAAAACGTCATCTTGTCCCGCAAAAAACGAGCCACCATACAGCATCATCAGCGAAAAAAAAAGTTATAGTCCTCAGAATAAAGCGATGCAAAAATAATTATTTTTTCTATAAAATAGTTTTATCGTATAAAAGCGCCAAAACATTAGAATGATATAAATGAGGTATCGCTGTAATCGTACTGACCCAAACAATAAAACTGCTTTATCAATTTTACCAAACATGGAACGATATAAACACCTCCCCCAAAAGAAATTCATGAATATCTGGTTTTTGGTCATTCTGCCTCACAAAAAAGCAGAATAAAAAGCGATCAAAAAAGTCATGTGCCCGAAAATGTTACCAATAAAAACGTCAACCCGTCCCGCAAAAAACAAGACCTCACATGACTCTGTGGACCAAAATATGGAAAAATTATATCTCTCAAAATGTGGAGACGCAAAAACAATTTTTTGCAATAAAAAGCGTCTTTTAGTGTGTGACAGCTGCCAATCATAAAAATCCGCTAAAAACCCGCTATAAAAGTAAATCAAACCCCCCTTCATGACCCCCTTAGTTAGGGAAAAATAATAAAATTTTAAAAATGTATTTATTTCCATTTTCCCATTAGGGTTAGGGCTAGGGTTAGGGCTAGGGTTAGGGCTAGGGTAAGGGCTAGGGTTAGGGTTAGGGCTAGGGTTAGGGTTAGGGTTAGTGCTAGGATTAGGGCTAGGGTTAGGGCTAGGGTTCGGGCTAGGGTTAAGGTTGGGGTTAGGGTTGGGGCTAGGGTTAGGGTTGGGGCTTGGGTTAGGGCTACAGTTAGGGTTGGGGCTAAAGTTAGGGTTAGGGCTGGGGCTAAAGTTAGGGTTAGGGTTGGGGCTAAAGTTAGGGTTAGGTTTGGGGATAAAGTTAGGGTTAGGGCAACAGTTAGGGTTGGGGCTAAAGTTAGGGTTAGGGATGGGGCTAAAGTTAGGGTTGGGGCTAAAGTTAGGGTTAGGGCTACAGTTAGGGTTGGGGCTAAAGTTAAGATTAGGATTACATTTGCGGTTGGGATTAGGGGTGTGTTGAAGTTAGTGGTGTGGTTAGGGTTATGGTTGGGATTAGGGTTAGGGGTGTGTTGGAGTTAGTGGTGTGGTTAGGGTTGGATTAGGGTTAGGGGTGTGTTGGGGTTAGGGGTGTGGTTGGGGTTAGGGGTGTGTTTGGGTTAGCGTTTCAGTTACAATTGGGGGCTTCCACTGTTTAGGCACATCAGGGCTCTCCAAATGCGACACAACACATCTAAATAAGTTCCTTAGGATGTCTACTTTCCAAAATGGTGTCACTTGTGGGGGTTTCAATGTTTAGGCACATCAGGGGCTCTCCAAACGCAACATGGTGTCCCATTTCAATTCCAGTCAATTTTGCATTAAAAAGTCAAACAGCGCTCCTTCCCTTCTGAGCTCTGCCATGCACCCAAACAGTGGTTTACCCCCACATATCAGGTATAAGCGTACTCAGGTCAAATTGCACAACAACTTTTGGGGTACAATTTCTTCTGGTACCCTTGGGAAAATAAAAAATTGGGGGCGCAAAGTTAATTTTTGTGAAAAAATATTATTTTTTATTTTTATGGCTCTGCATTATAAACTTCTGTGAAGCACTTGTTGGGTCAAAGTGCTCACCACACATCTAGATAAGTTCCTTAGGGGGTCTACTTTCCAGAATGGTGTCAGTTGTGGGGGATTTCAATGTTTAGGCACACCAGGGGCTCTCCAAACGCAACATGGCGTCCTATCTCAATTTCAGTCAATTTTGCATTGAAAAGTCAAACAGCGCTCCTTCCCTTCCTAGCTCTGCCATGCGCCCAAACAGTGGTTTACTTCCACATATGGAGTATCAGTGTACTCAGGACAAATTGTACAACAATTTTTGGTGTCCAATTTCTCCTGTTACCTTTGGTAAAATAAAACAAATTAGAGCTGAAGTAAATTTTTTGTGAACATTTTTGTTAAATGTTCATTTTTTTTTAAACATTCCAAAAATTCCTGTGAAACACCTGAAGGGTTAATAAACTTCTTGAATGTAGTTTTGAGCACCTTGAGGGGTGCAGTTTTTAGAATGGTGTCACAATTGGGTATTTTCTATCATATAGACCCCCAAAGTGACTTCAAATATGATGTGGTCCCTAAAAAAAATGGTGTTGTAAAAATGAGAAATTGCTGGTCAACTTTTAACCCTTATAACTCTCTAACAAAAAAAAAAATTTGGTTCCAAAATTGTGCTGAGGTAAAGTAGACACGTGGGAAATGCTACTTATTAAGTACTTTGTGTGACATATCTCTGTGATTTAAGGGCATAAAAATTCAAAGTTGGAAAATTGCGAAATTTTAAAAATTTTCACCAAATTCCTGTTTTTTTTTCACAAATAAACACAGGTAATATCCAATAAATTTTACCACTATCATGAAGTACTATATGTCACAAGAAAACTTTGATCCTTTGAAGCGTTCCAGAGTTATAACCTCATAAAGGGACAGTGGTTAGAATTGTAAAAATTGGCCCGGTCATTAACGTGCAAACCACCCTTGGCGGTTAAGGGGTTAAGAAACCATCCTCCTTACTTACTTAAATCTGAAAATTCAAGCATTGCAGACATAAACATAGGCAATGTCTCAAGCTGACTCATATTTTGGGGTTAGAAAAAAATTCTTACTAACCCAGGCCCTCAGCTGTCCAGGCACTTGCTCCACAACGGCCCTTCACTGCAGGGGCGGTCATATCATTAGTGCACATGTGCAGCCGTTCAAGTGCCAAAGAGGTGAGGGGCCACTTTCACCTTCACATTAGTAAGGCTACGTTCACATTAGCGTTTTGCGCGGTTGCGTCGGGCGCACCCGCGGCGACGCATGCGTCATGCGCCCCTATATTTAACATGGGAGGCGCATGGACATGCGTTGTGCTGCGTTTTGCGACGCATGCGTTTTTTTGGCCGCAAGCGTAGGGCGCAGAGGACGCAGCAAGTTGCATTTTTTTGCGTCCATTTTTCGGCAAAAAAGGACGAATGCGTCGCAAAGCGCAGCGTTTTAGCGTGCGTTTTGTTGCGTTTTTGTTTGCGTTGTGCGGTGCGTCGCCGACGCAGCCCCGCACAACGCAAATGTGAACGTAGCCTAAGCAGGTTTTGTCAGCCATAAATAGGGGCTCATATACTGTTTTTGCACAGAGCCCTCTTCAGTCTGTGTCTGTCACTACTCTACTCGCTTCCTAAGCCTATGCTCTGATCCCACATCTTCTCAGCCATCTCTTTCATACACAGGAGCGCCTGTTCGGCCGAGTGCTCCTAGGTTCTCTATGAGAAATCAGGCTGCGAATCTCAATGAGATCAGCAGTATGAAATCGGAAATGCCTGATTGACGTCTCTCTTGACCATCATTTGGCCTGCGCTCCCATACAGATGAGACTGTGAGTCGAACCTGTCGATATTTAATGTGTATGGCCAGCTTAAAGCTGTGTGCCCATAAAGACTTTTTGATGCTGTGTTTTTACAGTTCCATGAAAGTGGATGGGATTTATAGAAATCTCAGCCCATTGCGGGTTTTTTTTACGCAAAACTTAAACTAACCTGCGGTGCGGATTTCAAATCCGCAACATGTTAATTTTTCTTGCGGGTACGCTTAGTTTTATGTGCAAATTTTTTTAGACGCGGAAAATATGCAGGTACAAAAATTACTAAAACACATGTAAGGCGCACATGACTTTATCAATATAGTTTTGCCATTACCAAATACACGCAAGTATAAAAAAATCAGCTTTATTTAAAACATGACACAAATGCATTGTCAAAAACAAAATAAAAATGCAAGTATTCTAATTTACTTAATAGGTACAGAAATGGTGCAGAAACTCACAAAAAGCTCAATGTAGATTCGAATATATGCCTGAATTATTTTTCCCCCCATAATTTCCACTGGGTTCCGCCCATTTTTGATAACCAGGCAATGAAAAGACAACAGTTGGGAGCTGGTATTCTCAGGCTGGGAGGGTCCATGGATATTTGGCCCTACCTAGCCTAAAAATAGCAGCCAGCAACCGCCCCAGAAAAGATGGACCCATTAGATGTGCTAATTCTGACACTGTCACAGGTTTGCCGAGACAGAGATGAGCCAGAAGACTGCATCATCTGACTTCATGAACTCCTGCGCTGAATAGAAGCACTTCTCCATCATATTAAACAGTGCAGGTTTCTTTCAGCAGTGCAGGGGTTAAACTGTTCAACTTGGAGTCTGTGTAGCTTCCTCTTTGGAGGATCTCAGCTGTGCAGCATGGGCCACTCCTCTATGCTATATATTCTTGCCTCTGGCAATCTGGATTACCAGTGGTAAGTCTTTTAGGATTCGGTGTTCGGTAGAGGCGTTTTGGGGAGTTGTTCTGTGACTGTTCCTTGGTGTTTCGGCTGTGTGCATAGTCCACATCCACTCCTATTTGGTTTACCTTCTTAATCCCTCTGGCGTTTCCCTCTGTTGTCTGTGAGTGTATATTTTGTATGATTGGTATTTTCATTTATCCCTGTACGTCCTTCCTTGTTTGTCTGCTTTGTGTATTTACATACATTATTCCTCCCCACTTCCCTGGGAAGGTGAGAGGACAAATAAGAGCTGATTCAGGAGTACAGCAAGGTATGTGGCCCCAGCATCTTCACCATCAGAAGTAATCTGTGGAGCAGGGAAAGCTTGGGCTTCCCTAGCCTTAAGGACAGGGTAAGAGCTCCTGGCCCTGGGTTATCAGACTGAAACAGAATCGTGGCAGGTGCCAACGACATTGGCAAATGGAGTAATATTTTGGGGATGATGTCAGCTGTGTAATGTCTTCTGACATCAAGCCCAGCGGTTAGTAATTCACTGTTAGGGCAGTGAGAATCTGGAATTGCTTGCCTGAGGAGGTGGTGATGGCGAACTCAGTCGAGGGGTTCAAGAGAGGCCTGGATGTCTTCCTGGAGCAGAACAATATTGTATCATACAATTATTAGGTTCTGTAGAAGGACGTAGATCTGGGGATTTATTATGATGGAATATAGGCTGAACTGGATGGACAAATGTCTTTTTTCGGCCTTACTAACTATGTTACTATGTTACTATGTTACTACGTTAGTAATGGGGTAGCATTTATCAGACATCCCCATTATGAACCAGGTAATTGAATAGTTAAAAAACACAGACACATAGAAAAAAATACTTTATTTGAATAAAGACTTCCCCACACTCCCTCATTTAGGCTAGTTTCACCCTTGCGTAGAGCAGAGCTGCGGAGGGCTGCGTACTTCCTCGTTAAGCCCCGCCCATTGCCCCACCTCTTCCATTCAGCTCCCCCTACGTCTGCATGCATCCTGCGTACCTATCTTTAACATTGGGAACGCAGGCCATGCAAATGTATGTGGATTGTTGTGAATTCTGTGGCCAAGCTCCCTCCTGTGGTCGTGAGTGGTACTTCGGCTGGTTCTGTCTATGAGCTTCCTTTGGTGGATGAGAGTGGTACTGCGGCTTCTGAGTTTCCTTCCTCAGGTGATGAGGTTAAGTCGTTAGGTGCTGCTCTATTTAACTCCACCTAGTGCTTTGATCCTGGCCTCCAGTCAATGTTCTAGTATTGGTCTTGCTTCCTCCTGGATCGTTCCTGTGGCCTGTCTATCCTGCATAAGCTAAGTTTTGCTTGTGTTATTTTTGTTTGCTATTTTTTCTGTCCAGCTTGCTATATTGGTTTTTCTTGCTTGCTGGAAGCTCTGGGACGCAGAGGGAGCACCTCCGTACCGTTAGTCGGTGCGGAGGGTCTTTTTGCCCCCTCTGCGTGGTTGTTTGTAGGGTTTTGTGTTGACCGCAAAGCAATCTTTCCTATCTTCGGTCTGTTCAGTAAGTTGGGCCTCACTTTGCTAAATCTATTTCATCTCTGTGTTTGTATTTTCATCTCAACTCACAGTCATTATATGTGGGGGGCTGCCTTTTCCTTTCGGGTATTTCTCTGAGGCAAGGTAGGCTTATTTTTCTTTCTTAGGGCTAGCTAGTTTCTCAGGCTGTGCTCGAGGCGCATAGGTCTGGTCAGGAGCGCTCCACGGCTACCTTTAGTGTGGTTGGATAGGATTAGGGATTGCGGTCAGCAGAGTTTCCACGTCTCAGAGCTCGTCCTATGTTTTTGGTAATTGTCAGGTCACTTTGTGTGCTCTGAACTTCAAGGTCCATTGTGGTTCTGAATTACCTGTTCATAACAGTACTGGAGGCCCAAAGTACTAATGCTTCTCAATAGAGGGAAAAGAGAAGTTCTGAGACCATTTTTTTTTCTTTGCACTGTGTTCTGTCCTTTTTTCCCCTTTACATCAGGGTGGTTCAGAACACAGGTGTGGACATGGACATTTAGGGTCTGTTCTCTTTGATGGATAATCTCGCTATAAATGTACAGAATATTCAAGATTTAGTGGTTCAGAATCCTATGTTAGAACCTAAAATTCCTATTCCTGAGTTATTTTCTGGAGATAGAGCTAAGTTTTTGAATTTTAAAAATAATTGTAAACTATTTCTGGCTTTGAAACCCCGCTCCTCTGGTGATCCAGTTCAACAAGTTAAGATCATTATTTCTTTATTACGTGGCGAACCTCAAGACTGGGCATTTTCCCTTGCGCCAGGAGATCCTGCATTATGCGATATTGATGCGTTTTTTCTGGCACTCGGATTGCTGTACGATGAACCTAATTCAGTGGATCAGGCAGAGAAAAATTTGCTGGCTCTGTGTCAGGGTCAGGATGAGATAGAGATTTATTGTCAGAAGTTTAGAAAGTGGTCCGCGCTCACTCAATGGCATGAATGTGCGCTGGCAGCTATTTTCAGAAAGGGTCTCTCTGAAGCCCTTAAGGATGTCATGGTGGGATTTCCTATGCCTGCTGGTCTGAATGAGTCTATGTCTTTGGCCATTCAGATCGGTCGACGCTTGCGTGAGCGTAAATCTGTGCACCATTTGGCGGTATTATCTGAGCATAAACCTGAGCCTATGCAGTGCAATAGGACTTTGACCAGAGCTGAACGGCAAGAACACAGACGTCAGACTGGGCTGTGTTTCTACTGTGGGGATTCCACTCATGCTATCTCCGATTGTCCTAAGCGCACTAAGCGGTTCGCTAAGTCTGCCACCATGGGTACGGTACAGTCAAAATTTCTTTTGTCCGTTACTTTGATCTGCTCTTTGTCTTCCTATTCTGTCATGGCATTTGTGGATTCAGGCGCTGCCCTGAATTTGATGGACTTGGAGTTTGCTAGGCGCTGTGGGTTTGTCTTGGAGCCCTTGCAGTGTCCTATTCCATTGAGAGGAATTGATGCTACGCCTTTGGCCAAGAATAAGCCTCAGTATTGGACCCAGCTGACCATGTGCATGGCTCCTGCGCACCAGGAGGATATTCGCTTTCTGGTGTTGCATAATCTGCATGATGTGGTCGTGTTGGGGTTGCCATGGCTACAACTCCATAACCCAGTATTAGATTGGAAATCAATGTCTGTGTCCAGCTGGGGTTGTCAGGGGGTACATGGTGATGTTCCATTTCTGTCTATCTCATCATCCACCCCTTCTGAGGTCCCAGAGTTCTTGTCTGATTACCGGGATGTATTCGATGAGCCCAAGTCCAATGCCCTACCTCCGCATAGGGATTGTGATTGAATCGATTTGATTCCTGGTAGTAAGTTTCCTAAGGGTCGACTGTTTAATTTATCTGTACCTGAGCACGCCGCTATGCGGAGTTACGTGAAGGAGTCTTTGGAGAAGGGTCATATTCGCCCGTCATCGTCGCCATTGGGAGCGGGGTTCTTTTTTGTGGCCAAGAAGGATGGTTCGCTGAGACCTTGTATTGATTACCGCCTTCTAAATAAAATTACGGTCAAATTTCAGTACCCCTTGCCGCTGCTGTCTGATTTGTTTGCTCGGATTAAGGGGGCTAGTTGGTTCACCAAGATAGATCTTCGTGGTGCATATAATCTTGTGCGTATTAAACGGGGCGATGAATGGAAAACAGCATTTAATACGCCCGAAGGCCATTTTGAGTACCTGGTTATGCCATTCGGGCTTTCTAATGCTCCATCGGTGTTTCAGTCCTTTATGCATGACATCTTCCGAGAGTACCTGGATAAATTCCTGATTGCATACTTGGATGATATTTTGGTCTTCTCGGATGATTGGGAGTCTCATGTGAAGCAGGTCAGAATGGTGTTCCAGGTCCTGCGTGCTAATTCTTTGTTTGTGAAGGGGTCAAAGTGTCTCTTTGGTGTTCAGAAGGTTTCATTTTTGGGGTTCATTTTTTCTCCTTCTACTATCGAGATGGACCCTGTTAAAGTTCAGGCCATTTATGATTGGACTCAGCCAACATCTCTGAAGAGTCTGCAGAAGTTCCTGGGCTTTGCTAATTTTTATCGTCGCTTCATCAATAATTTTTCTAGTATTGCTAAACCGTTGACTGATTTAACCAAGAAGGGTGCTGATGTGGTCAGTTGGTCTTCTGCTGATGTGGAAGCTTTTCAGGAGTTGAAGCGTCGTTTTTCTTCTGCCCCTGTGTTGTGCCAACCAGATGATTCGCTTCCGTTCCAGGTCGAGGTTGATGCTTCTGAAATTGGAGCAGGGGCTGTTTTGTCGCAGAGAAGTTCTGATTGCTCGGTGATGAAACCGTGCGCCTTCTTTTCCAGGAAGTTTTCGCCTGCTGAGCGAAATTATGATGTTGGCAATCGAGAGTTGCTAGCCATGAAGTGGGCATTCGAGGAGTGGCGTCATTGGCTTGAAGGAGCTAAGCATCGCGTGGTGGTCTTGACTGATCACAAGAACTTGACTTATCTCGAGTCTGCCAAACGGTTTGATCCTAGACAGGCTCGTTGGTCGCTGTTTTTCTCCCGTTTTGACTTTGTGGTTTCGTACCTTCCGGGCTCTAAAAATGTGAAGGCGGATGCCCTGTGTAGGAGTTTTGTGCCCGATTCTCCGGGTTTGCCTGAGCCGGCGGGTATTCTCAAAGAGGGGGTAATTTTGTGTGCCATCTCCCCTGATTTGCGGTGGGTGGTGCAAAAATTTCAGGCTAATAGACCTGACCGTTGCCCAGCGGAGAAACTGTTTGCCCCTGATAGGTGGACGACTAAAGTTATCTCTGAGGTTCATTGTTCGGTGTTGGCTGGTCATCCTGGAATCTTTGGTACCAGAGATTTGGTGGCTAGATGCTTTTGGTGGCCGTCTCTGTCGCGGGATGTGCGTTCTTTTGTGCAGTCCTGTGGGATTTGTGCTCGGGCTGAGCCCTGCTGTTCTCGTGCCAGTGGGTTGCTTTTGCCCTTGCCGGTCCCGAAGAGGCCTTGGACACATATCTCTATGGATTTTATTTCAGATCTCCCCAACTCTCAAAGAATGTCGGTCATTTGGGTGGTTTGTGATCGCTTCTCTAAGATGGTCCATTTGGTGCCCTTGTCTAAATTGCCTTCCTCCTCTGATTTGGTGCCATTGTTTTTCCAGCATGTGGTTCGTTTACATGGCATTCCAGAGAACATCATTTCTGACAGGGGTTCCCAGTTTGTCTCGAGGTTTTGGCGAGCCTTTTGTGCTAGGATGGGCATTGATTTGTCTTTTTCCTCGGCTTTCCATCCTCAGACAAATGGCCAGACTGAACGAACCAATCAGACCTTGGAAACATATCTGAGATGTTTTGTTTCTGCTGATCAGGATGATTGGGTGTCCTTTTTGCCTTTGGCTGAGTTCGCCCTTAATAATCGGGCCAGCTCGGCTACTTTGGTTTCGCCATTTTTCTGCAATTCTGGATTCCACCCTCGTTTCTCTTCAGGGCAGGTTGAGTCTTCGGACTGTCCTGGTGTAGATACTGTGGTGGATAGGTTGCAGCAGATTTGGACTCATGTAGTGGACAATTTGACTTTGTCCCAGGAGAAGGCTCAACGTTTCGCTAACCGCAGGCGCTGTGTGGGTCCCCGACTTCGTGTTGGGGATTTGGTTTGGTTGTCATCTCGTTATATTCCTATGAAGGTTTCCTCTCCTAAGTTTAAGCCTCGTTTCATTGGTCCATATAGGATTTCTGAGGTTCTTAATCCTGTGTCTTTTCGTTTGACTCTTCCAGCTTCTTTTTCCATCCATAACGTGTTCCATAGGTCATTGTTGCGGAGATACGTGGCACCTGTGGTTCCATCTATTGATCCTCCTGTTCCGGTTTTGGTTGAAGGGGAGTTGGAGTATATAGTGGAGAAGATTTTGGATTCTCGTGTTTCGAGACGGAAACTCCAGTATCTGGTTAAGTGGAAAGGTTATGGTCAGGAAGATAATTCCTGGGTCTTTGCCTCTGATGTCCATGCTGCCGATCTGGTTCGTGCCTTTCATGTGGCTCATCCTGGTCGGCCTGGGGGCTCTGGTGAGGGTTCGGTGACCCCTCCTCAAGGGGGGGGGGGTACTGTTGTGAATTCTGTGGCCAAGCTCCCTCCTGTGGTCGTGAGTGGTACTTCGGCTGGTTCTGTCTATGAGCTTCCTTTGGTGGATGAGAGTGGTACTGCGGCTTCTGAGTTTCCTTCCTCAGGTGTGAGGTTAAGTCGTTAGGTGCTGCTCTATTTAACTCCACCTAGTGCTTTGATCCTGGCCTCCAGTCAATGTTCTAGTATTGGTCTTGCTTCCTCCTGGATCGTTCCTGTGGCCTGTCTATCCTGCATAAGCTAAGTTTTGCTTGTGTTATTTTTGTTTGCTATTTTTTCTGTCCAGCTTGCTATATTGGTTTTTCTTGCTTGCTGGAAGCTCTGGGACGCAGAGGGAGCACCTCCGTACCGTTAGTCGGTGCGGAGGGTCTTTTTGCCCCCTCTGCGTGATTGTTTGTAGGGTTTTGTCTTGACCGCAAAGCAATCTTTCCTATCTTCGGTCTGTTCAGTAAGTTGGGCCTCACTTTGCTAAATCTATTTCATCTCTGCGTTTGTATTTTCATCTCAACTCACAGTCATTATATGTGGGGGGCTGCCTTTTCCTTTCGGGTATTTCTCTGAGGCAAGGTAGGCTTATTTTTCTTTCTTAGGGCTAGCTAGTTTCTCAGGCTGTGCTCGAGGCGCATAGGTCTGGTCAGGAGCGCTCCACGGCTACCTTTAGTGTGGTTGGATAGGATTAGGGATTGCGGTCAGCAGAGTTTCCACGTCTCAGAGCTCGTCCTATGTTTTTTGTAATTGTCAGGTCACTTTGTGTGCTCTGAACTTCAAGGTCCATTGTGGTTCTGAATTACCTGTTCATAACAGCGGATGCAACCACATGCATCATTTTGACGCTGCGCCACCCGCAACAAAATGCAACATGTTCCGTTCAATGCAGTTCGGCACAGCGTCAAAGCAATGCATGCGGACGCATCCGCATACTTCCGCATGAACTGTGTGTGCGTATGCAGCATCAATAGTAAAAAGATCTAATGTTACAAATAATAATAATAATAAAAAGGTTATTCTCACCCTCCGAGGTCGCGTGCTGTCCTCGGCAGTGCAAGCGGCATGTTCCGGTGCCAAGGATGCTATGCGAGAAGGACCTGATATGACGTCACGGTCATGTGACCGCGACATCATCACAGGTCCTGCGCTCATACCAACCCTGGGACCGGAAGCTGCCGCGTGCACCGCACACAGGTGCCAGGACTTCAAGGGGCCTTCTGAAGGTGAGTATATGTTTATTTTTTATTTTAAGTCTTTTTCAACCACGCATATAGTTCCCACATTGCTATATACTACATGGGCTCTGTTACATACTGCGTGGGCTCTGTTATATACTACATCTCTGTGCTATAGACTATGTAGCTGGGCAATATACAACATGACTGTGCAATATACAACGTGACTGTCCAATATACTACAAGGCTCTACAATATACTACATGGCTCTGCTATATACTACGTGGCTGACCAATATACTACGTACCTGTGCAATACACTACGTAGCTCTGCAATACACTACGTGGCTATGTTATATATTACGTGGCTGTGTTATATACTACGTCGGTTGTGTTATATACTACGTCACTGTGCAATATAGTACGTAGCCTGTGCTATATACTACCTACATATTCTAGAATACCCGACACGTTACAATCGGGCCACCATCTAGTATAAATAATAGTAATAATAATAGAGGACTATGGGGGTGCATTATACTTTATGGAGGATTATGGAAAGCGCATTACACTATATGGAGGACTATTGGGTGCATTATACTATGTGCAGAAGTATGGGGGCACTATACTATATGGAGGACTAGGGGTGCATTATACTGTATGGAGGGACTACGGGTAGAGCATTATACTAAATGCAGGACTATTTGGTGCATTATACTATATGGAGGACTATGGGGAGTGTATTATACTATATGGATGATGATGGGGAGTTCATTTTAATATATGGAGGTCTATGATAAGTACAGTATACTATATGGACGACTATGAAGTGCATTATATTGTATGGAAGAATATGGGGGAGGCATTATACTATATGGAGGACTATGGGGAGTGCATTATACTGGATGGAGAACTATGAGGCTTGCATTATACTATATAATATCCCCATCCACATATATACACATACTGCCCTTCTGCAAAATATCCCCTAGAAATGCCCCCTGCATAAATTATCCCCCAAGCTGCCTCTAAAAAAAACCTCTACCCTATTTCACTAATACCCTCTGTGATGAGGTCACAGAGTGCTGAAGTTATCAGAGCACGGTGGCTCAGTGGATAGCACTGCAGCCTTGCAGCGCTGGAGTCCTGGGTTCTAATCCCACCTTGGACAACGTACAGTAGTTTGTATGTTCTCCCCGTGTTTGCGTGGGTTTTCTCTGGTTTCTTCCCACTTTCCAAAGGCATACTGATAGGGAATTTAGATTGTGAGCCTCACCAGGGACAGTGATGATAATGTGTGCAAAACTGTAAAGCGCTGCGGAATATGTTAGCGCTATATAAAGATTATTATTATCATGCTGCTTCACGTCTGGGCCAGAGTAGACAGGTGCTCCTCTGCCCCAGACGCAGCATACATTTGAATGTAGTAAAAAGGATGCAGTGTCTCCCAGGAAGCTCCTCGGCCACACAACATTCTTCGGAATTCTTTTGGAAAAAGATGACAAAATGAAAGTGTAAAAGTTTATATTGGCTACTAGGCCAGTTTTTGCTCTTATTTTATTCCCATCAACTCGCTGAGTATTCAAGGTTTTTTTTAATCCGCCATACGGTTTCAAAAATATGGACCTTTTTTTTTTGTGCTAATTTTCATAGTTTTTATCAAGGGGACATGACACATAAGGTAATAATTTTATAGTAGCCTAAAGGCACGCCCCAGAGGATCCTGTGAGCCACGGCTCCATGGAAAGGACCATACTAATATGCACTAAATATAAAAGCTCATATCTTTGGATCCACATGACCTATTCAAAGCAAAAACAGAATAAAATAAGAGCAAAAACTGGGCACTTTTGACTTATTTACTTACTTCTCTTTAAGGTATTGGAATGACCAGGGGTGGAATAACGATGTGTACCCAGGTAAATTCTTTTATTATTATTATTTATTATTATAGCGCCATTTATTCCATGGCGCTTTACATGTGAGGAGGGGTATACATAATAAAAACAAGTACAATAATCTTGAACAATACAAGTCATAACTGGTACAGGAGGAGAGAGGACCCTGCCCGTGAAGGCTCACAATCTACAAGGGATGGGTGAGAGTACAGTAGGTGAGGGTAGAGCTGGTCATGCAGTGGCTTGGTCGATCGGTGGTTACTGCAGGTTGTAGGCTTGTCAGAAGAGGTGGGTCTTCAGGTTATTTTTGAGGGTTCGATGGTAGGCGAGAATCTGATATGTTGTGGTAGAGAGTTCCAGAGTAGGGGTGATGCGCGAGAGAAATCTTGTATGCGATTGTGGGAAGAGGAGATCTTAAAATGGAAATAAAAATTACTCAGAGAAGATCCAGCAGTTGCTGAACTAATAGTTACTATAAGGCTATGTGCCCACGTTGCAGAATGTCTGCAGAATTTTTCTGAGCAAAACCAGACTCCCTGTGCAGGAAATCCGCTCACATTTTTCTCGCGTTTTTCTCACGTTTTCTCACATTTTTTGCTATTTTTTTTCACGCTTTTTTTCCGGAGCTTCCCAATGCAGTAATATAGAAGCAAAATCGCGAAAAATCCGCCAAATTAATGAACATGTTGCATTTTTTTCCACGATGTGTTTTTTTTTCGCGGAAATAAACGCAGCATGGGCACGAAAATTGCAGAATGCATTAAAATGATGGGATGCTTAATGTAAGCGTTTTTTAAACATTTTGGCAGCGGAAAACCGCCGCAAAACCACGAAAAAAAACACTAAAAATCCTGAACGTGGGCACATAGCCTAACTGTTGTATGAGGTTTCTGACAAAACCTAGCATAAAAACAATAAATACCCTGCAGTAAGTAAACAAGTAGTAATAGCACATGTAAATAACATAGGGTACTTAGTTGACACTACTTTTATCAAAAGAATGTAAAAGCCATCCTACCACAACAAGGTGAACCCAATCAGCATACTTGTTGGTGTAAGTTCAATGTGTAGGAGCACATTCAAACTGCGGCCATTGACAAAACCTAATATAAAAACAGTAAACAGATACCCTGCAGTAAATAAGTAAATAATAGTAATATGTGTAAAAAACATCGGGTACTTAGTGGACACTATATTGATCAAAAGAGTGTAAGAGCCATCCCACTACGACAAGGTGATATCAATGCAGTTGAAATCAGGGAAATAGACTGGAAAAAAGCGGGGAATGAAGAATTCCCAAAAAACGTGATTTACAAAGTTTCAGAACTTTCCATGTTGAACAAAACTCTAAAATAAAATGAATGTATAGTTCTTCGGTAATTGTGCAGTGCATTTCTTTCTCTTTTTTTTAAATATATTTGCTCTGGATAGAATCTTTTGCTTTGGTTTTCTGCATTGTATATGATTATATGTCATTTTATCACCGTAGTTCATCGTTTTGTATAGAATGGCTCCTGTGATGTTTGGGAGATGTAATTCAGACAAGGTTTCAGAAAGACATTTATCAGCAAGCAGAGTCTCGATGAAACCTCGGCAGGAATCCTGGTCTGTCATAAATCTGGTTCTGATTTCTCTTTAATTTCATCCTCTGTTACAAGCATGTGAGATTGATAAATAGGCACCGTAACCTCCTGTGGTCTTCTGAGAAGATGCCGCAGGAATGATGGACACTTGTACCCCAGGACTGGATTCCCCTAAGATTTTATCAGTGTTACAAGATGGAATCTGCGTGAGAGAATTCCACAAATGTAATAGATGGATTGTGCAGCTACAATGTATCACCGGCACCGCTTGTCAGGTACGCAATGTGCAGATTCTCTGGTATTGCGGTTGGGAGTGTCATCTGCATTTGATCTTCCTCCATAGTGACATCTCATGACAGTGATACCTGGCAGCAGTGATAGGCGGACATGAGGTGTGCACATGGTGTGAAGACTCCGCATGATTCTCGTAGAAGAAACAAGAACAGTAAAAGCAACAATCCGTTATATTTTACTTGGTGTCAAGTGATAGGAGGTCATCGACCCCTTAACGAGAATCAGAGAAGCCATGTCATTCTCTTCTTGCCTTATGGTATAGTAGAAATGGACAGAGGGAAGGATATAATCTGTTTCCTTGAGAGACAGACACATTAGTGGCATTTGCAGAGAGTTTGTAAGGACAAATAGCAACGCCATTTTTGAAGATGACAGCATGCATGGGCAGAAATGGACATATCACTGGTGCAACCTGTGCAGCAGCAAGGTGCCAGTGAGGTCAGGGGCGGCACAGCTACCTCCAAAGCAGTTAAAATTGTGCACTATGACAAGCTATTGGAGTGCAAACTGCCTATGCACTGTTTGTTACAGAAAGTAGGCACACTAGGTGAGGTGTATCCTCGAAGCACAAAGCCTAGGTGGGCACATGGGCCACACGAGTCGATGCAGCAGGCGGGTGTTGCACGAGGAAAACAGCCGAATTACTCAAGACCGAAAGTCTTAAAGGGGGTCTGATGACTGCAGACAGGTAGCAGACATAACTCTGGAGTAACAAGAAAGTCTAAATACCATGGAAGCCGCAGGCAGCTACGAGACGTCCTGAAAACTGCTGGACACAGCAAATGTCCTAGAAGACCAAGACCAGGTAGCAGACAGATCTCCGGACTAACTAGAAAGTCTGAGTACCATGGAAGCTGCAGGCAAATGGGTGAAGTCCTGAAGTCCACTGGTAGGTAGCAGGGTTACTAGAAGTCACAGACAAATAGATGAAGTCCTGAAGAACATTGACAGGCAGCAAGGTTACTGGAAGCCGCAAACAAGTAATTCAGGGACTGGAAACCAAAGGCGACCAGGAGACGGCCTGGAGCCTGTGGATAGGAACTGTGATCAGACAAACTTAAAGAGTTACTAGAAAGTCTTAATATAATAACAAGATTCAGGTTGGCTCAGTGGTTAGCACTGCAGCGCTGGAGTCCTGGGTTCAAATCCCACCAAGGACAACATCTGCAAAGAGTTTGTATGTTCTCCTCGTGTTTGTGTGGGTTTCGTTCGGGTTCTCCGATTTCCTCCCACACTCCAAAGACATACTGAGAGGGAATTTAGATTGTGAGCCCCAATGGGGACAGCGATGATAATGTGTGCAAACTGTAAAGCGCTGTGGAATATGTTGGCGCTATATAAATAAAGAGATTATTATTATTATCCAGGTGTGTGTCCTGGGAGACCTTATATAAGCTCATAAAATGAAACACTTGGGAGCACACCGGACTGCTTGCAAAGCCCGACATGGTGCACAAGAAAATCTAACATACCAGGGAATGTGCGTAACAATGTTCTTGCACAGTGACTCTTTTCTGTTTGTGTCCTCCCTATAAATGAGTCTAATTATCTTCGACCTCAATCACACTGCGCCTAATATTTAACTTGTCTGAAACCTCATAGGCAGAACCGAAAAGCTGGCCCAACATACTTATTGATATAAGTGCAATGTGTAGGTGCCCATCACTGATTGGCAGTTTTTTGCTTATACAAAATGTACATAAAAAGATGTCTGTTAGCAGTGTGGGTAGGGTTCTACAGGGCTCAGCATTCAGAGAACTGCTAGACCTGCAGCAGAGAAAATAGTTTTTAATCAAAACTGCAGCGAGCAGCACAATAAGTGATACATCACTGCAATCAGGGTCTCTGTGTCTACATCATGCTGTTCTTAGATGAGGTAACAAAAACCTAGTGTCCAATTTTTTTAAGCCCCCAATACATTTTAGATTAATGTTGGTCAAACCTGCTGATACCAATTAGTGACGGGTTCAGAAGATCTTGTAATGTGTATGGGGTGCATGGACAAATAAGTTAAGGATCTGGCATGTCCAATTTCAGACTGCTGATTGCTTTGTCCTCCTGGAGATAAGCCGCCTGGCAGTGGCTATCTTAGGTTACTTTCACACTTCCGTCGGCACGGGGCCGTCGCAAACTGTCGGCCCGGCGTACCGACGGACTTTGTGCAAAATAGTGCACAACATGGGCAGCGGATACAGTTTTCAGATGCATCCAATCTGCCCATTATGAGTTTCGGGAAGGAGGGGGTGGAGTTTCGGTGTGTATGCCTCAACTTTGTTTTTGTGCTCTCCTTTTTTGCACACTGCATCCTTATTGAACACAAGATGGTGGCCCGATTCTAATGTATCGGGTATTCTAGAATATGTAGGTAGTATACAGCACAGGCTATGTACTATATTGCACAGTGACGTAGTATATAACACAACCGACGTAGTATATAACATAGCTACGTAGTATATAACAGAGCTACGTAGTATGTAACACAGTGTACGTAGTATATAGCAGAGCTGCGTAGTATATAACACAGCCACATAGTATATAACATAGCCACGTAGTGTATTGCACAGGTATGTATTATATTGGTCAGCCACGTAGTATATAGCAGAGCCACGTAGTATATAACATAGCCACGTAGTATATTGTAGAGCCACGTAGTATATTGCACAGGCACGTAGTATATTGCATAGCCACGTAGTATATAACACAGTCACGTATTGTATTGCCCAGCTACGTAGTGTATTGCACAGCTATGTAGTATATTGGTCAGCGACGTAGTATATAGCAGAGCCACATAGTATATAACATAGCCACGTAGTATATTGTAGAGGCACGTAGTATATTGCATAGCTACGTAGTATATAACATAGCCACGTAGTATATTGTAGAGACACGTAGTATATTGCACAGTCGACGTAGTATATAACAGAACTGACACAGCCACATAGTATATTGCACAGCTACATAGTATATAACACAGAGCATGTAGTATATTGCACAGCCACGTTGTATATTGCACAGTCACATTGTGTATTGCCCAGCTACATAGTATATAGCAGAGATCTAGTATATAACAGAGCCCACTCAGTATGTAACATAGCCCACGTAGTATATAGCAATGTGGGCACTATAGGCGTGGTTAAAAAAGACTTAACATAAAAAAGAAACATATACTCACCTTCTGAAGGCCTCTTGAAGTCCTGGCGCCTGTGTGCGGTGCACGCGGCAGCTTCCGTTCCCAGGGTTGGTATGAGTGCAGGACCTGTGATGACATCGCGGTCACATGACCGTGACGTCTTCATGGCAGGTCCTTCTCGCATAGCATCCTTGGCACCGGAACCTGCTGCTTGCACTGCCAAGGACAGCGCGTCACGTCGGAGGGTGAGAATAACCTTTTTTTTTAATTATTATTATTTGTAACATTAGATCTTTTTACTATTGATGCTGCATACGCAGCATCAATAGTAAAAAAGTTGGTCACACAGGGTTAATAGCTGCGTTAACGGAGTGCGTTACACCGTGGTCCGTTAACACTGGCATTAACCCTGTGTGAGCGCTCAGTGCTGACTGCAGGGCAGTAAAGCAGCAGCCAGTTCTCTGCCAGACTATGGCCGTCGCTGATTGGTCGTGGCAATGGTCGTGGGTGTTTTGCCATGACCAATCAGCGACTTGGATTTCCTTGACAGACAGAGGCCGCGACTAATGAATATCCGTGACAGGCAGAAAGACAGACAGACAGACGGAAGTGACCCTTAGACAATTATATAGTAGATTAGACCTGTTCAATATCTATTTTAAATACGATTAAAATAGATAAATCTCCGGGTCCGGATGGCATACACCCACGAGTACTAAGAGAACTAAGTAATGTAATAGATAAACCATTATTTCTTATTTTTAGTGACTCTATAGCGACAGGGTCTGTTCCGCAGGACTGGCGCATAGCAAATGTGGTGCCAATATTCAAAAAGGGCTCTAAAAGTGAACCTGGAAATTATAGGCCAGTAAGTCTAACCTCTATTGTTGGTAAAATATTTGAAGGGTTTCTGAGGGATGTTATTCTGGATTATCTCAATGAGAATAACTGTTTAACTCCATATCAGCATGGGTTTATGAGAAATCGCTCCTGTCAAACCAATCTAATCAGTTTTTATGAAGAGGTAAGCTATAGGCTGGACCACGGTGAGTCATTGGACGTGGTATATCTCGATTTTTCCAAAGCGTTTGATACCGTGCCGCACAAGAGGTTGGTACACAAAATGAGAATGCTTGGTCTGGGGGAAAATGTGTGTAAATGGGTTAGTAACTGGCTTAGTGATAGAAAGCAGAGGGTGGTTATAAATGGTATAGTCTCTAACTGGGTCGCTGTGACCAGTGGGGTACCGCAGGGGTCAGTATTGGGACCTGTTCTCTTCAACATATTCATTAATGATCTGGTAGAAGGTTTACACAGTAAAATATCGATATTTGCAGATGATACAAAACTATGTAAAGCAGTTAATACAAGAGAAGATAGTATTCTGCTACAGATGGATCTGGATAAGTTGGAAACTTGGGCTGAAAGGTGGCAGATGAGGTTTAACAATGATAAATGTAAGGTTATACACATGGGAAGAGGGAATCAATATCACCATTACACACTGAACGGGAAACCACTGGGTAAATCTGACAGGGAGAAGGACTTGGGGATCCTAGTTAATGATAAACTTACCTGGAGCAGCCAGTGCCAGGCAGCAGCTGCCAAGGCAAACAGGATCATGGGGTGCATTAAAAGAGGTCTGGATACACATGATGAGAGCATTATACTGCCTCTGTACAAATCCCTAGTTAGACCGCACATGGAGTACTGTGTCCAGTTTTGGGCACCGGTGCTCAGGAAGGATATAATGGAACTAGAGAGAGTACAAAGGAGGGCAACAAAATTAATAAAGGAGATGGGAGAACTACAATACCCAGATAGATTAGCGAAATTAGGATTATTTAGTCTAGAAAAAAGACGACTGAGGGGCGATCTAATAACCATGTATAAGTATATAAGGGGACAATACAAATATCTCGCTGAGGACCTGTTTATACCAAGGAAGGTGACGGGCACAAGGGGGCATTCTTTGCGTCTGGAGGAGAGAAGGTTTTTCCACCAACATAGAAGAGGATTCTTTACTGTTAGGGCAGTGAGAATCTGGAATTGCTTGCCTGAGGAGGTGGTGATGGCAAACTCAGTCGAGGGGTTCAAGAGAGGCCTGGATGTCTTCCTGGAGCAGAACAATATTGTATCATACAATTATTAGGTTCTGTAGAAGGACGTAGATCTGGGTATTTATTATGATGGAATATAGGCTGAACTGGATGGACAAATGTCTTTTTTCGGCCTTACTAACTATGTTACTATGTAATAAGACGTGCAGAAGACCAAGTTTCTGTCCGAGTGCGATTTGACAAAACATGGGATCACACTTGGACCAATGTTATTCAATGTGGCCATGCACATATCCGATTTTTTTCATGTACTGAGACAATCCGAGGAAAAATTGCTGCATGTCGAGTTTGATCTGATATTCAGATTGTGATCATACCCTGAAACTACCAGCAGCCAGTGAGAGCATTACAGGTACATCTCACAAGATTAGAATATCATCAAAAAGTTAATTTATTTCAGTTCTTCAGTACAAAAAGTGAAACTCCTATTATATAGAGTCATTACAAACAGAGTGATCTATTTCAAGTGTTTTTTTCTGTTAATGTTGATGATTATGGCTTACAGCCAATGAAAACCCAAAAGTCATTATCCCAGTAAATTAGAATACTCTATAACTAGTGATGAGCCAATATACTCGGTACTCGAGATTTCCCGAGCATGCTAGGGTGACCTCCGAGTATTTGTAAGTACTTGGAGATTTAGTTTTCAGCACCACAGCTGAATGATTTACATCTGTTAGCCAGCATAAGTACATGTGGGGGTTGCCTGGTTGCTAGGGAATCCCCATATGTAATCAAGCTGGCTAACAGATGTAAAACATTCAGCTGCGGTGCTGAAAACTAAATCTCCGAGTACTTACAAATACTCGGAGGACACCCTAGCATGCTCGGGAAATCTCGAGTACCGAGTATATTCGCTCATCACTATTTATAACTAGTGATGAGCGAGTATACTCGTTGCTCATGTTTTCCTGAGCACACTCGGGTGATCTCGGAGTATTTGTTATTGCTCGGAGATATAGTTTTCATCGCCTCAGTTGCATGATTTCCAGATACATGGCTTCCAGATACACTGAATACGTGTGGGAATTCCCTAACAAACAGGCATTCCTCACATGTATTCAGTGTATCTGGAAGCCGTAAATCATGCAACTGAGGCGATGAAAACTATATCTCCGAGCAATAACAAGTACTCGGAGAGCACCCGAGCGTGCTCGGGAAAACCAGAGCAACGAGTATACTCGCTCATCACTATCTATAACACCAGCTTGAAAAATTATTTTAAAATCCGAAATGTTGGCCTACTGATATGTATGTTCAGTAAATGCACTCAATACTTGGTCAGGGATCCTTTTGCATCAATTACTGCATCAATGCGGCGTGGCATGGAGGCGATCAGCCTGTGGCACTGCTGAGGTGTTATGGAAGCCCAGGTATTGGTACTTTTGGCAGTGTGGACAAGTGCCAAGTCCTGCTGGAGAACGAAATTTCCTTCTCCATAAAGCTTGTCTGCAGAGGGAAGCATGAAGTGCTCTACAATTTCCTGGTAGACGGCTGCGTTGACTTTGGTCTTGATAAAACACAGTGGACCTACACCAGCAGATGACATGCCTCCCCAAACCATCCCTGATTGTGGAAACTTCACACTAGACCTCAAGCTGCTTGGATTGTGGCCTCTCCTCTCTTCCTCTAGACTCTGGGACCTTGATTTCCAAATGAAATGCAAAATTTACTTTAATCTGAAAACAACAACTTGAATCACTGAGCATCAGTCCAGTTGTTTTTCTCCTTGGCCCAGGTGAGACCCTTCTGGCATTGTCTATTGGTCAAAAGTGGCTTGACTCAAGGAATGCTACACTTGTAGCCCATGCAGGGCTGCCACTAGGAATTTCGGGGCCCCATACTGGCAAAATGACTTGAGACTCTGCCCATGCTCCACCCCAGCCCGCCTTCACCCCTTGAACTGTCCACAGTCAAAAGATTTTTAAAGCTGCCACCACGACAAGTTCGGACCCTGCCCTACTCTACTAATTTAAATGAACAATAATGCACATCCACTATATGAGCTATTCATGAGACAGAAGAGCACCTTCAGTAACCGGCTTATACTTCTGAGGTGTAAGAAGGAAAAATATAGGAAATCGTTTGTGCCAACTGCCATGGGAATGTACAACGATAACACTAGGGTTAAACCACCAAGGTGAATGTCTACTTATTTCTCTACATTTCAGTTCACTCGTTGTGTATGTCCTATTCTAATGTATAATGTATAATGTTCTTCTGTCAACTCCACTGTCATGTCAACTATGTAATGCCTTTATGATTTTTATGATTAAAGTCGTGCTGCTGTGATACCATAATTTCCCACGGGATCAATAAAGTGTATCGTATCGTATCGTATCGTACTCTAACCTATTAAACATTTATTAAAGTATCCAATACAATTTAGGTATATGTGTCTCATCATAGTGCCTCCGGACTTCTTGTTTTTAATTTTTAATTTCTTTTGTTTATGGTTTTAATTCTCTCTCTTTCCTTTATCTTTAGTAACACTTTTCATCTACGGGTCCTCCCTTGATCCTGGTTTCATATGGAGTAAATTTTCCTTCCACATCCTGCTGTCCGAAAACATGGATTTGTGACAGTTCTGAGCCAGCCGCCTTTTTCTCATCTATGGACTACGTGTATATATACATATAATGGTTGTATGTGCATATTTCGTCATCTGTCATATTATACATATTTCCCCAAATAATATTGGTTTACACGTGCTTGTGCGGGCGTTGCTCATGTTATTTTTATGCCATCTACTGCCGCTTTCCCTTTTTCCCCCCTCCCCTCCACCTGTGCACTGCATCCTAGTGAATCGTTACATTGGGGATTTATTAGGGGTTAATATATCTACCTGTAGGTAGTATGGCACTGTTGTGTTATGTAATGACACCGCAACACATTTCTCACCACATGCCATCCTGTTACCATCCATACATTGTTTATACATGCACATCTCCTATTTAACTGGCGGCCATATTACTCCTTTCCTGTGCTCACCCGTGCGGCTGTGCGCATCGCGCTGTGCACGGGCTGCTCTGGCTTGTGGGCGGGCATCTCGGTGCCCTGTGCGCGATCCCCAGGTCTCTGCCTGGCGCTTGCGCACTTGGCCTGATGCCCGGCCCCCATGCCTGACCTGTCCGTCGCAGTGCGCATGTGACCGGGGTTGGGGGGGTTATTAGAAGGTCCTGCACTGCCGTACATTCATCCCCTTGAGAAAGCGGCGCTTTAGAGCCGTGAAACGCGCGTCGGGCGCTCTTCTTTTCTGGCGGGACCCCCCTCCTGTGCCCTCCACTGGTAAGCCTATCTATGATACCTATAACGCTATTATGCACTACACGCTATCATTAGCATAGCCTGTCCCTTGGCTTTTGTACTGGTCCAGATACATTTAGGCTTGCCTGCCACCTTATTTTCTATGTGGGGCTTTTTTCTGTTCCCCCTCTGTTATGGTCTATGTATGGACATATGGGGGTAACGGGGGGTAGTTCCCCCTTTCTGTGCTTGACTGGGTTATGCCCATTAATGGAATGTATTACTATTTTAACATTTTTGTACTAATAAAGACACTTGTTTAAATAAACCTATACTGTATGCTCCTTTTTCCTCCGGCTCATATATGTATTTTATGGAGCTTATCTGATTTGTCTGGGGGCACTTAACGTTTGTGTGCTCTGGCTCAGACTATCGCTATGACATTGGGATTTTTGTTAATAGTATACAGTGTATAGCATCACTGTACAGGTAACACACTGACTCACCAGTGACGTCTCTAGGTGAAGTCCTTCATCTTTGCTTTTAATCTTTATCCAGCACAGACCACCGTCACTTCATCCAGCCAGGGCTCGTCTCTGCAGGAAATAACAGTTATCTAGAGCACCGCTTGCAGAACACATTACTTATTTTTTTCCCAAATTCTAAACTACAACAGATGAAGAAAAAAAGTGACAGTGTTGGTCTGTACAGTAACAGGACCGCCCCACCCCCATTTAAAACAGTATCCTCAAAAAATAAAATAAATACATTACTGCAGTAATAATATCCCTTAATTAGCCCCTATAGTAACAATATTCCCCATCCTGGCACCGTGTGTCTCATTCCTGGCTCCAGCCTTATGTTCTCCTATCCTGCCCCCATGTGATGTCCCATCCTGCCCCATATGATCTCCCCATCCTGCCCCATGATCCTGCCCCATCTGTCCCATGATCCTGCCCCATCTGTCCCATGATCCTGCCCCATCTGTCTCCATCTCCTGCCCCATCTGTCTCCATCCTGCCCCATATTCCTGCCCGATCTGTCTCGATTCTGCCCCGTGTCTCCATTCTGCCCCGTGTCTCCATTCTGCCCCATGTCTCCATTCTGCCCCCTGTGTCTCCATTCTGCCCTGTGTCTCCATTCTGTCCCCTGTGTCTCTATTCTGCCCCTTATTTCCATTCTGCCCCACTGTCTCCATTCTGCCCCAGTGTCTCCATTCTGCCCCAGTGTCTCCATTCTGCCCACGTGTCTGCATTCTGCCCCCGTGTCTGCATTCTGCCCCAGTGTCTGCATTCTGCCTCCGTGTCTGCATTCTGCCCCACTGTCTCCATTCTGCCCCAGTGTCTGCATTCTGCCCCAGTGTCTGCATTCTGCCCCATGTCTGCATTCTGCCCCACTGTCTCCATTCTGCCCCAGTGTCTGCATTGTGCCCCGTGTCTGCATTCTGCCCCAGTGTCTGCATTCTGCCCCATGTCTGCATTCTGCCCCACTGTCTCCATTCTGCCCCAGTGTCTGCATTGTGCCCCGTGTCTGCATTCTGCCTCCGTGTCTGCATTATGCCCTCGTGTCTGCATTATGCCCCACTGTCTCCATTCTGCCTCCGTGTCTGCATTCTGCCCTGTGTCTGCATTCTGCCCCAGTGTCTGCATTCTGCCTCATGTCTGCATTCTGCCCCATGTCTGCATTCAGCCCCAGTGTCTGCATTATGCCCTCGTGTCTGCATTCTGCCCCACTGTCTCCATTCTGCCTCCGTGTCTGCATTCTGCCCCCGTGTGTGCATTCTGCCCCTCGTGTCTCCAATTCTGCCCCCTTGTTTCCATTCTGCCCCTGTGTCTGCATCCTGCCCCCATGTCTCCAATACTGCTCCTGTCCTTGTGTCTCCATCCTGAAATATTGCGGCTTGCAGCTTTCAATAAAAATAATTAAAAAAAACCCAAAAACTTTCTTCTTACCTGGCCGCGCTCCTGCAGCGAAGATCCCTCCCAGCGTTTCAGCTGCACTCGCCGGCGAATGACGTCATATGCCGGCGATGCGCGCTGATGTCAGCTGCCAGACTCCGATTGGCTGGCAGCCTTAACCATTGCCTTGCAAACTGTCTCGGACGCAGGTTCAGTTACCGATAGAAGCCGCCTGCCGCTGGGGCCCGGGCCCGATGAGCAGAAAAGACGGGTCCCAATGCAGGCCCCCTCTGCCCACTCGGCCCCATACGCCAGTCAGGGCAGTAATGCCCTGATGGTGGCCCTGAGCCCATGTCCTGGATACGTCTTGAAGCAATGAGTCCAGCAGCAGTCCACTCCTTGTGAATCTCCCCCAAATTTTTGAATGGCCTTTTCTTGACAATCCTTTCAAGGCTGAGGTCATCCCAGTTGCTTGTGCACCTTTTTCTACCACACTTTTTTTCCTTCCACTCAACTTTCCATTAATATGCTTGGAAACAGCACTCTGTGAACAGCCAGCTTCTTTAGCAATGACCTTTTGTGGCTTCCCCTCCTTGTGGAGTGTGTCACTGACTGCCTTCTGGACATCTATCAAGTCAGCAATCTTCCCCATGAATGTGGAGCCTACTGAAACAGACTAAGGGACCTTTTTAAATGCTTAGGAACAGGGGTGTAACTACCATGGTCGCAGCGGTCGCCGCTGCGACCGGGCCTGGCAGGTCAGGGGCCCGGCAGGTCAGAGGCACCTGACTCCCGCTGCCGCTTCCTCTTTAAACTATATCAGCGTCTATGACCTACATGCCATATACAGGCTTAGGAGGAACCATCCTCCTGTCAGGGTCCTGTGACTGCTGTAAGGCACTGCTCCTGAAAGGGTTAACCTTCCTCACTGTCAATGTGGCCACATTACAGGCGGCAGCGGTCCTATATGCTCTCCATGCACCCCATAGCCCTCACCGCCACCGTCACCGCAGCCCTCACTGGTCTAACC
The DNA here is from genome assembly GCF_032444005.1 of Ranitomeya imitator. NCBI lineage: Eukaryota > Metazoa > Chordata > Amphibia > Anura > Dendrobatidae > Ranitomeya > Ranitomeya imitator. Next base: position 428,287,612 of record NC_091283.1, read on the forward strand.
CCGCACAGAACGGAGCCTGCACCAACAGGTTACCATAGTGTAGATTGTGAGCCCTCGCGGGCAGGGTCCTCTCTCCTCCTGTACTAGTTGTGACTTGTATTGTTAAAGATTATTGTACTTGTTTTATTATGCATACCCCTCCTCACATGTAAAGCGCCATGGAATAAATGGCGCTATAATAATAAATAATAATAATAATAATAATAGTGACAAAAGCAGCGCCGACTGGTGACAGGCATGTCAGGGAGCACAGGGCCGTAGGTGGCGGGGATGCGGTCACCTGCAGCTCACTGAACATGGAGGAAACCCGAGCAGAGGAGACAAGATGAGGCCGAGGGTCAGGATGGAGAGAGGAGGAGGCTGCGGGGAAGATGAAAGTCACAGGGAGGAGGCGGGGCCAGCGCCTCTCAGACTTTCCATGCTGGACACTCAGGTGTGTGTGTGCTCCCGGTGGCGTCCTCTCCTCACAGGGGGGGATTCTGCCAGTGCAGCCTTGTCTGGTGCTGCTGTGCGGGGAAGTTATTTTCTGTGCATGATGCATACGGGGACATGTAACTACCGTGTACACACCCTGTAACTACCCTATACATAGCCAATATATACCCTATACTATACACAGGGGCGTAGCCGCGTAACTACCACAGGCCTGACAGGTCAGGAGCCTGGCAGGTCAGAGGCATCCGACTCCCCCCTCGCCGCCGCATCGAACTATACCGGCGTCATAGACGCCGGTACAGTTCAAAGCAATGATGGAGGAGAGAGCGTCAGCTGACGCTCCCTCTCCCATCATTGCCCTCTGCCTCTGACACTGCGGGTACACGATGATGTCACTTCATTGCGCATCCGCTGTGTGCGGGGCCCAGGCAGTGCAGCGTCTGTACAGGTGATGGCAGCCGCCATATTGGCGGAGCCTGTGGCAGCTGATGTGACCTGGAACAGTCGGCTCCAGAGCTGGCTGGGGCGCGTGGATTGAGCTGCCCAGGAGGGGGATTCCGAAGCAGCTCAGCCATGTGGAGGATCTGAATATGGAGGTGTACGGGACCTGTATCAGTGAGGTGTTTCTGCTGCCCATGTGTCGCCGTCTGCGGCCCCCTGTGACACCAGCTCCATTTCCTCCCTGACCTCCCGTGCCCCATGTCCTCATAGGTCCTCAGGTTCAGGTCATTGTGCTCCTCCGGGTCCCCGTACGTACCTTGTCTCTCCTCCCCTGGTCCCCCAATGCTCCCCATTTCCCAAGCCCTGAACCCTCCTGCACCTGCCTTGCCCCATGTCCACGTATGACCCGTCTGCCCTGCTCTCAAGTCTCCCCTGTCCCCTCTCTCACCGTGTATTCTCCATCTACCCTGTCCTCGTAATCCCTGTGCCCCCTTCTTCCCTGCTGCCAAGTCTCCCCTCACCCCCTCCCCCGTCTTCCCCTGTCCCCTTGCAGCCCCATCTCCCCATGCGTCGATATCTACTCTGCCCTCGGAGTCTCCTTGTGTCCTCTTGTGCCTGTCTCCCTTGCCTACTTGTGCCCTTCTCCCCTTCCTCCTAGTCCCCATGAGCCCCCGTGTGCCTGTTGCCCTTGTGCCCTTGTGCTTGTGTCCCTTGTCCACGTGTCTCCCCTTGTGTCAGTCTCCCCTGCCCACTCGTCCCCTTGTGTCAGTCTCCCTTGCCCACTAGTCCCCGTGTGTCCCCTTGTCAGTCTCCCTGGCCCACTAGTCCCTGTGTGTCCCCTTGTGTCAGTTTCCCTTGTCCCCTTGTGTCAGTCTCCCTTGCCCACTAGTCCCCTTTTGCCCTTCTCCCCTGCCTTTTAACCCCCGTGTGTCCCGTTGTGCCTGTCTTCCTTGCTCCGTAGCCCCCCTGTGTCACTCTTATGCCTGTCTCCCCTAGCCCCCTTGTGTCCTTCTCCCGTCCCCTAGTCATCGTTTACCCATGTCTTTCTCACTGCCCCTGTATAGAGGGGCTACATTATATTGTATGGCGGGGCTGCATTATACTTTTGTGGAGTGGCTGCTTTATACTATATGTGGGCTGCATTATACCATATCGAGGATTATGGGGAATACATTATACTATATGAAGGACTATGGGGTGCATTATACAATGGGAAGTGAATTGTACGACATGGATGATAGTGGCTGTGCATTATACTATATGGAGCACTATGAGGAGTGTATTATACTATATGGAGGGCTGAGCAGTGTATTATACTATATGGAGGACTGAGCAGTGTATTATACTAGATGGAGCACTACGAGGAGTGTATTATGCTATATGGAGCACTATGAGGAGTGTATTTTAATATAAGGAGGACTATGAGGAGTGTATTATACTATATGGAGGACTGAGGAGTGTATAATACTATATGAAGGACTATGGGGAGTGTATAATACTATATGGAGGACTATTGGGAGTGTATAATACTATATGAAGGACTATGGGGAGTGTATTTTACTATAAGGAGAACTATTGGCAGTGTATTATACTATATGGATGATTATGAACTGTGCAGTATATTATATAGAGGACTATCGGGGTGCATTATATTATAAGGAGGACTATGGGGGTGCATTATACTTCTTATATGGATTCCCATGACTTCTATGTAAGCCCCTGATGAGTATAATGATTTATTTTCTTGTATACATTACATAACAATTGGCAGTACGGGGGACAAATATATACCAGGATGGGGCACCGGATAGTTACGCCACTGAGGTCACACCATACAACTTTGCAATAAAGCTATAGTGTGCGAAATGAATAGGGAAAATGTGAATTTGGGTGGAAAATATTTTGGCATGGTGGGGGGCCCCATTTGAAAGTTTGCATCGGGGCCCATAATTTTGTAGTTACGCCACTGCTTAGGAAGCCTTTGCAGGTGTTTTTTGTTAATTATTCTAACTTAGTGAGATATTGACGTTTTCACTGGCTGTAAGCCATAATCATCAACATTAACAGAAAAAAACACTTGAAAAAGATCACTGTTTGTAATGACTCTATACAATATATGAGTTTCACTTTTTGTATTGAAAAACTGATATAAATTAACTTTTTGATGATATTCTAATATAGTGAGAAGCACCTTGAGAATTAAATAATATTCTGGTCAGTGTAGTTGGGAATTGTAAAATAGACCTAGCTCAAAGGGCTTCACATTAAATATTTAGATTAGTAAAAAAAAATTAGGTTCATCTGTTTTATGGAGCAGATATTTGTTTTCTCAAGCGAGTAGCCACTCTGTTGTGAATTGCCTTATGGGACTATTTTATTCTCACTCCTCAGGGGCTATCTGTCACATGGATCAATGACACTCACATAAGAGGGGCGAGAGATCGATCCACAGGCCATAAGTTACTCGATCTTGAAACCATCTCCAGAGGCGGCTGACAGCAAAACCATTATTTCTATATAAAATCAACTGAACGGAGGGTGGAGCCTGCACCATGAGAATAATATGTGGTGTGATGCAGAAATAAACTTTTGCCGTGATCACTTAATTGAAGAATCCACAGAATAAAAAAAACAGGATCTGAGTGCACCAAACAGATCGGTGCAAGCAAAGATTTATTACACAAAACCTGGCTTCAAATTAAAAAATGATCCAAACACAATTATAAAGCAGAGTCACGGCTCGTTCACACAACCGAAGTTTAAAGGGACTCTGTCACCTGAATTTGGAAGGAACAATTTTCAGCCATGGGGCGGGGTTTTCGGGTGTTTGATTCACCCTTTCCTTACCCGCCGGCTGCATGCTGGCTGCAATATTGGATTGAAGTTCATTCTCTGTCCTCCGTGTTATATGCCTGCACAAGGCAATCTTGCCTTGCGCAGGCGTGTACTACGGAGGACAGAGAATGAACTTCAAACCAATATTGCAGCCAGCATGCAGCCGGCGGGTAAGGAAAGGGTGAATCAAACACCCGAAAACCCCGCCCCATGGCTGAAAATTGTTCCCTCCAAATTCAGGTGACAGAGTCCCTTTAAGTCCAAGTGCTGTCCATGAAAAAACTAAAAGTACTCTGAACAGTGTTATTCAATGGGGCCCTGCAGATGAGGGATTATTTTCACTGACTGAATCTGGATGTTGCAATAAAATGGCAGCATGCACTAGTGTATTCCATAAATCAGATGAGACTCACCCAGTCTATGGATGTGATAAAAAAATCAGATGACATTCGGAGACACAGCATAACATTTGATTATTACAGATACATTGCAATTCTGCAAAAGGAAACTATAAATGATTAATAGCTGCTGCAAAAAAACGGATTGAACACGGACGACAAGTGAGAAAAAAAATCGTCCCACTTTACTGGATGGAACTTTGTGAACCTACCCTCACTGTGAACATACATTACTTATCCTGTACTGATCCTTAATTACATCATGTATTATACTCCAGAGCTGCACTCACTATTCTGCTGGTGCAGTCACTGTGTACATACATTACATTACTTATCCTGTACTGATCCTGAGTTATATCCTGTATAATACTCCAGAGCTGCACTCACTATTCTGCTGGTGCAGTCACTGTGTACATACATTACATTACTGATCCTGTACTGATCCTCAGTTACATCCTGTATTATACTCCAGAGCTACACTCACTATTCTGCTGGTGGAGTCACTGTGTACATACATTACATTACTTATCCTGTACTGATCCTGAGTTACATCCTGTATTATACTCCAGAGCTGCACTCACTATTCTGCTGGTGGAGTCACTGTGTACATACATTACATTACTTATCCTGTACTGATCCTGAGTTACATCCTGTATTATACTCCAGAGCTGCACTCACTTGACCCTGGTATTGTCGAGATACGTCGGGTGAACCTCACCGAGGCCCCCTCCCACTTTCCCACCCAACGAGAGCAATACCCAAAAAAACAAGGACACCAATTCTCTTTGGAAAATTATGGCCACAGCAGCCTTTATTTAACAAAAACACCAAATAAACATTGAAATATAAATAACAGTTTACTCGCTGGGAGGAGTCCTTGAAGCTAACAGAAAATCTGGTGATTACCAAAATAAACAGTGAGCATAAAAATACCACCAATTAATCCCAGCCGTTACCCCACTGACTTGGGAGCACCATACCCACAAGGATTCCCATGTTCACAATCATTTCCTGGGGGATTCGGCCACTGTTGCCAAAACCCCCAACCACATTTCACCAGATCCCAACCATGTTAAAACTCCAAAAAGAGGAAACCATATGCCCATGGATCCCCCAGCCCAATTTAAACCAACTTCAAGGACTCCCCCCAACCGCCACAATGAGGGCCTTAGAACACCTCAAAGGCCCGAGACCCCACCACACCAAAAAGCTATGGCCTTTTCAACCCCATCCTGTAAACCAAGCACCCACATGTCACAACCCACCGCATTCAGGTGAACCCCTTCAGCCAACCAAAATTCGTCTTGCCCTTTTTTCAACTCAAAGTGCCGAAACACCCACATTTCTGGACACAAAAGCAGATACTGACCTATTAACCTTTATTCTAGCTTTGTTAAGCTTCCCAAGCGACCGCATATTCCACCACCGCTTACGTGGCACAATCTCCGACCAAATAATAGTGAACCCCGGATACAACAACCACAGCCTCGGCAAATCATTCTTGATGTCTTTTATCCAGTTCCCTAAACGGCCGCTCCCCAAGGTCATTGCCGCCTACACGCAAAACAAGCACATCCGGAGCTCGATCCAAGCTGGCACTGTGATGTATCTCCTTCATGACCCTGTTCCAGGCCATCCTTTTTTGGGAAAACAGAGCTATCTACCTTCCTTCCTCAGGTCAGCTCGCAAGGCTCCCCAGTGGACATACGAATGGCCGAAAATCCACACAAGCAACGAGGAACCTGAAAAAACGAAATACATGAATACAAGCAAACAATGAAACAAAAGAAAAAACAACTTTACCCGCTGAAATTCACAGCTATTTCCTGAGGCCGAACATAACTCCGATACCGCCTAGATCTCGATCCCCCAATGCGCTGAATATCTGCTGCCTGCAACCCACACGACGCTCCTTCAGTCGCCGCCCCAATCCGGAAAGAATGAGGGGCGAAGCGAGACTCATCTAAACCCAACAGCCAAATAGCCCTCCTAAACATGACTGTGAACTGGTATCTAGATAAAAAAGACCCGTCCGCTTGACATAATAACGCACCCTCCAAACTGGGCTGAAAGTCCCAAAATAAATGCAAACACTGCACTGGGCACATGAATGAATCCGCCACCGAACCCAAAACAATCCGCCCAAAACCCGTTTACTTGGGGAAATCAGTTCCCCCACTCTCAATGCCCCAAAAAATGCAAGGGAGAAGCCTAGCCTAAAAAGACAGACTTCAAAAGCCGAGGAGCATAACGATCCAAGTACCCCCCCCCCAAACTTTCCAACAAACTGAACGAAACGGTGCGCCTCCTGTCCCCCTGACCCTTACCTCTGCAAGCCCCTTGGACCACCTGCCTTACCAAAAATACCTTGGTCAGATCCCTTTGACCCCGCAACTTAAAGACAAAGGGCAAGGCTGTCATAACACATGAAACCTTTGCTGACAACCAACCTTCTGTCACACCTTGACTCAACCAGGAAAGCAAAATCCCCACTTGATCCGACACTGCCGGCTCGCTGGGGCACACCGCCAACAAACCTTCCCAACTATACCATACCATATGGGAAGCCTCCCAGGTCCTGGGAGCCAACAAAGCCCTAATTAGTGACTCTGCAGCCCAGAGACCACATTCCAGAGCTCCTCCGGACACTCCAGTCCCTTGACCTCCGCCTCTGGAGCCAACAACCGAAAACAGTCCCACTGTGAATGAGAAAGAGAATCGGCTATCGCATTTCGAACCTTCGGTACATGGGACACCGTAACTTGAGAGTTCAGTGCCAAACACGTCAAAACCACTTGCCGAAAAACCCGAACCACAGGGGGTGATGATGCATTGAGACCATTAATTGCACAAACCACCCCATATTGTCACAATTAAACCTCACAAGCCGATCCCGAAACTCCTGTTTCCACAGATGCACCGCAACCAGAATAGGAAAGATTTCCAACAGCGCAATATTTTGAACCAAACCCAAAGAGAACCACTCCTCCGGCCATTGTGCCGCACACCACTGACCGTTAAAATGAGCACCAAAACCATGACCTCCTGCCGCATTGTTGAACAAATCCAAAGTCCCGCTATCCACAACCTCCTCCATGAGCAACGAACAGCCATTGTAATCTGCCAAAAAGGTATCTCAAACCACCGAATCCGCCCTGTGTTCTGCTGAAAGTCAGACAAAGTGATGAGGGGCTCGAACACCTGCAGTAGCGCTGGCCAACCTCCATGAAAAAACCCTCCCCATAGGCATGATTCGACACGCAAAGTTAAGCTTCCCCAACAAAGACTGGAGATCCTGCAGCGGCAATTTCTTCAACCGGCTTGCCCTAGACACTTCCTTCTTTAGCGCTAAAACTTTCTCCTCAGGCAGCCTAAACTCCCACGCCACCATGTCAATATCAATGCCTAGAAAATGCAAACACGTGCACGGACATTCCATCTTGCCTTCCGCCAACGGTACTCCAAAAAGCCCAGCCACCCACTCGATTGCTCTCAAAGTCCTAAAACAACGCTCCGACTCAGCCGGAGCTACGCAGAAAAAATCATCAAGATAATGAATGATGGAAGCCAGACCCGACACATCTCTAACCACCCATTCCAAAAAGGAACTAAAAGCCTCAATAAAAGGCGCAAGATAAAGAACAGCCCATAGGCAAACACCTATCTACAAAAAAACCCTTTCCAGTAACAACCCAACAACTTAACACTATCCAGATGAACTGGCAACAACCGAAATGCCGATTCAATATCCGTTTTTGCCATGAGAGCCCCTCTGCCACACTTCCTAACCCAAACTGCGGCTTCATCAAAAGACGCATAAACCACCGAACAAAGATAAGGGTCAATACCATCGTTTACCGATATCCCTCGAGGATGCAATAAATGATGAATCAAACTAATTTTATTTGGCTCCTTCTTAGGTACGACCCCCAACGAAGAAACTACCAAATCATCAAAAGGCGGATCATGAAAAGGACCTGCCATGCGACCCAACGTAACTTCCAATTTCTCTGTAACCACATCCCCATGCAACATTGCTGACCGAAGGTTCTTCAGATCCCGCGGAATAGCAAAAGAAGGAGCCGGAATAACAAAACCATCCCGAAATCCGGAAAGCAGCAAGTCCGCTTTTGCCTTATCTCGATATATATTTAGATAGGGGACCATCTTTTCCAGCTTCACTGGAGTCACCCTCTTGGGTATTGCCCCCCTGCTTTGGACTTGCCTTTTTTGAAACATTTTGCAGCCCCGTGAGAGGAGCCACTGCAATGTGAGCATAGGTATTTGAATTTGCAATTTGCCTCAAATTTACACTGGCCGTAATTAAACTGCCAGCACAAACCCAATTTCTGCCTGCCGGACTGACTTGACTGACCCACTGTACCTGATGTATCGGGCTGACTATTACCTTGGCCGGCGTTCCCGACCCAAGCGTGAAAAGGGTGGCCAAACTTATATTGTGCCATGACCTGCAACCAAAGCCCTATGTCTTTCTGATCCCACCTAATTGCAGGCCTAATGGCCTTCTGCTGCCGGAACTGCTCATCATCGGCTTTTTATATTGACAGACAATGGACTTGATATTTGCTGCACTACACAATGTGCCTGTTGGTTGTCACTGATGTGGATGACGATTTTTAACATCTGATCCACAATCCTGCTACTTTAATACTCAGTATATTTTCCATCCAGATAATCAGGCAAAATAAAAGAAACCTTCAGTGTAGCTGCCAGTGTGCACAGACCCCAAGCACTTATTTGCGCCCCTGCACTGCAGCAGTGCATCAGTCTTCTCGTGCTCCGCTCAGAGGTTTCTTGTTATGTGAGCACTTTATTCATGATGCATTTTTCTATTTCACATTTTCCTAGAATAGGGGTAACATAATCCCCCCGCATGCTTTAACATCACTGAAATGCTTCATGTTAGTAATTTCCATATTAAAAAATTCCCTGACCAAAAATATGAAGGCATCCGTATCCCCCTCACTAGGGTTTACCAGGGTCTGATTAGGTTATGTCTGGAGCAGAGTGTTAAGCGCCAGAGACGCCTCTGTGAACAGGTTCAGTGTGGAGGTTACTGACACACAATTAGTCATTTCCTCATGTTCAGCCATATGACTAAACAGTAATGTTACCTGTGCAGCCCCCGCATTAGAGCGGAGGTGGGAAGAGAGGCGGAAAGTCTCACCTCACTGCTACCTGCACTTCACAGAACAGTGAGGCAAAAGGCTCAGACCAGAGGACCGCTCACAATATCCCCTAATCAGTCACATCCCAGGGAAATAAAACGTATCTGTCAGATAGGAGGTGGCGCGGACACACCGAATGTATATGGCCTACTGGATTTTCTATCCGAGTGCGATTGACAAAACATTGGATTGAGACAAAGGTTAGTCTACACATGTCCAAGGGGAAAAAAATTGCTGCATTTCAGAGTTAGATCCAATAGTTGGATCACTCACACTCGGCCATGCAAGTCAATGAGTCTGTGAAAAGCATCAGACTGCACTCGGATGACATCTGAGTGCAGTTTGATTTCCACGCTCTGACAGAATGGAGAAGATGTTTTTTTCTCCATCTTCTGATCTGAGAGAATCGGATCACTGATCACAGTATGATCAGTGTCATTTGTATATGAGGATGAGAGAATCCGTCTGACTCCCGCCTATCTGGGAGAATTCATAAAGGTCAGAGAGAAGTTCTGCAGCTCTTTAGAGCAGTCTCTGGGGTGTTTGGTACACATTGTAGATTTTCCGCTACATTTCCGCCTGAAAATGCGTCACATTACATTTTGTTCAGAATTTCATCCCATGCATTGCAGGAGTGAAGGCCGCGATCAACTCCCCACAAAGAATCGACATTCTTAGGTATTTAAAATCCGCGCAGCAGGTGAATTTATGTGCGGAAACTTTCCGTAACTTGTAGGTGAGACTTGAGAAATCTCAGTAACAGTCGCTCAGTACCGTATTACCCTGCGTTTTTTTTCCGCACACACATTTTTTCTTTTACCTCTGGCATGTTTTTTAAACACAGCATATCAATTCTTTCATTATTTTACTGCAATTTTCCCCATTGAGATCGAAATGGTCTAACAGTTTTGAACTGTTAGACCATTTTTTGAACTGTTTGAACAGTTTTGAACTGTATTTCTGTTATGCTGTAATGTCTATTGTCTGTACAAGTCCCCTCTATAATTTGTAAAGCGCTGCGGAATATGTTGGCGCTATATAAATAAAATTATTATTATTATTATTATTATTAACAATAAAAAATGCAACAAAAATGTGCGTTATTTTTGTGTTCTCCCCATGTGTGCGTGGGTTTCCTCCAGGTTTTCCGATTTCCTCCAACACTCCAAAGACATACTGATAGGGAATGTAGATTGTGAGCCCCGATGGGGACAGGGATGATGACGTTTCTAAAACGCTGTGGAATATGTTGGCGCTATATAAAGATTATTATTATTATGTTGTCCAGGGCTATCGGAAGGTCAGTAGAGCTCTCCTGGACTCCTCGCAGGTACTTTCTGTAATGATACAGCAGGAAAAATCAGGTGGGGCCGGGAGTGACCACGTTTGTGGCGGTGCAGAATGGTTGCACCTTGTAGCAGGTGTGCTCTGGCCTGGCCTCACTATTCTCCTTCCTGCCAGTTCAGCCTTTTATCTCCCTGTGTGTCTTTCATTTGCTGCTCTGGGCCCTGATTTATCACCAGGCTCCCTGTCTGCAGTGCATCCTGCTGCTGAGTAAGTCAGAGACTCCGCCTGTATATGCAGGAATAGATCCTTCTCTATCAATCATCTCCCTAGATCTATCCACAGCTCCATCCTTCCAGCCTCATCTCAGCAGGTGGTGCCCTTATGTCTTTACCTGACCCATCAGTCCAGAATGGCTCAAACAGGATCCCTCCTCTAATTATGCAAAAATTTCCCAAAAGTGCATATTTTTTTTACTCCACATGGAAAAAGCAGCATACTGGCAGAAAAACATACACAATACACATTTTCTGATTTTTTTAATACATTTTTCGTTGCGGATTTCTTCATTCTCTGGATGATGCAACAAAAAAAAACATGAAAAATTTGTGTAAATTTTCAACTGCGACCCTCATTGATCTCAATGGGTGAAAAAGATGCCACAAATAAGCTTAAAAAAAGACACTCTGTGTCTTGAAAAACAAAAAGCAGGTGAAAAAGACACAAAGGGTGCATGACATTTTAGAAATGTCATTTATTTAGCCACTCCCACCAGCTCAAGGGCACCAGGAATAGGCATATTCCCCTTCGTGTTAATGCACTTGATTACTTTACTTTACCCTTAGTCGCTCCCACCAACTCAAGGTCACCGGGAATAGGCATATTGCCCTTCGCGTTAATGCACTTAATTAGTTTACCTAGTGCACCTCACCATGTGCTCATTTATTAGTGCCCACTCACCGCCCCACCATGTGCTGAGTTACTCCACAAATATTTATTTTATATATGATAAAATATATATGATAAAGCTCCAGGTAATCCTCTCAGGCCTGTGCTATCCACCATCTTAGGTAATATAAAACAAGCACTTGGTGGGTATACACTGATCCTGCAAACATATGGGGGGGGGGACAATATACAGAAACAGGATGGGTATATCAGGCAGGACAGCATGTAACATAAGAGGACTAAAGGCTGCCATATCTCCAGAGACAAAGCACTGAGCTGCAAGTCATGTATAGATTATATGTACAGCGAGGAAAATAACCTGTATACACAGGATCTCTATACACAGCATGATCTGTATATAGCAGATATGGGGGTGGGGGTCACATACAAATACCAAATACACTACCATTCAAATGTTTAGGGTCACCCAGATAATTTTGTGTTTTTTATGAAAACCCATACTTTTATTAAGCAAATGAGTTGCCAAATGAATTGAAAATCTAGTCCAGACATTGACAAGGTTCGAAAAAAAAGATTTTTTTTTTAAATAATAATTTTCTTTGCTTTCGTCAAAGAATGCTCCCTTTGCAGTAATTACAGCATTGCAGACCTTTGGCATTCTAGCAGTTAATTTGCTGAGGTAATCTGGAGAAGTTTCACCCCATGCTTCCAGAACCTTCCCACAAGTTGGTTTGGCTTGAAAGGCACTTTTTGTGTACCATACGGTCAATCTGCTCCCACAACAACTCAATGGGGTTGAGATCTGGTGACTGTGGTGGCCACTCCATTATAGAGAGAATACCAGCTGCCTCCTTCCCTAAATAGTTCTTGCATAATTTGGAGGTGTGCTTCGGGTCATTGTCCTGTTGTAGGATGAAATTGGCTCCAATTAAGCACTGTCCACACGGTATGGCATGGCTTTGCAAAACGGAGTGATAGCCTTTCTTATTCAAAATCCCTTTTACCTTGTACAAATCTCCCACTTTACCAGCACCAAAGAAACCCCAGACACATTACCTCCACCATGCTTGAGAGATGGCGTCAGGCACTCTTCCAGCATCTTTTCAGTTGTTCTGCATCTCACAAATGTTCTTCTGTGTGAACCAAACATCTCAAACTTGGATTCGTCTGTGCATAACACTTTTTTCCAATCTTTCTCTGTCCAATGTCTGTGTTCTTTTGTCCATATTAATCATTTCCTTTTATATATCCCTCTCAGATATGGCTTTTTCTTTGCCACTCTGCTCTGAAAGCCAGTATCCCGGCGTCGCCTCTTCACTGTAGACGTTGACACTGCCGTTTTGCGTGTACTATTTAATGAAGCTGCCAGTTGAGCACCTGTGAGGCATCGATTTCTCAAACTACAGACTCTAATGTACTTGTCTTGTTGCTCAGTTGTGCAGCGGGGCCTCACACTTCTCTCTCTACTCTGGTTAGAGCCTGTTTGTGCTCTCCTCTGAAGGGAGTAGTACAAACCGTTGTAGGAAATCTTCAGTTTCTTGGCAATTTCTCTCATGGAGTAGCCTTCATTTCTAAGAACAAGAATAGACTGTCGAGTTTCACATGAGAGTTCTCTTTTTCTGGCCATTTTGAGAGTTTAATGGAACCAACAAATGTAATGCTCCAGATTCTCAACTAGCTCAAAGGAAGGTCAGGTTTATAGGTTCTCTAATCAGCCAAACTGTTTTCAGCTGTGCTAACATACTTGCACAAAGGTTTTCAAGGGTATTCTAACCATCCATTAGCCTTTTTACAGTTAGCAAACACAAAGTACTATAAGAACACTGGAGTGATGGTTGTTGGAAATGGGCCTCTATACACCTATGAAGATATTGCATTACAAATCAGACATTTGCAGCTAGTATAGTCATTTACCACTTTACCAATGTATAGATTGTATTTCTGAATGATTTAATATTCGCTTCATTGGAAAAAAACTGTGCTTTTCTTTCAAAAATAAGGAAATTTCTAAGTGACCCTAAACTTTTGAACGGTAGTGCATATAGTGAGGAGTGATAACCTGGAGACACAGGATCTGTATACACAGCATGATCCGTGTATAGCAGAGATCGGGGTTTCATACAAATGCCACATATATAGTGAGAAGTGATAACCTGTACCACAGGATCTGTACACATGATAAGTATACAGCATAGGGATAGAGACTGTACCCAGATACCACATACCATATATACTCGAGTATAAGCTGCCCCGAGTATAAGCCGAGACCCCAAATTTTGCCACAAAAAACTGGGAAAACTTATTGACTCGAGTATAAGCCTAGGGTGGGAAATGCAGCTGTTACTGGTAAATTTAAAAAATAAAAATAGATGCCAATAAAAGTAAAATTGATTGAGACATCAGTAGGTTAAATGTTTTTGAATATCCATATTGAATCAGGAGCCCCACATAATGCTTGATACAGTTCATGATGGGCCCCATAAGATGCTAAATACAAAATAAGCCCCATATAATGGTCCATATAGTTCATGTTGGGCCCCATAACATGCCTCATATAACGCTGCACAAAGTTTAATAATGGCCTCATACGATGCTCCATATTAAAATATGCCCCATATAATGCTGCACAATGCACAAAGGTTAATGATGGCCCCATAAGACGTTCCATAGAATATGCCTTATATAATGCTCCATAAAGGTTGATGGCCCCATAGCATAATATGCCCCATATGCTGCCCCATGAAGGTTCATTGCCCCATAAGATGCTCCATAGCATAATATGCCCCATATGCTGCTCCATAAAGGTTGATGGCCCCATAAGATGCTCCATAGCATAATATGCCCCATATGCTGCTGCGATTAAAAAAAAAAAAACATACTCACCTCTCGTCGCTGGGCGCCACGGCCTGAGCAGGTGGAGACACCGGGGCTCTATGGGGGCCAGGTGCGGGAGTCGCCGCTGGCTCAGAACACCGCTGGCATGGGTGAATATTGCATGGTTCACCCTCCCCCGTCATACTCACCCTCCTGGCGCGGTCCCTGCTTCTCCTATGATCTCTGGCGCGCGCCAGCAGCTTGTTTCGGTGTTCAGCGGTCACATGGTACCGCTCATTTAAGTAATGAATATGCGTGCCACGCCTATGGGAGTGGAGTCGCATCCATATTCATTACTTTAATGAGTGGTACCACGTGACAGCTGAACAAAGGAAGAGCTGCCAGCGCCAGAGACCATCGGAGAAGCGGGACGTGCAGAGACCGCGCCGGGAGCAGGTAAGTATAATATGACAGCAGCTACTCCTGCCGCTTCCCCTGTTGTGAATTCTGCTCTTGGGCTCCCTCCGGTGGTTGTTGATGGTAATGCAGTTATTCCTGAGCAGCAGTCTTGGACAGGTGTTTCTGCTAATTGCAATTCTGACTGGGGTATTTAGCTGTGCAGGACTCATTAGTCCTTGCCAGTAGCCAATGTTCCTTTGGAAGTGTTGGTCCTCTACCTGGCCTCTCCTGCTTGCTGCCAGTTCAGCTAAGATAAGTGTTTGCTTCATTTTTTTAGACACACTGCTGTGTGTTTATTTTCTGTGCTTATCTTGTTTCTATTTTTCCTGCTAGACTGTGCCTGATGTTTTTCTCAGTCTAGTTGGACTCGCTGGAGTCGCAGATATACTCTCCACATCTTTAGTTAGGTGGTGGAGTTTTTGTATTTTTCTGCTGTGGATATTTTGTAGTGTTTTATGCTGACCGCATTGTATCCTGTACTATCCTTTCCTATCTAGGTAGAAGTGGCCTCCTTTACTTATCCCTGTTTTCTGTCTGCGTGTGTCTTTTCCTCTCCTACTCACAGTCATTATTTGTGGGGGGGCTATCTATCCTTTGGGGATCTACTCTGAGGCAAGAGAGTTTTCCTATTTCCATCTTTAGGGATATTTAGTCCTTAGGCTGTGTCGAGGTGTCTAGGTCTGGTTGGGCACACCCCACGGCTACTTCTAGTTGCTGTGATAGGATCAGGGTTTGCGGTCAGTAAAGTTACCACTGCTCCAGTGAAGGTCATTTCATGCTGCTCCAAGGCCACCTGATCATAACATTCCCCTCCTCCGCCGACCCCCTGGGACAATGACTCAAGTATAAGCCGAGAGGGGCTACATGAATTTCTGAGGTAATATTGATCCCATATATGATGTAGGAGCTGATTCTACATGATGTGTGAGGTGAATGTGGTCCTATCATCTGTAATGTGAGGTGATAACCCCAGTATTATACTCCCTGCAACTGCAAACATGTTTTCTCCAGTTCATCCAGTGAGAGAGACAGAGTTACCTCCTCTATATAACCCTCCTCACAGTAACACAACAGGCACAGACATCTCCTTCATCTTAAAGCTACATCACTCTTGCTTAAAATCTACACCGCTATACAAACAAAGCTGCAGGAGTTAAAGGTTCATCCCTCCCAAAGTCATGTCCTCCTCCGTTTAGTGCTCCGGTGGTTTCTAAAGGCTGATGGTAAATATATCAAGCAGTAAAGATCTCTGACTGTACAAAAGAGCTTACAGCTACACAAGAAGTACAAGTAGTTACAGAAATGTGACCATCTGGAACAGACCGCTGTATCCTACAGTCCGTATCATAATATGTGAATAACCCCTACAAGCCAATGTCGCATCTTCTGTTGTGCATAGCCCAGGATTGCTTCCCTGTAAGGTGTAATGCAGCCAGTCTAAGCATTGCATCTCTCTGGTTGTAAATAAGTCCACAATAGTCAGCCAGCTGTAAATTTATCCTTTGAGGTCAGGCAGTAAGTCCTCAGGCCATTTGTAGCCTCTTAAATCATTCTCCGGCCAAACAAGGGCAAATCCTGACCATTATGGAGCTGGCGTCTTCATGGTGAGTAGTTTGTAATAAAAGGATGAGAGAAGCACAGGTTGTCCCTGTCTTGGCCTCCAGTACTTATCACGCCATTGTGTTTTTATTTCACAACCTGATTGTCTTTGAGCATCACACAACACGTCCCCTTCTACTGAGTGATCTCCATTCATACCCCTGACATTAGAGAAAGGCCTGGGGTCACATCATAGCATTTTTTAGAACAAGAAAATTTGAAGGCAATTTACACTTCTTTTTTTACCTACAAATCACACACATACCATATACTTATGCTCCAGCTCATTTCTTTGGTTTTGCTGTAGTTTCTTGTACTTTGAACAAACAGAGGTGTGGCTCCCCCTTTAGGTATCTCATCTATATAGCTTCCCATGGACCAATATCTGCACAGTTGGACCCCTATGCTGCTCTGCTCTTACTCACATTGAGGTCGCCTGACAAAAAATATAAGTATTTTAATATTTATAGACAGGATAGGACCGTCCCGATTGGGTACACCTTGTCGTGGTGGATTGCTTTTATGATTTTTTTGATCAAGATAATGTTTACTAAGTATCCTATGTTATTTACATGTACTCTTACTTACTACTGGAAATGTGCTCATTTTGCTTTTTTTTTCTTGGGTTTTGTTCGAGATTGAGACCAGACAGCGACTCCGTTTACTTTATTCAACTGAATAGCTCTTTCGGGGTTCCTGTTGGAATACAGGTTTTTGTGGGGATTCTACCCAAAACCCCGATGTAGAAATTGGTGTGAAGCAATGTATTATATTATATGTATTAGTATGAAGCTAGTGTAAAAATAGTGTAATAAAGGTGTCCGTGACCATTGAGCTGTACCAATAAGATAGAAGCTGCAAGGTCAGCTGCAGAAAACTCCAATCCTTGAGAGCTGTTATGTCGACCTGTGTAACAACTATGGCGCTGCCTTAATACAAATTACATGTTGCAAAGCAAAAGCTCATCCAGCCACCCTGCATAATGGCTGTCAGATGTCAGTTTTTCACGCACAAATATCTATTATAGTTGATGGGACTGTTCACATGTCCATGTGGTTTTGCAGACAGAGTGGTCTACACAAAATCATGGAGCCATGTCAGATTTTCAGTCTCAGGTCAATCTCACCAGTGCAAGTCTATGTATCTGTGAAAAAAATTGCACAGCACTCTGATGCTATCAGTGTGTTGTTCATTTTTCATGGACAGTTTGGTAGGAGAAAGTAGAGAAACATCTGTTTTTTATCATCAGAGAAAAAGTTGATGAAACTCTGTAAAAATTGATACTGCACTGGGTAGATCAAATCATTGGTCTATCTGGAGTGCAGCAGTGCATAGAAAGAGTGGCATGGTTTATGGGGCCTGTTGTTCAAGGGTGGCATGGTGGAGGCATGTGGGTCAAGGGGGGCATGGTGGAGGGTGCATGTGGGGCAATGGTGCCATGGTGGAGGGGCATATGGGGCAAGGGTGGCATGGTGGAGAAGGCATGTGGGGCAATGATGGCATGGTGGAAGGGGCAAGGCTGGCATGATGGAGGGGGCTTATGGGGCAAGGGTGGCATGGTGGATGGGGCATAGGGGGCACCTCAGGTGCCTCATATTCTCAGTGGCCAGAGCACAGCAGGTGAGGCATGTGGTGCTGGAGCCGGGATGTCTGTGGCGCTCAACAGCAGAGGATTTTACTGGTTCTAATACAGCTCAGAAATGCAGCCAGCTGTCCTTTGTCAAGTCAAGTGTTCACACTTAATGAATGTTTTTACTCAGAGCAAGTGCCATTTGCACCACACACAGACGAGTGTGAGATGGCTGGAAGGATTCTCACACCCTTGTCAAGATCCAGAGAGTTTGCTTGCACCTGTCAGCTCTATTTGCAGCTTTTTTTTCCCTTTAGCAGCCTGTTCATTATCTCCTTCAACTATTGCAAGTGCTTAGGAAAATGCAGACGTCAGGTGCTCTAACTCTGGTGTGAAAATTAAAAATGTATCATCCAAGTAGATACAGGAAAGATATATATCTTGGTACCGTGTTAGCCAGTAGATAAAAGGTATCAACCACTGAGGACTCTCAATTCTAAATATTCGTCCAAGTAATAATTCCGTAATGCAGATCTAACGGATCCCCGTGTGTATGCTGCAATAAATCGATGCACACAGTTGGCTCGCAGGCACAAACTGTGACCCCCCGACCTGATATAACCCCCAATAATTAATTACTGGTCAGGATAGACAATTTATATTTTGGAGTTTCACAATGAATCACCACTCTGTATGTCCAGCTGGTGCTCGTGGAAAAACCTGATAGCAAATTCCAAAACGTTGCGACACTCATGTGATGTCAAATAAATTCTTTTTAATCAGTCAACAAGGATATTTCATAAGACGCGTTTCAGCCCATCCCAGGCTTTCACCAACAATGTTGTGATAGAAAGGAAGTAACAAAACATTTGTTGGAGGGCAACACAAAGGAAATGACATCTTAAGTCAAAATTTGTCAGAAAATAAATCAAACAAGTATCATACATAATAAACAATAGCGAACGGATAAAAGTAAAAAAATAAAATTTTGTAAGTGTGGCATATATAAATTCCATCTCCAATTTTATTCACATAATGATCATTATTAAGATTGCATAACGATTCCCATTTATTGTAAACGAAAAAGGAAAAAATCGGAAAAACGGAAACATTTATGGAGCCGCTCAAAAAGACCAAATTATCCATCTAAATAATAAATTGCAATTGTATTTAATCATTAAAGTAATTCTACGTATATTATTTTTTATAGAAAAAAATGTGATACTGTAATCTTCTCAAATAATGAACTCGTATAACTGTGATAAATTAAACAAGATATGGAACCACAGAAGAAGAGTTTATTCAACATCGGGTGAGTGTCGGGACATTTTGGAATTTAATAATTTATATTTTGGGGCCATTACAGTTGAATAAATGTTATTAACTATTGAGATGTCTGTGATCATCGTTTACATTCTAATACCTGTACACTATTTGAAATCTGGAAGGTGACATAGGACAAGCAGATATGCAGAACCCAGTAGTCATATATATGATTCATATTCATAATGAATACAGAAGATCGGCGGTGTCCACGCATCATTTCATAATGTACTTTCTGCATTCGCCCTCATTCATCGTTTATGCCAACCATTAAATCATAGTTATCAGGGTTGTAAATAATCCAGAAATTAAAAATAGAGAACTTTTTTGCAATGTCCGTGATAAAAAGTTGAGCCATCCATGATTTTTTTGAAGTTGAAGAAACTTATACAGATGATTTTGACTGATTTTGACTAATTATCATCATTTTACAGTTTATAGTGAATTCAGCTGATGTCGTCATGTCTGAATTATGGGCTGTAGATATGGATCACTTATAATCATATGATTTATTATGGTTTTTCAAATTGACCATAACAAATATTGTCCATGATTTTTTGATAAGCTGTCCAGAAGAAATAAAAGTCAAGTTGGCAACCTTGCTATTTATCGGCAGCACATTATATTGTTCTGTCCGAATACAGTTTGCATTGGCCTCAGCAGGACCTTAAACAAGTGACCATAGACATGTGCAGAGTCTGTTGGAGCTTGTTATAGGTAATAATCTGCCTGTGTAAATGAACCATTACAAGTCCTGGGCTCAGGGGACGGCAGGGTGGTCACTGAACTTATTCTCTGCACTGAACTGTGCTTCTCATCTTTATGGCAACACATCAAATCTAATTATATGTGAACTCTCAAACAACGACCTTTGTAAAGCTTGAGTAAAGCCATAGGAAATGAAGCTACAATGGCAGTTTTAACCTTCTACCAGCAGCAAAGCGTCTGAAAATTTTTAACAGCGATCAGCTCCGTGCACTAGAGAGCAAAATATTTCTAACATACAATTTACTGTATATATGATGGCCTTATACCTGGTAGCAATCTATACTTAACGACCACTGTGTCATGAGGACTAGTGATGGGCGAGCATGCTTGGCACTGCTCAGTACTCAATTGAGCATCCTGGTGCTCGAGATGCTTGGTACTGGATCGAGTATATGGGTACCCGTGAGCGATGCTCAATTCCCCGCCCCACATGTTTCTCGACTGATTTTCAGCCACTAAACTTGCGGTGATTGCTTGCCAATCATGGTAATGCTGTGACATTGCAGTGATTGGCTGGCCGCATGGCGTCATAGGGTCTATATAAGACCCGGTGATGCCAAGTTGGGTGCATTGTACCTGGAAATAGGGAGAGTCATTGCTGCAGAAGGAACAGTGTGTTACATGTCGTTCCACTACCTGCTGGTGCAGCATTAACCCCTTTCCAACATGTTACGTGGCGCTGCCGGAGCTGCATTCCCGCAAAACGCTGTACATATACTTCTTCCCAAATGTGCAGGCTTGCACTGAGCGCCGCCGCGATCAAGCGCGGGTGTCTGCTCTATATGATAGCTGACACACTGCAACAGCGCGGTGATAGCACTGATTGCAAACATTTAACCTCTCTGATGCCTCTGTCAATAGTGACAGTGACATCGATGAGCATCGCAGAGGGAGTAACCTCCTTGTCTGCTCCCATCATCACATCGTAAAGCAATCACGTAGTTATGATGGTCTCCATGGTGACCCCAGGGCTCAAGATGGCTGCGGCGTCCTTCAGGGAAGGTGGCCTGTGAGCTCCTGCTCACGACGCAACTTATAAACTATTGAACACTGTAAATAAAAAACAAGGCAAAAAACTATACTTTATCATCATACCACCGAACTAAAAGTGCAATAAAACACCATCAAAAATATGAATGTAAATAAAAATGGCATCACTGAAAATGTCATCTTGTCCCTCAAAACAAACACACCATACAGCTCAGTCAGAGGAAAAACAAAAAGTTATAGCTCTCAGAATAAAGAGATGCAAAAATAATTATTTTTTCTATAAAATAGTTTTTATTGTGTAAAAGTGCCCCCCAAAAATTATAAAAATGTGATATCGCTGTAATTGTACGGACCCAATGAATAAAACTGCCTTATCAATTTACCACACGAGGAACACCATAAAAAAATCATGAATTAATGGTTTCTGTTCATTCTGCCTCCCAAAAATCGGAATAGAAAGTGATAAAAAAAAGTCATGTTCCCGAAAGTGGTACCAAAAAAAAGTCAACTGATCCCACAAAAAAACAGCTATCATGTGACTCTGTCAGCCGAAATATGGAAAAATTATAGCTGTCTAAATATGGTGATGCAAAAACTAGTTGTTACAATGAAAATTGCCTTTTAGTGTGAAAGCTGCCAAGCATAAAAATATAAATCTGGTATCGCTGTAATCACACCGACCCACAGAATAAAATCATCAAATCACTTATACCGCATGAGGAACGGCATAAAAAATAAATAAAACCAATTCTTCACCTGCTGTTGATTTAAGGAAGTTGGGTCAGTAAACATGGCATAAATCAAGAAAACACACCCAGTGCAAAATTTAAACAATTACTAATGAAATGCCAATGCCGCAGCACAGCGAAATACTTCCGGGACATAATGCTTTTTGGCTTTGCCCGCAGTTGGGCAAAGCATACTGCGCATGCATGACCAAAGATTGCATTGTGCACGAGCCAACTATGGCGCACACGTACTCTAATTCACTAACATATTGCGGACAACAGGGAAGGACGGGGTGGAGAAATTAAGGCCATTATACAGTATGGAGCATCATGTGTGGCCATTATACAGTATGGAGCACTGTGTGGCAATTATACAGTATGGAGCATCATGTGTGGCCATTATACAGTATGGAGCATCATGTGGGCCATTATACAGTATCTAGCATCATGTGGGACCATTATACAGTGTGGAGCATCATGTGGGGCCATTATACAGTATGGAGCATCATGAGGAGCCATTATACAATATGGAGCATCATGTGGGGCCATTATACACTATAGAGCATCATGTATGGCAATCATACAGTATGGAGCATCATGTTTGGCCATTACACAGTATGGAGCATCATGTGGGGCCATAATACAGTATTGAGCATCGTGTGGGACCATTATACACTATGGAGCATCATGTGTGGCCAATATACAGTATGAAGAATCCTGTGGGGCCATTATACAGTATGGAGCATCATATGGGGCCATTATACTGTATGCAGCATCATTTGGGGCCATTATACAGTATGGAGCACTGTGTGGCCATTATACGGTATGGAGCGTCATGTGGGGTGATTTTACAGTATGGAGCATCATTTGGACCCATTATACAGTATTGAGCATCATGTGGGACCATTATACACCATGGAGCATCATGTGTGGCCATTATACAGTATGTAGCATCATGTGTGGCCATTATACAGTATGGAGCACTGTGTGGCCATCATACAGTATGGAGCATCACGTGTGGCCATTATACAGTATGGAGCATCATGTGTGGCCATTATACAGTATGGAGCACTGTGTGGCCATTATACAGTATGGAGCATCATGTGTGGCCATTATACAGTATGGAGCACTATGTGTGGCCATTATGCAGTATGGAGCACTATATGTGGCCATTATACAGTATGGAGCACTATGTGTGGCCTTTTTACAGTATTGAGCATCATGTGGGGTCATTATACAGTATGGAGCACTGTGTGGCCATTATACAGCATGGAGCAATGTGTGGCCATATTTTTTGTTTTTAATTATTGTTTATGAAACAGTGTGATCAACAGTGCTAAATGGGTGTGGTTGGGGCGTGGATATGGATGTGACTAGTTGTGGAATGGGTGTGGTCAGAGGCATGGCCCAAAAACTGCCGTGAGGCGCGAAGCGCGCTGCAAACTTTGCCTTCTTTAAAAGTTCGGAGGTATGTATACATGAGGACCGCTGTAGTGTGCACCCTATACCTGAGGACCACTGTAGTGTGAACACTATACATAAGGACCACTGCAGTGTGCACCCTATACCTGAGGACCATTGTAGTGTGCACAATGTACATGAGGACCACTGTAGTGTAAACACTATACCAGAGGACCACTGTAGTGTGAACACTACACCAGAGGACCACTGTAGTGTGAACACTATACCTGAGGACCACTGTAGTGTGAATATTATACCTGAGGACCACTGTAATGGGAACACTATATCAGAGGGCCTCTGTAGTGTGTACAATATACATGAGGACCACTGTAGTGTGAACACTATACCTGAGGACCACTGTAGTGTGAACACTATACACGAGGACCACTGTAGTGTGAATACTATACCTGAGGATCACTGTAGTGTGAACACTATACCTGAGGACCACTGTAGTGTGAATACTATACCTGAGGACCACTGTAGTGTGAACACTATACACGAGGACCACTGTAGTGTGAATACTATACCTGAGGACCACTGTAGTGTGAATACTATACCTGAGGACCACTGTAGTGTGAACACTATACCTGAGGACCACTGTAGTGTGAACACTATACCTGAGGACCACTGTAGTGTGAACACTATACCTGAGGACCACTGTAGTGTGAACACTATACACGAGGACCACTGTAGTGTGAACACTATACCTGAGGACCACTGTAGTGTGAACACTATACCTGAGGACCACTGTAGTGTGAACACTATAACTGAGGACTACTGTAGTGTGAACACTATACCTGAGGACCACTGTAGTGTGAACACTATGCACGATGACCACTGTAGTGTGAACACTATACCTGAGGACCACTGTAGTGTGAACACTATAACTGAGGACTACTGTAGTGTGAACACTATACCTGAGGACTACCGTAGTGTGTACAATATACATGAGGACCATGTAATCTAGCCTGTAGTATATACATGCCACAGTTGTGTGTCAAGACGTAGCTAAAGAATAGTAAGGTACTTTACTTGGATAATAAAATTGCTTTACACTACATCAATATTGGACTGTAGCAATTGATCGATCGATGGATCTGAGACAGTTTGGTTCCTTTCCATCAATCACTGAGTCCTCGCTCTACAAGATACGGGTGGATTTGTGGCTAAGTAGTTATCTGAGATGACATAATGGCACATCAGAGATTAAAGGAGGACATCAAGATATCAAAATGTGAGAGGTGACAGAAGAGAGCTCTGATAACTGAGCTTCACATACCCTTGATCCATTGATGCCTCTGTATCTGCATGAAGCAAGTGGTGATCAGACCAGCTGGGGGAGACAGCTGATAAGTAAAGTACAATCCTGCTGCTTCTCAGCTGTCCCACCTGCTGGCATGTGTTACGTGGCAGGCAGGAATCCTTTGGTGCCCCAACTACTTCCGCCAGTTCATCAATTACTGGCATTCGAGGAGTGCCTAACGTAGAGATGATCCCGGGAGACCACTTGTACAAGACATGTCTCGCTCAGTGCCAGGAAAATTTATAAGATCATTTACGTTTCCGATAGAACTGTGGACAATCAGAAAGACAGCTTAATGAGACACCACACAAAGACTGGCCTGTAATGTGTGGAGATGTGTGCAGGGCCTCAGTATCACTGCTCATGTCGCACCATCACAGTCTTAGCTTAGAGAACATACTCCATGCAACACGGTCACTCAGAAAATAGTGATGCCCAAGCCAAGCGTAGACATCCCATATGTGCAGCTGTACAAGAGCTCTGCAGCCAAAGGGTAAAAATTAGCTACCTACTATCAAAACCACCCTTTTAAAGAGCAATCCATATACTGCTCTCACCTGTTACTTGCTAAAAAATAATTGCATTAAATAATTTATAAAAATCCTGGAGCTCCCCTGATCCAGACTCTGTTTTCCGTTTTGAACTGTGTCACTCCTTTGCAGGAATATTATCATTTGTTTCTTCTGGAGAGCAGTATGTGAAATCTCTGTTTTGCAGAACAACTGGGTGTGTCTTAAGAGTATTTTCTGCACGCGCTTCCACACCTCCCTCCCAGAAGCTGCCAACAACAGCTCATCTAGCAGTCTACCAGACTCGGACACTGCTGAGCTGTGATTGGCAGTGTCTCCGAGGGAAGGGTGAAAGAACTTGATCCCAGAGAAGCCTCTGAAGAAACACCCACTTGTCTGTAAATCAGAGATTTCACATGCTGTGCTCCAGAAGAAAATAAATATCAATATCTCTGCAATAGATTAACAGAAAAAGGAAAAGAGCTGCAGAATCTGCTTATGGACGGTCTATTTGAGGCAAAACAAAACATGATTCAGCAAACCAGTTCACCTTCTTCAATTGCTCTGTGGTCCATTTCTTATGATCTACTTCCCATTATATACATTTTTGGCAGTTGATAGGGTTCAACATAAACATTCTGGACTAGTCTAAGGATAAGCAAGCTACCAATCTCTGATCCTTGTGGCTCTTGCACTCTACATCGAGCCTGCTGAGCTCAATGATTGGCTGCTGTGCTATTAATATGACGTCACCACTGCAGGTGAACAGAGACTGGAGCAGCAGTGGAGAGGCAGTACTGGACCCAGGGGGAGTAAATAAAGCTCAGTTTTATGGGTTAAGTTAAATCAAAGAGTACAACACCTTTTAAATTGCCATTGTTCATTGCAAACAGCAGAAAGTTTGTATATTTTAACCTAATTTGTTGTCACATGCAGACTAGACAATACAAGTGGGTTGAGTAAAGCCGATCACGTCTAGTCGGGATGTGCCAGGAAATATGCATATTGCTACTGGTGCAAGTGACAGTGCACAGAGCATGTGCTGTGAGGATTTACAAGTCTGCAGACACATAGAGTGACTGCAAACATGTACCCAAGGCCTGGACAAACCCTTTCATTTCCATGTGGTTTTGTGGGTAAAAATTATTTTTTATGTCATCCTCTTCTGTCAGATAGCTATATGTGTTGCGAAGCTGCCCCGTTTTTGAGTTGTTCTATTTCTTGGAAACCTGCTGATAATCCCTATTATTGTAGGTTTTCCAAATTTCTTAAAACAGATGATTTAGTAGACAGGTGATGGCATGTATTTACTGAGGTCTACACATTTCGGTGTTCTGATGCTGTAATTCAACAGATGGATATAAAGAGAAGCCAAAGGGACAGAGGAGCAAACTGTCAGGTACAGTAAGAGCCCAGCAGAAATCTTTTCATGCCCTGTAGGATCATTCTCTGACACATCACGACCACCTGGCTCCTGTGAGTCAAGGCTCCAGAAAAATAGCCTCCCTCTGTGCTCCCAGACAGGAATCAAAGCTGGGGATGAGCAGGGGTGTTTACACAGACAGCAGAGGTGCTAATTGATTCAGGACAGGCCAACTAATGGAGGAATCCCACTATTTATACACTGCGGAGGCAAATAGTGCCCACCTATGGGGTATAGCTAATCATCTCACATCTCTGCATGTAGGGAGATCTAAGAACTTTTTTTTTGCTTTTACTGCCATGCCAGGAGATTACTGTGAAGACTGAAAGCAGCAGGCATTCACCACAGCAAATGTGGATATTTCAGCTCATACTGCCCCAATTTACCCAATAAACGGGCAATTGCGTCACTTTTGTCCAAGTACAAAAAATTATCCACAAAAGATGTCCAACTAGTTGACAAATCTCAAAAAGGATTTCCCGAAGGAAATGTTACCTTGGTCTACAAGAAGAGGGTGGTCAGAATACTGTTCACCGGGTGTAGACCTATGCTATGATGTAGAAGGAAACAAGAGGTGAATGAGCCTGTTGAGTTCAGGTCAGGAGACCTTTGCTTGGTCTTGGACATCCTGGTCTTTACTTGGATCGTGAGTGACAGATGTGTGAAACCAGCCCAAAGGTCCCCATACACTTTCGATTAATGTCAGCTGCAGCCGCCGATATTTGCAAGTTCAGCCGCCAGTCTAATGTGTACGTGGGCACCGGACGATTGATCATCGGGAGAGATGTCAATCAGACATGTCTGATTTTGGACTGCCGATCTCATTGTTCTCCCTGAGATAATTCGCCGGCTGATGTGTCATACGACAACATTCTTATAGAGGACACATGAGTGCTCGGTCGAGTGATTGCTCCTGTGCATGGGAGAGTCAGCTCAGATGGCTGTGAGCTGAATGATCGGCAAAAGCATAGTCTGCCATCAGCCATCTAATAAGTATGGTCAGCTTAATTATGTGTGAACACATTAAAGATGTGCAACAGATTTTTCTGCAACAAAAATCATGCAACAAAAATCAGAGTGTTGGCAGGAAACACACTCCATAAAATACACAAGTTTTTAATATATTTTTATATTTGATATATTTTTACTTGGGTTTTTTTTTTCATTCATTTGAATGGGTCAAAAATGCTGAAAGAATTGAAGGGTTTGAAAAACACACTTTAATTATTTAAATCTGCAAAGAAAAAATTGACAGCATGTTCAGAAATCTCATTCACTTTGATGGTTTTGTAAAATGCTGCATTTTTTTTTGCATGGAACAAAAGTGGAAAAACACAACATGTGAACAGGCCCTAAGGTGCAAAATTCAGCCATTCAGTACCCAGATCCTCACGGATTAGTTGCAAGAGCACCAAAATAGTGCTGTCTACAGATGAGTCCCTGGTTTGGTTGGTATGAGCTATTTTATACAGTCATTGTTCTTTAAGACAACACATTGTGACTAATAACTGTCTCCTGTAATAATCCAGAGATTGTCTCTTTAGTTTCCTGTATTTTGCAAATTGTGTTGAAGAACTGTCTGATTTTGGAGCATTATTCTGCTATGTCATTGTAAGGTTTAGACCGGGGTCACACTGGCGACTTAAACGGACGAGTGCAATGCGATAAAAAATCGCATTGCACTCGGACCAATGTTAAAGTATGGGGCAGCTCCCAGCAGCCGATTTTTTTGTCAGCTGTTTTCCTTGGTCCGAGACAATCGCAGCATGCTGTGATTGTCACGGAAACTCGTCCGTCTCTCGGCTCACTCGCACCCATATACGCCTATGGGTGCAAGTGAGACAACGCACATCATTCGGATATCATCCGAGTGATGTGCATTAAACGCTTACCCCGGCAATGGAGGAGATGGAGAAATTAGTTTCTCCGCCTCCTCCGCAGCTGTGCTCCGATCCTCTCTCTGCGAGAGGCTCGGAGCACAGACGCATGACACTCGGCTCCTGCTCGCAGCAGAGCAGGAGCCGAGGGTCATTAGCATATCGCATCCGATGATCTCGCATCGGATGCAATACGCTAGTGTTACCCCGGCCTTACACTGAATATTGTCCACTCTCTGATCCATGATCTTATTTGGTAGAAAAATGTGCAGTGAGAAGTCTCGATAAACATGACCTGCGAGGGTTAGTGCCCATAGGTCCTGTCTGCTGCAGATCTTCGGTAGGGGAGTTGTCCTAGAGATAAAACTGCTGCAAATTATGTTGCAGATTTGTTGCCCAGTTCCCCCCATCCACGGCATAAACTAGCATGGTTTTCTCTGCATTGTGTGCATGCAATTTCTTCAAATCTCATTCATGCCACCGGCTAGGTTCACACTTATACAGTGTTTTATGCCGAGAACTCTGTCGGGGTTTCTGTCAGAATACTCCAAAATCTGTGATCCGACAGGATCCACTCACTTTAGTCACCGTAAACACTGTATAACTGTATAACCTCTGTCCAGGCAAGACGAATTCTGCCAGAATCAAGACCAGACCATGTCTACGGCAAGGGCAGACATATCATTAGCGCAACATGGGCCCAAGAGGTAAGCAAAGGGGCCCACTTTAACCTTCATATCAGCAAGCAGGTTCTGTCACAGAAACAAAGAGGGGTCCTTATACTGTTCTTGCAGCGGGGCCCTCTTCCGTCTGTGTCCACCATTGGTCCATAGTGACTTTATCGGCTTAAGTCAAGTGAACAGCTCAGTTAAAGTTCTTATTGGAATACAGTTCTTTTCAGGATTCCGATCTAAACCCAAACATAGAGATCAGCACAGAGCACTCCATAAGTGTGAACCTGGCCTTATGGGCAAAAAATCTGCTTCATATCCACTCTGTTGGCACATAAACCTACAGATAAGTGGTTCAGTGTGGCTATAATGACATGCAGCTTGGAGATGTGCACATATCAGACCATAAAAAGAGACACCCAATGGCGGACACAAACAGAAGGCCCCTGTGGTAGAACAATATATGAGCCCTTTTCAGTCCAATAGCTCATTATAATGCACAATTCCACCTACATTTGAGGTGATAGTGGCCCCATTACCTTTTGGGTTCATTTACTGCTGCACAGGTTGCATCAATGGTATATCCGTCCCTGGAGACACCAGATATATTATTTATGCCCATGAAATAGTCCCAGGGCCACACAGGGAGATGAATTACCTCACCTGGTGGTAAAAGGCAAGTAATTGTCTGGATGCACGTTTTGTAATATATAGGTTGCCAGGAACAATAAAAACTACAATGGATGTGTGTGATTGTTGCTATAATTACCTCCATATTTGTGGCTTTTTGCCTTCTGGAGAATGCCAGCAAATAATCTAGAACAATTGGTCAGCTTGGCATTGCCAAATTCACATCGACAAGAAATATTTTTTTATTCTTACATTTTCTTGTGCCTCGGCCAATTCTGAGAGTCAGAGGAGCAGCCGCAATCCTGCATACAGACAGTGGGGTCTTCACCCTTATTCGGAGAGGTTTTGACGCACTGCAGTCAGTACAACCACCAGACTAGTGGCTCCATTACTGGAAAACTAAATAGAATATGGTCTACCCAACCATTGCCATAGAATATAGCCAGTAACATCAGCGACTGATCCTATACAAAATAAACGTGCCCGAAAATAGAAGGAATTAAGTAAAATGTTCAAATCTGCAAGTTCTCCGACAAAATCAGGGGTTCAAGCATAAGGAGAACCCAGAGGGGTGAGAAATTAGGTGCGGAATCTGAGTTGTTCAAAAACCGTTGCTCAGGAAGTGAAGGGTCCAAATGAATTTTATTGCTATTATTACCCGGCATGAGATGCTCTGCCACATATTGAATGTAATGTTCAGAGATACAATGCTCTGCAGCTTACGCCGGAGATCAGTACATTTTTTGTCTATATCGTATGGCTATAGTAACTATTAGACCATGCTTTGCAAAAAAGAAAAAAAAGAGCATGAACTGCACATCCCAAAATCATGCGTTGATCTAAAGCCGCTAGGCAAAAATTTATATAACAGAATATGAGGTTTTCAGTTTAACATTCTGATCAGACTGTATGAAGCCCACTGCCACTTCACGGCAAACCTCGTAGTGGGTCCTATCGCCCTAACGGAGCGGAGCTGTGCGGCGCCCACCGCCTCATAATAACTATTAGCCTACATTCCCACAATGAGATTTTTGGTGAGTTTTTGATGTTGCAGATTTTCTGCACCCATTAAGTAAAATTGGTTACTTAAATTTTTTCAAAAATACGCATTGAAAAAAACTCACCAAAAACTCATTGTGGGAATGAAGTGAGAAAGGGGACTTTAGAGATTTACTATAAGGACAAAGCTCTATTTATTCTGTCCATTCACACTAATATAACAAGCTCTTATTGGCAGGTAGAGCATTAAGAGCCACTTGACAAAGGAAGTATTAATTAGTGGCTCATCTTGATGTTTATATAAAGGTGCGGACACACCTCTGTGTACAGGTGACTGATGCTGATCCGCAGCCCGACACATAGGTGATAAGAGAAGATCTTACTGCTTCACAGGTAGCGTCCAGAGCTGCCACCATCTACTTAACAGGAAATTATACAAAAAGGAGGCATAAAAGTCACCTGCGAACTCCCTACAAGG
The DNA here is from genome assembly GCF_032444005.1 of Ranitomeya imitator. Taxonomy (NCBI): domain Eukaryota; kingdom Metazoa; phylum Chordata; class Amphibia; order Anura; family Dendrobatidae; genus Ranitomeya; species Ranitomeya imitator. Next base: position 428,318,705 of record NC_091283.1, read on the forward strand.
AACTTCAACCAAAAACACCATAGGAGGCTCGTCTGTTTCCGTGAGATGTAATTACCTCATCCTATATAGAAAAAAAACTATAAACCCTTCCATGCAAAACAATATAGATTTAATTCTTGAGTGATGATTTGTGGTTATGTTTTATCTGGGAGAACTAAGGCTATTTATAACAGAACTTGGCATGAACATTAATGCAAACACCCTCCCTCCCCAATCCCCTCATATAAAACTGATGTGTTCTGTAGCCAGAGGTTTTAGTTTTTTTTTATTTCCATGGATTTTTATTAACATTCTCCTCTCATTCCATATGGTGAAATAAGACGTTAACATTCAGCGGCAGGAAGGGCTGTTCACATTGTATCAGTGCATGTTCACATGGCGTGTGGCAATGGATTCCGCCAGGCACATTGGTCCTGCGCACTTTTTTTACATTAATAATGCCAGGATAATAGATAAAAAGGGATAACCGGGGAAGACAAGTGGCTAAACAAAGAAGTAAGACAGGCAATTAACAGTAAAAAGAAAGCATTTGCACTACTAAAGCAGGATGGCACCATTGAAGCTCTAAAAAACTATAGGGAGAAAAATACTTTATCTAAAAAACTAATTAAAGCTGCCAAAAAGGAAACAGAGAAGCACATTGCTAAGGAGAGTAAAACTAATCCCAAACTGTTCTTCAACTATATCAATAGTAAAAGAATAAAAACTGAAAATGTAGGCCCCTTAAAAAATAGTGAGGAATGGTTGTAGATGACGAGGAAAAAGCTAACATATTAAACACCTTCTTCTCCACGGTATTCACGGTGGAAAATGAAATGCTAGGTGAAATCCCAAGAAACAATGAAAACCCTATATTAAGGGTCACCAATCTAACCCAAGAAGAGGTGCGAAACCGGCTAAATAAGATTAAAATAGATAAATCTCCGGGTCCGGATGGCATACACCCACGAGTACTAAGAGAACTAAGTAATGTAATAGATAAACCATTATTTCTTATTTTTAGTGACTCTATAGCGACAGGGTCTGTTCCGCAGGACTGGCGCATAGCAAATGTGGTGCCAATATTCAAAAAGGGCTCTAAAAGTGAACCTGGAAATTATAGGCCAGTAAGTCTAACCTCTATTGTTGGTAAAATATTTGAAGGGTTTCTGAGGGATGTTATTCTGGATTATCTCAATGAGAATAACTGTTTAACTCCATATCAGCATGGGTTTATGAGAAATCGCTCCTGTCAAACCAATCTAATCAGTTTTTATGAAGAGGTAAGCTATAGGCTGGACCACGGTGAGTCATTGGACGTGGTATATCTCGATTTTTCCAAAGCGTTTGATACCGTGCCGCACAAGAGGTTGGTACACAAAATGAGAATGCTTGGTCTGGGGGAAAATGTGTGTAAATGGGTTAGTAACTGGCTTAGTGATAGAAAGCAGAGGGTGGTTATAAATGGTATAGTCTCTAACTGGGTCGCTGTGACCAGTGGGGTACCGCAGGGGTCAGTATTGGGACCTGTTCTCTTCAACATATTCATTAATGATCTGGTAGAAGGTTTACACAGTAAAATATCGATATTTGCAGATGATACAAAACTATGTAAAGCAGTTAATACAAGAGAAGATAGTATTCTGCTACAGATGGATCTGGATAAGTTGGAAACTTGGGCTGAAAGGTGGCAGATGAGGTTTAACAATGATAAATGTAAGGTTATACACATGGGAAGAGGGAATCAATATCACCATTACACACTGAACGGGAAACCACTGGGTAAATCTGACAGGGAGAAGGACTTGGGGATCCTGGTTAATGATAAACTTACCTGGAGCAGCCAGTGCCAGGCAGCAGCTGCCAAGGCAAACAGGATCATGGGGTGCATTAAAAGAGGTCTGGATACACATGATGAGAGCATTATACTGCCTCTGTACAAATCCCTAGTTAGACCGCACATGGAGTACTGTGTCCAGTTTTGGGCACCGGTGCTCAGGAAGGATATAATGGAACTAGAGAGAGTACAAAGGAGGGCAACAAAATTAATAAAGGGGATGGGAGAACTACAATACCCAGATAGATTAGCGAAATTAGGATTATTTAGTCTAGAAAAAAGACGACTGAGGGGCGATCTAATAACCATGTATAAGTATATAAGGGGACAATACAAATATCTCGCTGAGGATCTGTTTGTACCAAGGAAGGTGACGGGCACAAGGGGGCATTCTTTGCGTCTGGAGGAGAGAAGGTTTTTCCACCAACATAGAAGAGGATTCTTTACTGTTAGGGCAGTGAGAATCTGGAATTGCTTGCCTGAGGAGGTGGTGATGGCGAACTCAGTCGAGGGGTTCAAGAGAGGCCTGGATGTCTTCCTGGAGCAGAAAAATATTGTATCATACAATTATTAGGTTCTGTAGAAGGACGTAGATCTGGGGATTTATTATGATGGAATATAGGCTGAACTGGATGGACAAATGTCTTTTTTCGGCCTTACTAACTATGTTACTATGATACTATGTAACTTAGTGATGACGAAGCCCTTTTATCCCTTTCGGAAAATGAAGTGGCAGGTTGGACGTCCATCTGCTGCTCCATTCCTCCCCTATGGGGCTGCATGAAAAAGCCGAGAGCAGTGTTCGATGGCCCCATAGGAAATCAGTGGAGCGGAAGGAGACCATCCATTCTAAGGGTGGGATCTCACAATTGTTTTCTTCAGATCCAAGAAAAACGGTCCGATTATTCTGATCAGACTAGAATTAATGTTCGATGAGAGAAGCATCAGTCTTTCTCAGACAGAGAGAAAAAAGTTAATTCTGTCACTCTGTGAAAATCGGGCTGTCATCTTGCACTAGATTTGCATTGTCGATTATGATTCAACACTCGGATCAAAATCAGACCTGTCTACAATTTTTTCAGCAAATCACTCGGTCCGAGAAAAAAATTACATATATGCACAGCCTCATGGAATATTATAGGAATGAGTGCTATCTGAGAAAACCATGGATAGCAGTCAGAAGACTGTAACTTATTTACAGCAGGAAACATCGGTACTTTATAAATATTATTACCATTATGGAAAATTCTATAAGTGAGATCTCATCTCCTTTGGGGCTCATTCAGCTGTTCATTCTTCTTGTACATTTACTATCTGAGCGCAGTCCATTTTTCACTGTCTGCCAGATAGGAGAAGGTGGAGAAACTTTTTTTTTTTCTTATCAGTGAAAAAAAATTATTAAACTCTGACCCAAATCTGATGAAACGCTGATGAAACTCAGTCCGTTTTTCTCGCAGGTCAGTGAGGCCGTACATGGAAGCATTTATTGCGAATCACAAGTAGCACACTCACTTACCGTATATCATCTGAAAATCACAACCCCATATACAACCCCTGGCAAAAATTATGGAATCACCGGCCTTGGAGGATATTCATTCAGTTGTTTAATTTTGTAGAAAAAAAAGCAGATCACAGACATGGCACAGAACTACAGTCATTTCAAATGGCAACTTTCTGGCTTTAAGAAATACTAAAAGAAATCAAGAACAAAAAATGTGGTAGTCACTAGTAATGGTTACTTTTTTTAACCAAGCATAGGGGAAAAATTATGGAATCACTCAATTCTGAGGAAAAAATTATGGAATCACACTGTAAATTTTCATACCCAAAAATAACACCTGCATCAAATTAGATCTGCTCGTTAGTCTGCATCTAAAAAGGAGTGATCACACCTTGGAGAACTGTTGCACCAAGTGGACTGACATGAATCATGGCTCCAACACGAGAGATGTCAATTGAAACAAAGAAGAGGATTATCAAACTGTTAGAAGAGGGTAAATCATCACACAATGTTGCAAAAGATGTTGGTTGTTCACAGTCAGCTGTGTCTAAAATCTGGACCAAATACAAACAAAATGGGAAGGTTGTTAAAGGCAAACATACTGGTAGACCAAGGAAGACATCAAAGCGTCAAGACCGAAATCTTAAAAGGAACCTGTCACCCCCCAGACGTTTTTAACTAAAAACTAAAAGAGCCACCTTGTGCAAAATTGCCTTGTGCAGGCATGTACTATGGAGGACAGAGAATGAACTTCAATCCAATATTGCAGCCAGCGGGTAAGGAAAGGGTGAATCAAACACCCGAAAACCCCGCCCCTATGGCTGAAGATTGTTCCCTCCAAATTCAGGTGACAGAGTCCCTTTAAGTCCATGTCTCAGTGATTTGCAAGCTGTTATAAAAGCCAGAGGTGGTGCAATAAAATACTAGTGATGTTTTGGAGTGTTTTTTTTGTTTGTTTGTTTTTCATGATTCCACAATTTTTTCCTCAGAATTGAGTGATTCCATAATTTTGCTTGGTTAAAAAAGTAACCATTAATTACTATCACATTTTTTGTTCTTGATTTCTTTTAGTGTTTCTTAAAACCAGAAAGTTGCCATTTGAAATGACTTTAGTTTTGTGCCATGTCTGTGATCTGCTTTTTTTCTACAAAATTAAACAACTGAATGAACATCCTCCAAGGCCGGTGATTCCATAATTTTTGCCAGGGATTGTATATGCTGCCAGAGTACATAGAAAAGTAATAAACTGCATAGGAAAATAAATGTATTTCCCAAATTACAGAGGGGAATCCCAGGCCAAGTTTTATCAGGCCTCCTTTACATGGAGGAGTCTTACACATGCTGTGTTGCCGCCATCCGTCAGCGCTTATCTTTCAATGTGTACAATTCCAGGATCCCACCACTTGTCAGACTACACGGTAGCTTGTAAAGGCAGAACACATAAAGTCCCAACATGTGTCACTTTATACGGTTCTAACTTTGGAAAGCTTCAACATATCAAAGTGATTGTTTTTTTGTGGTACATTGCATTTTATGTTATTTGCAAATGTATCTCCCCAAAAAATAGTGAATCACAGAGCAGAATATAAAATATATATTTTTTATTAAGAGTAAACACAGATAATAATATTTAAAATTCATAACAAGAACAAAGTAACAAATAATTTAATATTAACAGGGGTAGTGACACCGATGACCAATGCTCAACAAAGTATATTGTATACTGTACCAAAAAAGGTGTATCCCAAGTATATTCAGACAAATAAACCCATGGGGCTAGGGGAGATAAAGTTTGACATGCAAAAAGATAAAGTGGTGGCCTATATAAATACGCAAGTGCAGCTGCTACAAGTAGCTAATATATAGCATCAATCAGTATGCTCATAATAAATAGAACCAACACATCATACAAAGGTATTATCAATAGTAAACAAGAATCCCCAACATCCACTAAAGGTACCGTCACACTTAGCGACGCTGCAGCGATACTGACAACGATCCGGATCGCTGCAGCGTTGCTGTTTGGTCAGTGGCGTAGGAAGGGGGGTGCGGGGGGGGCGGTCCGCCCCGGGCGGCACAATGCTGGGGGCGGCCGGCGCTGCAGGAGAAGAAGATAAAAAAAAAAAAAAAAAAGACGCCCCTTTAAATCTTCGGGCGGCGCCGTCCGCCGCCGCCACGACCAGGGCCAGCTCCCCCCACCACCGGGTCCCGCCCCCGCCCCCGCCCCCCGCTCTAATACTCACCTCTCCTGGTTCCTGCGGCTTCAGCGTCCTCTGACTCTGCGACGTCTCAGAGCAGAGGGCGCGATGACGTCACTACTGTGCGCGCCGCTCTGCCTCTCTGTCCTGAGCGTCGCAGAGCCGGAGAGACGCTGACTGCACCGGACCTGCGCTGGGAACGGGAGAGGTGAGGATTTTACTTTTTTTTTTTTTTCTTTATTTCTGACTGTCTGGGGCTGGGGCAATGCTGGAGACCATGGGGCAGAATGCTGGACACACTGGGGCAATACAGGAGACCATGGGGCAGATTGCTGGACACACTGGGGCAATACAGGAGACTATGGGGCAGATTGCTGGACACACTGGGGCAATACAGGAGACCATGGGGCAGATTGCTGGACACACTGGGGCAATACAGGAGACCATGGGGCAGATTGCTGGACACACTGGGGCAATACAGGAGACTATGGGGCAGATTGCTGGACACACTGGGGCAATACTGGAGACCATGGGGCAGAATGCTGGACACACTGGGGCAATACTGGAGACCATGGGGCAGAATGCTGGACACACTGGGGCAATACTGGAGACCATGGGGCAGAATGCTGGACACACTGGGGCAATACTGGAGACCATGGGGCAGAATGCTGGACACACTGGGGCAGTACAGGAGACTATGGGGCAGAATGCTGGACACACTGAATACTGGAGACCATGGGGCAGATCTCAGGACACATTGAGGCAATGCTGGAGACCCTGGGGCAGACTTCTGGACATACTGGGGCAATACTGGAGACCATGGGGCAGATTGCTGGACACACCGGGGCAATACTGGAGACCATGGGGCAGAATGCTGGACACACTGGGGCAATACAGGAGACCATGGGGCAGATTGCTGGACACACTGGGGCAATACTGGAGACCATGGGGCAGAATGCTGGACACACTGGGGCAGTACAGGAGACTATGGGGCAGAATGCTGGACACACTGGGGCAATACTGGAGACCCTGGGGCAGATTGCTGGACACACTGGGGCAATACTGGAGACCCTGGGGCAGATTTCTGGACACATTGAGGCAATGCTGGAGACCCTGGGGCAGACTTCTGGACACACTGGGGCAATGCTGGACACTGGGGCAGATTGCTGGACACACTGGGGGTAATATACTGGACACACTGGGGCAATGCTGGACACTGGGGGTAATATGCTGGACACACTGGGGCAGACTGCTGGACACACTGGGGAAAGGCTGGACACTGGGGCAGATTGCTGGACACACTGAGGGCAGATTGCTGGACACACTGGGGGTAATATGCTGGACATACTGGGGCAGATTGCTGGACACACTGGGGGTAATATGCTGGACACACTGGGGCAGATTGCTGGACAACATGGGGGTAATATGCTGGACACACTGGGGCAGATTGCTGGACAACATGGGGGTAATATGCTGGACACACTGGGGGCAGGACTTGAGGCATGGGCAGAATGTAGATACGGGGCATGATTGGAGACACGGGGCAGGATTGGATCATGGGGCAGGACGGATACGATGGAGGCTGGTGGGGCAGGATGGGGAGATCATATGGGGTAGAATGGATACTCATGAGGGCAGGATACGACAACATATGGCTGGAGCCAGGAATGAGATAAACGGGGCCAGGGTGGGGAATATTATTACCATAGGGGATAATTAAGGGATATTGTTACTGCAGTGATGTATTTATTTTATTTTTTGAGTATACTGTTTTAAATGGGGGGGCGGTCCTGTTACTGTGCAGAGTGACACTATATCACCTTTTTTTCTTCATGTGGTGTAATGTAGAAGTTGTGAAAAATTAAGTAATGTGTTCTGCAAGCGGAGCTCGAGATAACTGTGTTATTTCCTGCAGAAACGAGTCCTGGCTGGAAGGAATGATGGCGGTCTGTGCTGGATGAAAGATGAAGGACTTCACCTAGAGACGTCACTGGTGAGTCAGTGTTACCTATACACTGACACTATACACTGTATACTATATAGAGGTCCTGTGTATAATGTCACCAGTGATCTCTGTATTACCTCTACACAGACACTGCATACTAAGTACAGATCTCCTGTGAATACTGGCACTTATGGTGATAGTATTGTGGTTTTTTTTTTATTACTGATCAGTATTGTAGTATTCAGTCACTATGTGGTGGTAATATGTGGTCTGGAAATGGTGCGGTGGTATTTGTCCCTTGTATGTAGTATTATTCGGTCACTATGTGGCCTGGTCATGGTGTGGTGGTATTAAGTCACAGGTGTGGCATGTGGGGGTGACACCATTAGGCCCAGTTTAAGTTCTACAAAACAGGAAAACCATTTTTGGTAACCTTTGTGTGTATTGAGCTGGGGGGGGGGATGGAGGGGGGGGTGCGCCAAACTCGGGAACAGCCCCGGGCGGCAAAAGCTCTAGCTACGCCTCTGTGTTTGGTCGCTGGAGAGCTGTCACACAGACCGCTCTCCAGCGACCAACGATGCCGGTAACCAGGGTAAACATTGGGTAACTAAGCGCAGGGCCGCGCTTAGTAACCCGATGTTTACCCTGGTTACCATCCTAAAAGTAAAAAAAAACAAACACTACATACTTACCTACCGCTGTCTGTCCCCGGCGCTCTGCTTCTCTGCTCTCCTCCTGCACTGGCTGTGAGCACAGCGGCCGGAAAGCAGAGCGGTGACGTCACCGCTCTGCTTTCCGGCTGACAGACGCTCACAGCCAGTACAGGAGGAGTGCAGAGCACAGCGCTGGAGGACAGACAGCGGTAGGTAAGTATGTAGTGTTTTTTTTTTTTTTTTTACTTTTAGGATGGTAACCAGGGTAAACATCGGGTTACTAAGCGCGGCCCTGCGCTTAGTTACCCGATGTTTACCCTGGTTACCAGTGAAGACATCGCTGAATCGGTGTCACACACGCCGATTCAGTGATGTCTGCGGGGAGTCCAGCGACCAAATAAAGTTCTGGACTTTCTTCCCCGACCAGCGACAGCACAGCAGGGGCCTGATCGCTGCTGCCTGTCACACTGGACGATATCGCTAGCGAGGACGCTGCAACGTCACGGATCGCTAGCGACATCGTCTAGTGTGACGGTACCTTATGGGTGTACCTGCAAGTATTACATAGTACTGGAAAATAATGGAGGTAATACCAACCTAAATGCTGAGCATTTGCAAATGTAGTTTGATATGTTTTTTGTTTATTTATAAAAATATTTCAATTTTTATGAAACCTTAAAAAATGAAAAAAAGTTTTATTATTTTTTTATACCTATAAGGCTGGAGTCACACTAGCGAGTTTTACGTACGTAAGAGCGCCGAAAATACGTCCGTAAAACCCGCAAAACAAACGGCACAATTATTCTCAATGGGTCTGCTCCTATCAGCCGTATATAACGGATCCGTATTATACGGCTTTCTACGGCCGTAACAAATCGCAGGTTGCTGCGATTGTCAGCGTATTGCTTGAAAAATACGCCCATGAAAGTATATGGGGGAGCGTAAAATGCGGAATGCATAAGGACCATGCGTGTGACTTGCGAGAAATACACTACTCACTGGCAGATGTCCGGAAATGTCCAAAGGCTCAATCAGGCAGGTGAGACATGCTAATTAGCAGAAAAAGCCAGACAGTGAACCCGGAAGTCTGCTGCACGCCTCCACGGAGTGAGATCTTCAAGATGGCACACATCATAAATGTTGATCTCCTCATCATCTTGGTGCAAGAAAGGCCTGTTATCTGGGATCAGAGGGATCCCAACTATGCCAACAGGGCACAAAAAGAGGCAGCATGGAGGAGTGTGTGTGGGTCAGTCTTCCCAAATTATGAGCAGCAGCCACGTGCGGCACAGCGGCAAATAAGTAAGTACACCCATGTTTGAAATTTAATGTTCTTGTTAAACATCAGGACCTTAGTACTTTGATTTTTTTAAATTGATTTTATTAATGAATACCCAAATTAATTTACAGCACACCAGTACGTACATGGTGTAGTATATGATAAACAGATTTCAATAAGGTTTTTAACAGATGTCCCTTACTAACATTGTTTGCAAGTAATTGTTCTTTCTGGGATAAAGGGTAGCGGACTGTGTCCTTGTGGCCTTACTTTAGAATTGTCTTATGTTTGCAAATTAACTAATAAATGTCTTCTATAAATGCATATTCCTATGCCAAAAAAAAAATTGTGTAGTCAATTACACCTTGTGAGACCACTCTGCATAATAGCCTAATCAATGTGTGTAATATTTGTTGTTTCAGTGGGTGATGTTACAACCCGATGGAGGAGCATCCGCGACCAATATAGGAGGGAGAGGCAGCAGCGGGAGCGGAGTGGGGCAGGCGCACCACCCAAGAAAAAGAAATATATATATTTTGACAGGCTCACTTTTTTGAACCCCAGCATGGACCTCAGGCCGTAAGTACAAACATCACAACCCCTTTTTTAAATTAATAAAACATAAACATTTGTACTCAACAACATTTTTCTTTACAGAACACAGTCCAACCTCACTGACAGGGAGACAGGGTCTGACTCAGAATTGGTCAAAGACCCAGTGGGTGAAGGCGAAGAGGTGGCTAGTCTATCTTCTGCTCCCTCAGGCTCCATCCCTCCAGGATCCTCCTCATCTGGCCAGCCAGCTCCAGCAGAGCCAGAACAACATCAAGAGGCCCCACAGTTGGCATCAGCAGCAGCAGCACCCCCACCACCTAGCCAGGATGACCCTGGAAACAGCAGCAGCCCTACTGTTGCCCTGGAGCGCTCACCACAGGCTGCAGTCTTTTCACAGCGTGCTCGCCGCAGGAGAGAGCTTATCCAAAGCCGGAGAAACGTGGATGCTAGTGTGATGAACTATCTGGCAAGGGTTTGTGAGGATGATGGGGAGGAGGGTTTTACCAGGAGCCTTGCCCGGTACTTAAGGCCAATAGAACGTGGGTTGAGGCTTCGTGTGAGAGGGTGCATTCAGATCCTGATTGATGCATGCACCCCCCCCCAAATAACCCATACCAACTTATGGAATTTATTGAACAGTGGCAGATGTCACCTCAAAATATCCTGCGGCCTCAGAGATTACAAGGCATGCATGCTCATGAGGGATCTGAAGCACCCCCTCCACGTCAGCCAACACCTCAACCACAACCCACACCCAACCCACCATGGCAACCCCAGTACCATATGGCCGGATATCGTCAACCATCCCAATATGGCCACTTGTCCACACCCAGTGCTGGAGGCTGGTCCCAACCTGGGTTTGGACAATATGGCCATTTTGGTTTGGGGTATGATTGCAGGCCATATGGTCAGCAACATTAGAAATCCTTTCCAAAATATGCCAACTGTCCAGCATCATCCCAGGCATATTTTGCCGCCAGCCACTACCACATCCTCACAGGGTACAGGAAAATTGGGCCTACAAAGGCCACCTGATGAGGATCCAGAGCAATCCACATCTCCAACACCTACCTACCAAGACTTGTGATTTTTTATTTTTGTTTTATTTGTTTTTTTTTGTTTTTTTTTCCTTTTTTATTTTTTATCTTTATTTTTTATACAATATACATAGTAACATAGTAACATAGTTAGTAAGGCCGAAAAAAGACATTTGTCCATCCAGTTCAGCCTATATTCCATCATAATAAATCCCCAGATCTACGTCCTTCTACAGAACCTAATTGTATGATACAATATTGTTCTGCTCCAGGAAGACATCCAGGCCTCTCTTGAACCCCTCGACTGAGTTCGCCATCACCACCTCCTCAGGCAAGCAATTCCAGATTCTCACTGCCCTAACAGTAAAGAATCCTCTTCTATGTTGGTGGAAAAACCTTCTCTCCTCCAGACGCAAAGAATGCCCCCTTGTGCCCGTCACCTTCCTTGGTATAAACAGATCCTGAGCGAGATATTTGTATTGTCCCCTTATATACTTATACATGGTTATTAGATCGCCCCTCAGTCGTCTTTTTTCTAGACTAAATAATCCTAATTTCGCTAATCTATCTGGGTATTGTAGTTCTCCCATCCCCTTTATTAATTTTGTTACCCTCCTTTGTACTCTCTCTAGTTCCATTATATCCTTCCTGAGCACCGGTGCCCAAAACTGGACACAGTACTCCATGTGCGGTCTAACTAGGGATTTGTACAGAGGCAGTATAATGCTCTCATCATGTGTATCCAGACCTCTTTTAATGCACCCCATGATCCTGTTTGCCTTGGCAGCTGCTGCCTGGCACTGGCTGCTCCAGGTAAGTTTATCATTAACTAGGATCCCCAAGTCCTTCTCCCTGTCAGATTTACCCAGTGGTTTCCCATTCAGTGTGTAATGGTGACATTGATTCCTTCTTCCCATGTGTATAACCTTACATTTATCATTGTTAAACCTCATCTGCCACCTTTCAGCCCAAGTTTCCAACTTATCCAGATCCATCTGTAGCAGAATACTATCTTCTCTTGTATTAACTGCTTTACATAGTTTTGTATCATCTGCAAATATCGATATTTTACTGTGTAAACCTTCTACCAGATCATTAATGAATATGTTGAAGAGAACAGGTCCCAATACTGACCCCTGCGGTACCCCACTGGTCACAGCGACCCAGTGGGGTTGTTTGTGCTGACATAGCACTTTGTAATGCTGCTGATGTAGTATGCTTATATTGGCCCCCAAAAAAAGGGTAATGAAAAGATTTGTAAAAAAAAAAAAGGTTATGACAAAACAATAACCAACACTCAAATATTGTTTTAAGTTTAAAGTTTTTTGCAAAAAAGCAACATCTGGTTGTGGACAATTCATTATTTCATCACACACACATGATAGGATCATACCCATATGAAAATTTTAGAAATACAAAAGACTGATTTTTGAAAAGGGTAACCAAAAGATTTAATATAGAAAACTAAACATACTAAATTGCATATTCTTGCCAGGGAGTAGCACCTTGAGGACTCATAAAATAATTGGTGAAAACATCCCGAACTTTGAGGCCTCGGCACTCGGACCATGCGAGTACCGTCCAATTTTTGTCCGTAAAAATCACACATGTATCCAAATTCCATGAAATTTCATTAGGACAACCCAGGAAGATCATCATTTGACACAAGTGCTACTATAAATGGGAACGTTGAAGCAAAACACGCCTCCACGGAAAGCAGCAACATGGCACACATAATTAATGTTGAGCTTCTAATATTTATGGTTCAGCAACATCCAGAATTATGGAACACCAGGGATGCGGGCTATATGGACCTGATTAAGGGCCATGCAGCCTGGACCCAAATTTGCAGCAACCTGTTTTCAAATTTTACCACTAGCTCCCAAAAAGTATAGGATGATATACGGTAAATACAGTTAGTATTACCACAAATCTAAATATTAGCAGCACAATATATGTTCTTTCTTTTATTAGTGGCCCTAATGTTTTTGGCCCCAGTCTTAGATCTGCGCTCGTAAGTGTATACCGTGTTTTGTGTTATAATGTTTTTATTAGGATGTATCTTTAAAATTTTAAAATTAATTTTAAAAATCCCTACATTTCAGATCTAAAAAGGGAACGTCATCTAGTTCGGAGGTGGTGGAGGCCAGTGTGTATTCCAAAATGGAGACCGGAGCTTGTAGACAGGACAAGGAGGAGGCCATCATGACCACAAGTCGAAGCAACACCGTGGGCAGCTCCCCACAGCTGTCCATCAGCCTTTGATGCACCCAACGAAGGAGGGCCCCCAACACTAATAATGCAGGAAGAGCCAGCCAGGTCCTTGTGCCAGATGAAGGTGAGATGACCTTCTGTCAGAGCCTGGCACAATATTTTCAGCAGGTGACCTTTAGGTTGAGGCTGAAGACAAGTGCCACTGTCCAAATTGTTCTCAGTTCTGCCACCGCCCCAATCAGTCCAATGGTGGTTTTTGATTTCCTGGAAAAGTGGCAGCTTTCTCAGGAAAACAAAACACAGCCATTGGACCCCAAACAAAGGCAGTCTGCCCAGCCTGTTGCCCTATATCTGCCACCTCCTGTAGCTCACAGCATCCCGTAAGTTCTGCCACCTCCTCCTGTGGTCCACAGCATCCTGACACTTCCGCCACTTCCTCCTGTGGCCCACAGAATTATGGCACTTTCGCTGCCTTCTCCTATAGGCCACAGCATCCCGACACTTCTGCCACCTCCTCCTGTGGCTCACAGCATCCTGGCACTTACGCCACCTTCTCCTGTGGCCCACAGTATCCAGGCACTTCCACACCCTCCTCCTGTAGCCCACAGTATACAGGCCACACCCACAACATCCTGGTCCACATTGTTTGCCTAACCAAATACCATCAGCACCAACTAGGCAGGCAATCTTTAATTTCCCAGGATGGTCTGTGGATAGAACAAACAAAGACCAGCAACTAGCGACTTTGGACCATGGACTTTTTCCACACCCAGTCCCAGCTCTGATTTTAGTTCCCCTCCCTCCTATTATAATGTGTAAATTTAATTGTATATTGTTTGTAATATTGTATTTGATATTTTTTTATTTTGTTGTTTTTGGTGCATGAAAAATATGCCATTTTGGATAAATTTGGTATCTAAATGGTTAATAAATAAAATTTGTTTGAGTTAACCAAGAGGTCCTTTATTTGAACAAAAGACAGACTCCTTTAATGACTCATAATTAACCAAATACACTTACTTATGCCCAATCCACTGAAGCCAATGTCCCTTGTAAAATAATTAAAATAATAAACAACCATATTCCTCACCTGTCCACCGAGAAGATAAAAAATAATTTCTCCCGCGAAGTGTCTAGCTCTGCTACATCTAGATGGCAGGCTGCATTGTTACATGATGTAACTATACAGCCTACCATCCAGCAAAGTCACTGAGCTGTGTGTGCTTGCTGCCTCGCGGTGAACTCCTTTCACCTCACCGACTTCACCGCAAGTGTGAGAAAGTTCTCACTCTTGCAGTGCCGTCAGAAAGATCGAGTTCAGAGCCAATGAACTCAGTTCAATTCAATTACGTCAGCGTGAGCACTGTTAGAACTTTTCCCATGGCGCTCACACTGACGTTATTGAGTTGAACTGAGTTCATTGGCTCTGAACTCCAATGAATTTTCTGATGGCACTGTGAGCATGAGAACTTTCTCACACTCGCGGTGGCGTCAGTAACGTGAAAGGAGCACACCACAAGGCACTGAGTTGAGCAAGCATAAGCAGCTCAGTGTCTCTGCTGGATGGCAGGTTGTATAGTCATATCATACAACAATGCAACCTGTCACCTAGATGTAGTAGAGCTAGATGCACCATGGGACAAAGGTATTATTATCTTCACGTCGGGGACAGGTGAGAAAGATGTTGCTTTTTTGTGTTAATTACAGGAGACATGGGCTTCAATGGATTGGGCGTAAAACAAGTATAAGTGATTTTGGTTCATTTAGAATAAATAAAGGATTCTGTGATATTTGTTCAAATAAAGGACTTTATTCCGGGTGTTATTTTTTGACTTTATGACTCTGGGGTTAGTAATGAGGGTGTCTTATAGACGCCTCTCTATTACTAATTCCTAGGCTTGTTGTCATCTGACAATACAAAAGGTGACATAAACCACAATACTTTCACCCCACTTGCCACCACACCAGGGCAAGTGCGAAGAGTGAGGCTAAGTGTAAGAATTGGCACATCTTATGGACACGCCATTTCTAGGGTGGCTCAGAGCTGATGTTTTTAGTCCCAGAGAGGGCCAATATCCATGGCTCCTTCCTAGGCTATTAATATCAGCCCACAGCTGTCTGCCTAGCCTTTACTGGTTATTAATTATAGTGGAACCCAACATAATTTTTTGGGGGTGTCCCCCGTTTTAATGTAAAGTCTAAGTATACCCATAGTTTGTAAGCTTGCGAGCAGGGCCCTCACTCCTCCTGGTATCTGTTTTGAACTGTATTTCTGTTATGCTGTAATGTCTATTGTCTGTACAAGTCCCCTCTATAATTTGTAAAGCGCTGCGTAATATGTTGGCGCTATATAAATAAAAATTATTATTATTATTATTATTATACAGTTGTGAGTGCATATTAATAGTCTGGGAAGCTCCGTGAGTATTACCCCCTTCCTTAGCTATAAATATCTGCCCCAAGCTTCTGCATTCCTTCTGCTGATTAATAAAAAATGTCCCACGCCATTTTGTTTTTCAGAAAGCAATTTATTTACTAAAAAAAGGACAGTAAACTACATATACATACACAAAGCACTCGTTATATATCTCTCTCTCACACATTTCTATCTATCTGTCTAATCTCTCTCTTGTACCTTGTGTAAAGTACATAGAGAATTGCTTTATGTAAAAGCACATGTTAAAATCGCATTGCAATCAGATCGCATTCGCATATAAATCGGATGCTAGGTGTTGTACTGACATGAAAATCGCATAACACTTGTTTCACTTTTCTGGACCGAAACATGACCATTTTTTTTTACAGTGATGGGTATGAGCCCTTTTACTCACCTGTGTTACTGGTGCCATTAAAGTGATATTGGCACTCACTCTTGCGGGGATTGCGTAACCTAGCAATGTCACTTGATCCCTGTGACCAGTCAGAGCTGACTTCACTCTCCTCTCTTATGGATGTAATTGACATCCAGAGGAAGTTAGAGCTGCGGCTGCTTTCACTCCTTCCGGATGTCTTGATTTGCCCGAAGAAGAGGAGAGTGAAGCCAGCACTGATTAGCTGCAGGGATTGTGTGACATAATGTGAAGCGATCCCTGGGAGAGCCAGTGCCAACACCGCTGGAACAGCGGTGAGTATGTGTTATTATTTTACTGGAGGGGGATACACAGTGATTTAGAAGGGGTTGTCCGAGTAGTGTACAACCCCTTTAATAAATAACAAAATAACATTTCCTGTATATCTATTTTTTATGTCAGCATTATTTTTCAAATGTCCTTTTATTTTGATAAGATTTTGTTGAGAAAAGTAAAAGTTTAGCAGCAAATTTTAATATTTTTCAAAGAATTTTATTTAAGAAAAAAAACTTGTTGCTTTAGGGACCTGTTCAGTTTTGAAGTGATTTTGAGGGGCGCAGTTTTTGAAAATGGTATAACTTTTGGCTGATTTCCAATGTGCAGCGCCCCAGAGTCCTGGTTCATTGCAGTAATTTTGTTCTTCCACCAGGGGGAGTGATGTTACGTCTGAAGGCAATGAAGGAGAACTTCTGTCCAGGTATCACAACCACAAAACACACTTCACACTCCAGTCCGCCAGGGGGAGCCATGCTTCTATCTATTAGGGTACTCCTCACATATAGGTAAAACTGGTGGGTTGGTTAGGAAGTCAGACAGAAGCTGACTGGAGGGAGAAGGAGGTAGTCAGTGAGTCCCAACCGAGTTTGGCAGAGGCTGGTTGGAGTGGGTTCCAGCCAGCTCCAGACTGCGGCCTGTGGAAGAGGAAGGTACACGGAGCTGCGCCTGCATCCCATGCGGCAGCATCCTAAGAAAGGACATGAAAGGAATTGTGTTGCAGTGAGTGAGCAATGAAGTCATAGCAAAAGGAGAAGAATATCAGGGGGAGACCAGCTGGAAGCAGGCTACCTCCTTCTGAAGCGCAGTACCGGTAGCCAGAACACAGAGGGAGTAAGGATCTCTATGCCGTTACTTCAGTGACTGGCAGGACAGTTAATTCCATGTTAGCTGCCCGACCAGTTACCTAGGAGGCAGGGTGGCAACTTGTGGAGGCCGGGGCATCTCTAGGGTCCCTATAAAAAGCCTCAGGCCACCAGTCATATAGGTTTGTCCTATCTGTCAGGGGGACAGAGAGAAGAGACTTAACATCGATAATAGTTGTGAGGACCTTACCGAGTTGCTCAGCAGGGAGGTACTACAACACCCAGGCGCTAGAGGAAGGCTATTGAATTCCACCTGGATAAGGGGACTCTGGATATGCCTTCAGACCGGCCAGACTCTGCCTACCCTGTGGTCCCTACTCTGGACTGTGGATGCTGAAGCCTTCAGTAAAGGTAAAGAGACTGCACCCTTGTGTCCTCGTTATTCACTGCGCCTTACATCATCCACCATCCACCATCATCACTCTGGGAAGCTCTGGGGGCATACTTCACCTGTGGGAAGGTATACAATCTAGCTGCCATAACATCACCACAGCGGACCCCTAAGCAGCGTCGGTCACCCTGACCGAATACCACAGGTGGCGTCACGAACATTATCCCTTTAAAGACCTTTCCCCCCACTACATCAACGGACCTCCCGAGGGCCACGGACCAGGTCAGCCACCGTGACATCCCCACCGAGAACAGAAGGGCCCGGATCCGAATACCCCATGGCCCACGGGGGCGCTCCAAATACATAGACAACCCCCCCCCCCCCTCCTCCTCAAGGTATTCAAAACTTCCCTCAGAAAATTTGTTAACCCTTCTGGTGCTTCACAGGAATGAATGCAAAATGAAATTAATAAAATGAAAAATTATGTTTTTTTCCACTGAAATTCTAGTTTTGTCTCAATTGTTTTCT
This sequence comes from Ranitomeya imitator, assembly GCF_032444005.1. NCBI lineage: Eukaryota > Metazoa > Chordata > Amphibia > Anura > Dendrobatidae > Ranitomeya > Ranitomeya imitator. The sequence continues at coordinate 428,336,750 of NC_091283.1, forward strand.
TTTCGCAAGGGGGAATAGAAAAAAAAAATTAAAACAAAGAAAAGAAAATGGACCCCACAATTTGTTAGACAACTTCTCATTAACGCAGAGCTCGAAATAAAAGAAGTTCTTTTTGTAGTGAAAATTTGGCAGGAGTAGATTGTGGACACCATGATACATTTGCAGAGCCTCTGAAGCTCTAAAACAACAGAAACCCCAAGAAGTCAATGTAACCCCTCAATGAATTCATGTAGAGATGTAGTGAGCATCTGAAGCCACAGACTGCTGACAAAAAAAGACTTATTGGCGATTTAGGCTACTTTCACACTAGCGTTTTCTGCAATCCGTCACAATGCGTCGTTTTGCAGAAAAAACGCATCCTGCAAAAGTGCTTGCAGGATGCGTTTTTTCCCCATAGACTTGCATTGACGACGCATTTGAGACGGATTTCCACACGTCGCATCCGTCGAGCGATGGATACGTCGTGCTTTTGCGGACTGTTGGGAGAAAAAAACGCTACATGTAACGTTTTTTTCTCCTGACGGACCGCTTTTTCCGACCGCGCATGCGCGGCCGGAACTCCGCCCCCACCTCCCCGCACCTTACAATGGGGCAGCGGATGCGCCGGAAAAATGCATCCGCTGCCTCCATTGTGCAATGCAGCAAACGCTAGCGTCGGAATCTCTCCCCGACGCATTGCGACGGGGAGATTCCGACGCTAGTGTGAAAGGAGCCTAAGAGATTGATTGAAAATTACTACACATTACCTAACCTTATTAATATTCCCTGCATGCCTTCTGTCTCTTTCAATTGTGCCCTTTGGAATTCTCGCTCTGTGTGTAATAAACTCTCCTTCATTCATGACTTCTTCCTTTCTAATTCTCTTAATCTCCTGGCTCTTACTGAAACCTGGATCCAGCAATCAGACACCACCGTTGCTGCTGCTCTTTCATATGGTGGACTACATTTTTCTCATACCCCAAGATCGGACAACAGAGCAGGTGGAGGCGTTGGTCTACTCCTTTCACCTAAATGTACTTTCCAAGTTATCCCCCAAGTACCCTCACTTGTCTTCCCTTCCTTTGAGGTCCATGTGGTCAGACTCTACGTCCCCTTCTCCATGCGAGTGGCGGTGGTGTATCGTCCTCCCGGCCCCTCTCATCAGTTCCTGGATCACTTTGCCACCTGGCTTTCACACTTTCTTTCCTGTGACACCCCCACCCTTATCATGGGTGATTTCAACATCCCCATTGCCTCTCCCCCCTCCCCATCTGCTTCTCACCTTTTATCTCTATACTCCTCTTTCGGCCTCTCGCAGCATACTAACTCTCCAACACATGAAGATGGAAACTCCCTTGACTTGGTCTTTTCCCGGCTTTGCTCAGTGGATGATTTCACAAACTCCCCTCTCCCACTCTCTGACCACAACCTTCTTTCATTCTCTATCAAGAACTGCCATCCCGCTCAGGTCACCCCCACTTTCCATACTTATAGAAACATACAGGCCATTAACACCCAGAAACTTATTAAGAACTTGCAGTCCTCATTGGCCCCAATCTTCTCCATCTCATGTCCTGATTCTGCTCTGAAGCATTACAATGAAACCCTGCAAAGTGCTCTGGATGAAGCTGCTCCTCCTATACATAAAACAACTCGGCACAGACGGCAACAACCGTGGCACACGCTGCAAACACGTTTCCTACAGCGGTGCTCCAGGTGCGCAGAACGTCTGTGGAGAAAATCTAATCTACCCGAAGATTTCATCCATTATAAGTTCATGCTAAAGGCATACAATTCTGCCCTTCACCTCTCCAAACAAACCTACTTCAACACCCTCATCACCTCCCTGTCCAATAACCCTAAACGTCTCTTTGACACGTTCCAGTCCCTACTCAACCCAAGAGAGCAGGCCCCAACCACGGATCTCCGTGCTGACGATCTGGCCAATTACTTCAAAGAAAAAATTGACCACATTCGACAGGAAATCATCTCCCAATCTCTTCATACCATGCACTGTCCTCCCTTCCCCACTGCATCTAGTTCACTCTCTGACTTTGAAGCAGTTACAGAAGAAGAAGTAAGCAGGCTCCTTGCATCTTCTCGCCCGACCACTTTCACCAGTGACCCCATTCCGTCACATCTCCTCCAGTCCCTTTCCCCGGCTGTCACCTCTCACCTAACAAAAATATTCAACCTCTCCCTCACTTCCGGTATTTTTCCCTCCTCATTTAAGCATGCCATCATACATCCATTACTTAAAAAACCATCCATCGATCAAAACTGTGCCGCTAAATATAGACCTGTCTCTAATCTTCCCTTCATCTCTAAACTCCTCGAACGCCTGGTCCACTCCCGTCTTACCCGCTATCTCTCAGATAACTCTCTTCTCGACCCTCTTCAATCTGGCTTCCGCTCTTTACACTCTACTGAAACTGCCCTCACTAAAGTCTCTAATGACCTACTAACAGCTAAATCTAATGGTCACTACTCAATGCTAATTCTCTTGGATCTCTCTGCAGCATTCGATACTGTGGATCATCAGCTCCTCCTCACTATGCTCCGCTCCATCGGCCTCAAGGACACCGTTCTCTCCTGGTTCTCCTCCTATCTCTCTGACCGATCCTTCACTGTATGTTTTGCTGGTTCCTCCTCCTCTCATCTTCCCCTTACTGTTGGAGTTCCTCAAGGATCAGTCCTAGGCCCCCTCCTCTTCTCGTTGTATACTGCCCCGATTGGACAAACAATCAGTAGATTTGGTTTCCAGTACCATCTCTATGCTGATGACACCCAATTATACACCTCTTCTCCTGTTGTCACGCCGACCTTTTTAGAAAACACCAGTGATTGTCTTACCGCTGTCTCTAACATCATGTCCTCCCTCTATCTGAAACTAAACCTGTCAAAAACTGAACTCCTCGTGTTCTCTCCCTCTACTAACTTACCTTTGCCTGACATTGCCATCTCCGTGTGCGGTTCCACCATTACTCCAAAGCAACATGCCCGCTGCCTTGGGGTCATCCTTGATTCTGACCTTTCATTCACCCCCCACATCCGATCACTGGCTCGCTCTTCTTACCTGCATCTCAAAAACATTTCTAGAATTCGCCCTTTTCTTACTTTCGACTCTGTAAAAACTCTTACTGTTTCACTTATTCATTCTCGTCTGAACTATTGTAACTCTCTACTAATCGGCCTCCCTCTTACCAAACTCTCCCCGCTCCAATCTGTCCTGAATGCTGCTGCCAGGATCATATTCCTCACCAACCGTTACACCGATGCCTCTACCCTGTGCCAGTCATTACACTGGCTACCCATCCACTCCAGAATCCAGTACAAAACTACAACCCTCATCCACAAAGCACTCCATGGCTCAGCACCACCCTACATCTCCTCTCTGGTCTCAGTCTACCACCCTACCCGTGCCCTCCGCTCCGCTAATGACCTCAGGTTAGCATCCTCAATAATCAGAACCTCCCACTCCCGTCTCCAAGACTTTACACGTGCTGCGCCGATTCTCTGGAATGCACTACCTAGGTTAATACGATTAATCCCCAATCCCCACAGTTTTAAGCGTACCCTAAAAACTCATTTGTTCAGACTGGCCTACCGCCTCAATGTATTAACCTAACGATCTCTGTGTGGCCTATTTAGGAAAAAAAAACAACCTATTGTTTTTTTTTTTTTTTTTTTTTTAAATAGGCAATCAGGTTCCTCGCATCATGTTCTCATACACTTTATACAGTTAATAGCCCTCTGTGTCTGTACTGCTACATACTTAGGCAGTTAACTGGTTCATGCAGCTTTAGGCTGGGTTCCTATTGCGTTATGGGACCGCGTTAAACGGACAGCGTTGCACGGCGACATTAACGCCGCGCAACGCGGCCGTTAACGCGCCCATTCACGCTAATGGGAACGCGCTTCACTAGCGCGTGCCATGTACGGCACGCGCTAGCGACACGCCGGTGATTCCTGTCGCACCGCGGACGCTGTTTGCAGCGTCCGAGGCGCGCCCGCGGTCCGTTCCCCGCTCTCGCAGATCAGGGATCTGCGAGAGCGGGGACGTTACCGCGACCCCGACCGCAGCCCCATAGAAAACATTGCGTTAGCGCTATCCGCTAGCGCTAGCGCTAAACGGATTGCACTAACGCAATGTGACCCTAGCCTTACATGAACACCCGAGCCTTACACTATGGCCGGTCCGAATAACTAAAGCAATTGTTACCATCCACCTCTCGTGTCTCCCCTTTTCCTCATAGTTTGTAAGCTTGCGAGCAGGGCCCTCATTCCTCCTGGTATCTGTTTTGAACTGTGATTTCTATTATGCTGTAATGTCTATTGTCTGTACAAGTCCCCTCTATAATTTGTAAAGCGCTGCGGAATATGTTGGCGCTATATAAATAAAAATTATTATTATTATTATAAGCATTGAGAGAAATCACTGTTAGAAGCAGCCTGCAATAAGGAAAGAGCCAGGTTTGCGTCTGCTACTCACCAGCCTTGGGAACCTGATGAAATTAATGATTTTGGCCTTTTTTCATTTTGGAAATGCAGAATTTGGAAGATGGAAATTTGCAGTTGTGATTGTGCTATTGTATATAAACCTTTCTTATCTCCCTATGAGCAGGACACTCAACAAGAGGCATTGTTACCAGGCTGATATCCACACAATTCAAGTGCAACTGTCTAAACTCACAAGATAAAACTGCACAGATGTGCGCATCAAAGTCTATACATCTTATTAACATAACAGGATTATTAAAGGAGAGACAAAGTGAAGATCAGTTCTGTTGAGCAACCAAATAAACACTGTTCTCTCACGTGAAGGTGCGTGTACACCTGTCGAACGCCAATCAGCAATATGTTTGGCGGTCACCGATCATTTAATCATACCTCGCTCCTGTGCACTGATCGATCTGTAAGAGATCTGTAATACATAGTTCATTCCAAAGACATACTGACATGGAATTTAGATTGTGAGCCCCATCGGGGACAGGGATGATAATGTGCGCAAAACTGTAAAGCGCTGCGGAATATGTTAGCGCTATATAAAAATAAAGATTATTAATGTGTACAGGCTACCGTTGATCTCGGCAGCGCAGGTCCTGTTTACACAGGATAATGTGCTGTCGAGACCGATTATCCGAACCAAAAGATCATTTCTCCCGATGAGCGAGTGTTTTTCTTGTCTTATGATCAGCAGCCTGTTTACACTGAAAGATTATCGGGAAACGTGCAGAAAGTTAACATATTCCTAGGAATATGCAGTGCGGATTTGAAGACGACAGGAAGAAGCTCGAGTGATAAATACAATTACAGACTTCAGGATACTCTGATGTCCACGTCTACCATGATGTATCACTACATCTCATAGTTACAATACAATGCTGATATTACCGGGCACCAGGAAGGATTTCAGCTTTGCAAAATATTCCATGTAACCCAAGGAATGCAACGTCAACCCAGACATTTCCTCAGCCTATTCCCTCTGTAGGGGGTCTCGGCTATGGAGCCAGACTTCTCATATCCATTTCCGCCCTGTTCAGGTGGTCCTACCATAACCCCAGCTTCCATTTACTGTGTAGTCATTTATGAGTGCAGAATGAATGCTATTAGCACACTGGGATTTGTAGCAATGTATAGTTAATATCAGAGAACCACTGAAAATCCTCATTTACTTTCTCAGATTGTCAGTATCAGATATCTAGGTGCTGACGACTGAATACTTCTCATCAGAGAGAATTGGACCTATTATGCTAATCACACTCTGATCAGACAGTGATCACAGTGTGATCCGATTTTCTCTGATGAGGAGAAGATTGGAAAAAAAATGTCTTCATCTTCTCCATTAATTCAGCTTGTGGAAATCAGACTGCACTCAGAAGTCATCGAAGTGCGGTCTATTTATTTCCTCCGGATTAATTGACTAGCGTGGTCAAGTACGATACAGATATTTGATCAAACTCAGCATATTGCGATTTTTTTCTCTGTCCAATGAAAAAATCGGACATTGAATAATATTGGTCTGAGTCTGAACTGATTCTGTATGGGTATTGCCCTCAGACAGAAAATAGTGTTGTCTGTGCCAGCCACAAGACCAGGCTCAGACAAGCCTGTTCATCCAGAATAAATAGGTAATTTTCATTTGGATAATGACACACAGATCCGTCTCCATTTTTTTACACCTGTATGTACGTTTTTATACATCAGCAGTGAATAAAATTGAAAATCAATTTAAATAAAATGTAAAATAAAATTTAAAAGACCAAATACATATGGGATCCGATTTTTTGCCTTCAATAGGCAAGTCTCATCTAAAATATGGAAGAGACTTTGCGTGCTGTGATTTTTTTACACTTTGAAGAACATGTCACCTGGACACCTCTAATGATTACTTTTGCTTCGTGCGCTATCCTATTTTCAATTGCATCATAGAAAGCACAGGAATGTATATCACCTTAATCTGAATTAACCCTAATGTTGGATTTACTTTAACGATGGCCATTAAACAATGAAAGCTAATGGGCAGTCAGTTTTAGACCGGCCGACCATTTTTCCGAGAGCGCAAAATGATAACTCCGAGCAATAATAAGCAAGCTCATTAGATCTAATGAACGAGCTATTTGCTCGTTGGCCGAGTGATTCCTAGCTTGTTTGGACAGCCTGATATTCAGGAACACACTTCCCCAGTTATTGACCCATCCAAAATCAGCATTTCTCCAACTCAGTGTTCCCCAAGTCCAGTCCTCAACAGCCACCAACAGGTCATGTTTTGAGGATTTGCTTAGTATTGCACAGGTCATTGAATGCTTGCCAGTCCAGGTGATGCAATTATCACCTGTGCAATACTAAGGAAATCCTGAAAACATGACCTGTTGGTGGCTCTTGAGGACCGGAGTTGGGGAACACTGCTCCAACTGATGGAGTCTAAGCAATTGAGATAATGAAATGCACCTTAACTATTTGTCTGCTATTAAGTTTTAATGAAATGATAATATGCTGAGATTATAGGGGATGTGACATACAAAGAAAAAGTTAAAAAAAATTGAAATCACTGTTCAGTGACAGTTATCTCTCCTGACTGTACCATACACTTGAACACATGGTGAAACATTTTCAATGGGGGAGGAGAGTAAGGCACCTCTGGTGGCGGCTCATCTTCCCTGAGAACTAAAGGATTGGGAATATAAATAGGATTTGCTAATTTTAGGGAAACCACCTCTGTCCCCCGGCTTCAGTTTGTTTGAAAAAACAAACAAACTGTACCTTACTCACCCTCCACAGGTCCAGCGCTGTGTCTCCGCTACTGTGCTTGCTGTTTATGGTTTTCTGCAGCTCAGCAGCTCTGCCCACTTTGATGGCACGGCCAATTAAAGGCTGGCAGCTGATGTCAGCTTCCCTGTCATGGGCGGTGCATGGCAGTGACTTCAGGCCAAAGTCAACTGCTGGCTTCTGTGCCAACTATAGAAGAGGACACTGTGCATCATGAGATGTAAGAATATTGTCTGTTTATTTTTAAAATATGCTGAAGAAGAATGAGGGCCATTATTGCTGGAAGAAGACCAGGATGGAGGTCATTATACTAGAAAGAGTATCAGGGTGGGGACATTGTTATAGGATGAAACCCAGGATGGAGGGGGGCATTATTGCTGGAAGAAGACCAGGATGGGGGACATTGTTATAGGATGAAACCCAGGATGGAGGGGGGCATTATTACAGGAAGGGGCCAGGAGATGGACATTATTACTGGAGGGGACCCAGGATGGGGGATTTCATACAAGGAAGGGACAGAAAATTGAGAACTTTATACCAGTAAGTGCCCAGGATGGGGTATATTATACCAGGTAGGGGCCCAGGAAGGGGTCAAGATGTGAGACTTTACTCCATGAAACATGAAAAGGCCCAGGATGGGGTACATTGCTATAGGATAGGGGATTATTACAGGAAGGGGCCTAGGACAGGTGACATTAATTCAGGAAGGGGACATTATTACTGGAAGGGGTCAGGATGAGGACATCATTACATGGGGGCAAATATGCATATTTTTTATAGGTTCTAGAATACTAAAAATGCCTATACATATGACTAACATGCAGCTTGGGGTCTAGGTCCAAATTTTACCCCGGATGTTAGGTATGCCACTGCCCAACATCATCTGTGAAAATATAGTCCGGTCGTCAAATACACATGGATGGTAGATGATGGAAACTTTGATCTACCCTGTATGCGGGCATTTAGAGTCTAAAAATTCTGGAGTAAGCCACTGTTAGATTTAGTGGAAAAATAAATCATTGCAAAAAATTAAGCATAAAAAAGAGAAAAAAATGGAAATAATCACTACCAAACCCTCTGTTGTCCAGTCTTATGAGGATAGAGCATGATGTATGAACGGTAAGCACTTTTATAGAGCTGCTCACATCACGTTCAATACCTTGGTGTAGGCGCCAACATATTTATAGATGGAGACTGAAGGAGCCCCTTTTGCTTTGTAAGCACATTGGCATCAACTTGCTCTTCTCTATTGGGTCACGTTCCCAGTTATTGGGGCTCTTTATACTGCACCTTTCCATCTCGGTGGCCCAGAAGAAGGGAAAAATGTAAAGTTTATAGTATGGAGGGGAGACGGCTAAAAAAGCAATTACCAATAGTAGAACCTGTGGGTTACAAGTGCTGGAGTGAGACTGATAGATCCCTCCTGATGGCTGGAGGAGACTTGTTACCGCCATTGTCACTGGTGTAGGCTGATGAGATTTGCCTGCACAAAGCATTAGCCCCCAGCCAAAGATAAACACTGGAAGGAAGTTTGGCCGAGGTTAAATCATGTTTTATTTAAACCTCGCTCGGTGCGAAGATGGAAACTCGGCTGCAAGAAAAGTGAAACGTAGATTGAACACAGCCTGCAGCCTCAAGACGTGACCCTTTATTTCTCTCCGCTCTCAGCTCAAACATCAACTGGCTCCACTGTCAAGGACAGGAAACATTAGTAAAAAGTTCATGGATGAACATTTTCCCCTGGGAAAAGGAGGGATACGACACGTTATGAGTCAGAGGAGAGGTGCTTTTCTTTGTCTATTTTTGGCGCATTGATGGTGGGAGTAAAATAAGCAACTTTAGGGCTTTTGCATATCTTACTGCCGAAGTATATAGGGGGCTTCTACTAATCAGATTCTCACCTACCATCGAAACCTTCAAAAAGAACCTGAAGACCCACCTCTTCCGACAAGCCTATAACCTGCAGTAACCACCGATTGACCAAACCGCTACATGACCAGCTCTACCCTTGCCTACTGTATTCCCACCCATCCCTTGTAGATTGTGAGCCTTCGCGGGCAGGGTCCTCTCTCCTCCTGTACCAGTTATGGCTTGTATTGTTTAAGATTATTGTACTTGTTTTTATTATGTATACCCCTCCTTAAATGTAAAGTACCATGGAATAAATGGCGCTATAACAATAAATAATAATAATAATGATAATCAGGCCATGTCTGAATCAACAAGACCCATAGAAGCGCATTGTAGCGCGAAACGGCCATTGTCTAGTACGTTTCCACCAGCAAGCTTCCCTGTCTTTGTTCATGTGAATCCACAATTAAGGATATATGTTTGTGACGGTGAGTGCCATTTTCTTCATTGAATGGTGAATTTGAACAAACAAGATGCCCGATTATTTAGTCATCTAGCCTGGTCTCGAAATTTTATGTAGTTAGGAAGCCAGTTCCCTATTATCTTCTATATATGAACTGGCTGCTAGGCATTCCTGCCACGGGCTGACACAGAGAGAAGAGGGCCCCTGTGCAAGAACAATATATGGGCCCTTTGTAGTCCAATAGGTCATCATAATGCACAATTACACCCGTTTTGGGTGGGAGAAGTGGCCCGTTACCTTTTGGTGTCCTGTGCGGCTGCCCAGGTTGCACCAACGATATGTCCACCCCTGGCTCTTGCAGGTCCTGATTTATTCAGAAGGGATCAGTACTTGCTTAGTATATTGGCCAGGTAGCTGCTTCCATTGCACAATTCGATAGTAACTAAACTTTCATTTATTTATATTCAAACATTGAAGATCACTTTATTCGGCAATTTGTCATCATTCCTGCAAAAAATAATGCACGTAAGTGACTTTCGAACTCCTGCTATTCCTCAGTCCGTTTCTGCTGCATTGCTATCAGATTGTAGTCATTAGGAGGACAGATGATGGCAGTGATGGTTCGGCCCCTGTATCCTTTGAGTGTTGTGCTTATCAGAACAATCTCCTGCGGCAGCTTATCCCCGGAGTTAGTGACTTGGGACCCATCACTGCCATCATCTGTACTCCAAAAGGGTATATCACTGATATCAATGCAGCTAAAGGCAAACAGACTGGGGAAAAGTCGGGGTTTGGAAGCCACTATCATGCAATTCTTTTGCAAGAAAATCCCCTGCTGCAGCCTTTTTGTCAGCTATGCTTCTGACTCCTGCATTCTGTATTTTGCACAGGAGGGTCTTCCTATTTGTCAGGGATTTTGGCTGCGCTTGAGCTACTATGGCTGGCAGCACAGAGCTGACAAACTGGTGTCTGTATATAGGCTTCCAGCATCGGCAACATTTTTGTTAAAACTTCATTTTATTAGATGATTCCTTAAAATGATGAAACATGTATTTGATGCATTTGATCCATCTTTTGCTAAATAACCCATTACCCCATTGCAGATAATTATTTCATGGCTTTGTTTTGTAGAGACTGTAAGACCACCCAAACGCCTCCCTGATCGGATGAGATAACTCCATATTTATACAGGATCTAAAGTCCATCGTCTTTCATCCCGGACACTGAGACCTGAGGTTAGTGACATCCTATAAAGCATGTTCGAAACGCAGAAAGACACCGGATCAGCACCGCCCAACGCTTCCTCTGTGTCACCCGTAATGCTGATCGATGTTGTCCTTTGCCCTGTGAATTAATGGGAATTGGGCGGAATTTGCGGAGTTCATAAATAGAATAAGGGAATCGGGTCAAAACAGAAATTAAGGATGGTAAGAAAACATCAGCAAAAAAATCACTAATGCACATGTGAGTATGTCAAAAGGAAATGCCTGTCTGATTAGGCCAGACCCGAAAACCAAGCTTACTAGATAATAACTCAATGGACAAGTGAACTGTCAGGTTATATATAGGACTGAGATTCATAACGGAAAAAAATACAGTATTGCAATGGGACATGGTGGTCTTTGCGCAGCGAATGATGTAGGTGTAGGTGCAAAACTTTCCATACTGCAAGACATAAAGCAACTTAAAGGGTTTATTCCTGTTTTCATATATGACTATTGTTGGATAGTGCTTGTAAAATCAAGCGCTTTTGCAATTTACTGCTTATTAAAATTTGCAGCCGCTCTTGAGATATTAACATTTTTCTTTTGTTTACAGCTCATTGCCTAGGAGACCGACCACCGCTGCTGCAGTTTAGCTTTTAAGCACTTATGCTGAACCAAACCAGGAGTGAGAGATAACAATACTCTCCAGATTCAAAATAGTGCTTACAAGATCAATAAAAAAGAACTTGTAGGCACTATGCATATTCTTCCACTGATGCTAGACAGCAGAGGTGGTCGGTCACTGAGGTAACGAGCTGTATGCAAAAGAAAAGTGTTAATATCTCCAAAACAACTACAAATTTTAATAAACAGTAAATTGTAAAAGTGCTTATTTTTACAAGCCGTATCCGACAATGGCCATCTATGAAGACGGGAATAGCTGCTACCTGAATGATTGACTCCCCCAGACACATGAACATTCAGTTTGGTTGAGCAATCCTCTGTTCTCTCTGAGAGAGCCACTGCCAGAATCACCTTCCTGCCATATGAAAGCATCATAAATTGAATTTCCAGCTCTGGGTTGTTGTTAAATATGCAAATTTCCTCTTCAGAAAGAAAGAGGACTTGAACTCTAGTACCACCTATTAGAAGTTAATATCAACTTTTTAATGAGCCTTGCCACATGACTTAGAATAAAAGCCAAACCAGTATCTCTATTTGCAGACACGTGTTTCGGGGGTGTTGCAACTCCTCAGTGCAAAGCAAGAGATCTGATTTGGCTGATCTAAGCTAAGTCATGTGGCAAGGCTTGTGAAAGAGTTGATATTGACTTTTAGGATTGCTACTTGTAGCTGGTGTCACAATAGTTCAAGTCATCTTCCTCTCTGAAAAGGGAATTTTCATATTTAATTTCCCGGAGAAGCTCTGCATGGCTTATAAGTCTCCTTACATATGCATGTCACTCTCCACAAGAGAGACGTTACCCTTTAGGGTATGTGCACACGTTGCGGATTCTCTGCGGATCCGCAGCGTTTTTTGCAGTGCAGAAACGCTGCAGATCCGCAATTGATATACAGTACAATGTAAATCAATGAAAAAAAAAAATGTTGTGCACACTTTGCGGAAAATCCGCTGCGGAAACGCTGCGGTTTAAAAGAAGTAGCATGTCACTTCTTTTTTGTGAATCTGCAGCGTTTTTGTACCCATTCCATTATAGAAAACCGCAGGGGTAAAAAACGCAGCAAATCCGCAAGAAAACCGCAGCAAAAACGCACAAAAAACGCTGCAGAACCACACAAAAAACGCGACAAACCCGCAGGTGCATTTTCTGCCAGGAGAGGCAGAATCCGCACCAGAAATTCCTAAGCCTAATCCGCATCGTGTGCACGTAGCCTTAGACACCAACTTTGAGTTGAAAATAGGTGGATTCAGATGAGTGACCTTTAAAGAGTATCTGATCATAGGTTATTGCTACGTAATCTGAGTGCAGCATGATGTAGGGTCTGAAACCATTATTCTAGTGATGTGTCACTTACTGGACTGCTTGCTGTTTTTTGATACACTTCCAGTTTTCTCTGCTGCAGATCTAGCAGAACTCTGAATACTGAGCCCTGTATAACCTGACCACACCACTGATGGGCAGCTTTCTGTGTACACTGTGCATAGGCAGAAAGCTTCTGATCAGTGATGGGGAGGGGTTGGACCAGGAGGCATAAATCAGCTAGTCCTGTAGTGATCGTCTCTTGCTTACAAAACACTGATTTTATTGTAATACCAGCACACAGCCCAGTAAGTGACACATCGCTGGCCCTACATCATAATGCTCTCAGATTACATAGCAAAACCTGCTAGCAGGTTCCCTTTCAGAGTAATCAGGCTAGTAAACCTGTCACAATCAACTATTATTACAGGAGAAAACGTAACAGACCTATAAAGCATCATGGAGAGTTTAGTAAAATTCAAGTCTGTCTACTCATTTCAGTAGGCGATGGAGGTTCTTAAAATGACGCATTTATAACCCAACCTTTGAAAACTGTTTTCGAGGAACAGTAATATATCCCCGAGCGGTCGTTTAATAAATGAAAGCTGTATTCTTCCGGGATGATACATTGTAACAAACCCTCAGAATAGGAAGATGATTTGTGCTACTTATGTGTTTAGCTCAAAAAGTATCGTCTAAACTGGATAAAATTGTAACAAATTCTCAGCTGTGACAAGTTTGCACAGCCTCTGGTTATAATCAAGAGCAATCTTCTTCACCGACAGCAAGCAGAGAGCTTGAGAATGGTTAGGAAATAAAACATCAGCATATTGTGAAGCCGCTGAATTATTTTCGTACAGTTAGAAAGTTACATTTACAAGTCTTTTTCTTTTTTTTTCTAGGGAAATGAATAAAAAGTGTAACACTGACGATCGTCTTGTTTTTTTTTTTCTGTACAATATTGGCTTCTATGCATTTTCTTCCATTGTAAAGTACAGAAATGAGAGATTGTATATAAAGTATAAAGAAATAAAACCAAAGTTACCCGGAGTGTCAAAGACTTTACATAAACAGAACAGAAACAGCTTCCCGACCGTCTACCGATCTTAAGTGGTTTGGAAATGTTATCGCAGCCTTTTTTTCCTTGTAGGATGGAGAATATTAAAGGAGCTTGTCTAGGAGATGAATTGTTTCTAAGTCAACAGTGAGGACAGTGGTCCAAGCAGCTGGGAATCATTAGCCGAGAAGCCATCCTTCATAAGGCCCAGGGTGATAAGAGAACAGGTTGACATGAGTTAAATGTCTGCACTCACTGCTCTATAAATCACCTATGAAACCTGCAGAAGGTCTGTGGTGGGAGGGTGAAGCCTACAAAAAAAGTCCCAAGTCCCTGACACCTAACCTCTGTCCAGCATGCATGCCACCAGTGCACCAGTGAAGATTCCCAGTTACCCAGAATGAATGAGGCAATAAACAACTGAAGCACAAACTATAGAGGACTGGACCATAACAAGAGAAACCACCGGAGACTAGACGGAGGTGGACATGACTTGGGGATGGGTGGACTGAGAACTCCTGCAGCCTTTGTTTGTATTGCAGTGTAGATTTTAAACAAGAGTGTTGTTGCTTTAAGAGGAAGGAGTTTAGATGTTTGTGCCTGTTGTATTACTGTGAGGAGGGTGGGGCTTATATAGGGGAGGCAACTCTGGCTCTCCCTCTTTCTCTCACACGATGGACAGGAGGAAACATTACCCGCCCTCCCGCCCTGTTTATAATCTCTGTCCTTACACTTTTTAATTATTGCTTGTATAATGATAAATGCTTTATTGTATTTTTGAATTTGTCATTGTATATCTTGTACCAGGTTCAATTGTATATTGGCTATAAAGAGTTATTATTTGTGGCAACCTTCTAAGCCCAAGGGAAGGGCAATCCTTCAGCCATGGTTCCCTGGAGGTTTCCTCCACAGGGGGTTTTTCCTCTCCTGAGCGCTGTAGGATGACTCTTTGTGAGTCGGGGGTTTGCCAAGTTTAGTCCCATTAATGCTTTTGCAGGGACTCCTAATTTTTAAGTTTGCAAAAATGATTTAATTATAAAAAAAAAAAAAAAAAGGTGTCAAATGAGACTTGGAATTTATAACCCGTCACGGCTTTGCGGTTTAGGAGTCAGGTGGAAGTTGCAGACAAGTTAAGGTGGACTCATTTTAACTAATAGAGGATGTAAAACCTCATGGTGGTGAGCAGGCTCGGCTTTGGTGGCCAGCCTCAAGGACGTTGTAATGGTAACATCAATCAGGGGCGGGCACAGTGGTTAAGCACAGGGTGAGGATAATAGGGTCATTGGTGCCCTGAAAGTTTACTGGCTCTGCTTGAATGGCAAGCCAGTGCGTGCCGCCCCTTTATGGCTGTCTGTCCTGGTGCTGTATGTCAGACAGCTGGGGATATCGCAGTACTTGTGAATCCCAATGTACTAGCAC
Organism: Ranitomeya imitator; assembly: GCF_032444005.1. Lineage (NCBI taxonomy): Eukaryota > Metazoa > Chordata > Amphibia > Anura > Dendrobatidae > Ranitomeya > Ranitomeya imitator. The sequence continues at coordinate 428,351,974 of NC_091283.1, forward strand.
TCCACCTGACTCCTACTGTGATTATTATTTAATCCTGTGATTTGAATAAAAGCTGTGGCCATTTTGACAACCAAAATAATGTGTTTTGTGTATTTATTTTAGTACCTAGGTTTACAGTAGTTATGGTGGTTTTAAGAAGGAGTGGGGTCCATCCCATATCCAAAAGTCATGTTTCTGGGGAAGTATAAATCTGGAGGTCAGTGTTTTGCTCTGTCAGACAGGTACTAATAACGAATGGCGCTTTCAGGAACACTTGCAAGGACAAAAACCACACAGTCATCTTAAGACTGTGGAAGAGACAAACACTCGGCGGCCTGAATCACTTCAGAGCTCTTCAGCCCGGGGAGTTGATGAATCCTTTGTTTTGAGAACATCTCAGAAGAGCATTCAGTCTCCGATATTATCCACCGAGAGCACTGGACTCTCTCACACTCAAAACAAGCCGGGCTCAGGCCCAGACAGAGAAAGTCCTCAAAATAAGTCAACTGAAGTCAGTCACACCGTGAGAGCACGGGCACAAGCAAAAAGCACAAGGAGAACAGACAAAACCCATTTTGGGGAATGCGCACTCTAAGTTGTCGATACATCAAAGTGTTTACACTTTGAAAAATTTTAAATTTTGGGAGCAACATGAAGTTGCGACTTTTGGTGCCAGTTTTGGGCAGATCCACCAAAAAGGGTAAAGCTGGGGCAGGGCGTGGTTATGCCCACCCATCTAACATTTCAAAAAGTGACAGCGTTTTCTACTGACTCCCTGACGGGAGTAACATTTCTGGCGAGGCACACAGGGGCTCTTAATGAAATTCGGGGCTTCTTACTCCTGCACACCCCTTATTAAGTACAAAATACCAATCTTTGAGTTTGTGCGCACAGAGTAAAGGTACCGTCACACTTAGCGACGCTGCAGCGATACCGACAACGATCCGGATCGCTGCAGCGTCGCTGTTTGGTCGCTGGAGAGCTGTCACACAGACCGCTCTCCAGCGACCAACGATGCCGGTAACCAGGGTAAACATCGGGTAACTAAGCGCAGGGCCGCGCTTAGTAACCCGATGTTTACCCTGGTTACCATCCTAAAAGTAAAAAAAACAAACACTACTTACCTACAGCCGTCTGTCCTCCAGCGCTGTGCTCTGCACTCCTCCTGTACTGTCTGTGTGAGCACAGCGGCCGGAAAGCAGAGCGGTGACGTCACCGCTCTGCTTTCCGGCTGACCGACGCTCACAGCCAGTACAGGAGGATTGCTGAGCACAGCGCTGGAGGACAGACGGCTGTAGGTAAGTATGTAGTGTTTGTTTTTTTTAGTTACCCGATGTTTACCCTGGTTACCAGTGAAGACATCGCTGAATCGGTGTCACACACGCCGATCCAGCGATGTCCACGGGAGATCCAGCGACGAAATAAAGTTCTGGACTTTCTTCCCCGACCAGCGACAGCACAGCAGGGGCCTGATCGCTGCTGCCTGTCACACTGGACGATATCGCTAGCGAGGACGCTGCAACGTCACGGATCGCTAGCGATATCGTCTAGTGTGACGGTAAGTTAACTTTGGTGAGGTTTTGGAACAGAAACTGAGAGGAAACTTTCCAAATCTTTTTCAAAAGCTCCAAATTGTGCACCCACAGTCTTTTTGCTGTTTTTTTTAAAGGATATTAAAGACTGACCGTCACTTCCAAATAGAAAAACTGATGTGCATAGGTGCATCCAAGAATAGTAGCCATCTCCATATATAACCAAAAAATAAAGTTGCGCTCTGTAGTGCTAGAGCATGTAAACATGAAATATGAGATATGAACTGCATTACTGCTCTAGAAAATAGGACAAAACGAAGATACTTAGCTCATAAATTGGCCAATTCATATGTGCCCAGCAGCCGCGGTAAGGCGATCTTCATTGCTGGGAACCTATCTAAAGTGATTCCTCTCCTGGGCTGATAGCCTACATTTACATAGGTAGAATCCTGATGAGATTAAAACCGCCATAGCCTGATGGGTGGAATGCTCGGTCAGAGGGCCTATGTATACAAATATCAAAAACTGACCGTCACTTCCAAATAGAGAACAGGTGCATACTAAGAGTAGCCATCTCCATATATATCCTACAAATAAAGCTGCATTCTATAGTGCTATAGCATGCAAATATGAAATACCGGTATATGAAATTGGAATTGCGCTAAGTATCTTTGTTTTTTCTAGATTGCAGTAATGCAATACCAATTTCATATATTTCGTGTTTGCATACTATAGCACTACAAAGGGTAACTTTATTTGTGAGGGGGTTTTTTAGAGGAAAATGAGCAGAACCTCCAAGGTTTTGAGGAGGTGCATTTTTGAGGAGGATTTGTAATGTCTCCGTAACCACATAGCCAGTTTCTGCTTTGAAAAAAGACTCCATGTGCACAAAACCTTAATAGATCTGGGCCAAAGATTTTTTGAGGTGGATCCTCTGCAACTTCCTTCTTAAGGCTATGTGCACACGGAGTCTTTTTGCTATTTTTTGGAGCACATACTAAACAGCACCTCCAAGTTTTTGAGGACTTTTGAGTTTTAGGGGAGGATTTGGAGATTTTATGCTCAGTTTTCGTATAGTCGGTATTTGTACATGATACCATTTAGACACCGGAGCAGTTGCCTAGTTTTTCCTGGTGAAGCTGCTTCAGAAAAATGCCAAGTGTTGTGTTCCTAAGGTGGCTTCGTTGATGACGCCGCCACCATTTCTTGCAGTGGCCCCACCATTGGTGGTTTTCACTCAATACTCTCAATATAGGGCACGGAAGCCACCAGAAGAATGAACATGTTACTTCTTGTAACCGTTTCAAGGCTTCCAAACCCTGCAGTGATGACATAAGATGGAAAACGTGTGCAGCAATGTCTTTTTAAAATTACTGTGCATTATGTTCATTTTGCGGTGCTTTTACAGGCGGATTCTGTGCGGAAACCACCTGAAAAAGATGCCATGTGCACATACCTAGTTTCTGCTCCAAAGACTCCTCAAAAAACTCTGTATGTACGTAGCCCAAAAATTACTTTAAAAACTCTTGGAAACTATTTATTTGCTGTTTATATTTTTTTCATCCTGAAGAAGTTTTGTTCCTGGTAGAAAAAAAGAAAGTGCATGTCACTTCTTTGGAGAAGATCCTGAAGGAACCTTCTCCAAATTAAGCAATATCGAATCAAAAGGCTGGAAAGAATACTTCAGGTAGAACAAATTTTAAAAATCTCTTCAGGAAAAGAAACACAGGAAAGTTTCTTGAAACAGTTTCTGCTTGAAAAACTAATGGTTTTTGACTGCTTTAAAAACCTCAGTGTGAACCTATCCTTACGGGACTTGCAGCCATATTTAAGGAAGAACCATACCATCTCAGTTTTGCTCTGTGACCTGTTTGACAGAAAGGATGAAAAGTGCGCAAAAGGAAAAGTGTTAAAATTATTCCTAATGGTTGTGCCACAATTTATTACTGAGTTGTGTCCTTTTCTTGAACAAATACAGTGGTACAGGTACAGCCATTGGGTGTCGTCCTGCAAACCGTCCTGCAAACAGAGATCCTAGGGCTTGCAGTTGCTAAAGGCCTCCATACACAAAATAAAAGTCTACCCTGATTTCGACTATAATGAAAGATCATTGGACGTTTCAGTGAAACAAAGGATTTCTTGCTTGAACCGAATCCCAACCAATTTTTTCCTTGGACCAAGTGGTCTGTACAAAATCACAGAGACTTGTCCGATTTTGATCCAAGTGTCAGATCAAAGTCGTTAATGCAAGTCTATGGATCAGTGAAAACATCGGACCGTACTTGGATGCCTTCCATGTTCTCTCCGTTTTTTACGGACCTGTTGATTGGAGAAGGTGGAGAAACTTTTTCTTTTTTCCCATCCAAGAAAAACTGACAAAAACCTAGGCCAAACTGATGAAACCTTGATGACACTCTTATGAAGCCCTGATCAAAAACACTGATGAAACTAGGACTGTTTTTCTCGTACAAGAAAATAAGTGACATCTGAATGAGCCCTTACGTGGTTGATGAGGTTCTCACACTCATTTTACAGCCCGGTGCTAAACCATGAATATTGGAGGCTTTGCCGACACACTCAGAAAGTAAAAAGAAGACAAGGTTTTAATAAGTGAACAGTCTGGAGAGACGTTATCTCTTCAGTAAGATTTAGGAGGTAATTCTGTAAGATTCCAGACCAGGCGCACTGCCTCTAAAGTCATTACACATATATATTTGCTTTAATGTCAGTTTATCAAAGAGGCGCAGCGTCATGGATCCCCGACTCATGTTAGATCACCATATGGGGAGATGCTGGGGAAGCAGGTAGACACGGCATACTGCAATGCATCAGTCACACCGTGCCATTCTCCAGCGTTTGTCTTCCAGATTGCAGCTTTGACAATGTGCACATTGTCTTGTATGTGAGCAGAAGGGCTCCACAGGGATGAGACAAGAATAAATCACACGGCCACCTCTGGGGTTCAGGCTCAGGTAAGCTGGTTCTGATTATGATGTGAGATGGGAGATGCATGGAGAGGGAGAATCAGGTTCAGTCCTGTTCAGGTTTAGGATCACTAAAATGGCAACTTAGTAATATACTAAAAAAATGTTTGTCTCATAAGCATTTAGAATTTGAACTATTTCAGATTGCCATGAAAGGGGTATTCCCATCTCAAAATATCCACAAGATTTGCCACGAATCATAAAAGTCTGATAGATGCAGGTCCTAGTGGTACCTTAAAGGGTTATTCCCATCCACAAAAATGGGTATAGTCAAGTAGTGCTTACTGTACAGGGCAGGTAAAGTTTGGGCACCCTTGGTCAAAATTACTGTTATGATCTCTAATAGGCCTAAATTTAAAGATGACAAATTTCCTTTGTATTTTAGGCACTATATATATTGTAATTTTTTACATTTTAAAAATTACAAATAGGAGAATGGGCCAATGTAAAGGTTTGGGCACCCTTGGAGATTTGTGTGCTCATATAACTTAGACCAAGGTTTCAGACCTTAATTAGTCTGTTAGGGTTACGACTTGCTCTCTATCCTTGTTAGGAAAGACCAGGTGATACAAATTACCCAGCTTTACAGAAACCCATCCACCTCTAACCTTGTGCCAAAAAAAACAGCAACCATGGTTTCTTCTAAGCAGCTGCCTAGCTCTCTGAAAATGAAAATTGTGGAGGTCCACAAAGCAGGAGAAGGCTATAAGAAGATAGCAAAGAGTTTTTAAGTTGCCCTTTCTTCAGTTCGAAATGTAATTAAGAAATGGCAATTAACAGGAACAGTGGAGGTCAAGATATGGTCTGGAAGACCAAGCAACATTTTAATGCGAGCTATTCACAGGATTGCTAGAGAAGCATATCAGAACTCCGACTTGACTGCAAAAGACCTTCAGAAATTTTTAGCAGCCTCTGGAGTTGTGGTACATTGTTCTACTGTTCAGAGAGACCTGCACAAATATGGCCTTCATGGAAGAGTCATCAGAAGAAAACCTCTCCCGTGTCACCACCATAAACGTCAGTGTCACAAGTATGCAAAAGAACATCTAAACAAGCTTGGTGAATTGTGGAAATATGTCCTGTGGACCAATGTGGTTAAAATGATCAAAGGTATGAGTGGAGAAAAAATGGCACCAAATTTCAGGAAAAGAACATCTAAATAATTACTAATTTTGATTAGAGAGCTCAAACTTTTACATGCCACTGTAAATACAAGCAGTTTTGCAATTTACTGCTTATTAAGATTTTTAGATGTTCTTGAGATGTTAGCATTTTTCATTTCTTTAGTTTATAGCTCATTGCCTTGGAGACTGACCACTACCGCTAGACATCAGAACATATGCAGTGCTCGCAAACGTTTTCTCTTGTGCTTGTAAATACTGTTTTGTCCATGGGATGCAGATATCATTGAATAGAATAGTGCAGCAAGGAGCCTTCAGCTCCCTGTTACTCTATTCAGCCTGTGTGTTGGATAGCAATTCACACAGTGCACTGATACGACCAGACTTTGGGGTAGTAGTGAGTAGGTTGTATTTTTTTTATTGTCAGTACTTGTGGGGTACATAATGGCATGTGGGGGGAGTGCAAAGGCTTTAAAATGTGTTTGGGAGTTTTCATTCTGTGATGGGGCTGTTGGGGGGCTGCAGGTCCATCAATCTATGTGGGGGGGTACTTATTTTATGTTGGGGGATGTGGTGGACCTCAAACTGTGTGGTGGGCTGTGAGGTCCATCATATTGTGTGTTTGGGCCCTCATACAGCCTGGGTAGGTATTCACACTGTGTGGGGGACTGTGGATGACATTATACTACCTTTGGTGGCCCTCACAATACCTGTGGGGTTCTCAAGCTGCCTGCGGAGGACATCATACTGTGTATCTGGGGTGGGCTATGGCTGACATTATACTCTGTGTGGGGGCTATCATACTACCTGTAGGGGCTGTGGGAATCATCATAGTGTATAGGGGATATGGGGATCCTGATACTGCCTGTGGGAATTGTGGGGACCAGCATACTATTGGGAGTTGTGGGGCCAGAATGCTATATATATATATATATATATATATATATATATATATATATATATATATATATATATATATATATATAATAAAGCTATGGGGTCATCACACTGCATGGGTGGGCCCTCATACTATGTGGGGGACTGTGAATGACATTATATTACCTTTGGAGGCCCTCACACTGCCTGTGGGGTTCTAAACCTGCCTGCGGAGGACATCATACTGTGTGTCTGGGGGTGGGCTATGGCTGACATTATACTGTGTGTGGGGGCTATCATACTACCTGTGGGGGCTGTGGGAATCATCATACTGTGTAGGGGATGTGGGGATCCTCATGCTGCCTATGGAGATTGAGGGTGTTGTGGGGCCATCATGTTGTATATAATGAAGCTATTAGGCCATCATAATATGTGGGGGGGGGGAGGTACTTTAGGGGTATCATGCTGTATGAGGTATTATTCTGTGTCAGGGGTCACTGTGGTTGCATCATAATTTCTAGAAGGGCACTGTGGCTGCATGATAGTATGTGTGTGGGGTGATATTGTGGCGTGAATTCACTGTGAGGGTATCATCCAGTATGGGGGGCATTTTTTAGGTCATCATACTTTAAAAGGTCCATGAAAGGGGTGTATCGGTGGGTGAGAACGCTAAGGGGCTTCAGTGTTGGAATAATTACTGTGTATATGTGTCCCTCTCCCTGATTTTAAAAGTTTAAAATTGGCAAATATTTTTTCCTTTTTGGGGGTGAAGGGGGTTGTGGAGAGGGGGCGAATTAAGACTTTTGCTATGGGGTCCCCTGATTTCAAAGTACACAACTGGAGTAACCCTTTAAGGTAACTCAAGAACGAGGCCCCGTATTACATTTACGAGCCAGTGGGACCCTTTCCTGGTGCTGCAAACAGACCAATGGAACAAAAGAAGAAAAGCAAAAATGTTCAGCAAGTAAAGATCTTACAGCCAAGGAGCTCAAGCATTTGATTATAAAAATATTGAGTTGTTTACTTAAAACAAATAAACTCCTTCAAGTACAGGGCAACTTTTTACTATTAGGGGAAATGCTTTTATAGTGTTATCGCAAATATTTTGACTTACAGACACATGTTAAGAATTATATTACATGTGTTGAGATTCATTGGCCAAAATACTCGTATTGCAGTACATTGTATTCCAGTAATTACATAAGGGAATTTACACTTCATATCACACAATTTCCCTGAGTCACATTCAGAAAAGTCAGAATATGAATGATCATTCACATCCAGATCTGTATTATTCCCTCTCACTACGTCACGGGAGACCGATGCGGCTCCAAATAATAACATATCCTATATCCTATACACCTCAAGAGGCTCCACTTTCTCCAAAGACAATTACCTCATACATTTCCTGTTGAAATTCATTCATAAGCAATTTCTACAAGAAACGGCCCACTACGGGTGAAATACTGCACATACAAGGTTATTACGTAGGTGACATTGCCCTCTTCTTCAGAAGTTATCGTAATAGACTGATATAGCTCATTCTTTCCGAGAATACACTGCTCAGGGGTCTTTAACACAATAGACAAAGCAGCAGTTCCCCAAAAAATCATATTAAAATTTGAAGTTTGGTTTGAAAAACCTGATTCATTTTTAAGGACTTTTTTTTTTCTTTACTGAAATGCATGTATTTGGGGCTAATAATCATTTTTGCAAATGGATTTAATTAAAAAATGTTCACATCTTGCCTTTTATGGCTTCTGTATTGAGCTGTTTATTGCTGGCTGCAGAATGAGTTAGCTGAAAATCCAAAAGAGAGCTCGTACTGACAATCTTTCATGAGAATTTGTAGATCTTTTATTTCCTTTCCGAACTCTGATTTATGACTATGGGCAGACACTGACAGCTTTGGGCCCCTGTGCAAGAAATGTGTCTGGACCCCCTCTTTTTATGGTGACAAAGCTACAGATATATATACTGTGTATAGCCACACACATATATCTTACATAGTCTCCTTTATTATGCATATTGCCGTCCCTTATTACACAGTGCTCTCACTTGTTATGTACAACTCCATCTCTTACATATCGGATTATATAGCACCCTATTTATTATTACATACCGTCCTGTCTTGTTAGATATACAATGCTCAAAAAAGTAAAGGGAACACTAAAATCCCACATCCTAGATATCACTGAATGAAATATTCCAGTTGTAAATCTTTATTCATTACATAGTGGAATGTGTTGAGAAAAATAAAATCTAAAAATTATCAACGTAAATCACAACTAATATCCCACGGAGATCTGGAGTTGGAATGATACTCAAAATCAAAGTGGAAAATGAAGTTACAGGCTGATCCAACTTCAGCAAAAATGCTTCAAGACAAGGAAATGATGCTCAGTAGTGTGTGTGGCCTCCATGTGCCTGTATGACCTCCCTACAATGCCTGGGCATGTTGCTGATGAGGCGGCGGAAGGTCTCCTGAGGGATCTCCTCCCACACCAGGACTAAAGCATCCGCCAACTCCTGAACAGTCTGTGGTGCAGCGTGACGTTGGTGGACGGTGCGAGACATAATGTCCCAGATGCAGTGGCGTAACAACAAAGTGAGGGGCCCCGATGCAAACTTTCAAATGGGGATCCCCCCCGCGCCAAAATATTTCCCACCGAAATTCACATTTTCCCTATTCATTTCGCACACTATAGTTTTGTTGCAATGTTGTATAGTCTCACCTAATACTGCCCTGTACTCACTGAGAAAAAGGATTTTATACCTAACATGTCCCTATACTAATTAGGGCGATGTCTTCGGAAGTGCAGACTCTGGGCGTTCATGTCCTCCCTCGCTCTAATTCCAAGCGCACTCCCGGCGTTTGAAATCTGTGTGCTGTTTCTTCCTGGTGTGACGCTGCAGTGCGTCATTTCCGGTCCTGTGCAGTGTGGGAGTGTATTGGGTGTACGGGTTGGCTCCGGACCATGCGCACTGCACATTCTGACGCTGGTGAGTACACGCAATACTCCCCCGCAGTGCACATGCTGGGCTCTGCCCACAGCCGTGTACCATTCTTCCTGACTCAGAAATTTACAGCCCGTACACACACGGCTTCGCTCCGAGAACCCCGCACACACACGGCTCTGCTCCTTACACCTTGTACACACGCGGCTCTGCTCCGTACAACTTGTACACACGCGGCTCTGCTCCTTACACCTCGTACACACACGGCTCTGCTCCGTACACCTTGTACACACGCGGCTCTGCTCCGTACACCTGGTACACACGCGGCTCTGCTCCGTACACCTTGCACACACGGCTTCGCTCCGAGAACCCCGTACACACGCAGCTCTGCTCCGTACACCTTATACACACGCGGCTCTGCTCCTTACACCTTGCACACACGGGGCTCTGCTCCTTACACCTTGCACACACGCGGCTCTGCTCCTTACACCTTGCACACACGCGGCTCTGCTCCTTAAACCTTGTACACATGCGGCTCTGCTCCTTACACCCGCGGATCTGCTCCGTACACCTCACACACACAGCTCCGCTTTGTACACTCCATACACACGCTTCTCCGCTCCGTCCACCCCGTCCACACGCGGCTCCGTTCCATACACCTCATAAACACACAGCACCACTCCATACACCCCATACATACACGACTCCGCTCACCTCTTTCACCTTCGGCTCAGCTTTGTACACCTTGTACACACCTGACTCCGCTCCGTACACCTTTCTACATATTGCTCCACTACACACATACACGGCTCCGCTCTGTACACTTTGTACACACACAGCTCTGTTACAGCCACACTGTAAACCCCTCCTGACCCCACACATAAACATCCCCTCATTCAGCACCATGACAATCAAGCACAGCAGAGTCCTGCATACACTGAGGCCACTGATCATGTGACCCCTGACTCCTCCCCTCATGTGACCTCATCACAGGTCCTGTGCGCACAGAACATGTGTGTGTGTGTGTGTGTGTGTGTGTGTCAGCAGCACATCAGCACTTTACAGCCGCTTCACTCACCAGCTGCTGCCTTCCATCTCTGTCAACCTTCAGTGACACGCCCAGCCCTTCTGCTAGGTCACATGTCCTTCACAGTCACGCCCACTCGCCGCACACTGCTGAAAGTCTGGGGAAGCTGTGGGCGTGGCCAGCAGGGTGCATGACTTGCCTGCTTGTTTGCTGGACTGGGCGGGCCCTTAAACACTCGGGCCCAGTCGCAGCTGCGACCCCTGCGACCGCAGTTGTTACGCCCCTGCCCAGATGTGTTCAATCGGATTCAGGTCTGGGGAACCGGCAGGCCAGTCCATAGCTTCAATGCCTTCATCTTGCAGGAACTGCTGACACACTCCAGCCACATGAAGTCAGGCATTGTCCTGCATTAGGAGGAACCCAGGGCCAACCACACCAGCATATAGTCTCACAAGGGGTCTGAGGATCTCATCTCGGTACCTAATGGCAGACAGGCTACTTCTGGAGAGCACATGGAGGGCTGTGCGGCCGTCCAAAGAAATGCCACCCCACACCATTACTGACCCACTGCCAAATCGGTCATGCTGAAGTATGTTGCAGGCAACAGATCACTCTCCACGGTGTCTCCAGACTCTTTCACATCTGTCACATGTGCTCAGTGTGAACCTGCTTTCATCTGTGAAGAGCACAGGGCGCCAGTGGTGAATTTGCCAATCCTGTTGTTCTGTGGCAAATGCCAAGCATCCTCCATGGTGTTGGGCTGTGAGCACAGTCCCCATCTGTGGACATCGAGCACTCAGACATCCTCATGGAGTCAGTTTCTAACCATTTGTGCAGACACATACACATTTATGGCCTGCTGGAGGTCATTTTGCAGGGCTCTGGTAGTGCTCATCCTGTTCCTCCTTGCACAAAGGCTGAGGTAGCAGTCCTGCTGCTGGGTTGTTGCCCTCCTACGGCCCCCTCCATGTCTCCGGTGTACTGGCCTGTCTCCTGGTAGCGCCTCCAGGCTTTGGGCACTACGCTGACAGGCACAGCAAACCTTGCCACAGCTCGCATTGATATACCATCCTGGATGAGCTGCACTACCTGAGCCACTTGTGTGGGTTGTAGAGTCCGTCTCATGCTACCACGAGTGTGAAAGCACAACCAACATTCAAAAGTGACCAAAACATCAGCCAGAAGGCATTGGTACTGAGATGTGGTCTGTGGTCCCCACCTGCAGAACCACTCCTTTATTGAGTGTGTCTTGATAATTGCTCCCCCACCCCATCATTGTCCTCTCCCCCACTCCAACACTGTCCTCTCCCCACTCCCATCATTGTCCTATCCCCACTCCCATCATTATCCTCTCCCCCACCTCCATCATTGTCCCCTCTCCAGTCCCACAATTGTCTTCTCCCCACTGCCATCATTATTCTATCCCCACGCCCATGATTTTCCTCTCCCCATTCCCATCATTTTCCTCTCCCTATTCCGTCATTGTTTTCTGCCACATCCATCATTGTTCTCCCCCACCCCCATCATTGTCCTCTCCCTACTCCCAGCACTGTACTCCCCCACATCCGTCATTGGTCTCCCCACACCCATAATTGTTCTCGTTACATCCATCTTTGTTCTCTCACATATCCATCATTGTTCTCCCCCACAACCCCCCAAAAAACCTCTCCGTTCATTTCACCACAGCCTCATTTCGTCCTTCATCGCCAGCAACTTTCTAAATGGCCCTCACTCCTCCTGGTATCTGTATTGAACTATATTTCTGTTATGCTGTAATGTCTATTGTCTGTACAATTCCCGTCTATAATTTGTAAAGCGCTGCGGAATATGTTGGCGCTATATAAATAAAAATTATTATTATTATTATTATTATTATAAATGACAAGGGTGTGCTGCATGCTGACGTCATCAAGTCGCACATGCCTGTTTCACTGAGAAAGTGTCGGGCATTACCTGAGGATGTATTCCTGCAGCTCCGTTGCCATTTTCCTTTGTAAACAGTGGAGCTTCAGGATCGCTCCCTGCCTGGCACACGGCACATGATGAGGGCAATTAGGCATAGTGTCCCATGGAGTATCAGTCTCCGAGAAAAAGGCCAGATTGCCCTTATTATTAGCTGCCCTGCAAGGACCACCTTCCACCTCCGGGCAGCGGTGCAGCTGCATCGGCTACAGTGGGGAAAAAAAGTATTTAGCCAGCCACCAAAAAGATGAGAGAGGCCTGTAATTGACATCATAGGTAGACCACAACTATGAGAGTCAAAATTGAGAAAACAAATCCAGAAAATCACCTTGTCTGATTTGGTTTTCTATGGGTTGATATCTGGAGACTGGCTAGGCCACTCCAAGACCTTCATATGCTTCTTACAAAGCCACTCCTTCTTTGCCCTGGCTGTGTACTTGGGATCATTATCATGCTGAAAGACCCATCAACGTTTCATCTTCAATGCCCTTGCTGATGGAAGGAGGTTTGCACTCAAAATCTCACAATACATAGCCCCATTCATTCTTTCACGTATATGGATCAGTTATCCTGGTCCCTTTGCAGAGAAACAACCCAAAGCATGATGTTGCCACCCCAATGTTTCACTGTAGGTATGGTGTTCTTTGGATGCATCTCAGCATTCTGTCTCCTCCAAACACAACGAGTTTTGTTTCTACCAAACAGTTCTACTTTGGTTTCATCAGACCATATGACATTCTCCCAATACTCTTCTGGATAATGCAAATGCTCTTTAGCAAACTTCAGACAGGCCCGGACATGTACTGGCTTAAGCAGGGGGACACGTCTGGCACTGCAGGATCTGAGTGCTTGGCGGTGTAGTGCGTTACTGATGGTAGCCTTTGATACGGTGGTCCCAGCTCTATGCAGGTCATTCATTAGGTCCCACTCTGTGGTTCTGGGATTTTTGCTCACATTCTTGTTCTCATTTTGATCCCACTGGGTGAGATCTTGCGTGGAGCCCCAGATTGAGGGAGATTATCAGTGGTCTTGTATGTCTTCCATTTTCTTATAATTGCTACAACAGTTGATTTCATCACACCAAGCTGCATGCATATTGCAGATTCAGTCTTCCCAGCCTGGTGCAGTGCTACAATTTTTTTTGCGCTGTCCCTCGACAGCTCGTTGGTCTTCATCATAGTTGAGCTTGGAGTGTGACTGTTTGAGGTTGTGGACAGGTGTCTTTTATACTGATAACAAGTTCAAACAGGTGCCATTGGTACAGGTAATGAGTGGAGGACAGAGGAGTCTCTTAAAGAAGAAGTTAAAGGTCTGTGAGAGCCAGAAATCTTGCATGTTTAGGTGACCAAATACTTATTTTGCTCCATAATTTGCAAATAAATCTTGCCAAATCAGACAAGGTGATTTTCTAGATTTGTTTCCTCAATTTTGACTCTCATAATTCTGGTCTACCTATGATGTCAATTACAGGCCTCTCTCATCTTTTTAAGAGGGAGAACTTGCACAATTGGTGGCTGACTAAATACTTTTTTCCCCCACTGTATATGTATCATGCCCTCAGCCGCAGGTCCGGTCTCCGCTGCACAGGGAGACCGGCGCCTATCACACAGCCTAACTCACCCTTGCCGTGGCTCCAGACGATCAGCGGCTCCTTTCTCTGCTAAGAACCTGCATCCTCTTGGCAGGTCTCCTGGAAATGCTCTTAGGAGCCGCGCCCCGCTTCCTGCACATACTTGAAACAGCAGGGCACCTGTTCGCTAGTAGTGCTGTCTGAGCTATGATGCTCTGTGTATAAAAAGCACCCTCCCCTTAAGGGAGGTGCCTGGGCAACGTGTTCATTCTCTGGATTGTTGCCTCAGCTTAAGGCCACGCTCTGCTGTGCTCTGCACTTTACTTATACCTCTATTTTCACAGAGTCCTCTTCTGGCGATTTCCATACTGGACTCCTCTGGTCTCTCCGGTTCCCACTCCAAGTTGTCTTGCCTCTCCTTACAGAACCCTCCAGACCCTACTACCGTTGGGATCAACCTTGCTGGATTTCATGAAGCCTCTGGGATTCTCTCCACTAGCAGGCCCAAGTATTCTACAGTGTTGCTAGTTTGTCAGTACGGGTCGTCCTGTGGTCCTGGATTCGCGGCATTCAGGTCACCTGGTGTTGTGACGGGGGAATCCCTGTATAGGGGTACACCTTGCCCGGTGCTCCACTACGTGGTACAGTGTTGTGATCCAGAGGTTCTTTCCCTCTGACACCTTTTCCCTTTTTGTTTTTACCTTGTTAATAATTATCTTTTGGTTTGAGATCCACTCTCCTGTCTTTTGAGTATCGGGTATACAGCCGCCACTGCACCATCAGTGGTCTAGTGAGTCCACTATACCTTGTCACACCCTGTGGGCGTCACAATATGTCTGCCCCTGCCCCAGACTACATCAAAGTTTAATGCGCAGAGAAATAAATAGCTAATGAAAGTCAAATGGAGCAATATTGTTAATAAAAATTACTTTTAATCCCAAATACATGCATTTAAGCAAAAAAAAAATTTCAACCACTTTAGAAAGATGTGCCCCTTTTCCATCTGCCACAAGGATAAGCCTAGCAACCTTTACAGATGCATTCCTGAATGATGTGCTACAATGGTAATTATGAGACAAAGTGCCCATCAAGTGGGAGGACAGCAAAGGATATATGCCTCTTCTTTTTTGGAGGCTTAAATCACTATTCTAAACAGTCCTGGGGGGAGGAGCTTACTTATTAACTCTAATGATGCTTTCTTCCACCAACAGTGCCATTCTTGTACATGGGTTGGGTCTGATCTATTGAAGTAAATAGGACAAAGCTACAATACCATACACAAGCACTAGACAGGTTTCAATTTTTTTTTTTTTAACAACCCCTTTACCAGGCCGTAGATGTCTGTACTCAGCATTTTCAATAATTAGCAATTATTTAAAGGATCAGTAAAATAATTTGTCACAGAAAGTGACCATGTAAATGTAGCTTGTTCAGTAAAGGGGACCCTAGCAGTGAGTAATAGACCTGTGTTCTGCTTTTATTATAGGGAATTTTTCACTGAATTTTTTATTAATCTTGCTACTTCTTCAAATTGTCGCTGGTCCACTGCATTCCAAAGTTATGCTCCCCCCCCCCTCCTTGGTAATAAATGGCTAGCTGGGCGGGTACTACAGAACTTCTCTGTGGGTGTGGCCATGTTTTGATTGGCCAGTGTCAGAGGAAAAAGGAAACACTCTCTTTGGGTGGTACATGCCTAGTTGATAGCGGGAAAATGTTCACCTTTATTACAGGGTGCATAACTTTGGAAGGTAGGAATAAAAAAAACTGTTCCAGAATCAGCAGAACAGTGGCAATCGGAGAAGGTACTCAGTTTAAATTTAAAAATTAATTGAAATGTCCCCTTTAAAGAGAATCCCTGCTATAAGTTGAATGAAGTATTATATGTGCTGGGAGTTTCAGCCATTATTTTATTGCTTTTTATTATTACGGTATAGTCCCTTTTCCCCTTGTTTCGCTGGCCTCACAAAAGGTAAATGGTGAGCAGACAGAAACCAGAGGCAGAATAGAATCAGTTCTGCTTAAAGACTATTTATTTTGTGCTGCAGATAAGCTGGCCTTCTGGTAGCAGACGGGATCGTGGGATTGAGGCGCGGGGTCTCGTGCCAGATTCATTATAGAAGGGAGTACTTCCTTTACCTGATAAATACGGCTCATCTTGTATACCAGGTTACTTCCTCTGTCTTATGGTTTATTAAAACCTCCTGCAAAGAGCAACTCGTATAACTTTATATCACATCCTGCATAAACCATCCATCCTCCGCTTTATCTGCAGGTTGACAGTTCCCTCAAGAACCCAGAAAAGCCTTTTGAGGAAAAGCAGAGGCATTTTTGATCTCCATGGCAAAACTACATAGTGGTAAATACTATATGAAATAAATACTAAATTGGAGTGTGGGAATGATTACGTTGGGAGACAACGACGAGACTGTGAGCAGCACTACCAAGCAAGCTGCAAACGTGACAGCGGTACAAACATGGCGGGTGTAAGGCTACGTGCACATGTTGCGGATTAGCCTTAGGAATTTCTGGTGCGGATTCTGCCTCTCCTTTTTTGTGCGGATCCGCAGCGTTTTTTGTGCGTTTTAGCTGCGGTTTTTTTTGCGGATTTGCTGCGTTTTTTACCCCTGCAGATTTCTATAATGGAATGGGTACAAAAACTCTGCAGATCCGCAAAAAAAGATGTGACATGCTACTTGTTTTAAACCGCAGCGTTTCCGCAGCAGATTTTCTGCAACGTGTGCACAGCTTTTTTTTTCTCATTGATTTACATTGTACTGTAAATCAATTGCAGATCTGCAGCGTTTCTGCACCACAAAAAAACGCTGCGTATCCACAGAGAATCCGCAACGTGTGCGCATAGCCTAAAACGTCACCCCGTAGGAAATAAATCTGTTCATCTTATAGGTTGTATATCTAGAATGAGGCCACTGATACCACTACTGTAAGGAACAGCTCTCAGAGGTGTCCGACAAGTAGGTTTTGAAAGAGCAGCTGTCTGGATTTTACCCCAGGGTAAAAAAATAAAGTGTCACAGTTATCCATGCGTCCCATTCACATTTTTTTAAACAAAGTGTGACCGCTCTTACAGTAGAGAACTCCACAGTGTGACCATTCTTACAGTAGAGATCTCCACAGTGTGACCGCTCTTACAGTAGAGAGCTCCACAGTGTGACCTCTCATACAGTAGAGAACTCCACCGTATGACCATTCTTACAATAGAGAACGCCACAATGTGACCACTCATACAGTAGACAACTCCACAGTGTGACCGCTCTTACAATAAAAAAACTCCACAGTGTGACCACACTTACAGTAGAGAACTCCACAGTGTGACCGCTCTTACAGTAGAGAACTCCACAGTGTGATCATTCTTACAGTAGAGATCTCCACAGTGTGACCACTCTTACAGTAGAGAGCTCCATGGTGTGACTGCTCTTACAGTAGAGAGCTCCACGGTATGACCTCTCATACAGTAGAGAACTCCACCGTATGACCATTCTTACAATAGAGAACGCCACAATGTGACCACTCATACAGTAGACAACTCCACAGTGTGACCGCTCTTACAATAAAAAAACTCCACAGTGTGACCACACTTACAGTAGAGAACTCCACAGTGTAACCGCTCTTACAGTAGAGAACTCCACAGTGTGATCATTCTTACAGTAGAAGGTTCCACCGTGTGACCATTCTTACAGTAGAGAGCTCCATGGTGTGACTGCTCTTACAGTAGAGAGCTCCACGGTATGACTGCTCTTACAGTAGAGAGCTCCACGGTATGACTGCTCTTACAGTAGAGAGCTCCACGGTATGACAGCTCTTACAGTAGAGAACTCCACGGTGTGACTGCCTTACAGTAGAAAGCTCCACAGTGTGACCGCTCTTACAGTAGAAAGCTCCACAGTGTAACCACGCTTGCAGTAGAGAACTCCACAGTGTGACCATTCTTACAGTAGAAAGTTCCAGTGTGACCGCTCTTACAGTAGAGAGCTTCAAGGTATGACTGCTCTTACAGTAGAGAGCTCCACGGTGTGACCGCTCTTACAGTAGAGAGCTCCACGGTGTGACCGCTCTTACAGTAGAGAGCTACACGGTGTGACTGCACTTACAGTAGAGAGCTCCACTGTGTGACTGCACTTACAGTAGAGAGCTCCACTGTGTGACTGCACTTACAGTAAAGAGCTCCACTGTGTGACTGCACTTACAGTAGAGATCTCCACGGTGTGACTGCACTTACAGTAGAGAGCTCCACTGTGTGACTGCACTTACAGTAAAGAGCTCCACTGTGTGACTGCACTTACAGTAGAGAGCTCTGCAGCATCAACGCTTTTACAGTAAAGACCTCGGCAGTGTGACCACTCTTGCTATATCTTGTGTGATTGGAAGCAGCTGACTGTCGCTGTTTACAAGGCTCAAAAGCATACGAAACTTTCCTGAATTGCAACTATCCAGACCATAAATGATGTTGTACCAGACAAGAAGGAATCCGCAGTTTCTAACCACTGATTAGTAAAGGAAATAATGAAGTAATCAAGTCCAGATCTGATGTTGTCTCCAGTAGGAATAATGGAGGTCTGGTACAGAGGAGCGAGTGCGTGTTTCCCCGTGTAGTTGAAGGGGGCTTAGGGCCGTGGCTGTGGGCCAGTTCTGAATTTTCTTCACCTTGAAACCACTTGTAAATGGGAACCTTTCCCATGTGCCCTGTGCTGCAGTATTTGCTCTGCACTTTCTTGTAGGCTGCAGGCCTCTGCTACATCTCTGTCCTTGGTCCCGGGATTGGTACTCACCCATGGATACCTTCAGTCCAGTGCAACAAGTTTTGCTTTACTGTACAGTTCAGATACATTTGACTGCGGCATGCAGTATAGGGCAGAGCTACCTCCGGCCTGCTTGGACTATCCCTTTCTCAACAGCTTCTATTGGTACTAGGGACTCCCCATCCAGCAACACAGATTTTCCAAAACCCGCCACCATTCCCTTTCACTCTTCCCAAACAGGCCTCTTCCGCTTAAGAGAGAATAAGACATGGATTCCAAAGCCTACTACAGGCCATAGGCCTGGGACCGTCCAGGATCTGCAGAAGACTTCCGATGTGGCCTCATGCTGTTTGTGATCTGAAATTGCACCTTAAACTCTGACAGTCTATGACTCCTTATTCCGGAAGTGCTTCCCCTTTTTTGTTTGCTATAACCCCTCCCAGTATACGGGCAATTCCCAAACACATTTGCCTGTATCATACCCGATGTGCCATCTAAATCACTACAGCCATCCACTGGTTCCCTTATTGGACAGCCCTCCATTCCTGGGGAAGGTCTTGAGGTTAAACCTCCAGGAAATTGAAACACACAGCGACCATAAGGATAAAATACACGTTTATATATATGTAACACATGCAAATAAAACACGTTTAGCAAATTCAACCCATTTGACACCATGTCTTCTTAAGCTACAGCTGACCCTCCCACATACAGTAGTATGAGTGTGAATTCCCTGACATCTCTTCAGTGTATGGGGGGGATCTCTCGCCTTTAACTTTGTTCTCAGCAACTTCCTGTAATTCGCTGTAAATTGGAAAACAGTATTTAAAAGGCAATATCCCATATTGAATAGATGGTGGGATTCTGGCAGCTGTTTGTGAAAGAAAGGATTGGAAGCCAATGATCGACCACAAATTCCCACACAGTAAAAGCTTCATCATCTTCTCAGCATTGCTTTTGTTCACTGAGATGTTCTATCAGTTATACAGTACAGACCAAAAGTTTGGACACACCTCATTTAAAGATTTTTCTGTATTTTTATGACTATGAAAATTGTAAATTCACAGTGAGGGCATCAAAACTATGAATTAGCACATGTGAAATGATATACTTAACAGAAAAATGTGAAACAACTGAAATGATGTCTTATATTCTAGGTTCTTCAAAGTAGCCACCTTTTGCTTTGATG
This sequence comes from Ranitomeya imitator, assembly GCF_032444005.1. Lineage (NCBI taxonomy): Eukaryota > Metazoa > Chordata > Amphibia > Anura > Dendrobatidae > Ranitomeya > Ranitomeya imitator. The sequence goes on from NC_091283.1 coordinate 428,371,929, forward strand.
ACTGCTTTGCACACTCTTGGCATTCTCTTGATGAGCTTCAAGGGGTAGTCACCGGGAATGGTTTTCACTTCACAGGTGTGCCCTGTCAGGTTTAATAAGTGGGATTTCTTGCCTTATAAATGGGGGTGGGACCATCAGATGTGTTGAGCAGAAGTCTGGTGGATACACAGCTGATAGTCATACTGAATAGACTGTTAGAATTTATGTTATGGCAAGAAAAAAGCATCTAAGTAAAGAAAAACAAGTGGCCATCATTACTTTAATAAATGAAGGTCAGTCAGTCTGAAAAATTGAGAAAACTTTGAAAGTGTCCCCAAGTGCAGTTGTAAAAACCATCAAGCTCTACAAAGAAACTGGCTGACATGAGGACCGCCCCAGGAAAGGAAGATCAAGAGTCACCTCTGCTTCTGAGGATAAGTTTATCCGAGTCACCAGCCTCAGAAATCGCAGGTTAACAGCAGCTCAGATTAGAGACCAGGTCAATGCCACACAGAGTCCTAGCAGCAGACACATCTCTACAACAACTGTTAAGAGGAGACTTCGTGCAGCAGGCCGTCATGGTAAAATAGGTGCTAGGAAACCACTGCTAAGGACAGGCAACAAGCAGAAGAGACTTTTTTGAGCTAAAGAACACAAGGAATGGGCATTAGACCAGTAGAAATCTGTGTTTTGGTCTGATGAGTCCAAATTTGAGCTCTTTGGTTCCAATCACCAGAAAAGGTGAACGGATGGACTCTACATGCCTGGTTCCCACCGTGAAGCATGGAGGAGGAGGTGTGATGGTGTGGAGGTGCTTTGCTGGTGACACTGTTGGGGATTTATTCAAAATTGAAGGCATACTGAACCAGCATGGCTACCACAGCATCTTGCAGCGACATGCTATTCCATCCGGATTGCGTTTAGTTGGACCATCATTTATTTTTCAACAGGACAATGACCCCAAACACACCTCCAGACTGTGTAAGGGCTATTTGACCAAGAAGGAGAGTGATTAGGTGCTATGCCAGATGACCTGGCCTCCACAGTCACCAGACCTGAGCCCAATCGAGATGGTTTGGGGTGAGCTGGACCGCAGAGTGAAGGCAAAAGGGCCAACAAGTGCTAAGCATCTCTGGGACCTCCTTCAAGATTGTTGGAAGACCATTTCCGGTGACTACCTCTTGAAGCTCATCAAGCTAATGCCAAGAGTGTGCAGTCATCAAAGCAAAAGGTGGCTACTTTGAAGAACCTAGAATATAAGACATATTTTCAGTTGTTTCACACTTTTTTGTTAAGTATATAATTCCACATGTGTTAATTCATAGTTTTGATGCCTTCAGTGTGAATTTAGAATTTTCATAGTCATGAAAATACAGAAAAATCTTTAAATGAGGTGTGTCCAAACTTATCGTCTGTACTGTATAACACTGAGAGAGTGATAAAAAGACACTCCTGGCAGCAGGACCCAAAGTGATCACATAAATACAGGAGCGTAATTACAGCAGTTGCCACCACATACAAGCCCGGGGAGTAACTACAGCGGTCGTCACCACATACAGGCCCAGGGTGCTGTGCAGAGACCCGCCGGGTCAATAAAAATCTTTAAAATAATCTTTATTTTTATATAGCGCTAATAATATTCTGCAGCCCTTTACAGTTTTGCACAAATTATCATCGCTGTCCCTGATGGGGCTCACAATCTAAATTCCCTATCAGTATGTCTTTGGAATGTGGGAGGAAACCGAGGAAACCGGAGGAAACCCACGCAAACACAGGGAGAACATACAAACTCTTTGCAGATGCTATATAAGTGACGTCATGTGCTCCCGTCTCTTGCACGCTGGCGTCAACTACCGGCTTTAAAAGAGGACGCCACGTGGCAGGGAAGTGGAGGGAAGATGAGTATAATGGTTTATTTTTTCTGCACATATGGGGGACATATATCAGGATGGGGGATATTTATACAAGGATGGGGCCCAGGATAAAGAACATATACCAGACATCTACCACAACATATCAGACTCTCGCCTACCATCGAAACCTTCAAAAAGAGCCTGAAGACCCACCTCTTCCGACAAGCCTACAACCTGCAGTAACCGCCGATTGACCAAACCGCTTCATGACCAGCTCTTTCTTCACCTACTGTATCCTCACCCATCCCTTGTAGACTGTGAGCCCTCACGGGCTCTCTCCTCCTGTACCACTTGTGACTTGTATTGTTCAAGATCATTGTACTTGTTTTTATTATGTATACCCCTCCTCACATGTAAAGCGCCATGGAATAAATGGCGCTATAATAATAAATAATAATAATATATACAGTGCCTTGCAAAAGTATTCGGCCCCCTGGAACTTTTCAACCTTTTCCCACATATCATGCTTCAAACCTAAAGATACCAAATGTAATTTTCTGGTGAAGAATCAACAAGTGGAACACAACTGTGAAGTTGAACGAAATTTATTGGTTATTTTAAATTTTTGTGGAAATTCAAAAACTGAAAAGTGGGGCGTGCAATATTATTCGGCTCCTTTACTTTCAGTGCAGCAAACTCACTCCAGAAGTTCATTGTGGATCTCTGAATGATCCAATGTTGTCCTAAATGCCTAATGATGATAAATATAATCCACCTGTGTGTAATCAAGCACCCGTATAAATGCACCTGCTCTATGATAGTCTCAGGGTTCTGTTTGAAGCACAGAGAGCATCATGAAGACAGAACACAACAGGCAGGTCTGTGATACTGTTGTGGAGAAGTTTAAAGCTGGATTTGGATACAAAATGATTTCCAAAACTTTAAACATCCAAAGGAGCACTGTGCAAATGATGATATTGAAATGGAAGGAGTATCATACCACTGAAAATCTACCAAGACCCGACCGTCCCTCTAAACTTTCATCTCAAACAAGGAGAAGACTGATCAGAGATGCAGCCAAGACGCCCATGATCATTCTGGATGAACTGCAGGGATCTACAGCTGAGGTGGGACAGTCTGTCCATAGGACAACAATCAGTCATACACTGCACAAATCTGGCCTTTATGGAAGAGTGGCAAGAAGAAAGCCATTTCTCAAAGATATCCATAAAAAGTGTCATTTAAAGTTTGCAACAAGCCATCTGGAAGACACATCAACTATGTGGAGGAAGGTGCTCTGGTCAGATGAAACCAAAATCGAACTTTTTGGCAACAATGCCAAACGATATGTTTGGCGTAAAGGCAACACAGCTCATCACCCTGAACACACCATCCCAACTGTCAAACATGGCGGCGGCAGCATCATGGTTTGGGCCTGCTTTTCTTCAGCAGGGACAGAGGGAAGATGGTTAAAATTGGATAGAGCCAAATACAGGATCATTCTTGAAGAAAACCTGTTGGAGTCTGCAAAAGACGTGAGACAGGGATGGAGATTTGTCTTCCAACAAGACAATGATCCCAAACATAAAGCAAAATCTAAAATGGAATGGTTCACAAATAAACGTATCTAGGTGTTAGAATGGCCAAATCAAGGTCCAGACCTCAATCCAATCGAGAATCTGTGGAAAGAGCTGAAAACTGCTGTTCACAAACGATCTCCATCAAATCTCGCTGAGCTCAAGCTGTTTGCCAAGGAAGAATGGGCAAGAATTTCAGTCTCTCGATGTACAAAACTGATAGAGACATACCCCAAGCAAAGGTGGCGCAACAAAGTATTAAGTTAAAGGGGCTGAATAATATTGCATGCTCCGCTTTTCAGTTTTTGAAAAAAGGGGGCCGAATACTTTCGCAAGGCACTGTATATATATATATATATATATATATATATATATAAAATAATCTTTATTTTTATATAGCGCTAACATATTCCGCAGCGCTTTATAGTTTTGCACACATTATCATCACTGTCCCCGATAGGGCTCACAATCTAAATTCCCTATCAGTATGTCTTTTTAATGTGGGAGGATACCAGAGTACCCGGAAGAAACCCACGCAAACACGGGGAGAACATATAAACTCTCTCTCTCTCTCTCTATATATATATATACAGTTAGGTCCATATATATTTGGACAGAGACAACATTTTTCTAATTTTGGTTATAGACATTACCACAATGAATTTTAAACAAAACAATTCAGATGCAGTTGAAGTTCAGACTTTCAGCTTTCATTTGAGGGTATCCACATTAAAGTTGTGTTTCTACCAAACAGTTCCAGTTTGGTTTCATCAGACCATAGGACATTCTCCCAAAACTCCTCTGGATCATCCAAATGCTCTCTAGCAAACTTCAGACGGGCCCGGACATGTACTGGCTTAAGCAGTGGGACACGTCTGGCACTGCAGGATCTGAGTCCATGGTGGCGTAGTGTGTTACTTATGGTAGGCCTTGTTACATTGGTCCCAGCTCTCTGCAGTTCATTCACTAGGTCCCCCCGCGTGGTTCTGGGATTTTTGCTCACCGTTCTTGTGATCATTCTGACCCCACGGGGTGGGATTTTGCGTGGAGCCCCAGATCGAGGGAGATTATCAGTGGTCTTGTATGTCTTCCATTTTCTAATTATTGCTCCCACTGTTGATTTCTTCACTCCAAGCTGGTTGGCTATTGCAGATTCAGTCTTCCCAGCCTGGTGCAGGGCTACAATTTTGTTTCTGGTGTCCTTTGACAGCTCTTTGGTCTTCACCATAGTGGAGTTTGGAGTCAGACTGTTTGAGGGTGTGCACAGGTGTCTTTTTATACTGATAACAAGTTTAAACAGGTGCCATTACTACAGGTAATGAGTGGAGGAAAGAGGAGACGCTTAAAGAAGAAGTCACAGGTCTGTGAGAGCCAGAAATCTTGATTGTTTGTTTCTGACCAAATACTTATTTTCCACCATAAAATGCAAAAAAAATGTTAAAAAAACAGACAATGTGATTTTCTGGATTTTTTTTTCTCATTTTGTCTCCCATAGTTGAGGTCTACCTATGATGTAAATTACAGACGCCTCTCATCTTTTTAAGTGGTGGAACTTGCACTATTGCTGACTGACTAAATACTTTTTTGCCCCAATGTATATATACAGTACAGACCAAAAGTTTGGACACACCTTCTCATTTAAAGATTGGCGGCCGCGACCAATCAGCGACGCGGGATTTCCGTGACAGACAGACAAACAGACAGACTGAAGTGCCCCTTAGACGATTATATATATAGATATCTTCCATCCAGACTTCTGCACAATACAACTGATGGTCCCAACCCCATTTATAAGGCAAGAAATCCCACTTATTAAACCTGAGAGGGCACACCTGTGAAGTGAAAACCATTTTCGGTGACCTCTTGAATCTCATCAAGAGAATGCCAAGAGTTTGCAAAGCAGTTATCAAAGCAAAAGGTGGCTACTTTAAAGAACCTAGAATATAAGACGTAATTTCAGTTATATACGTATAGTATATTACGTGGCTGGGCAATATACTACGTGGCTGTGTTATATACTGCGTGAGCTATGCTATAAGCTATAAACTACGTGAGCTGTGCTATATACTATGTGGCTGTGCAATATATTACGTGGCTGGGCAATATACTACGTGGCTGTGTTATATACTGAGTGAGCTGTGCTATATACTACGTGGCTGTGTTATAAACTACGTGGGCTGTGCTATACTACATAGCTGTGCCATATATATGGCTGGGCAATATACTACGTGGCTGTGCTACATACTACGTGGCTGTGCTATATACTAAGTAGCTGTGCAATATATTATGTGGCTGGGCAATATACTACGTGGCTGTGTTATACTGTATACTGTGTGAGCTGTGCTATATACTACATGGGCTGTGCTATATACTACGTGGCTGTGTTATATACTCCGTGGCTGTGTTATATACTACATGGGCTGTGTTATATACTGCGTGAGCTGTGCTATATGCTACGTGGCTGGGTTATATACTACATGGGCTGTGCTATATGCTACGTAGCTGTGCAATATACATGGCTGGGCAATATATTACGTGGCTGTGTTATATACTACGTGGCCTGTGTTATATACTATGTGGGCTGTGTTATATACTACGTGGGCTGTGCTATATACTGCGTAGGCTGTGTTATACACTGTGTGGGCTGTGCTATACACTACGTGGGCTGTTATACACTGTGTGGGCTGTGTTATACACTGCGTGGGCTGTGCTATATACTATGTGGGCTGTGCTATATACTACATGGGCTGTGCTATATACTACGTGGGCTGTGTTATACACTGTGTGGGCTGTGCTATATACTGCGTGGGCGGTGCTATATACTACGTGGGCTGTGCTATATACTACGTGGCTGTGTTATTTGCTATGTGGCTGTGTTATATGCTACGTGGCTGTACTATATGCTACGTGGGCTGTGCTATATGCTACGTGGGCTGTGTTATATACTACGTGGCCTGTACTGTTATGATCTGGTGGTTTAGGAGCAACATGGGACGAGCTCTGAAGGAGGTGGTACCTGTACTGACCACAGTCCCTAAGCTCAACACAACACTAGAAGTAGCCGTGGGATACTCCTGTCACTCCCTAGGCACCTCGTCACAGCCTGAGAACTAACTACCCCTAAAGATAGAAACAGGAAAACTATCTTGCCTCAGAGAAAATCCCCAAAGGATAGATAGCCCCCCACAAGTAATGACTGTGAGTGGAGAGGGAAAAGACATACACAGAATGAAACCAGGATGAAGCACAGGAGGCCAGTCTAGCTAGATAGATTGGACAGGATAGAATACTGTGCGGTCAGTATTAAAAACTACAAAAATCCACACAGAGTTTACAAAAATCTCCACACCTGACTAAAGGTGTGGAGGGTAAATCTGCTTCCCAGAGCTTCCAGCTTAACTGAATTAATCCATACTGACAAGCTGGACAAAACATAGAATGCACAGAACGAATAAGTCCACAACATGTGGACAGAAAAGAGCAAAGCAAGGACTTATCTTTGCTGAACTGGTCAGGATATCAGGGAAATCCAATAGAGATGTGAATCCAACCAGGAACCATTGACAAGTGGCTCTGGCTGAAGGGAAGAGCCAGGCATAAATAGCCGAGCAGAAAGACAATCAGTGGAAGCAGCTGCAGACTGCTAAATTCAAGGAGCAGCCATACCACTTAAAACCACCGGAGGGAGCCCAAGAGCAGAACTCACAACACTGTGCTATATACTACATGGTCTGTGCTATATGCTACGTGGCTGTGCTATATGCTACGTGGGCTGTGTTATATGCTACGTGGGGTGTGTTATATGCTACTCGGCTGTGGTACATTTCTCTGCTGTATCTGTGCATCATGAATCGTGGTATGTGTTAAAGAGGGGGGCCCACTGAGACTCTTTCGCCCGGGCCCTCAAAAACCTGGAGCCGGCCCTGGCTTCACTGATTGGTCACGCCCGGCCGCGAACAATCAGCGACAGGCACAGTCCAGCCGTGAATTGGCTCGGAATTTGAACCACGCTTCGCTAAATGGTCGCGCTCGGCCGGCCGAATCCTGTGTATAAATTGCATTATTCTGAAAACTTCATAAATAAACTACATACATATTCTAGAATACCCGATGCGTTAGAATCGGGCCACCATCTAGTAGAGATCTAATATATAAAGCTGAATGTGTGTATGTGTGTATGTATGTATGTATGTGTGTCCGGGATTGGCATTGGCATCTGCACCGTCGCAGCTACAGCCACAAAATTTTGCACAGTCACACGTCTGGACCCCAAGAGCGTCATAGGCTATGTTGCGGGGCGAAATTTTAACCCTGCGCGTTCCAATTCACCAAACAATTTTGCCCCTATCTACATAATGGGGAAAAAGTGAAAGGAAAAGTGTTGGAGGCAAATTGACAGCTGCCAGATGTGAACAAGGGGGACTTAAAGCGTGAGAGCGATGGCGCCAAAGAGTATATTCCGTACAGTTGCTAAGGTGGGGCCCCGACCTGGGATACTCACCACACACGGGGATATGAACACACACACAAAAGGTGCCACAAACTACCATGTGCTTGAACACATATACCACCCTCAGCACACATTTCACCACACATACACCAACCTCGCCACATAAAAGTCGAATCACAAAAGTCGCCGCTCAAAACTCGCCACGCGCAAAACTCGCCACATGCAAAACTAGGCTCATGCAAAACTCGTCACACGTGCAAAACTCACCTCATGGAAAACTCGCCACACACAAAACTTGCACACGCGGAAAAAATGCCACATGCACAAAAGTTGCAACACATGCAAAAGTTGCCTCACACAAAACTTGCACATACATTAAACGCACCACACATAAAACTTGCCATGCGCAAAACTTGCTGCACACAACTTGCTACACTAACCTGTCACATTCAACTCGACACACAAAAAGTTGCTACACGCATGTCGCCACACAAAACTCATCTCACAAAAGTCACTACATGCATGTCGCCACATGCAACTCAACACACACAACTTGACACATGAAACTCGCCCTAAAACACACACAAGTCTAGTATTATCCTTCAAAAATAAAAATCTGATTAATAAGCAGACAAACTACACGAGCAACAAATGTACCATATAGGAAATACGGCAGCTGTCAGTCACATGACCTGTCAATTATGTGTATGTGTGAGCTAATATATACTGCAAGGGGGGAGGACTTCCTGTTGGCTGGGGATTTATCAGGCTGCCAATTTAGCTTACAAATACTGAGGTAAAAATAGTGACCAAATAACGTGTGAACGCGGTCTAATACAGGAGGAGATGACACACAGATATATACTATATACAGGAGGAGATGACATACAGGTATATGCTATATACAGGAGAGATGACACACAGGTATATACTATATACAGGAGGAGATGACACACGTATATACTATATACAGGAGGAGACGACACAGGTATATACTATATACAGGAGCAGATGACACACAGGTATATACTATATACAGGAGGAGATGACTTACAGGTATATAATATATACAGGAGCAGATGACACACAGGTATATACTATATACAGGAGGAGATGACTTACAGGTATATACTATATACAGGAGGAGATGACACATGTATATACTATATACAGGAGGAGATGACATACAGGTATATACAGGAGGAGATGACACACAGGTATATACTATATACAGGAGGAGATGACAAACAGGTATATACTATATACAGGAGGAGATGACACACACATATATACTATATACAGGGGAGATGACACACAGGTATATACTATATACAGGAGAAGATGACATACAGGTATATACTAGTGACCAAATAACGTGTGAACGCGGTCTAATACAGGAGGAGATGACACACAGATATATACTATATACAGGAGGAGACGACACACAGGTATATACTATATACAGGAGCAGATGACACACAGGTATATACTATATACAGGAGGAGATGACTTACAGGTATATACTATATACAGGAGGAGATGACACATGTATATACTATATACAGGAGGAGATGACATACAGGTATATACAGGAGGAGATGACACACAGGTATATACTATATACAGGAGGAGATGACAAACAGGTATATACTATATACAGGAGGAGATGACACACACATATATACTATATACAGGGGAGATGACACACAGGTATATACTATATACAGGAGAAGATGACATACAGGTATATACTATATACAGGAGGACATGACACACAGGTATATACTATATACAGGAGGAGATGACATACAGGTATATACCATATACAGGAGGAGATGAAAACCTGGTATATACTATATACAGGGGAGATGACATACAGGTACATACTATATACAGGGGCGATAACACACAGGTATATACTATATACAGTGGAGATGACACACAGGAATATACTATATACAGGAGGAGATGACATACAGGTATATAATATATACTGGAGGAGATGACACACAGGTATATACTATATACAGGAGCAGATGATACACAGGTATATACTATATACAGGAGGAGATGACTTACAGGTACATACTACACAGGAGGAGATGATACACATATATACTATATACAGGAGGAGATGACATACAGGTATATACTATATAAAAGAAGAGATGACACATAGGTATATAGAGGAGGAGATGACATACAGCAGGTATATCCTATATACAGGGGAGATGACATACAGGTATATACTATATACAGGAGATGACATACAGGTATATACTATATATAGGAGGATATGACATACAGGTATATAGTATATACAGAATAGATGACATACAGGTATATAATGTATACAGGAGGAGATGACACATGGGTATATACAATATACAGGAGGCGATGACATACAGCACGTATATACTATTTACAGGGGAGATGACATACAGGTATATACTATATACAAGAGAAGACATACAGGTGTATACTATATATAAGGGAGATGACAAACATGTATATACTGAGGTGAAAATGTGGGTTGTGAGGTGAAAATTAAAAGGTGTGAGTGCAAAATGAGAGGAGTGAGGGAAAATAGTGGAGTGATCGGAAAATGACAGATGTGAGGTCGAAATGACAAGTGTTAGGGGGGAATGAGAGGAGTGAGGGGGAAAATAAGAGGAGTGAGGGGGAAAATGAGAGGTGTAAGGGAGAAAATGAGAGGTGTAAGGGAGAAAATGAGAGGCATGATGGGAAAATAAGAGATGTGAGGTGCTATAACTAACCACAGATATTTACTATGCCCAGGCAACGCCGGGCTCTTCAGCTAGTATACTGTATATATATATATATATATATATATATATATATATATGTATATATGGTCCATTACAGGCTTCTCTCATCTTTTTAAGTGGGAGAACTTGCACAATTGATGGCTGACTAAATCCTTTTTTTCCCACTGTAATTTGTATAGGCTGAAATACCGTGTTATTGTATAAACTGCTTAAAGGCGATGAACCAGCCGTGACACCTCACAACTACTGTACCGCATTTGTCCAGCCTTGGCTCCTTTCCCCTATGGCCATTGCCCTTTGCTGTGCTCCATGTTGGGTTTTGCAAGTTGCCAGAGAAGTCTTTACGACATCATCTCCCATGTCTTAGTTTTGAGACTTTAGAACTTTGCTTATTTGGAGTGCTCCACCATCTGTTCACACTGCGCAGTCATCTTGTAATTCTCAGGTTCTACAGGTTAATCCTCTATTAACCATCTTCTTAATTAATCCATCAGTAACAGTAAGATAACAAACTGTTATTGGACTGCGTTCACATTGTGCATTTATCACTGCAATATGCCTGTGGTTCCTCTGCTTTCCTCTGTGTTCTGCTCCAGACTGGCAGTTTCTCTCTCTATCTGCCCTACTGGTCATGTGGTTCCATTTAGTCCAAGTCCTCCCTCCTCCACATGTCCGCCAGGTTTCTGTACCATCATCCTCAGTTTATGTGTCCACTCGGGCCTGCTGTTTTGCGAATCAACCTCACCAGGTGAGCCTAACAACTGTTGGGTTGCACCCATCACAAGCCTTCCAAACATGAGCCTAGGAATCTGTCCTACCTGGCTGCTCCCCAACCTGAGCGACTTTAAAACTGCTTTCAGCTCTACCCTCTAATACCCCAAACAACTTTATTGACCAATTCTAACCAAAACTGGCCAGTACAATTTCTCACACGACCAACATAAGATGGTGTGCTGGCCCCCAGGAGGACTTCTACTAATTACTAAGCACAAATTGGCTTGGAAACCCCCTAATGTTCCTCTCACTGGCAGCTATAAGTTATCGGACAATATTTGCGTGCATTTCATTGAGTTCCAAGACAAGTTGTTACATCCAAGAGTCAATATGGATCAAAATCTGCCCGAGGACAAAAGATTCCTGCACACGGACGTTATCTGCACATAGCGTTGGCCAGCACACGAGCGTTCACCATTCTGATGTCTCAGCTCATTAATTCCTGTAACTTCATACCTCAGACTTACACATGGACAAAGGCAATACATTATTGGACTAACAGAACTAAGGGTAAATCTACACTGTGACCAAGCGATCCTGGCAACTCTCATATCACGATAATGTTGCAGTGCTAAATATAGAAGGCAATGGGTGCATCGAATCAATAGCCAACACTTTTATGGAGAATGCACAAAGAAACAAAGAAGTGCATGAAGCCAAAGGATACCCAAAACTGAATACTTCATTAACAAATCACTTTTTACAAATCACAAAAGACATACAAGTGCTTCTCACTAAATTAGAATATCATCAAAAATTTAATTTATTTCAGTTCTTCAATACAAAAAGTGAAACTCATATATTATATAGAGTCATTACAGACAGAGTGATCTATTTCAAGTGTTTATTTCTGTTAATGTTGATGATTATGGCTTACAGCCAATGAAAACCCAAAAGTCATTATCTCAGTAAATTAAAATAACTAACAAAATACACCTGCAAAGGCTTCGTAGTGTTTTAAAAGGTCCCTTAGTCTGTTTCAGTAGGCTCCACAATCATGGGGAAGACTGCTGACTTGACAGATGTCCAGAAGACAGTCATTGACACACTCCACAAGGAGGGTAACCACAAAAGGTCATTGCTAAAGAAGCTGGCTGTTCACAGAGTGCTGTATCCAAGCATAGTAATAAAGTTGAGTGGAAGGAAAAAGGATGGTAAAAAAAGGAGTGGACTGCTGCTGGAGTCATTGCTTCAAGAGCTACCACACTGAGAAGTATCCAGGACATCGGCTACAAGTGTCGCATTCCTTGTGTCAAGTCACTCATGATGAATAGACAATGCCAGAAGCATTGTTGCTCAGTGGTCCAAGATGTTGTTTTTAGATGAAAATAAATTTTGCATTTCATTTGGAAATCAAGGTCCCAGAGTCTGGAGGAAGAGAGGAGAGGCAACAATCCAAGCTGCTTGAGGTCTAGTGTGAAGTTTCCACAATCAGTGATGGTGTGAGGAGACATGTCATCTGCTGTGTAGGTCCACAGTGTTTTATCAAAACCAAAGTCGGCGCAGCCGTCTACCAGGAAAGTTTAGAGCACTTCATGCTTCCCTCTGCCGACAAGCTCTTTGGAGATGGAAATTTAATTCTCCGGCAGGACCTGTCCCCACTGCCAAAAGTACCAATACCTGGTGTAAAAACAACAGCATCACTGTGCTTGATTGGTCAGCAAACTCGTCTGACCATAACCCCATAGAGAATCTGTGGTATTGTCAAGAGGAAGATGAGAGACACCAGACCCAACAACGCAGACCAGCTGAAGGCTGCTATCAAAGCAACCTGGGCTTCCATAACACCTCAGCAATGCCACAGGCCGATCGCTTCTATGCCACGCCGCATTGATGCAGTAATTTATGCAAAAGGAGCCCCGACCAAGTACTGAGTGCATTTACTGAACATACATTTCAGTAGACCCACATTTTGAATTTTAAAATTATTTTTCAAGCTGATGTTATAAAGTATTCTAATTTACTGAGATAATGACTTTTGGGTTTTCATTGGCTGTAAGCCATAATCATCAACATTAACAGAAATAAACACTTGAAATAGATCACTCTGTTTGTAATGACTGTATATAATATATAAGTTTCATTTTTTTGTATGGAAGAACTGAAATAAATTAACTTTTTGATGATATTCTAATTTAGTGAGGAACACTTGTACATTTAAAACCACCTAAAAAGAAGGCCTAATACATAATAATATGGCTATGATACATCAGCAATCCTATTTACTACTCTCCTATAGTCAAATCTAATTAATAATTATATTACGATATCAATAATATATATCAGTCCCCGGTGATATGCTATTAAGTCAAAAATAGTATAGCAAACAAGTCTCCATTAGTATTACAAAGGTTTGGTGTCACAGAGATGGGCATTTGACACACTATTCTAGATTATTTTAATTAACTTATAAAACGCCATTAATTCCACATCACTTTACAGACATTATCATCGCTGTCCCCATTGGGGCTCACAATCTAGATTCCCTATAAGTCTGTGTGGGAGGAAACCGGAAAACCCGGAGGAAACCCACGCAAACAGGGGGCGACATACAAACTCCATGCAGATGTTGTCCTTGGTGGGATTTGAACCCAGAACACCAGTCCAATGTAAATCATCCCGCCATACACAATAGATAGCTGCCGGCAAAACAATGGTTCTCTCTATGGCTCTCTTCTGACTTCTCCAGGAACGCTTGTTCTATGCGTCGCCAGACACGTCACATCAATATCGGCGGGTTCGGCTGACATTAGCCTAATTTGTGTGTTAAATTTAAGTTTTGGCCGTGTTCCTTCCACATGCTTTACACTTGGGTTGAATTATTAATATTTCCAAAAATTGAAAATAGTGAGGAATTGTAACTGAGTTTTACAGAAAGTAAAAGCAAAGAATTATCTTAGACAAATTCTTTAATAGGACACACAGAATATTAAAATATATGGGAAAAAAACTTTCTGGTGACCAAGCATCTCATAAGGGGAATAACAAATAAATCTCAAAGGATTTTACTGTCTGAAAAAAATGTGGTATTGATCTGGTAGTGTTTATCCCGGAGCCTGATAAATAACTTTGTTTATGAGCGTTGTTAATTTGATGATGAAACAAGTCGTATAATGTATATCCCTGGTGTAGCCGGGCACATAGCTACAGTCTCACCGCCTTTGTGGCACCTTAGTGGCTGGCAGGCCTCTAGTGACCCGTATCGGGGCGTTATCAGCGCTCGGCACTGTCTACCATTAGGCAATGGGAAAGAGTCAGTGTTAACGTGATGTCTCGCTTCCTGTTAGTGTGTAAGAGCCGTGTTCAAAGAGCAATGCGTTCCCTTTCCATCTGCACTCAATCAGGGAGCATCTGCTTCTCATTCCAACATTTAAAGAGCTATTTTTTTTTAGTTTTTTTTTCTTTTGTAGCCTCCCGCCTGGGTGTTAATTTTACACACACACAGCTCTAGGTATATACATATCTACGGAACTGTATATGTTAGGTGGACTGGACTCTGCCATTCCCAGCGCCTGGTGTTTCACGGAGCGTGTGAACGGGGCACAGAACAGCGGCTCATCCTTGGCACTCCATGGGAAATTTCACAGAAACAGAAGAAGTTCGGGAACTAAGTTGCACAATTTACAGTATTTTCCGTATTCATACAAATTTCAACTAAAAAAGGAAAGAAAAAAGAAAGAGCTGTATTACACAACAAGCGTCAGACATGTTAGCCAAGCCTGTGTCATGCGCTTACTGCTTTCTGGAATTACTAAGTAGTCATGTTCTCTATGGAAGCTGGGAATATAGGCTTCTATGTTACAATCTATACATAAAACATGGCACTGAGTAGACATTTTCCAGATATTATGCTAAATTCAGTGATTTCAGTAAACAATTATATTATTTTATCACTCACAGGATCTATTGTATCTACAGTACTAATACACTTCTCTTTTCTGTCTTGCAACATTTTGTATTCTATTAGTAAATAGTAGTTTGTTTTCTTTATTATTATTATGCAAATTAACTTTTTCAATCCTTTGTTTTACTTTTAGGCTGCCGTCACACTAGCAGTATTTGGTCAGTATTTTACATCAGTATTTGTAGCCAAAACCAGGAGTGGGTGATAAATACAGAAGTGGTGCATATGTTTCTATTATACTTTTCCTCTAATTGTTCCACTCCTGGTTTTGGCTTACAAATACTAATGTAAAATACTGACCAAATACTGATAGTGTGACGGCAGCCTTACTGTCATATAAAAAAGTTTGCTACATTCAGAGCTGATATTACAATTAGTTCTTGAGCCGCAGCTGGTTAAGGCTATTGATGTGGTGTATTGATGGGATTATTGACTATACAGTAGTACAGGGACGGTTTTAGGCAAAGTGGGGCTCTAAATGCTCACATATTGCACCATCACACAAAAACATTTAGGTTACATTTACATGCACTGTAAATGAGTGCAATTGACAATATTCAAGTTGTTTAGCTCTTGTTTACTGGCCTCTTTAAAGGTCTGATAAAGAATGATGGTCCCCATACAGTATCATGTTATCAACAGAACATCTCATGTTTACACAGGCAATGTGATGCCGAGAACAATTGCAGCGCCCCAGGGTCCTGGTCGTTGCAGTCATGTCATTCTTCCACCAGGGGGGAGTGATGTTACGTCTGAAGGCAATAAAGGAGATCACCTTACCAGGTATCACAAACCACACAACACACTTCACACTCCAGGCCGCCAGGGGGAGCCATGTTTCTATTTATTAGGGCACTCCCCATAGAATGTAAGTCCGCAAGGACAGGGTCCTCTCCCCTCTATACCAGTCTGTCATTGTAAATTTGTTTAATGTAAACTATATCTATAACTCTATTCCTCATGTACAGCACCATGGAATTAACGGTGCTATCAAAATACACTACTCTACCCTACTACTCCTCACAATTAGGTAAAACTGGTGGTCTGGATAGGAAGTTAGGCAGAAGCTGACTGGGCTTGAGCTAGGCAGCACCTGTCAGGCAGCCAGTGGGGAAAGAAGGAACATCTAGCAGCTGCAGACAGGAGGGTCCCTGACAGGGGTGGGATCCTGTCAGAGGCCTAGACAGAAGGACACGGAGCTGCACCTGCTTACCAATGCGGCAGCATCCAAGGAAAGAGACATTGAAAGGAATTGCGTTGCTGAGAGTGAGAAACAAAGTCATAGCAAAAGGAGAGGAAACCAGAAGGAGTTCTGCCCCGTAAAAGGCTGCCTCCTTTCTGAGGCGCAGAAGCCGGTAGCCGGAACACCGAGGGAGTCATCATCTTCAAGCCTGGCTCCAGAGACCGGCAGGACAGCTAGTTCCTTATTAGTTGCCCGACCTTATACCCAGGAGGCACGGTGGCAACTGTGGGGGCCGGGGCATGGTAGTGTCCCTGTAAAAAGCCTCAGGACATCAGTCATACGGGTTTGTCCTATCCTTACCATCAGGGGGACAGAGAGAGAAAGAGACATAACATCTAGAACATCTACAACAGTTGTGAGGACCTTACCGAGATGCACAGCAGGGAGGTACTACAACACTCAGGCGCTAGAGGAAGGCAACTGATTTCCACCTGGATAAGGGGACTCTGGATTTGCCTTCGGACCGGCCGGACTCTGCCTGCCCTGTGATCTGGTGCTCTGGATTGTGGATGTTGAACCTTCAGTAAAAAACTAGAGAGACTGGAACCTTGTGTCCTCGTTCTTCACTGCGCCTCACACCATCCATCATCTACACTCTGGGAAGCCCTGGCGACATACTTCACCCAGTGGCGTAGGAAGAGGGGTGCGGGGGGGGGCGGTCCGCCCCGGGCGGCACAATGCGGGGGGCGGCCGGCGCTGCAGGAGAAGAAGAAAAAAAAAAAAAAAAAAAAGACGCCCCTTTAAATCTTCGGGCGGCGCCATCCGCCGCCACGACCAGGGCCAGCTCCCCCCACCCCCGGGCCCCACCCCGGCCCCCGCCCCCACCCCCCGCTCTAATACTCACCTCTCCTGGTTCCTGCGGCTTCAGCGTCCTCTGACTCTGCGACGTCTCAGAGCAGAGGGCGCGATGACGTCACTACTGTGTGCGCCGCTATGCCTCTCTGTCCTGAGCGTCGCAGAGCCGGAGAGACGCTGACTGGCTGCACCGGACCTGCGCTAGGAACGGGAGAGGTGAGGATTTTACTTTTTTTTTTTTTTCTTTATGTCTGACTGTCTGGGGGCAATGCTGGACACACTGGGGCAATACTGGAGACCATGGGGCAGATTGCTGGACACACTGGGGCAATACTGGAGACCATGGGGCAGAATGCTGGACACACTGGGGCAATACAGGAGACCATGTGGCAGAATGCTGGACACACTGGGGCAATACAGGAGACCATGGGGCAGATTGCTGGACACACTGGGGCAATACAGGAGACCATGGGGCAGATTGCTGGATACACTGGGGCAATACAGGAGACTATGGGGCAGATTGCTGGACACACTGGGGCAATACTGGAGACCATGGGGCAGAATGCTGGACACACTGGGGCAATACAGGGGACCATGTGGCAGAATGCTGGACACACTGGGGCAATACAGGAGACCATGGGGCAGATTGCTGGACACACTGGGGCAATACAGGAGACTATGGGGCAGATTGCTGGACACACTGGGGCAATACTGGAGACCATGGGGCAGAATGCTGGACACACTGGGGCAATACAGGAGACGATGGGGCAGATTGCTGGACACACTGGGGCAATACTGGAGACCCTGGGGCAGATTTCTGGACACATTGAGGCAATGCTGGAGACCCTGGGGCAGACTTCTGGACACACTGGGGCAATGCTGGACACTGGGGCAGATTGCTGGACACACTGGGGGTAATATGCTGGACACACTGGGGCAATGCTGGACACTGGGGGTAATATGCTGGACACACTGGGGCAGACTGCTGGACACACTGGGGAAAGGCTGGACACTGGGGCAGATTGCTGGACACACTGGGGGCAGTGCTGGACATACTGGGGCAGATTGCTGGACACACTGGGGGTAATATGCTGGACACACTGGGGCAGATTGCTGGACAACATGGTGGTAATATGCTGGACACACTGGGGCAGATTGCTGGACAACATGGGGGTAATATGCTGGACACACTGGGGGCAGGACTTGAGGCATGGGCAGAATGCAGATACGGGGCATGATTGGAGACACGGGGCAGGATTGGATCATGGGGCAGGACGGATACGATGGAGGCTGGTGGGGCAGGATGGGGAGATCATATGGTGTAGAATGGATAGTCATGAGTGCAGGATGGGAGAACATATGGCTGGAGCCAGGAATGAGATAAACGGGGCCAGGGTGGGGAATAGTGTTACCATAGGGGATAATTAAGGGATATTATTACTGCAGTGATGTATTTATTTTATTTTTTGAGTATACTGTTTTAAATGGGGGGGCGGTCCTGTTACTGTGCAGAGTGACACTATATCACCTTTTTTTCTTCATGTGATGTAATGTAGAAGTTGTGAAAAATTAAGTAATGTGTTCTGCAAGCGGAGCTCGAGATAACTGTGTTATTTCCTGCAGAAACGAGTCCTGGCTGGAAGGAATGATGGCGGTCTGTGCTGGATGAAAGATGAAGGACTTCACCTAGAGACGTCACTGGTGAGTCAGTGTTACCTATACACTGACACTATACACTGTATACTATATAGAGGTCCTGTGTATAATGTCACCAGTGATCTCTGTATTACCTCTACACAGACACTGCATACTAAGTACAGATCTCCTGTGAATACTGGCACTTATGGTGATAGTATTGTGGGTTTTTTTTTTATTACTGATCAGTATTGTAGTATTCAGTCACTATGTGGTGGTAATATGTGGTCTGGAAATGGTGTTGTGGTATTTGTCCCTTGTATGTAGTATTATTCGGTCACTATGTGGCCTGGTCATGGTGTGGTGGTATTAAGTCACAGGTGTGGCATGTGGGGGTGACACCATTAGGCCCAGTTTAAGTTCTACAAAACAGGAAAACCATTTTTGGTAACCTTTGTGTGTATTGAGCCGGGGGGGGAGGGGGGGGGGGCAATCTCAGGAACAGCCCCGGGCGGCAAAAGCTCTAGCTACGCCTCTGACTTCACCTGTGGGAAGGTATATCATCTAGCTGCCATAACATCACCCCAGCGGACCCCTAAGCAGCGTCGGTCACCCTGACCGAAAACCACAGGTGGCGTCACGAACATTTCCCCTTTAAAGACCTTTCCCTTTTAATACGGACGTCCCTAGTGCCACAGACCGGGTCAGCCACCGTGACATCCCCCTTGAGAACCGAAGGGCCCGGTGCCGAGTAGCCCCACTGCCCTAACGGGGGCGCTACACAATTATTTTTGTTCTAGCAAAAACAATCCAATCACTCGGTGAATGAGCAGCATTTTGCTTGTGATTGCTGACATGTTTACACCTATGAACTCTTGTCTGCACTGTGGATGCTACACACAAATAGAGTATGTTACACATACAATGCATGTTACACACACATATGTATATAAACATAGCATACACACATGTATACACAGAGCACATACACACATGTATACACAGAGCACATACATACAGACACATGTATAAACAGAGCATGTACATACAGATATATATGCATACACAGAGCACAAATAAACACACATGAATACACAGAGTACATATGGCTAATCCATCTCTCGCCTCGCTATTCCTCCGCTTCTTTGCTCTTCAAGTCCCTTCATTGGCTCCCAATTCCCCAACATATCCAGTTCAAACTACTAACATTGACTTACATAATCTGTCTCCTCCATATATCTCCAAACTAATTTCCGGTTACCATCCAACACGTAATCTCCGGTCATCTCAAAACCTTTTTCTCTCCACTACATTTATATGTTCATCACTCAACCGCCTCCAAGACTTCTCCCAAGCATTCCCCATACTTTAGAATTCTGTGGCCCAAAACATCCAATTATCCACCAGTTTTGGAACTTTAAAACTAAACTTGAAAATGCATCTCTTCAAGAAAGCTTAAAGCCTTAAAGGTGGCAATAACCCCAATGCCACCTCACCATTACTGGAGCTGCCGCAAACCCCCCAACCTACTGTCTCCTTCCCCATTATCTGGTAGACTGTAAGCTTGCAAGGGCAGGGCCCTCTCCCCTCTTTAACAGTCTGTCGTTGTTAGTTTGTTCACTGTAATTTATATTTGTATTTTGTGTGTAACCCTCTTTCATGTATAGCACCATGGAATCAATGGTACTCTCAAAATAAATAATAGTAATAATAACATACAGACATAAATGTATAAGCAGAACACAGACATATACACCTGTATACACAGAGTACAAGAGAGTACATACATGTGTATGTAGTGTAGAGGAATCATCCTTATTCTTTTTTGCACATGGAAACACGAGAAGCAATGGAATGAAACTGAAAGGGAGAAGATACAGATTAGATAATAGAAAAACCTTTTTGACAGTGAGGGTGATCAATGAGTGGAACAGGCTGTCAGGAGAGGTGGTGAGTTCTCCTTCAATGGAAGTTTTCATACAGAGGCTGGACAGACATCTGTCTGAGATGGTTTAGTGAATCCTGCACCGTATTGAGCAGGGAGTTGGACACGATGACCCCGGAGGTCCCTTCCAACTATAACATTCTATCATTCTATAATTCTATCTCAGGTTAAAAATTATAATTTTTGGCAGCACGGCACCCCGTGTAAACGGGATGTGCTGCCTTCAACATTCACACTGTAGGGACTGAATGATCATATTAACTATTATTTCGTCTCCATTCAGTTTGTTCTGCCTGTGTCAACATGGCCAAGCAACAAGTCAATCGGTGCTTTTTTATGGGCAGTGATTAATCCGTCTAAAGCTGAGATCCCACGATGAGTATTTTGCGAGTTTTTGATGTTGCAGATTTGCTGCAACATTTCTGGACCTGTTAGCTAAACTAGGTTAATTGCATTTTTTACATGCATTTTATTGCATTTTTGATGCTGCAGTTTTTGTCTCTTTGTTGTGGTATGTCATATTTTTCATAAAGCTGCTTTATTTTTGACACTTCATGGTATTTGAGAAGATTGATACAGTCATGTGCAGACTTTACATGCAGTTTTATTTTTTGGGATTCCATTTTCTGCATCTAATACAATGCTATGGGGAAAATCCGCACATAAAACTCAGCGTACTTGTCAAGAAAAATTGACATGTTGCACATTTGCACCTCAGGTCAGGCACACTGGCAGGAGATTTCTATAAATCACATCCATTTTGCTGGAACTGCAAGATGCTGTAATTTTGATGAGAAAAAAACTGACTATGAACTCATTGTGGGAACTTACTGTAGCCTAAATGGATTTACACTTAAGAATGACACTTACACTTTGATTACAGGAAACGTGTTGTTGAAATTCTGGATTTTGGTAAAAAATTGAAAGCATATTTTTTCTGACATTAGCGTTGCCTGCAATGGAGGAATATCTGTTAGGCCTCATCCAGACATCAGTTATTTTTATTATATGCAAAAACAGGTGCGATTTTCATGAAAATTTTAGATCTGATTTTCATCAGGGCTTGGTCAGTGTCAGTTTTGAACATTAGAATTTATTCAATTATGGTAGTTTTTATGTGAAAAATACAAAAACTGATGGACGTTTCTCAAGCTTCTTTCAGTCAGTGAAAAACAGGTGTCGTCCGAGTGCTCTCCGATTTTTTAATGGACCCATAAACTCGCATTCATTTAGAGTTTTAACCAGAATTGTGGAATGATTTTTTCCTCACGTCTCATCATTGTGTAATCTTTTTACAGCAGCAGATATTAATCATTTACAGCTTATTGTTACAGAATTGCAATGTATCCGTAATAATCGAATGCTAAACTGTGTCTCCGTAGGCATCCGATTTTGATTTCCCCACTCATATACTTGCATGGCTGAGTCTCATCCTATGGCCGGTGTCCCACTTGCAACTGCAATGCGAGAAACTCTATGAAAACCGAAAAAATTACTCCAGTGATGCTTACCCTTACCGTGATGCTTACTTATCCGTGCGGGCAGAGACACGTGCCACGCCGCCACCGACGCGAGTTTTGCAATTAGCTTTCTCAGGGTGCGGCGATGTAATGTACATTGGGTAGTAAAGATTTATAAAGTACTGCCCAATGCACATTACATCACCGCACCTTGAGAAAGCTTAACGCGAAACGCGCGGCCGTGGTGGCGTGGCACACGTGTCTCCCTGCATGAACTATGGGTAAGCATCACTGGGGCAGGGAATACATTGCTTCTATGACTATTGTGCGCACTAATATGAAGTTTTGTGTTAAGCACTATTCCTATCCCATTCGTTGCCCAGTATAGTTGTGGCACTTAGCATCTTACTGAATTTGTGTCCGTCCATGGGGGAATATGGGTAGCCACTACTTACCTGATCCTACTACTTTAAGTGTTTTGTATACTTCTATTTTTGCTTGCCCTTGTATTATAATTATATTTGATACATATGTGTTTAAAAAATGTATACCTTTTATGTACTTTTTGGACTTTGTACTCCAATTGTTTCGGTTTTCATTGTGTATCTAGGAGTGTCCAAGCTCTATGCCTAAAATCCAAGACACATGGCTGTAGATTTTTTTGGCAGTTTATTATTTAAGGTTCCCTATATGGTTTCATTTTCTCTCAATGCGAGAAACTCGCGCGAGTTTCTCACCTCAATACCCGGCACTGCCGCAGGTACTCAGGACTGGAGTGTGCGGCTGCATGTATTTCTATGCAGCTGAACGCTCCGGTCCGAACAGCTGGCGGCAGTGCCGGGTATTGAAGTGAGAGACTCGCGCGAGTTTCACGCATTGCAGTTGCAAGTATGTATGGAAGAAACTAGCGCATGCTGTGATTTTTTTTCACACGCAGATTCGGTCAATGATAAGATTGGTCATCTCTGCACTACCCCACTGAATATCATTGGTCCGTTTTTTTAAGGGTAGCACTTGGACTGAAAATATGGTCATGTGCACGAGCCCTGACCTGGATCAAAATCTGACTTGACTACTTTTATGTGTGGACCATATTGTCTGCAAGAATCAACAGACATGTGAACAGACCCCTAGACTATGATGGGTACAGGTTCTATTAGTGAAAATGGTTGATAGAACTTAGCAAGTCGTTAACAAAATGATAGATGATGCAAACCGTAACACCAGATCCAGCATTAAACCCAGTACTCATTTACTTCTCCCTACAGGAACGACCATCATGACCTAGAGAGCCACTATTGTGTGATTTATTGCTGGCTCCACTCTTGTAAGGCTTTTCTGTAATGATGCTTAATTATCGGAGGATAATAAAGTCAAGTTTAATGGGAAGGTGGAGAGGAAAGAGCAGCAAGACTATAAACAGTATACAGTGAAAACCACGGCACAATCAATACAATTAGCACAAAAATGCCCCATATTTAGTGAATGCTAACCACAGCTTTTAAATGAATCACAGGCTCCAATCCAAGTGCAGGACGCTGAGCCAAAAAAAATAAATAGCTCTTCGATTTGCGCCTTGTAATAAAAGTTTGGTTAAGCTCTTCTAGAGTAGAAATGGCTTCTCTTACATTCAAGCCCTAGGACGACGGATGGAAACCACATTGCATGTGATGGAAATCTTTATAAGTGTATAACCGGGTCATGTTCTGCTGTAGGGGAAGACGCAAGGAAGCCTTAAACTGCCTTCAAATAAATTACACCGAAAAAGGAAACAAAATGTCACAAAGCTTGGTCTAGTAGGAAAAAGAGAAAGGAATTTTCTAACATGAACTTGTGGGGTGATCTCTTTTTACAGATCAATAATCATAACGGCAAAGAAAAGAGCAAAAATCAATAGAATAGCACTAATGCTAAATATATACCACTGGAAAATTGGTGCACCCTAAGGCTAACATGCCGATCCAGGGATTAATATACTTTGAATCACGGCAAAGAGTAAAAGTTTGTGCTTAGGAGGGTGATGAGACAATGGCACACAACAGACATTTGTAGATGATAAAAATGTCTTTGATGCCTTCCTACTCCTTTAATAATAAGCCCTCAATACACATTCGACTAATGTTGGCTGAACCCGCCGATATACAGTGCCATGCGAAAGTATGCGGCTCCCTGAAACTTTTGAACCTTTTCCCGCATATCATGCTTCAAACATAAAGATACCAGATGTAAATTTTTGGAGAAGAATCAACAACAAGTGGAACACAATTGTGAAGTTGAACGAAATTTATTAGTTATTTTACATTTTTGTGGAAATTCAAAAACTGAAAAGTGGGGCGTGCAATATTATTCGGCCCCTTTCCTTCCAGTGCAGCATACTCACTCCAGAAGTTCATTGTGGATCTCTGAATGATCCAATGTTGTCCTAAATGCCTAATGATGATAAATATAATCCACCTGTGTGTAATCAAGTCTCCGTATAAATGCACATGCTCTGTGACAGTCTCAGGGTTCTGTGTGAAGCACAGAGAGCATCATGAAGACAGAACACAACAGGCAGGTCCGTGATACTGTTGTGGAAAAGTTTAAAGCCGGATTTGGATACAAAATGATTTTCAAAACTTTTAACATCCCAAGGAGCACTGTGCAAATGATGATATTGAAAAGGAAGAAGTATCATACCACTGAAAATCTACCAAGACCCGACCGTCCCTCTAAACTTTCATCTCAAACAAGGAGAAGACTGATCAGAGATGCCGCCAAGACGCCCATGATCATTCTGGATGAACTGCAGGGATCTACAGCTGAGGTGGGACAGTCTGTCCATAGGACAACAATCAGTCGTACACTGCACAAATCTGGCCTTTATGTAAGAGTGGCAAGGAGAAAGCCATTTCTCAAGGATATCCATAAAAAGTGTTGTTTAAAGACTGCAACAAGCCACCTAGTAGACACACCAAACATGTGGAAGAAGGTGCTCTGGTCAGATGAAACAAAAATCATACTTTTTGGCAACAATGCCAAACGATATTTTTGGCGTAAAGGCAACACAGCTCATCACCCTGAACACACCATCCCAACTATGAAACATGGTGGTAGCAGCATCATGGTTTGGACCTGCTTTTCTTCAGCAGGGACAGGGAAGATGGTTAAAATTGATGGGAAGATGGATGGAGCCAAATACAGGACCATTCTTGAAGAAAACCTGTTGGAGTCTGCAAAAGACGTGAGACAGGGACGGAGATTTGTCTTCCAATAAGACAATGATCCCAAACATAAAGCAAAATCTACAATGGAATGGTTCACAAATAAACGTATCCAGGTGTTAGAATGGCCAAGTCAGAGTCTAGACCTCAATCCAATTGAGAATCTGTGGAAAGACCTGAAAACTGCTGTTCACAAACGATCTCCATCAAACCTCACTGAGCTCGAGCTGTTTGCCAAGGAAGAGTGGGCAAGAATTTCAGTGTCTCGATGTACAAAACTGATAGATACATACCCCAAGCGACTTGCAGCTGTAATCGCAGCAAAAGATGGCGCAACAAAGCATTAAGTTAAAGGGGCCGAATAATATTGCACGCCCCACTTTTCAGTTTTTGAATTTCCACAAAAATTTTAAACCAATAAATTTCGTTCAACTTCACAATTGTGTTCCACTTGTTGTTGATTCTTCTCCAAAAAATTACATTTGGTATCTTTATGTTTGGAGCATGATATGTGGGAAAAGGTTGAAAAGTTCCAGGGGCCCGAATACTTTCAGAAGGCACTGTATATGAGTTTGGCTGATAGTCTAATGTGTACGCAGCCACAAACAGATGATGTTGGTGGAGTTAAGGATCAGGCATGTCTTATTTCAGACTTCCAATCATTTTTCTCTCCCAAAGATAAGCTGCTACTAGAGATGTCGGGCAGCGGCTTTCTAGTGGAGAACTCGGCTGAACGAACGTTCCTGTATATGGTCGAACCCCCGTTCAGCCGATCTAAGGTTTATGGGGGGCTTACCAGCAGTAATGGAAGAAAGCCATAGTGGTCTGCAAACTATAAAGTCACCAACAGGCTGTAAGTGTCTCTCTGTCCCGTGTGAGTAAGTATGGACTTTCTCCATCCTAAGAGGGTTTTTTGTGCATCTTTTCCTGTTCTCTCATGTGTTAGGCTTCATGCACATATCCATATTATGTATGGACCGACAGCATTTTTCCTCCTAAAACTTTGAATTAATACAAAGGAAATAAAATCAAAGAATGGAAGTAATGTCTTGAGAAGGAAGATACATTCTGAATGGAAGCACCATATGGCTGAAAATTGGGTGCCATATAAAAGTTCAATCTGCGCTCATTTGGGTTAATGCAGAATGTATGGGGACAGAACATTTATTATTATGCTCAATCCCCGAAATAGTTTGCACAATATTGGCAGCACATCCAATACTTACACAAGAAGATGTGCTGCCAACATCAATGACTTTTGGGCTGCACATGAGCGTTTCGCTTTCCTTGTCAGCCAATCGTGTGTCCCATAATGTACTAATGAATGTAAAAATGCCAACAAAGAAATTGTGCTAGGACAGAAAATAACAAAATTTATAAGTATTCAATTTTATTAAGTACAAAAATACATTAAAAAGTTAAAAAATTCCTAGACATACAGACACATAAAACAGCCCGGTGGATGAGAAACCCCAAACAATTGTGGGTACCCTGAAAATGCAAAGAAGCAACAATTACAGAGAATACAATAAAATGGTAGTATAATGATAAGAGTATAAATGGAGTATCACCAAAATCATCATTCCATTTGTAATGTTGATAAAAAATTAATCAAGAAAAAAGAAATATATATCCCACAATCAGAAAATAATTCGTATAGTATAATATAATATCTAGTAGATGAATACACAAGGTAAACAACCAAGTCACTATTAAAGGGGTATAGAATCCCTATGTATTAGAAATCAAAGTGCATCAGGCATAAATTATGTTATATAGGTATATTATCATTATTATTTATTTTTATAGCACCATTGATTCCATGGTGCTGTACATGAGAAGGGGTTACATACATACGTATGTATAGGAGTACTCATGCACCAGGCACCCGACGCGCGTTTCACAGTTGCTTTGTCAGGGGTCACGTTGCCATATTTAGGCAGGAAAGAAATAGAAAAAAAAAATTGATGAAATATCAATTAAAACTCATTAACATAAATGCTACAACTGTAGCTACAATAAGTATGGTTTCTTTTGTAGGTTCAGTTAAAATGTTTTTTTTTTTTTAAAGTAAAGTAAAGGTCCATTTAAAATAAGTTTTCTCTCCTTCCAGATTATTGGCCAAGATCCTAAGAGGTTCTAATTCTTTTACGACTCCAGGGAAAATGTACTTGGCTCATCATCGGTGAGTAAGATGACAATGTAATAACAGCAAGACTTTAATTCATTAGAAGGGAATGGATGTGAGTATTATTAATCTCCAAGTGCTGATTCTGTAAGAGGGAGACTTATTAAGAGTTGCTCGAGGGTGGAGGGAAAGCAGTGCCAGGACCTGCTGGCCGTTGTTTAGGAGCGGATAGACAGACATAATGATAAGGGATGGTCAGAAGAACACAGAGTCCTCAATGAGATAGTGAAGAAACTGCTTTGTAAGATAGCGGAAGAGCAAGGACGCATTACAGGGTGAAATATGCGCCTTGGACTGTGCGTATCCCACACGGCTATGGAACTTTTCAAAACTCCTTTCCATGGGGAGCTCATTCAGATTAAGAGGCTTTCCAGATTGCAGACTTATTGTGGGTCAGAAGCATGCACATTGTGCCGCGATAAATCATACAGAATCAGCAAAGCTCTGCTCAACAGTCCACGCTTAACCCTTAGAGGCTTCCATAATGGGGTGCCGTTAGAAAGTTTCCTTTTTCACTATGTCTTCCATGCACATAGGACATAACTGGGTCTTCTTCTGTTTTTCACCCACATAAACCAATTTAAACAAATTACATTAAAGCACCTTGAATGCAATGAGCACTAAAAGCACAGAGCGATTACCCTATAGAGGTACAGCTTATACCCTCCTAGGGTACACGTACAACTCGGTAATAAACTAGAAATTGCTATTTTACATCACCAGGACTTTATTTTACTGATCCAAATAATGGGTCATGACTTCCGAAAACGCTTATCCCCAAGTTTAACTACAGTTAAAAATCAAAAACTGTCCTTTTCTCGCCCTTCCTCGGTCCGGTGCTAAGTTTCTGGTGTCTGTTATTGTCTGCAGTCCTGACGTCACGTAGAAAGTGCTGCAGTCAATCTATTACATTGCAATGTTACCTTGTTGTGACAACACCATATCCAAGGTGGTCACTTTCTGTCCACAAAATCTGTAACCATTGAACAAATCGCCCAAAGCTGATTGGGAGTCAGTGCTCGAAAGAAGCAGATTAGTAGCTGTGATCAATGGTTCACATTTATTACAGCTCTGATATACGGTAATCCTTTATGTTAAGGCTGTGTGCCCACAATCAGTTTTTGATGCTATTTATTTTTGCTGCAGCAAAGTGGATGGGATTTATAGAAATCACCTGCCCGCTGTGTTCTTATTTCACGCAGCGTAAACCGTCCTGCTGTGCGGGTTCCAAATCTGCAACATGTCAATTTCTCTTCTCGAATACGCTGAGTTTTATCTGTGGATTTTTCACATAGACTTGCATTAGGTGCGGAAAATCTGCAGGCAGTGTCGGACTTGGGTGATAAGGGCCCACCAGTAACATTGACTTTGGGGGGGCCCACTTTTCACCTGCATGCAAATATTACACTACCTTCGTTCACAAATTTACCTATATCTCTATATAATAATAAACTGGGTAGCGTGGTTAATGAATGATGAGATGCTGCTTTTTTCTGTACAGAGTGAATCAAGTGAATTATGCCAAGTACCCTGATGTCCTGCCTGCGTTCTGATGACCTCGTGTACCCTGATGTCCCGCCTGTGTCCTGATGTCCCGCCTATCTATGCGTCGGTGATCCGTTGGTGCCTTGGGGTCCACAGGGTGGTACCCTTCGGGGAGGTATGGAATCGGGAGCCTGACATCGTCATGTTTGGTTTATGTACTGTGTGACTTTACTTTAGTAAACTTTACTTTCTCTATACCTAAAGTTGTGCGGTGTAATCAAGTCCTATGCGTCTCTTTCCTTGTCCACATGCTCAGCTGCCACAGAATCCCGGTCTCTGCCCTCCCCTAGTTCGGGTAGGCCTGGGTCCCCCTCTGCGGTATAAAGGGTCCATATTGCATCCCTGGGGGACGCGCGCCCAACGCTGTCATGTTCGGTCGGCGTGGAGGCGTCTACGGGTTGGGCCGCATCAGCGGCTGCAGCTGACCGTGACAATTATTTAAGATTATTGATGATTCTTCAATTAATTTTGATTCCTTCTTCTTTTTCAGCCTTCCTGAAAGTAGCTTCTACATATAAATTGAAGAGAAATGGTGACAGGATGCCATCTTGTCTGACGACTCTCGCTACTTTGAACCATGCTGTGTCGCAGTGCTCCGTTTGGACTGTTGCTTCTTGGTAAAGGTTCCTAATGAGGATGACCAGATGGTTCAGCACACCCATATTCTTTATGGTATTCCAAAATGTCTGGTGATCAACACAGTCAAAGGCTTTGCTGTAATCGATAAAGCAAAAATAGAGTTACTAAGCCATAAAGCTGACTATAATGTGGGAGTAATTCACACTATTAGCTGCATGGCTCCTACTCCTGTGCTGTAAAGGTCAAATAGTTTGTCCATTGGAGCTGCCACGTTACCCAGGCATGGCGCAGACATTGTGAATCATGGTTCCTGTGTGAATATCTCATTACTGTCCAGACATATGTGAATATTGTGTCACACAAAAGCCACATTCAGACATTATCAGCCATGTTACGCCGCACTCACCAGCGCCTGTACATGACTGCACGGCTCTGCGTTTGTTTGGAAAGAGATTTTACTGTTAGAGATTTGGGCACCGTTTTATCTCACATATTCTGCTGCTCAGTCTTCACTCGAGGCTTTTTATTTGACAGCTATTTCCTTTCCCAGAGAGATCGCCAGGACTCTATCAAGAATTACCATTTATATGAAGGGAAGTGGGCTCTGGAGGAGTGAGTGCCTGCAGTGTCAGGGAGAAATGGGTGACAGGTGCCATACTGTGCACGAAGGTAGGGGGGGACATATGTAAGCTGACTAAAGCTGAGGACAGATCTACACGTCTATAAGTACAGAAAACATTTACCACGTGGAAGAACACAAGATCTGGCTGCAGAAATGTGGTCGTCCACTGACATGAGAATTAGCTATACAATAGGTAAATGTGCGTGAAACTCTGATTATGCCCAACCATCTAAAGTGTCTAGAGGCCTCCTGATGGCAGATAGAGAAGGACCAGGCTGTTGGATTTACACACGTCTGATTCTTTCGTTTTCTGACAAGATAAGCCATCATATATGGAGTCATGTGGTCTGACTTTTTCCCCTCTCACCATACAGAAAAGGTAGAGGTAAGATGGCTGTTCGCCGATTAAGCATTTGTATCATGAAATGTTCTCCATCATTCTACCGGTGGCCATATACACCGAGTATACACGCGTTCCAGACAGTTTTGAACTGATGGCACTGCTGAACATCTTCCAGTTTCGAAGGGAGGGAACCATGACATGTCTCATGCACTAAAATAAGTATCCTTGGCCAACCACTGTTTGTATCTCAGTGTTGCCTATCTCTTGGTGGTTCTTCAAAGGAGCATGAGCATCACTTCTAGAAACCCCAGTCTGCTGTGAAATCTTTGACTAGGAGAGACCTTGATGAACACCTAGCCAGCCAACCATTTACTGTGTGTGGGTATCTCTTGAGTCTAGAAAGAGTGGTCAAGAATTAAAGATTTCAACATGCCCAGACTTTTTGTGCTCAAATTAAACAAGTCTCTTCTGCTGGCCATACACATGATACTTATGTTGGTCAAACCCACCGATACTAATGGGTTCACCGACAGTCTAATGTTTATGGAGGTGTCAGCCAAATGATGGTTGGGAGTGATGTCAATGAGGCATGTTTAAGTTCAGATTGCCGATCACAGTGTTCTCTCTGAGATACGTTGCTGGCCGACATGTCAGTCGGCAGCTTTCTCATAGAGAACATAAGTGCGTTTGGCCAAACAAGTGCTTGTGTGTATGAAAGAGACAGCTGAGATTGTTGTCAGCTGAAAGATCTTTCGGCTCACACCCATCTAATGTGTACGGCCGACCTTATTGTAGGCAACCCTTCCTTTAAACCAAGCAGCACGGAGTACAGACTGTTCAGCTTACAGAATAACAACTGTACTAAACTCTCTGTGATCTGTGAGTAAGTATCAGATCTTAAAGGTGTGTCAACTCCTAAATTCAACAGTTTATGACATTTTTTATGCAGGAGTAAAAAAAATGCTGAAAAGTGAGTGTTTTAAAAAAAACAACTTTTTTATCATTGAAAATAATTAAAGAGAATGAACAAAAGGGAAATCAGTTCAGAGCACTTGCTGATATTTTTCTCTATCCTAGTTTCTATTTTTTTGTGAATAGTTGAGTCACTTGGCCTTGTTCCCATGTAGAATATATGGGCTTTTGGCAATAATACTTCTTTGAAGACAACTACTGGCCAGACTTCTTCTGACAGTAGATGAGTGTAACTAGATCCCACTGGCTGCTGCCATTTGTGAGCTGATAGCAGTACTGGACATCTTCCGATATCGAAGGGAAGTCAGCATCATGTGTCTCATCAGCTGCATTAAGGTTCCTTGGCTGACCACTGTGTTTATGGTCTTCAACATCGCCCATTCCTTGGTGCTTATTAATTTTTGACTAGGGGAGAACTTGCTGATGAAGTATAACTACCTTGTGCCTTATTGATGTGCTCAGTCTAGCCATGATGTATAACCAGTGACATGAAACTGTCTTTCTGTTTAAAGCCTCCTACATGGCTGTTTCTTTTTCAGTAAATGACTATGTTTCAAGCTAAGAAATAGAAAAGAAATAGAAAAATAGAGCAGCACATTCAGCATGGAAAGAATCTGGGTGCAAAAGAGCTTCCACAGGCATATACCAAACCTTGCATGTAGTAGTCCAAAAAAGGAAGCAGCACACCACTGTCTGTGAATAAGGAACTATTTTATTTAGCCTGTGATGGCGACGTTACGGTTCAGTGTAGCGAACCTTTGTCAAGCCTATGTTTCAACCTAAATATGAAAATGAAGATTAAATCGCGGAATTTGTTCAAGTGTACCTAGAATAATTGATGCTATTTTGAAGGTAAAGAGCAGTCACACCAAATATTGAGTTAATTTACATTGCTCTTTTGTTAATTGATAACAAACTATTACGTGCACTTCTATTTTTTAGAGGATTGTTAATTTACGATATTTTTTCCACATCTGCTAAAAATTTTTTTGCAAAGTTGCAAAAATAGAGACAATAGCTACATAAGATTGAATCAGTCTTTAATCCGATCAAATTTTATTTATTTATTTATTTTAAATTATAGTTGTTACCTTCCAAGTCTAGCAGTCCAGGTCCCAAGACACCCTCCGATCTCTCAAAAAGTCGCTCGTCATGTGAAGTAATCAGCTCATGTCTGAGTATGTGTATATTGGCGGAATAGAAAGTGTATGAGCCTGTACCCAGAGTGGGGTACAGGCTTTCTACTGACTCTACACTGCTCTAATTTGCTTCTGCCTGGCGAGCTGTTCAAGTCAGAGTGTATTTTTGAGTGATCAGTGGGGCTCTCAGAAGCAGAACCCCAAACGATCGAGACATTCAGGTTGTAAATATAATTTTAAAAAATCTACTATATAATTGTCTAAGGGTCACTTCTATCTGTCCTTCTGTCTGTCGCGGATATTCATTGGTAGCGGCCTCTGTCTGTCATGGAAATCCAAGTCGCTGATTGGTTGTGGCAAAACAGCCATGGCCCACGACCAATCAGCGACGGGCACAGTCCGGCAGCAAAATGGCCGCTCCTTCCTCCCTGCAGTCAGTGCCCGCTCCATAATTCCCTCCAGTCAGCCCTCACACAGGGTTAATGGCCTCGCTAACAGACCACATTATGCCGCGGTGTTACGCACTCCGTTAATGCTGCTATTAACCCTGTGTGACCAACTTTTACTATTGATGCTGCCTATGCAGCATCAATAGTAAAAAAATCTAATGTTAAAAAAATAAAAAATCGTTATATACTCACCGTCCGTCGGCCCCTCGGATCCACAACAGGCCTTTCCCGCTCCTCGGGACGCTCCGGTGACCGCTCCATGCATTGCGATCTCACGAGATGATGATGTAGCAGTCTCGCGAGACCGCTACATCATCATCTCGCAAGACCGCAATGCACTCTTGAGACTGGAGCGCGCGAGGAGTGTCGGTAACCGCTTTGCCATGATCCTGGGGCCAACGGAAGGTGAGAATATAACTATTTTTCATTTTAATTCTTTTTTTTAACAGGGATATGATGCCCACATTGCTATATAGTGCGTGGGCTGTGCAATATACTACATAGGCTGTGCAATATACTACGTGGGCTGTGCAATATACTACGTGGGCTGTGCAATATACTACATGGGCTGTGCAATATACTACATGGGCTGTGCAAAATACTATGTGGGCTGTGCAATATACTACGTGGGGTGTGCAATAGGCTGTGCAATATACTGCGTGGCCTGTACAATATACTACGTGGGCTGTTCAATATACTACGTGAGCTGTGCAATATACTACGTGGGCTGTGCAATATACTACGTGGCTGTACTATATATTACGTGGCCGGCCACGAACAATCAGCGACAGGCGCAGTCGCTTTGCTAATTGGTCGCAGCCGGCTGAATCCTGTGTATTCAATGTATTATTCTAAAATCTTCATAAATAAACTTCATACATATTCTAGAATACTAGATGCGTTAGAATCGGGCTACCATCTAGTCGATACATATTCTTAAAACCTCTCATACACTTTAGATAGCTGTCAGCTGAACGATGGCAGCTATTTCGACCAACGCCCTTGTGTTCTCTATGAGAGAGACACTACCAAACATACATTGTGTTCCAAATTATTATGCAGATGACATTTTTCTCGGATTTTCCTAAATGGTCGGTACAAATGACAGTCAGTCTAATAAAAGTCATCACCCGTTAGAGTAAACATCGAATTTTATTAAAGAAACCTGCCAATGATAACAGTATAATCTCCAAATAGAATACAAACTCAAAATGCACTGTTCCAAATTATTAGGCACAGTAGAATTTCTAAACATTTGATATGTTTTAAATAACTGAAAATGCTCATTTGTGGAATTTGCAGCATTAGGAGGTCACATTCACTGAACAAAAAAGCTATTTAACTGCAAAACATCCTAACAGGCCAAGTTACATTACATAGGACCCCTTCTTTGATATCACCTTCACAATTCTTGCATTCTTGAGTTTTTGAAGAGTTTCTGCTTGTATGTCTTTGCATGAAGTCAGAATAGCTTCCCAGAGCTGCTGTTTTGATGTGAACTGCCTCCCACCCTCATAGATCTTGTGCTGGATGATACTCCAAAGGTTTTCTATAGGGTTCAGGTCAGGGGAAGATGGTGGCCACACCATGAGTTTATCTCCTTTTATGCCCATAGCAGCCTATGACTCAGAGGTATTATTTGCAGCATGAGATGGGGAATTGTCATGCATGAACATTATTTTGCTCCTTAAGGCACATTTCTGCTTTTAGACCATGGAAGAAAGTTGTCAGTCAGAAACGCTATTTACTTTACAGAGGTAATTTTCGCATCTTCAGGAACCTTAAAGGGCCCCACCAGCTGTTTCCCCATGATTCCGGCCCAAAACATAATTTCTCCACCTCCTTGCTGACGTCGCAGCCTTGTTGCGACATGGTGGCCATCCACTAACCATCCACTACTCCATCCATCTGGACCATCCACGGTTGCTCGACACTCATCAGTAAACAAGACTGTTTGAAAATTAGTCTTCATGTATGTCTGGGCCCACTGCAACCGTTTCTGCTCATGAACACTGTTTAGGGGTGGCCGAATAGTTGGTTTATGCACCACAGCAAGCCTTTGAAGGATCATACACCTTGAGGTTCAAGGGACTCGAGAGGCACCAGCAGCTTCAAATAACTGTTTGCTGCTTTGTAATGGTATTTTGGCAGCTGCTCTCTTAATTCAATGAATTTGTCTGGCAGAAACCTTCCTCATTATGCCTTTATCTGCATGAACTCTGTATGTGCTCTGTTTCACAAATCTATTCACAGTATGATGATCACAAAGTTTTTGTGAAGTATCTAATTTTTTCATACCTTATCCAAGGCATTGCACTATTTAACGCTTTTCGGCAGCAGAGAGATCCTTTTTATTTCTCATATTGCTTGAAACCTTTGGCCTACTTAATGTGGAACATCATTTTTAAGTAGTTTTACTTTAATTAGAATCACCTGGAAAACTAATTATCACATGTGTTTAAGATTGATTTCAGTTATCTATTGAGCCCTGAGACACAATACCATCCACAAGTTTATTTGAAAAACAAAACAATTAAATCTTTATGACACTTAAATCCAATTTGCATTATAATTTGGAACACAGTGTATATGGCGGCAGCTTAACTCTAGAGAACAAAAAGATTTGCATTCTGAAATTGACCTTGCTGGATCCTTAAAGGGTTGGACTCCAATATTTCATTGATGGTCTATCTTTGGTGTAGGCCATCAATATGTGATTGTTGGTAGTGTGACACCCGGCACTCTGCCAATCAGCTGTTACTGGCAGCATTCAGAAGTACTTGGACACTGCCGGAACACAGCAGTGCGGCCGCAGTATGGTACAGCATATCCACCCCCTATTCATTTTAATGGGGGGTGGATCTGCAGTGCCCGACTGCGGCAACTATAGAAATGACAGAGGTGCTGTTTTTTGCCAGCATCTGAAAACATCTGGCCTCAGCTAAGCATTGCATCCCCACTATTCAGATGTTGATAGGAGCCTATCCTAAGGACTGATCAGCAATAAAAAAGTAGTGGCCAGCCCTTTTAACTTACCAGATAATCATCTGTCCAAATAGGACATGTCAGATCCTTAACTTCCCCAACAATCATCTGTCGGGAGCCCTCATATGCCTTAAACTGTTGTTCGAATCTGTCAATGTTGGTAAATTCAGTTAGCATTAGTTTAGTGTGTATCGGGAGGGTTTATTCTATGTTAGGCCACAGTCACACGTTCAGTATTTGTAAGCCAAAACCAGGAGAGGAACAGTCAGAGGAAAAGTATAATAGAAACATATGCACCACTTCTGTAATTATCACCCACTGCTGGTTTTGGTTTACAAATACTGATGTAAAATACTGAGTGACCCAATACTGAACGTGTGAATGTGGCCTTAAGGTACCTTCACACATAACGATATTGTTAACGATATCGTTGCTTTTTGTGACGTAGCAACGATATCGTTAATAAAATCGCTATGTGTGACAGCGACCAACGATCAGGCCCCTGCTGGGAGATCGTTGGTCGCTGAAGAAAGTCCAGAACTTTATTTGGTCGCTGGATCTCCCGTGGACATCGCTGGATCGGCGTGTGTGACACCGATCCAGCGATGTCTTCACTGGTAACCAGGGTAAACATCGGGTAACTAAGCGCAGGGCCGCGCTTAGTAACCCGATGTTTACCCTGGTTACCATCCTAAAAGTAAAGAAAACAACCACTACATACTTACCTACCGCTGTCTGTCCCCGGCGCTGTGCTCTGCTCTCCTCCTGTACTGGCTGTGAGCGTCGGTCAGCCGGAAAGCAGAGCGGTGACGTCACCGCTGTGCTTTCCGGCCGCTGTGCCCACACAGACAGTACAGGAGGAGAGCAGAGCATAGCGCTGGAGGACAGACAGCGTTAGGTAAGTATGTACTGTTTGTTTTTTTTACTTTTAGGAAGGTAACCAGGGTAAACATCGGGTTACTAAGCGCGGCCCTGCGCTTAGTTACCCGATGTTTACCCTGGTTACCGGCATCGTTGGTCGCTGGAGAGCGGTCTGTGTGACAGCTCTCCAGCGACCAAACAGCGACGCTGCAGCGATCCGGATCGTTGTCGGTATCGCTGCAGCGTCGCTTAATGTGAAGGGACCTTTAGTCTTTTGTAACAAGGACAGTTTGAGGTCTGCTGTGCTGAAATAAGCAAAGCAAATGTTTTTAGAAGCGTCTTACAGAGTTCAACGCAGATCAATCTGTCCATCTCTTCTTGAATCTATGCATCTATAGGGAGCAGAAGTGAAGTCTCGAGAATAGCATCCACCTGGAAGTAGCGAGGGACATTATGATCTAGATGATCTCAACAAGAGTCCAAGAAATAGGATACTCCGAGTCCGACACGAAACCTTCCCAGGAGTCAGTTCCTGACAGATCGCAGGTATGAAGATTTCACTTCTCTCAAATAAACCAATCTCGGCCTCTCAGCTGAAGGCAATCTGTGTAACCAAAACAATTTCCGCATCAAGTAAACAGACCTTCAACTTTGAAGGGGACGACTATTTGTTGACTCATATGGGACCATTTTACATCCTCCCCTGATAAGCAGCTTCTCAGAGCGCTCAAAGAGTTAATACAATTAAATATACACATGCAATCAGCATGATTAATTGGTACTATTTGTCCAAGCTCAGATCTGGAAGAAGATCATAGTTTTTAGCCAGGAATGAAGAAAGAACAAATTATTTGTTCTCCAAGAACATTTCCCATTTTTTTCCCTCCCCAGAATGACCCCATCCCCAGAAAACTGAACACAAAGTAATTTCTGGTTTCGGAGTGAAAACATTCACAATGAAACTCGACACAAAGATAAACACGTGAGAAAGATACAAACACAAACAAACGATACATAGAGAAACCCAAGAAGGAAGAGCAACGTATAGAGCTCTCATAGCACAAAACCAGTCTCGAAAAGCAAGCGATCCATCCCACCCGCCGCCTGGGGACTTGTACGTGGCAACCTTTAGCATTGGGCGGCTCTGCAGGAGATTGTGCTTTCACAACGTGTAATATAGAGGAAGAAAAAAAAACAATTTCTTAGGATTCACTCAAGCTTTAGTGCAGAACTTGCTGTTCCATCTCCTCTCAAAGATTTGTATCATCAAATGTCCACCATACCAGCCATGGATTGCAGAAGGAACCATCACTGCGAATTTTACATGTCAGTAAGCCCAGGGCTATATTCATTCCCAGGGCACACAACCGTATTTTTGGTCCGAGTGTTGTCTGTAAAAAATAAATGAGCAACACTTAAGGTACCTTCACACATAACGATATTGTTAACGATATCGTTGCTATTTGTGACGTAGCAAC
Organism: Ranitomeya imitator; assembly: GCF_032444005.1. Taxonomy (NCBI): domain Eukaryota; kingdom Metazoa; phylum Chordata; class Amphibia; order Anura; family Dendrobatidae; genus Ranitomeya; species Ranitomeya imitator. The sequence goes on from NC_091283.1 coordinate 428,410,697, forward strand.
GATATCGTTAATGAAATCGTTCTGTGTGACAGCGACCAACGATCAGGCCCCTGCTGGGAGATCGTTGGTCGCTGAAGAAAGTCCAGAACTTTATTTCGTCGCTGGACTCCCCGTAGACATCGCTGGATCGGCGTGTGTGACACCGATCCAGCGATGTCTTCACTGGTAACCAGGGTAAACATCGGGTAACTAAGCGCAGGGCCGCGCTTAGTAACCCGATGTTTACCCTGGTTACCATGCTAAAAGTAAAAAAAAACAAACAGTACATACTTACCTACCGCTGTCTGTCCTCCAGCGCTGCGCTCTGCTCTCCTCCTGTACTGTCTGTGAGCCGGAAAGCAGAGCGGTGACGTCACCGCTCTGCTTTCCGGCTCCCAGACAGTACAGGAGGAGAGCAGAGAAGCAGAGCGCAGCGCTGGAGGACAGACGGCTGTAGGTAAGTATCTAGTGTTTGTTTTTTTTTACTTTTAGCATGGTAACCAGGGTAAACATCGGGTTACTAAGCGCGGCCCTGCGCTTAGTTACCCAATGTTTACCCTGGTTACCGGCATCGTTGGTCGCTGGAGAGCGGTCTGTGTGACAGCTCTCCAGCGACCAAACAGCGACGCTGCAGCGATTCGGATCGTTGTCGGTATCGCTGCAGCGTCGCTAAATGTGAAGGGGCCTTTAGACCAGTGGGCCAGTGTATATGAGCAATTTTTTTTCACTGACCGAACCTCAATGTGCATGCACTACTTTCCGCCAGAAATCGGATTCCGTATGGAACTCGTGCAGACCTACCCATAATCAGATAAATATATTCCTACTGCAGCTGAGTATTAGGCCGGCGTCACACTAGAGAGTTTTACGGACGTATGCAAGGCGCAAAAACAACGCCTTGCACACGGACCAATGAATCTCTATGGGGCAGCTCCTATTTGGCGTATATTACGCAGCCGTATTTTACGGACATATAAAATCGCAGCATGCTGCGTTTGTCAGCGTATTGCGCAAAAAATCCACCAATAAAAATCAATGGGTGCACAAAAAATACGGATTACACACGGACCAACAGTGTGCCTTGCGTAAAATACGCAAGAGTTCAGCAGGTGACAGGAAATGTGCCAAGCCCTCAATCAGGAAGCTCAGACATGCTAAGTAGCTGAAAAAGACAGACAGACATCCCGGAAGTCTGCCGCACGCCTCCACAGAGTCTCCTGCATCATGGCCAATATTATTATTATTTATTTATATAGCACCATTAATTCCATGGTGCTGTACATGAGAAAGGGGTTACATACAGGGTTATAGATATCATTAACAGTAAGCAAATTTACAGTCACAGACTGGTACAGAGAGGAGAGGACCCTGTCCTTGCGGACTTACATTCTTCAGGATAGTGGGGAAGAGACAGGAGGTTGGTGTGCTGCAGCACTGGTGGTGGTGAGGCGGCAGCTCGGGTGGTCGTGGCAGCAGCTCGGGTGGTCGTGGCGGCAGCTCGGGTGGTCGGTGACATGGCGGCAGCTCGGGTGGTCAGTGACGTGGCGGCAGCTCGGGCGGTTGGTGACGTGGCAGAATGGTTATTGCAAGCTGTAGGCTTTTCTGAAGAGATGGGTTTTCAGGTTCCGTCTGAAGGATCCGAGGGTGGTGGATAATCAGACGTGTTGAGGCATGGAATTACAGAGGATGGGGGATATTCGGGAGAAATCTTGGAGGCGGTTGTGTGAGGAACGAATAAGTGTGGAGGAGAGAAAGAGGTCTTGGGAGGATCGAAGATTACGTGATTATTAATGTCGAAATGCTGCTGGTCCTGGTGCAAGAGAGGCCAGAAATATGGGATCAGCGAGATGCCCATTATTCCAACGGGGCCAGAAAAGAGGCTTCATGGAGAAGCATATGTGGGATCCTTTTCCCAGATTATGAGCAGCGGCCACGTGAGGTGCAGAGGCAGATAAGTAAGTACACTCATGTCTCTCTATAAATAATATTGCAAACTGCATTACCTACATGAATTTGGGCCTTATGATATTTTCATTAACATTAATCTCATTTATTTATATAGCACCATTAATTACATGGTGCTGGACATGAGAAAGGGGTTACGTACAGAATTTTATACATGTCGTTTACATTATAAAAATTTACAATGACATACTGCTACAGAGGGGAGAGGACCCTGTCCTTATGGCCTGAAATTCTATGTATTTTTCATTATTTCGTTGTTTGTGTTTACAATCTTTATGTTGATGATATTTTTTAAGAAATGCAGGTTACTAGGCCACATTAAAATCTGTTATATCACTGACACATTGTGGTACCACTGTGCACAATAGCCTTATACATTATTTTTTGCCCTATCATTGCAGTGGAAGATGTTATGAGACGATGGCGCAGCATACGCGACCACTATAGGCTAGAAAGGCAGCAGCAGGCCAGGAGTGGGGCAGCAGCGCCTTCAGAAAAAAGGAAATGTATTTATTATGACCAACTCTCCTTTTTAGATCCAAGTATGGATCTGAGACCGTAAGTAAAAACATAATTCAAAATTGCACATGTTTTATAAAGGTAAAATTTTAATTTATCAATAATTATTCTCATACTTTACAAACAGAACACAGTCAAACCTCACTGAGGAGGAGACCGGCTCAAACTCGGAGGCCCTGATAGATCCGGTTGGGGAAGGAGAAGAGGTGGCTGGCCCATCTTCTCATCCTTCCAGTGACATCCCTCCTGCAACATCTTCAGTTACATCACAAGATCCAGCAACAACTGGCCAAGAAGCTGCACCACCACTCACAGCAGCACCAGTTCCAGTAATAAGCCTGGATTATCCAGGAAACAGTAGCAGCCCTACTGTTCCACTGGAGACATCCCTACAGCCTGCTGTCATTTCCCGCCGTGGCCGCAGAAGGAGAGAGCTGCTGGAAACTCGCAGGAATGTGGACAATGGGGTCCTTAATTATTTGGCATGGGCTGCACAGGATGATGGTGAGGAGGCCTATTCGAGGAGCCTGGCCCGGTACCTCCATCCCATGCCCCGTGAGGTGAGGCTACGTGTGAGAGGGTGTTTACTTATTGAAGCATGTACCCCACCAAATGAACCCTATGACTTATTTGAGTTCATTGAGAGGTGGCAGCTGTCAGCACGTAATGTCCTGCGCCTTCCATCATCTCAACAGGTGCATGCTCAACAAGTATTTGAAGCACCCCCTCCACGTGTGCCTACACCTCTACCCGTTCCCACCCAAAACCCTCCAAGGCCAGCACATTACCATATGCCATCATACCATAAACCTTCCCAATATGGCCACTTGTCCAGACCCAGTGCTGGAGGCTGGTCCCAACCTGGGTTTGGACGACATGGCCATATTGGGGGAGGGGGGGTTATGATGCAAGGCCTTATTTTCAACCTCATGACGGCCATACTCAAAACCCTTATTATAGCCAATACACAACTGGCCAATATGAGCAAGGGCATCATTTTGAGCTGGGACAGACATCATTCACACAGGATGAGGGACAATTGGCACAAAGGCCACCTGACCAGGACCCTGAGCTTCCACCATCACCTCCACCAACTTACAGAAATCTGTAATGAGAATTGTTTTATGATAATTCTTTTTTAGTTTTGTTTCTAAACATGCTTTTCTTTGACTCTACTGTGATAGCACTTTGTTATATTTTTCTAAAAAAAAAAAATGGGTTATGTCCTGGTTTCTGAAAAAATACCATATGATATTAGTATGGTGCTTAAAATCCAAAACAGGCTTTTGCTATAATAAAACAATATGGTCAAAAGTCAATTACTCAGTTGATAAACATCTGTAACATAAGTCAGTGAAGCACACATAGTTAAGATATATATATATATATATATATATATATATATAAATTACAACAAGGAAACAGCATTATCTTGCCAGGGAGTAGCTCCCTGAGGAGAAACAAAATAATTTGTAAAAATATCCCTAACTTTTATGCCAGAAAGGGGATGCTGCGGATTTAGGACTTGTGTTGTAGGCCTACCCACATTAGCCAACATGCCTTCATCACTGTCAGCTGAGGAGCACTCATGAATTCTTGTGAAGTTGTGTAGAACAACACAAGCTTTTATGACTTCATTACATTTGACTCACTCAGCTGAATGGCAGACTGGAGAACACGCCATTTGGATGCCATAGGCGCACTCCACCAGTCGCCGTGCCCGTGAAAGTCTGACATTAAAGACACGCCGCCGGTGGTTAAGGTTGCGCCGGGGATAAGGCCTCATGACATGCCTGGTCAATTGGAAGGCCTTATCTGCGACAAGTACATATGGGACTGCTTCAGCATTGGAGCCTGGGAGTTGCATGGTGACGGGAGGTCCAACAGGTTTTCACGTAGCCGCCGACCCATAATGGACGCATTGAAGACGCTAGAGTCTCCAGTTCGCCCATAGGCCCCAATATCTACAATTATAAACCTGTATTTACTGTCAACTACAGCTAACAGAACTACAGAGAAAAAATGCCCGAGAATTGGGTGCCCGAGTTCGGCGGCTTACGCACCCTGATATGTTTCCCATCCAGTTCTCCAATACAGTGCGGAAATTGACAACAGTCAGAAAAGCCACGGGCTATTTTCAGCCAATCCTCCATTTTGGGCTCCGGCATCACAAGTTCATGTAGTTTGTCCCATATTTGAACACATGTTTTACGCACAATGCCTGAAATAGTGGACCGCCTTATGAGAAATTCAAGATGTAGTCCCGCATAAGAAAATCCAGTTGACATGAATCTGAAAGCAAAATAAAAATTTACAAAATTAGCTATGTTACAATGCTTTTCAAAAACCCCAGTAAAACAAAGTAATATGAGGATCAAAAAAGGCAGACCAGTGTACCTTCCTAAATTTACACTGGATACTAACATTTAACATATATTTGTATATGATTTATACATAATGTATTAATATAATTTAAATAAGATGCTATGAAAATCAAAATAGTACAAAAATATCAATATCAGTATGTGAGGATGGTGAATACATACCGTAAGGTAAGGAGAAGATGCTCCTCTGCGGATATGCATTTCCGCATCCTGGTATCCTGATATGTTAATCCTGGACGAACTGTCTCCAACAAGATATCAAATGTGGGTATTGTCATGCGACAGTACTGGAAGAATTTGTCCAGATGTGTCCGCAGAGATGAATATAGCCGGTGAAAATGCCCTTTAGTGAGGCATTGCTGCAAAAGTGGATGCACCCACATTCTTCTTCTCCTCCTTCACGGATCAACTATCACGGGGTATGGCTGGCCAAAGTGGCGTGACAAGACCCAATTAAATAACACCCGCTGAGTTGGTGTGAATTGCAGGAGGTCACACATGTTGCCCAAGTACCACCAAAACACCTACACAAGCACAGGAACAAAATGGCATATGGGAGGGTTCCAGCTGGTGTAGAGGCCTTAGGCCTGTCCCACACGTCCAGATAATTCCTGTACCGGAAAAATCGGTACCGGAGTTATCCGTGTCCATGTGTCCGTGTGCTCACATGGCACATTAGTGTGGCACACGTGCGGCAGCCGTGTGCCGACTGGGTACCACACGCACCGTGCAGGAGACAGCGCTAGAGTTAAGCGCTGTCCCCTGCTTTGGCTGCTGAATCCAGAATTCATTCCTTCTTCCCAGCAGCATTCGCAGGAGAGAAGGAATGAAAAATCATTTTTTTGTTGTTGTTGTTAAAATAAAGTTCCCGGTAATCTCCCCCCTCCCACCCCCTATGCGCCCGCCCGCTGGCATTAAAATACTTACCCAGCTCCCTCGATGCTTCCATCCTCTCAGCGTCGCAGCTCTTCCTGTATGAGTGGTCACGTGGTGCTGCTTATTACAGTGATGAATATGCGGCTCCACCCCGCTGGGGGGATTCATAAGTCTGCGGTCACACAGAGTGACTGCAGACTTATCAATTTGGATTGGACAACCCCTTTAAAGAGAACAGATGAAAGAAGAAAAAAGCCAGCTCACCGATCCCACGGGGAAGCACGGGACTCCATCCTTGATGAGACGTGATGAAACAGACTTGGAAAGGAAAAAAGGTTCCAGCTTCTCCCAGGTAAAATAGAAATACTTTATTGCTGTGACATGATTAAAATACAAAATGCTCCCGAGACATCACCATGAGGCTATGTGCACACGTACAGGTTTTTTCGCATTTTTTCGTGCTAAAAATCGCTATAAAAACTCATTAAAAACGCATACATTATGCATTCTATCATTTAGAATGCATTCTGCATGTTTTGTGCACATGGATGCGTTTTTTTCCACGAAAAAACGCATCGCGGTAAAAAAATGATCATGTTCATTATTTTTGCGGATTTTCTGCGTTTTTCCCGCAATTCTATGCATTTGGGAAAAAACGCACAAAAACGCACCAAAATCGCGGTAAAAACGCATGCGGATTTCTGGCAGAAATGTCCGTTTTTTGTCAGGAAAATTTCTGCAAGATATCCTGACGTGAGCACATACCCTAACAGTCCATGAGGCAGGCTACGCATTTCGACCGACACAGCGGTCTTTATCAAAGCTTTGATAAAGACCGCTGTGTCGGTCGAAACGCGTAGCCTGCCTCATGGACTGTTATGGTGATGTCTCGGGAGCATTTTGTATTTTAATCATGTCACAGCAATAAAGTATTTCTATTTTACCTGGGAGAAGCTGGAACCTTTTTTCCCTTTCCAAGTGCCTTTAAAGAGAACACATATTGTGGAGAGGTATATACTTTTTTTAATAGACTTTTGATGGCACTAGATGGTGAAGGTCCAAGTGGCCCCCATCTTCGCAGAGAGAGTTTTTACCCTTCACAGTGCTGCTTTTCTTAGGGTATGTTCACATATGGCAGGATTTGCTACATATTTTACATAGCATCTTTGGTTTTTACAGTACCAGCATAATCTGAAATCTCATGCACACACTGCTTTATTTTCCATGTGGATCTTGAGTCCTGCTGCATTTTTGCCAAGATGAAACATGTCAATTTTTTTAGGATTTTTGCAGCATTTTTCATTCATTCATTCATTCATTCATTCATTCATTCATTCATTCATTTCACCCATCCATTCATTTCATCCATGCACAATATCTACAAAAACAGAGGGCGGTCGTCCAAAAGCGCCTATAGTGATGCCCTAAAGAGGATCTGTCACCTTTACTGACTTGTGTATTGTGATTTGTATATCTATTTCCCAGGGGGACAAAAACTAACCCAATTTTCGAGCATCTTTTCTCATGCATTCTTCCATTCCTCTGTTATTCCTTCTAGAAATTTATAAATGAATGACTTGATACAATTGCTGTTCCAGTTTGTGGTGTGTCCTTTCACAGTCTGACACTGTCCCATCAGTGCTGACAATAGCCTTCTTACCATGGTAAATGCTAACATCCAGTTGCTAATTTCGTCATATATTTGTAGAAGACATAGTAGAGGAAGGGTGCGCCACAAAGTGTTAAGAGAATATGCTGCAGAGCTGATAATTTATAAGGAATACAAGGTAGCAAAAGGGAGCTCTGCTAGAAGCAACACCAACAAAAGTCAATTTATCAGTATATACAAACTTATCTGAAAATATTACATTGTAAATGGACAGAATGGTCAGATTGTGGTAAACAATTAATCATTGCAGATCATTATGTTGGTTGACGTAATTGTCTAATTATTATTTGATAGTAATCTATAACACTATATTATATATGTAATAACTTGAGTAAATTGGGATTTGTACCCATTTTTCGTGAAATTATCCCTAGATTTCTGTAACTATTCAGGTGTCAGAAAAGGTCTGCTCATATTAAAATGTTCATTAGGGCTCATGCAGTACGGACGGGCCGCGGCTCTCCTGCCCAAGTATTATTATTATTTATTTATATAGCACCATTAATTCCATGGTGCTGTACATGAGAAGGGGTTACATACAGAGGTATAGATATCGTTTACAGTAAACAAGCTTACAGTGACAGACTGGTACATAGGGGAGAGGACCCTGTCCTTGTGGACTTAAGGTACCGTCACATTAAGCGACGCTGCAGCGATATAGACAACGAGCCGATCGCTGCAGCGTCACTGTTTAGGTCGCTAGGAGACGTCAAACACCGGCAACAGCTGAACGATGCAGGAGCGATCCAGTGACGTAACGGCGACTCACTTATCGTTCTCGCTGGTTGTTAGCTCCATGTAAAACATTGCAGGCATCGTTCCTTTTGCTGTCAAACATGACGATACACACCGACCTGACGACCAAATAAAGTTCCGGACTTCTAGCTCCGACCAGCGATGTCACAGCAGGATCCTGATCGCTGCTGCGTGTCAAACACAACGAGATCGCTATCCAGGACGCTGCAACGTCACGGATCGCTGTCGTTCTCATTGGAAAGTTGCTCAGTGTGAAGGTACCTTTACATTCTATGGGATAGTGGGGAAGAGGCAGAAGGTAGGATGAGGCTCTGGCGATGGCGAGGCGGCGGCTCTGGCAATGGCAAGGCGGCGGCTCTGGCTATGGTGAGGCGGCGGCTCTGGCGAAGGCGAGACAGCAGAATGGTAATTGCAGGCTGTAGGCTTTCTTAAAGAGATGCGTTTTCAGGTTCCGTCTGAAGGATCCGAGGGTGGTGGACAGTCGTACGTGTTGAGGCATGGAATTCCAGAGGATTGGGGATAATCGGGAGAAGTCTTGGAGGTGGTTGTGTGAGGAACGAATAAGTGTGGAGGAGAGTAGGAGGTCTTTGGAGGATCGGAGATTACGTGAGGGAAGATATCGGGAGATTAGTTCAGAGATATATGGAGGGGACAGGTTGTGGATGGCTTTTGTAGATCAGTGTTAGTAGTTTGAACTGGATTCATTGGGGAATTGGGAGCCAGTGGAGGGATTTGCAGAGGGGAGAAGCAGGGGAGTAGCGAGGAGAGAGGTGGATTAGCCGGGCAGCAGAGTTGAGGACAGACTGGAGTGGTGCAAGAGAGTTAGAGGGGAGGCCAAAGAGGAGGGTGTTGCAGTAGTCGAGACAGGAGATGATGAGGTCCTGCACAAGAGTTTTGGTAGATTGTGGGCTGAGGAAGGAACGGATTCTGCCAATAATTTTGAGTTGGAGGCGACAGGAGGTGGCAAGAGTTTGGACGTGCGGTTTGAAGGACAGGGCAGAGTCGAGAGTTACCCCGAGGCAGCGGATTTCAGGTGCGGGAGAGAGCGTGATGCCGTTTAGCATAATAGGTCAGGTAGGGGGGATATGTGAGATGCCCAAGTATCAGAGTCTCGTACATATCTGTGAGGCTGCAACGCTCAAGAGAGCCACGGCCCATCCGTGTGCTTGGACCGATTTGCACGGACATCTGTATGAGCCCATATGGAGAGTATGAAATTACTGAAAGACAGTATGAGACGTCAGACTGAAAAAAAAGGAAAGCAAAACATGATAGAGGATATCTGACAGAATATGTATTATTATGCTTATATAGCGCCATAATATTCTGCAGCACATTACAGACATTATCATCACTGTCCCCATTGGGGCTCAAAATCTACTCACCCTATTAGTATGTCTTTGGGATGTGAGAGGAAACCGGAGAACTAGTGGCGCACCTTAAAGCTCATGTGCCCCATTGCAAAAGCTCAAACCCACAACTATTTCAAGTCTTTAATACTATTGTTTTTTTTCACATAGGCCAAAGTAACTATTTGGGCCCTTTAGGCTCCAGTGCCCAGTGAAGCCCCTTCACCTATTATAGTTACACCCAAAGAAAGCCCACACATACAGTACATGGGGAGTATATACTTTACATATAGTGGAGATTTGGGATCCAGCAAACATCTGAGTGGTGACACATCTTAGCAATGAATAGTTGATCTACAGATTATCAATGTCGGGGGAGGGGTTGTCACACCAGGTTATGTAGTGACTGATAGGTGCCTTAGGGGCCATTCATTAACATAAAGCCTTTACTCACCTGCTGGCACATATAATCCTATTATTCAGCTATAGCACCAAAATGATCCTCATATGAGACCCCTGGCATGCATAAAGGGACCATCAGCAGTACATCACTTGCCGGTGGACCAGATCACTGCCAGAGGGGCTCAGCATCATCAGACCTCCCATAAGATCTATAGCAAAGACAAAGTATCTGTAAGGTGCCCAGGATGGTAGCCGTGGTCGAGCAGCTGCTCCATGACGCCCTGGCACATTACAGATAGAGTGTGCCCCAGTGTGCCATCTCATGTAGGGTGCATCACACTTACTTGCCGGCCGTAGGCCTCCATAGTCTTAACTTCTGCATACTTAGGAACCAGAGGTGTAGCTAGGGTTTTGGTTCACGGGGGGCGAAGCTTCTGAGTGGGCCCCTAACCAGGTAACCTTCACTACAATTCGATGACGCGCCCTAATAGTGGAGAACCTCAGCAGATGACCGCGCTATTACTGAAGATAATCTCTATATAACGACCAACATGGATATTACCGCCATATGGTCAGTGGTAGATACCATCCCTGCAGAACATATAAAAGATTACAGCGCAGACTGCGCAGTTAAAGATAATGTCTTACCGCCGACGTTTTTTCTGATGGAATCGTTCACTTTTTCATCTGGCCCAGACTGACATGGCAAGTTCTTCCAGCCAGGACTCGTCTGCAGAGATTAAAACAAAGACACATTTCACTTCTCATATTCCAGCCCCATCACCATCTATTCCCAACCTGCACAAACTCCTCATCCTGCTGATACCCCAATACTGAGCTGCTGCTGCCGTATGTGACCCTATTACTGCACCTGCTGTGTGGTTCCCTGTGCCTTCTAAATTCTAAAATACCCCTCTATAATATAGTAATACCGGGTGCAAATGCCCTAGAAAACAGTGCCCACATTTTGCTCCCTAGAAAGTAATATTGCCATGTGTGCCCCTTTGATAGTCACGGTAACCTAAAATCCCCTATAACAAGAAGTGCCCACTTTACATTTAATAATGTCCTGAGTCTGCCCCCCTGTACAGCTCCTCTATACAGTATAATACCCCCTCACTGTATAGTACCATCCACACAGTATACTGACCCCTTAGTAGCCCCAAACTGTTTGATGGCTTCAACACTGTATGATGGCCCCTTCACTGTAATCTCCACACTGTATGATGGCCCACTAGATGGCCTCCATATAGCATAATGCACCAGATCACCCTAAATATAGTATAATGCACTCCCCATAGGTCTACATATAGTATAATGCACTCCCCATAAGCCTCCATATAGTATAATGCACTCCCCATAGGCCTACTCTATAGCACAACGCAGCACCCAGAGGCAGACTCGATAGCACAAGACAGCACCCCCATAGGCAGACCCTGTAGTATAAGGCAGCACCCCATAGGCAGATCCTGAAGTATAAGGCAGAACCCCTATAGCCAGATCCTGAAGTATAAGGCAGCCCCCCCATAGACAGATCCTGAAATATAAGGCAGAACCCCTATAGCCAGATCCTGAAGTATAAGGCAGCCCCCCATAGGCAGATCCTGAAGTATAAGGCAGACCCCCTATAGGCAGATCCTGAAGTATAATGCAGCCCCCCTATAGGCAGATCCTGAAGTTTAAGGCAGCCCCCATAAAAAAAAACAATAAATACTCACCTCTCTTCCTCCTTGTTCCAGCGGTGCTCCGACCTCCCGCTCATCTTTTGACAGCGGGCGCCGGGTGGTGACGTCATCGCTCCCACTGTCAGCGTCGGTACTCCAGACGCTAACAGGGGGATGATGGGAGAAGGAGCACAGCACAGCGCTCCTTCCCTCATCAGTGCGGCGATGGCCGGGGGCCCACTACTGGCACTGCGCTGCGCACACCGATACAGTTACAGTAGCGTAGCTCCGGTTGGGCCCCCTCCGAGCACCAGGCCCGGGCGATGGCCCCCTCTGGCCCCCCTCCGGTAGCTAGGCTACTGTCAGGAACAGCCGCACATGCGTAAATCAGGGGACACCCGGCTCGTTTCGACATTTAACAATTTACTTGACAGTTGAAGTACATCAGATTGTATCACATAGTATTGGGCAGAGCACCCTCCATTTCTTGTTTCAGTAACACAGTACATTTCCTAATTTACTTTTCTTTCCGCCTGAACTATCCCTGCTGCAACAATTCCTGTCAGCCCCAGAGATTTTCCATCCGGCCCTGCAGTATTGCTGAGATCCATATCCTTTCCATCATGTGGTTTCACATCCATCTTCTTCTGTATGGAAAAAATGTTGGTGCTCTCCATTGCCACTGTCACGAAGTGACTGTCCTAGCATGACCCGACCCGACGAGTGGACGGTCACCAAACGGTGAAACACACAAGGATACACCAGGAGCACAATAACAATGGTGGTCCCTGACAATAGGGAACGGGGAAATGGACACCTCCTGCACTCACTTGCGGCTGCACCCCAATCTCCTTGACATCCCTATATGGGTTCTTTCACTCTGTCGCCGAGCAGGATACCTAAACCCTCACTTGCCCTGCTCCTATCCCTAAGTAGGGAATTGGCAAATGAAGACACTGGTCCAACCGCTGCACTAAGACAACACAAGGTAAGGTAAGACAAACACCACAGGAAAAAGGAAACACAAAACAACACTTAGCTTTCTCTGCTGAAATGCATCACACCGCAGAGTAAGGCACGAAGTTACAGCATTCAACTGAAGCAACACTGCACCAGCAACCTCCAGTCTTCAGCACAGTTGGTATCCAAAAGGACCTGTATAACCAACAGTCAGCTAATGCATCAGGTGACCTTTTGAAGGAACGTGGGAGTGCTCACCACCTGCATCAGCAAACTCGGCAGCAATGTAATTACACCAGCGGCCACAGGGGAAAAACTGCATTAACCCCTGATAGCCTGAAAGGAAAAAAGTTTTAATCTGAGAGGCCAGATCTGCCACCAATCCAAAAATGGTTCGTGACAGCCACCGACTCAATTGTTGCGCTCCAGACGTTGCATGAATATCTGCAGGCAGTTTGGTAAGGCCTCATACCGCCCAGCACAACTTGCAGTTGCTTCTGCTAGCAACCCACTGAACTTTGACCTCCTCCTAGCAACTGTCACTAACGAACTCTTTAACTAACTGACTAAACCAGAAAGGGGTTGCCCTTTTACTGGCTCTAACCAGTCCCACTTTGGGCTGGACCAATTATTAGCTGTCTACTTACTCTATCTGCCCCAGTAGTCTGTTGCTGGGCAGACTAAACCTTTCACCTAACTAGAGTCACTATCTTCTAAGGCTATGTGCACATGAAGCGGAAAACGCTGCGGATCCGCAGCGTTTCCACAGCTGCGGGTCCGCAGCAATGGAAACCTATAGGAAACAAAAAACGTTGTGCACATGCTGCGGAAACGCAACGGTTTACATTCCGCAGCATGTCACTTCTTTCGGCGGATTCCGCAGCGGTTTTACAGCTGCTCCTATAGAAAACCGCAGTTGTAAAACCGCAGTGAAATCCACAGAAAAACCGCGGTAAATCCACTGTAAATTTTTTTGCATGCAGATTTATCAAATTTGCTGCGGAAAAATCCGCAGTGGACCATTATACGTGTGCACATAGCCTAACAGTCTGCGCTAAGCATATTACACTGCCTTTTACTATCTAATCTGCTCTATGCCCCAAACTCCAATCTCACTCACAATAGGCATTACCCCTACAGTATGTACTCAGCAGCATCAGTACCTTGCAACACTACAGATTAGTTACAATACATTACAATAACCATATCACTTAATGCCTGCAGAACTCTATGCAGATTCACATTAGGGTACCGTCACACTATACCATTTCGATCGCTACGACGGTACGATTCGTGATGTTCCAGCGATATCGTTACGATATCGCTGTGTCTGACACGCAGCAGCGATCAGGGATCCTGCTGAGAATCGTACGTCGTAGCAGATCGTTTGGAACTTTCTTTCATCGCTGGATCTCCCGCTGTCATCGCTAGATCGGTGTGTGTGACACCGATCTAGTGATCTAGCGATGCGATCCAGCGATGCGTTCGCTTGTAACCAGGGTAAACATCGGGTTACTAAGCGCAGAGCACAGCGGCTGTGCTTTCACTTTCACTTTACGGCCGGCAGTCACAGTGCGGGAAGCAGACGGCAAGGGACCTGACGGACACCAGAATGTAAGTATGTGCTGTTTGTTTTTTTTTAGTTTTACGCTTGTAACCAGGGTAAACATCGGGTTACTAAGCGCGGCCCTGCGCTTAGTTACCCGATGTTTACCCTGGTTACCCAGGGACCTCGGCATCGTTGGTCGCTGGAGAGCTGTCTGTGTGACAGCTCCCCAGCGACCACACTACGATTTACCTACGATCACGGCCAGGTCATATCGCTGGTCGTGATCGTAGGTAAATCGTATAGTGTGACGGTACCCTTACTCACGAAATACAATCAAACCACGTCACAATCACAACACACATTTAAATATGCTCCTTGCAGACGCTGTCTTTAAGAGGAGAGGCATATGACATCTCCTGTCACACCCTTACATATCCACTTCGCTACTCATAAACTTTCAGCTTTTTAGGCATATTTAGCACTTTGCTTTCACAATGGGGTATATACAGTATAAAAAGTGTCAGCTTCCTTATACATGGCACAACATTTACTACATATTTCCCAGCCATTAAAAATGTTTTCACAGAGGGAAATGCAGTCCAATTTATTATAAAGAAGTCTGAGGCTATGTACACACGCTGCGGATTTTGCTGCGGATCCACAGCGGATTTGACGCTGAAGAGTAGCAGCAGTTTTCCATGAGTTTACAGTACCATGTAAACCTATGGAAAACCAAAAGGCAGTGCACATGCTGCGGAAAAAAAACGCACGGAAAAACAGTAGTTTATATTCTGCAGCATGTCAATTTTTTGTGTGGATTCCACACCTGCTCCTGAATAGGAATCTGCAGGTGTAAAACCGCAGGTGGAATCTGCACAAAAACTATGGAAAAACCGCGGTAAATCCGCAGAGCGGTTTTCTTGCGGATTTACCTAAATCAGTGCAGAAAAATCTGCACACCATTCCGCATGTGCACATACCCTAATAATTAGAAGGACAATTATTAATGATCATTGCATGACTTTTTATCTATGCAGGCTTGCTCTTAACATAACAAAGTAATAACGTCTAAAAATATTATCTTTCAGATGGGCCAAAGAAATTAGATCACTGTCTGACGAATGATCATTGGACTGACAGCTGTCCCTCCCAATCTCCTGCCAAGTGCTCCTGTGTTTTCTATGGGGAGAGTGGAGTAAGCAATTTCTGGAAAAATCTGGCATCAGCTTATCTCTTGGAGAACAAACGGATTGCTTTATTGAATTCCCTCTGCTTGATCTTTATGTCTAACGACGTAATCTGTCAGCGGAGAGTGAGGATTCCCCAATACATGTTAGGTGGCTGGATGATCCCAACAAAATTGGTGGATTAGGATGACTTTTATGTAATGAGTATGGAGCTAGCCCAGAATGCAAGCTGCTCTCTGTCAGTGGCTTTGGCTTATACTTAGGGGTCCTTAGCAGTGGACCCCATCTAAATACTCTAGCGATTATGGAAAGAGGGAGCCTTCATCAGGAGTTGGTTTACCGGCTTTAGGGTCTAAATCTGCGGTCACGTAATGTGCGTGCTGTGAGGATTCCCTGTGACGGTGCCAGGAGTGACCAAAGTATGCCATTTTCATACATATGGACATGTGCGGAAATATGCAAATCGCACTACATGCTCTGTGAGGATTCTACGGTGGTGGGCAGTCATGTGACTGCAAGTATGCAATTTGCATACTTCTGGCCACATTCAGACTAGACTGTATCTGGTCTCGCTCAATACACTTGCATTGGGCAAGGCTGCGCATGTCTAGTCTGCACGTGACCGGAGGTGGGCAGCCATGGGATTGCAAACATGCGATTTACATACTTCTGGCCAAATTCAGACTAGATTGTATCTGGTCTCACTCAACTTGCATTGGGCAAGGCTGTGCATGTTTAGTCGGCACGTGACCGCATGTATGCAAATGGAATACTTTCTGTCATGCACCCGCCCACTCCCAGCGCTAGCACCGTACAGCGTACAGTGCACACAATGTGGGTATTCACAAGTCTGCAGTTTTTTTATTTGTCAGGACGTAATAGATGGGGCATACAAGACCACCTCACGCCGTTTTCACAGCCAGGTGACCGTGCGACTTTGTGCGGCGACATTATAGGACTAATGAAGCATAATTGATAGGCAAACAGGGTATAGGGAATGCACTTGTAACATTTCTGTATGACAATGTGAGCTTTATTCAGGTGGGAAACAATGTAGCAGTTAATTTAGGACAAATTACAAAATGTCCTAGAATTTAGCACTTGCAACAATCGATGTCACTTTGTGCAACTGCTGTGGCGGTGGAGGTGACTAGTGATTCCAGATGAAGCCCCCAGTGCTCGTCTCACGAGCACACAGAAAATCGTGTACTGCCGAGAACATAAAACGTATAAATAGCAACCGTCTGTATAGGGGCGGTGTGTCTACATACGCTGGTGGTGGCTCTATGGCGGTATGAATGTAAAGCATGCTCCACTGCACAGGAAGCTGTGGTTGATCCATTGTAACGTATGTGGTCTCGTTAGCCCCATAGAGGAAAACCAAACCCACAAAAAGACATTTTTCTTTCATTTTGCTGCGCACTAAGAAAACGCAGCTCTTACAGTAAGGAGTCCTTTCAATGTGGGGGTTCTTATTGTTCTAGCAGAGAACAGAGCGGGACATAAAACCATTTCCTTCTGTTGCTGGTCTCCTCACCTCTCCCAAACACCTCTTTAGAGCAGTGAGTGGAATTCCAGGTCTGTTTTAGAAGGAAAATAGCATGACACCCCAAACAGGTGAGCCACCGAAATAGCATTTTATGTTCTTTACATCTAACCCTTAATTTGCCAGAAAATTAGGAAAACAATTGGAAAAAAATTTGCAGAACATATACAGACCTCATACCTGCAGAGTACCTGGAAATATGGAAGGAAGATCCTATACTGTATGATCAAAAAATAATCCTCCATCATCTCCTCTGCTGGTATCACAGGGACAGTCAAAGTCCTGCACCACAGTGATTGCTCTGGAGTCTTGTCAACGGAGTAGTCAAGCACTACAGGCCACATTCATTATTTGGATTTTTTAAGTCACTCTTCTTTATTTTTCTATTGTGGTATTCACGGACGTTTTTTTTTTAGGGGGGGGGGGGGTTGCACCAATCTCATTGAATTAATTTTACACAAAATAAAATAAATATTTTTATTTTTGTCTTTAATCTGTTTCGCAGCATTTTAGCCCAAAATTTTTTTACAAAATTCCTGCCGTACGTAAAATCAATCCAGGGAGGGACTGAATACATTTGCAACAAATTTTTTTAACTTTTTGAAAAGGCGCAGATGATGAGTCAGAACATCGAGAAACCCTAAATTCCGCCAACAGTGGGGAACTAAAAAGAAAAACAGACACATAAAAAAATGACTATAAAGGGATTCTGTCAGTAAGTTTGAACCCCCTTAACCATGCATGTGCTCATTCAGGTCACTGAAAGGTAAATGCATGGATACCTTTTCATTTGTTGTCTGATGCATTACTCTGGAAAACAAATGTTATTTTCTCCAATATGCAAATGAAGCGTTAGGTGCTTTCTCCCACCCAGAGCACCTAACGAAAGTCTGCCATCGCCAGGTCATTCAGATCTTTAGTGTCTGCTCTTATATGTTGATTGATAGCTGATGTCATGCACTGGACATTGCCGCGTGTGTCGTGACTGCGCTGTAAGGTGCCCTCCTGAGCATATGCTAGTGTGCAATCACCACCCATCGATGCTGAACAGTAGTAGGTGTGATTTGATGTGATCAGACGCGAGATTTCCTGCTTTGCACCTGCCATTAGTTACTAAGTAATGTAGGGAGGCAAGTGTTAAGGATGTAATGACCTGGCCAGGCAGAATTAGGTGCTCTAGGTGGGGAGAAGCACCTAACGCCTCATTTTCTTATTGATAAAATCGTGAATTTCCCTGGAATAATGCAATGGACATCAATAGAAAGGTATCATGCAATGATCATTTATGTAAGGGAGAGATAAACTTGCTGACAGTTTTTTTTTAAAAGGCTAAAAAGCAAAGATCAATAAGGCACAAACAAAATAAAACATTAAAAACTCAACAAAAAACAAATGCAATAATGAATTGAGACCTATATTCTCTATGGTAGAGATGACATATAGCTGTTCAGCTCGAGGTGGGATTACCACTAAACCAAGCAAGGGCAGAGAAGGGGTAAGGCTACTTTCATACATCAGATTTTTGCCATCAGGCACAATCCGGCGAGCTTTGAAAAAAAACGGATCCTTTTTTTTCCTCCGGATCCATTTTTTTCTCACAGTGTTGTGTAAGCGCCGGATTGTGCCTGATGGCCACACGTTTCATCCGTTTTTTTTGCCGGATCCGTCGAAAAATTTCTTTTCCAGCAGACGGAGAAAACGTCCATATGAACGTCTTTTCTGTCCGGCGAAAAAACGCCCAGTGGCGGTTCCAGCAATAAACGGATGAAACGTGTGGTGTATTGACTGGATCCAGCTACCGATTCTGTTTTTTTTTGCACTGAGCATGCTCCGTTCCTGCATTTTCAATTCTGGAGAGTCTCTTTCTCGGATATTAAACATAATTCTACAAAACGAGGCGGAATGAGATGATTTTTTTATCTGTTCCCGACACAGATACTGTCACCGACATATAACAGTCCCTTATGTTTAATTCTTAAACAATTTTCTGAATTTTCCAAAATCCACCCTAACACTTTACTCTCATCACATCTAATTCGGGGTTCATTGTTAAAGGGGTTTATCCTATATGGACTTTAATCACTTAACCACAGTATACGAAAACAAAAAAGAAGAGATCATTTTTAAGAAAGCCCCTTCAAGTAACTAATTTATTTATAGTCTGTATTTTGCCAAAAGAGAAAAGCCACTTGTAATCACTGTTGGCAGAACATTCTTTCAGCAGACAGCGATCCCTCCGGACCCCTATGTGAACAGACGTTCGGCCAAACATGCACGGAGGGAGGGCAATAAGACAAATCCAGCGAAGGCTTATAAACGCGTATTAAAGTCCAACAGTCTGATACCTCTTACCATTTGACATCAGCCATTGGGACACATTAGATCTTCCTCTCTTGCCAAAATTGGAGGGTTTGGCAGACATTAATGTGATCGACTAACCTAAGGCCGGGGTCACACGACCGTATGTTTTCCAGCCTTTATGCTAATGATAGATTGAACAAAGTTTGATCAGAGTGTAATCAGATTTTCTCAAAGGTGGAGAAAAAAATGGTTTCCCCATGTTCTTCATTCCGTCAGTCATCCGACCTATAGACTTAAATGGCCGAGTGTGATCCAATTATTGGAGACAAATCATTCATGCTGCAATTTTTTTTCCCAGATCACCCGATCCAAGGAAAAAAATCAGACATGTGCATGGCCCCATGCAATAACATTGGTCTGAGTTCGATCCGACAAGCGGGAGCCCTTAGGGAAAGTACACAGCCCGATCCAGATAATAACGCGTATTAGCTAATCATCACCAAAGTCTGTGCTTCCCCAGAGAATGACATACCCCACAGGAAAAGTATACCAAGAATGTATTTAAACTAACATTCCTTAAATTATTTCCCATATTTATTTTAAGCGATGGGAAAAAAAAAAGATTGTAGATCGTTTCTATAGATAGGCGCAGTATGGAGATGGCGAGGCTGGTCCTATAGTAACACAGATGCTATCAGGGGTTACTGTTGAGAATAGTTATGTGCACAATTTCACATAACACTGACATCACGTGCGCTGTCCGTCTCTGAATACTGACCCTGATGAACAAGAACACCATACGGAAGCCACATCCGGGATCAAGCGAAAATACTGTAAATAGAGGTTGCCCGGCCAGACAAAGTAATAGTGCAAAAAAGAAAACAAAAGCAAATATTTAAGTCATTACGTTATACGTGCCTCAAATATTCCTTGTATATGTATCCTACTTAATTCTGTAGGAAATGGCTTGACGCCCACAAAGATGCACAGACAGACATAATTCAGTCATTCTTTTCCCAAAATGTACAGACACAAAGCAAGAAGGAAGATGGAAGATTTGGGCCCTAAAATAGTAAATGTAGGCTCTAACTTAAGATATTTAATGACATGTTCATAGAGATTGTCTCGACCAGCAGAATAGTGAGTGCAGCTCTACAGGATGTAACTCAGGATCAGTGCAGGATAAGTAATGTAATGTATGTACACAGTGACAGCACCAGCAGAATAATGAGTGCAGCTCTGGGGTATAATACAGTATGTAACTCAGGATCAGTACAGGATAAGTAATGTAATGTATGTACACAGTGACTGCACCAGCAGAATAGTGAGTGCAGCTCTGGGGTATAATACAGGATGTAACTCAGGATCAGTACAGGATAAGTAATGTAATGTATGTACACAGTGACTCCACCAGCAGAATAGTGAGTGCAGCTCTGGAGTATAAGATGTAACTCAGGATCAGTACAGGATAAGTAATGTAATGTATGTACACAGTGACTGCACCAGCAGAATAGTGAGTGCAGCTCTGGGGTATAATACAGGATGTAACTCAGGATCAGTACAGGATAAGTAATGTAATGTATGTACACAGTGACTGCACCAGCAGAATAGTGAGTGCAGCTCTGGGGTATAATACAGGATGTAACTCAGGATCAGTACAGGATAAGTAATGTAATGTATGTACACAGTGACTCCACCAGCAGAATAGTGAGTGCAGCTCTGGGGTATAATACAGGATGTAACTCAGGATCAGTGCAGGATAAGTAATGTAATGTATGTACACAGTGACTGCACCAGCAGAATAGTGAGTGCAGCTCTGGGGTATAATACAGGATGTAACTCAGGATCAGTACAGGATAAGTAATGCAATGTATGTACACAGTGACTGCACCAGCAGAATAGTGAGTGCAGCTCTGGGGTATAATACAGGATGTAACTCAGGATCAGTATAGGATAAGTAATGTAATGTATGTACACAGTGACTCCACCAGCAGAATAGTGAGTGCAGCTCTGGGGTATAATACAGGATGTAACTCAGGATCACTATCAGTACAGGATAAGTAATGTAATCTATGTACACTGTGACTGCACCAGCAGAATAGTGAGTGCAGCTCTGGAGTATAATACAGGATGTAACTCAGGATCAGTACAGGATAAGTAATGTAATCTATGTACACTGTGACTGCACCAGCAGAATAGTGAGTGCAGCTCTGGGGTATAATACAGGATGTAACTCAGGATCAGTACAGGATAAGTAATGTAATGTATGTACCCAGTGACTGCACCAGCAGAATAGTGAGTGCAGCTCTGAAGTATAATACAGGATATAACTCAGGATCAGTACAGGATAAGTAATGTAATGTATGTACACAGTGACTCCACCAGCAGAATAGTGAGTGCAGCTCTGGAGTATAATACAGGATGTAACTCAGGATCAGTACAGGATAAGTAATGTGATGTATGTACAAAATGATTCCACCAGCAGAATAGTGAGTGCAGCTCTGGAGTATAATACAGGATGTAACTCAGGATCAGTACAGGATAAGTAATGTAATGTATGTACACTGTGACTGCACCAGCAGAATAGTGAGTGCAGCTCTGGGGTATAATACAGGATATAACTCAGGATCAGTACAGGATAAGTAATGTGATGTATGTACAAAATGATTCCACCAGCAGAATAGTGAGTGCAGCTCTGGAGTATAATACAGGATGTAACTCAGTATCAGTACAGGATAAGTAATGTAATGTATGTAGACAGTGATTCCACCAGCAGAATAGTGAGTGCAGCTCTACAGGATGTAACTCAGGATCAGTGCAGGATAAGTAATGTAATGTATGTACACAGTGACAGCACCAGCAGAATAGTGAGTGCAGCTCTGGGGTATAATACAGGATGTAACTCAGGATCAGTGCAGGATAAGTAATGTAATGTATGTACACAGTGACTCCACCAGCAGAATAGTGAGTGCAGCTCTGGGGTATAATACAGGATGTAACTCAGGATCACTATCAGTACAGGATAAGTAATGTAATCTATGTACACTGTGACTGCACCAGCAGAATAGTGAGTGCAGCTCTGGAGTATAATACATGATGTAACTCAGGATCAGTACAGGATAAGTAATGTAATCTATGTACACTGTGACTGCACCAGCAGAATAGTGAGTGCAGCTCTGGGGTATAATACAGGATGTAACTCAGGATCAGTACAGGATAAGTAATGTAATGTATGTACACAGTGACTCCACCAGCAGAATAGTGAGTGCAGCTCTGGAGTATAATACAGGATGTAACTCAGGATCAGTACAGGATAAGTAATGTGATGTATGTACAAAATGATTCCACCAGCAGAATAGTGAGTGCATCTCTGGAGTATAATACAGGATGTAACTCAGGATCAGTACAGGATAAGTAATGTAATGTATGTACACTGTGACTGCACCAGCAGAATAGTGAGTGCAGCTCTGGGGTATAATACAGGATATAACTCAGGATCAGTACAGGATAAGTAATGTGATGTATGTACAAAATGATTCCACCAGCAGAATAGTGAGTGCAGCTCTGGAGTATAATACAGGATGTAACTCAGTATCAGTACAGGATAAGTAATGCAATGTATGTAGACAGTGATTCCACCAGCAGAATAGTGAGTGCAGCTCTGGAGTATAATACAGGATGTAACTCAGGATCAGTACAGGATAAGTAATGTAATGTATGTACACGGTGACTGCACCACCAGAATAGTGAGTGTAGCTCTGGGGTATAATACAGAATGTAACTCAGGATCAGTATAGGATAAGTGATGTAATGTATGTACACGGTGACTGCACCAGCAGAATAGTGAGTGCAGCTCTGGAGTATAATACAGGATGTAACTCAGGATCAGTACAGGATAAGTAATGTAATAAATGTACACAGTGACTGCACCAGCAGAATAGTGAGTGCGGCTCTGGAGTATAATACAGGATGTAACTCAGGATCAGTACAGGATAAGTAATGTAATGCATGTACACAGTGACTACACCAGCAGAATAGTGAGTGCAGCTCTGGAGTATAATACAGGATATAACTCAGGATCAGTATAGGATAAGTGATGTAATGTATGTACACGGTGACTGCACCAGCAGAATAGTGAGTGCAGCTCTGGAGTATAATACAGGATGTAACTCAGGATCAGTACAGGATAAGTAATGTAATAAATGTACACAGTGACTGCACCAGCAGAATAGTGAGTGCGGCTCTGGGGTATAATACAGGATGTAACTCAGGATCAGTACAGGATCAGTAACGTAATGTATGTACACAGTGACTACACCAGCAGAATAGTGAGTGCAGCTCTGGAGTATAATACAGGATATAACTCAGGATCAGTACAGGATAAGTAATGTAATGTATGTACACAGTGACTCCACCAGCAGAATAGTGAGTGCAGCTCTGGAGTATAATACAGGATGTAACTCAGGATCAGTACAGGATAAGTAATGTAATGTATGTACACTGTGACTGCACCAGCAGAATAGTGAGTGCAGCTCTGGGGTATAATACACGATATAACTCAGGATCAGTACAGGATAAGTAATGTGATGTATGTACAAAATTATTCCACCAGCAGAATAGTGAGTGCAGCTCTGGAGTATAATACAGGATGTAACTCAGGATCAGTACAGGATAAGTAATGTAATGTATGTACACTGTGACTGCACCAGCAGAATAGTGAGTGCAGCTCTGGGGTATAATACAGGATATAACTCAGGATCAGTACAGGATAAGTAATGTGATGTATGTACAAAATGATTCCACCAGCAGAATAGTGAGTGCAGCTCTGGAGTATAATACAGGATGTAACTCAGTATCAGTACAGGATAAGTAATGCAATGTATGTAGACAGTGATTCCACCAGCAGAATAGTGAGTGCAGCTCTGGAGTATAATACAGGATGTAACTCAGGATCAGTACAGGATAAGTAATGTAATGTATGTACACGGTGACTGCACCACCAGAATAGTGAGTGTAGCTCTGGGGTATAATACAGAATGTAACTCAGGATCAGTATAGGATAAGTGATGTAATGTATGTACACGGTGACTGCACCAGCAGAATAGTGAGTGCAGCTCTGGAGTATAATACAGGATGTAACTCAGGATCAGTACAGGATAAGTAATGTAATAAATGTACACAGTGACTGCACCAGCAGAATAGTGAGTGCGGCTCTGGAGTATAATACAGGATGTAACTCAGGATCAGTACAGGATAAGTAATGTAATGCATGTACACAGTGACTACACCAGCAGAATAGTGAGTGCAGCTCTGGAGTATAATACAGGATATAACTCAGGATCAGTATAGGATAAGTGATGTAATGTATGTACACGGTGACTGCACCAGCAGAATAGTGAGTGCAGCTCTGGAGTATAATACAGGATGTAACTCAGGATCAGTACAGGATAAGTAATGTAATAAATGTACACAGTGACTGCACCAGCAGAATAGTGAGTGCGGCTCTGGGGTATAATACAGGATGTAACTCAGGATCAGTACAGGATCAGTAACGTAATGTATGTACACAGTGACTACACCAGCAGAATAGTGAGTGCAGCTCTGGAGTATAATACAGGATATAACTCAGGATCAGTACAGGATAAGTAATGTAATGTATGTACACAGTGACTCCACCAGCAGAATAGTGAGTGCAGCTCTGGAGTATAATACAGGATGTAACTCAGGATCAGTACAGGATAAGTAATGTAATGTATGTACACTGTGACTGCACCAGCAGAATAGTGAGTGCAGCTCTGGGGTATAATACAGGATATAACTCAGGATCAGTACAGGATAAGTAATGTGATGTATGTACAAAATGATTCCACCAGCAGAATAGTGAGTGCAGCTCTGGAGTATAATACAGGATGTAACTCAGTATCAGTACAGGATAAGTAATGTAATGTATGTAGACAGTGATTCCACCAGCAGAATAGTGAGTGCAGCTCTGGAGTATAATACAGGATGTAACTCAGTATCAGTACAGGATAAGTAATGTAATAAATGTACACAGTGACTGCACCAGCAGAAGAGTGAGTGTGGCTCTGGAGTATAATACAGGATGTAACTCAGGATCAGTACAGGATAAGTAATGTAATAAATGTACACAGTGACTCCACCAGCAGAATAGTGAGTGTGGCTCTGGAGTATAATACAAGATGTAACTCAGGATCAGTACAGGACAAGTAATGTAATAAATGTACACATTGACTCCTGATGCATGAACGACTGTAATAATTGTGGCACAGTTTAAGACTGTCTGGTCTAAGTTTTCATCTATAAGTTAAGGCTTCCATACACATCAAAGATTGTCCAAATCCACCAATATTAGGTGTAATATGTATGGGGGTTCCCTCGTTCTCCTCCAACAGATGATGTAAGGTGAGGGAAAGATCCTGCTCATCCGATTTCTCTAAATGCCAATACATTTGATCTTCAGTAGACAGGCCACCACCAGAGAAGTATGGCAGCAGGTCTCTCCTATAGAGCACAGGAGTGCTCTTATGTATGAGGTACTCCAGAGAGATGGATGTTGGTTGGCCCAACAATCGGCTAAAAGCTGATATCTATCTATTGTGTAAAGATGGCTTAGCATAGCTTCAGTAAATAATCCCCACTGATTCCACCAGCAGAAAAGTGAAAGCAGCTCTGAAGTGTAATACAAACTTTAGGATTGGTACAGGTAATGCAATGTAATTTTACACATTAACTATAAAGCGTGGTTCAGAGGTGCACATGGGACTTAAGTCTACATAGGATAATGGAGTCAGATGATGAGAGATAGGCTGGAGTCACACTAGTCTGTAATACGGACGAGTGCTATGCGATAAAAAATGCACACGGATGAGGTACGGATCACCATACGGAGAACATTTGTGCGATTCTCAGCAGACAAAATCGGACAGATTTGTTATACATTGCGTGTGACTCCAGCCATAGACTGATCTTCACTGGACAATTTATATCACTGTGTCATCTGTGCGCCCAAATTTTACATCAGTGCAGCATACATCCACATTTTAAAATGTACATGTACAAACACAATTTCCTAGGTTAATACTGGAACTGTATCTGTAAAAATTAGATTCTATATAGGTGATCCATATGCAATCCATTTTTTTTTGTGCGCACAGACTTGAACAGCTGAGTCTCATCCGATACACAGAAGAGAATAATGCGTGCACTTAATCCATGTGAAGAAAACCGTCATCCGTACAGCCCTATTGAGCTACATTGCTTAGGCCTGTTTCGCACATCAGTGGCTCCGGTACGTGAGGTGACAGTTTCCTCACGTACCGGAGACACTGACTCACGAAGACACATTAAAATAAATGTGTCTCTGCACATGTCAGCGTGTTTTCACGGACCGTGTGTCCGTTTGCAAAACACGGAGACATGTCAGTGTTCGTGGGAGCGCACGGATCACATGGACCCATTAAAGTCAATGGGTCCATGTAAACACGTACCGCACACGGATGCTGTCCGTGTGCCATCCGTGTGCTGTCCGTGTGCGTTTTTCCTGTCATAGGGTTAAAATTGTAAAAATTGTTGCAATACACGGACACACGTACAGCATATGATTGCTATTTGTGGTTTTCACATATAGCACTTTACCTATGGTATTCTTTAGGGCTGTGCACATGTTCGATTTTTTTTTCTTGGACTGAATGGATCCAAGTGTTGGCTCAAAATCGGCAATGCCAGTCTATGGGTCCGTGAAACAAATCGGACTGCACTCTCCATGTCGGAGAAAAAAAATTATGCCAATGAAATTCTGATCAGAATGGACCATTTTTCTCGGATGTGAAGAAATCGGTCATATGAACCTACCCAAACAATGATACCCAAATAGTGATATCCAGACATCTCAACGCCCCTAAAAAGCTTTATTTTTCCCCTCATCTGTTCCAAAGTTCTTCTGAGAATGAGGATTACATGATGAAACCTTTCAAAATCGATTACAGCTGACATGATCCAGTGACGCCAGGATGATGCACCCATAATTATCTATACAATGTAGAAGCGAGTAGTATTTCTAATGTTACCCATAACGCGCGTAGTCAGAGGTCTTTGAAAGAACAATCAATCTCACTGTACTTTGAATTGTGAGATGCCAGGGAAAAAAATATCAGATCTCCCCCACAGCCACAGAAATCCCTGTCCAAGCAATTAATTCCATCTGGTCCCGCAATGCAGGGGGTATGAATGTGCCGCACTACACCCCCCCCCCCCACTCAGCAATTGAGTACCAGTTCTCGTCATGAATTGGTTAACAACGACCAGTAACTTATATATACCGTATATTTTTTTTACGAACAATTTATGAGTCCGGTTCATAATTTGAGCCGAATGTAAACGATCTGAAAATGTCCTTTCTTGACGGCAAAAAAATGTTTATTTAAGTGTTTGGATGTTGAATCACTTGTAATTGCTACCAGTCATTACAGGATGAAATGCAGTCCATATGGAGGAAAGTGCATGGACATGGGAAGACATGAAGGCCCTGCTCTTATCATGGGCTCGGTGACACAAAGCAGGAGGCATCCCCTAAAAACAATCGTATCGGATGTCTTGGGAGATGTGACGTTGCTTTTTGCCGCTCCCCTTTAAAGGGTTCGTTTTATCTCGAAGGTGGAAGGACGGCGATTAAGACTGTCTCCATTACACTTAACAACTTTGTCCAGGGGGCCCGGGAGGTATTTGCTATAGTAATGCGATGCAGATCTGTACTGAAGAAAATGACTTCAATTCTCCAGAGACTACTGCAAAGAGAAATATGCATGTAAGTGGTCTGGTGCCAGTCATGAAATTGGTATGCCTGAATCTTGAGTCAATTTTCTTAGGGACCTTTAAGGGGATTTGTGGATTAATGTATAAAACACTTATTCACGATGCAATGAAAACTTCTGCACTTTTCTCAAATACTTTGTGTTTCCATTTTCCACCTTTTATCTCAATATATAGGAAATTCCTTGTTTACATGCTGTGAGCAAGAAAGAAGTCCTCACTGCAATAGATTGGATAAAAGGCTGTATTCACACAGGTCAAATTTTTTGCTTTTTTTTTTTAAATTCCAATAAAATATTTTATTTCAAATAAAAATCATGACAAAAACTGCAACTTGAACGGATAGTGTGAATTTAGTCTTAAAGTGAATCTGTTGCTAGATCAAAAGTGTCCAGTTTCTGCTCTCATTTTTTTCCCGCCGCCCCCTTGAGTATGCCATTTTTTGTCTTGTTAAAATCCACCTCATGGTTCCAGAGATATAGGTCTTTTTATCTAGCGCTAATTTTTATTTTCTTTAATAAAGGGGTGTGGCTAACAAGAGTAATTATGCAGAGCAGCCTAAAGACACGCCTCCGAAGAACCCTGTGGGCCACTCCCCCTTAGTAAAGATCAGAAAACCAAGCACTTAATGAAAAAGAATATTGCAGAAAATTGTATTGTCCATTCCATGAACTAGAAAGGTCAAAAACTAAGCAAGGGTGCTCAAATTTTTTTCCCCAAACTTCTCCAGTAAAAAACAAACAGTTCTAAGCTACCACATGGAATACATCCTTGTGCTGTCCATTTCTGTTTTTTTTTCCTATCTTCTGCTGCAAAAAAAAAAAAAACAGCAGATAACGGACATAGACTATAAGAGGCATGCTTTCTATCTGCAAGAAAATGGATATGAAACACAGAGATCTGAACGAGGTTGTAATGTAGAAAAGGAAACATACAATTAGAGATTAGAGATCAGCTCGTTTGTCATCCCTCTTGTAACATTTTGCACACAAGATGTAGGAGAACCTGCTGAGTTTTTCAGGAGGGGGACACTTCTCGACACTCCGATGTCTTTTTTCCTGAAGCGCCTTTTTGCCATCTTTTCGGTCAGTTTTAGTGACATCTTTGGCCATCAGCTTTTTTATAAAATTGCATTGAATAAATTAGTGAGTGGCTTTCAATCGGCAGCCGCCTGAAGAACGGACCGGACAATTCTACTAATTGCATCACTTCTTTGGAAACCTGAAGAGGTTAAAAGATGCTAAAAAGACCGAACATATGATCAGCGCGTCGTTTGTACATTGCAGTGCACATGTTCAGTCTTTTTAGCATTTTAGTGCTTTTTCAGGCGGGTTATCAACCGTAACTCAATTACAAAAATTGTCATGTGCGCATCACCTACAGGTGCACATTGTGTCAGAGTCGCGGTTGCTGCACACAATGTACAGGGTGATTTCTCGAATCAGTCGCGTCTACAAATTGTGGACTCGTCAGTATTGATGAAAACTGTTTTTAATACCTTAGTTCTATATGGAAGCAAATTAATTTCCATGCATGAAAGCCGAGGCAGTGGTGACTGTGGATGATGACACCTCCTGTCATTGGATTTTTCGTAGATCTCCAAATCACCATCCACAATAATGGTAGATGTATGAAAAAAAGAAATTAATATAATAATATCACATCTTTGTGGAAAGTAAAGATAATTATCATATTAATAAATCTAGGTCCCTATTCTTAATTGACTTTGCTCCTCTTTTTTTGTCCAGTTTTGGGCTTTTTTTTGTTTGCACTTAATTTATTATTCTATTCACATCTTTTAAAGTCTATTTTGTATGTGCTCGCCTGTAATTTTTTGTTTTCTGCTTTGTCGACAGAGTTTAGTAATTCCAAATGTTTTCTCCTGACTCAGCAATTGCGACTTTTTAAAAAATTACAAAATTTGACACAATTTCTTTCTAATCCAGAGTTCGACCAAATTTTGGAGCAATTGTTTTGCAACTTTTTGCCACCAACGTGCGACATTTGACACAACTCAAGACATGAAGAAAGACCATTGTTGAGTTTTTGCCAAATTTCTAAATGGTGTGCTCCGTTTGAATGAATTTGGTGCCAAATATGGCAACTAATTCCCCAAAACAAAAAAGTCAAGTGACTTAACAAACCCCAAAAATGATGAATAATAACAAAATACTGACTGGCACTTCGAAGCTAGTGTGAATCGGTGCATACTAGGAGCAGCCACCTCCATATACAATAAGCAAAAGAAGTTGCACTCGTCGTGCTAAAGCATGTAGACATGGAATATATGAAATATGAATAGCAATACTGCTCTGGATAATAAGAAAAAATGTGACGCTTAGCACATAATTTGGCCAATTCATGTATGCCCAGCAACCAACGACAAGGTGTCTCAAACTACTGGGACCCTACGTGTCTAATATGAATACCTCTCTTAGGCTAGAGTCACACTAGACCATAATAAGGATGAGTGCTATGCGACAAAAAAATTGCACTCAGACCAATGTTAATCTACGGGGCAGCTCCTATCATCCGTTGTTTTCTCGGCCGTATTATACATGCAAGAGAAATCGAAGCATGCTGCGATTTTCACCGTATATCGGCCGAGAATCATCAATGAAAGTCTATGGGTGCAAGAAAAACTCACACACCACACGGACCATCAGTGTGACTTGCGAGAAATACGCAGCGGTGTCCTTTAGATAAGCCGGCAATTCAGTGCGGTGTACAGTAAAATCACACTAACAGGTTAGAATAGAATAAATAAAATAAATGTCTACACATAGTATAGGTATATATATGCCAGTGAGACATGTATATATATATATTTATATTTAATACAGAGCTACTGTAGATAGCAGAAAAGCCGGTAATTCAATTGTCGGCATTTGCTAAATCATTACGGAACCCGACAGGATATGAGACATGGTTTACATACAGTAATCCATTTTATATCCATTATCTAGCTATCTGTCTAGCTCTGTATGAAATATATATATATATATATATATATGTCTCACTGACATGTATATATATATGTATATATATATACATATAGATATATATATATACTATATATATGTTTTCCACAATATTTGAGCCCATGGATCCATTATATGTCCATTTTGCAAGTCAGCGAGAAAATCTCGCCATTCGGATGTCATACGGATATTTTTGGAGAAAAAAATCGCATCCTTGCACTGTACACGGATTACTGCTCATGAAACATTTGTGCAATTCTCGTCCGTGTAAAATGGACCGATTTTTTTATACGTTGTGTGTGACGCTGGCCAAAGGCTACTTTCACACTTGCGTCGGTACGGGGCCGTCGCAAACCGTCGGCCCGACGTACCGACGGACAGTGTGTTAAATGTAGCACAACGTGGGCAGCGGATGCAGTTTTACAACGCATCCGCTGCCCATTGCGATAAGCGGGGAGGAGGGGGCGGAGTTTCGGCCTCGCATGCGTGGTCGAAAATGGTGGACACGACGCACAAAAAAAGTTACATTGAACTTTTTTTATGCGTCGCGTCTGCCAAAAACACGACGCATCCGTTGCCCTA
Source organism: Ranitomeya imitator (assembly GCF_032444005.1). Classification (NCBI taxonomy): domain Eukaryota; kingdom Metazoa; phylum Chordata; class Amphibia; order Anura; family Dendrobatidae; genus Ranitomeya; species Ranitomeya imitator. Next base: position 428,442,195 of record NC_091283.1, read on the forward strand.
CGGATGCAACGTGTGGCTATACGTCGCAATGCGTCGGTAATACAAGTCTATGGAGAAAAAACGCATCCTGCGGGCACATTTGCAGGATGTGTTTTTTCACCAAAACGACGCATTGCGACGTACGCCAAATGACGCAAGTGTGAAAGTAGCCTTAGGCTGAAGTCTGAATTCCTGGGTAAGGCCAGCGTCACACTGGCATATTGCATCCGATGCGAGATCATCGGATGCGATATGCTAATGACACTCGACTCCTGCTCGCAGCAGAGCAGGAGCCGAGTGTCATGCGTCTGTGCTCCGATTCTCTCGCACAGGGAGGATCGGAGCACATCTGCGGAGGAGGCGGAGAAATTAATTTCTCCATCTCCTCCATTGCCGGGGTCCGCTTATAGCGCACATCACAAGGATTATATCCAAGTGGTGTGCGCTGTCTCACTCGCACCCATAGGCTTATATAGGTGCGAGTGAGCCGAGAGTTTTCCTCGGTCCTAGACAATCGCAGCATGAAAACGGCCAACAAAAAGTCGGCTGCTGGGAGCTGCCCCATAACTTAATATTGGTCCGAGTACAATGCGATTTTTTTATCGCATTGCACTCGGTCGTTTGAAACGCCAGTGTGACGACGGCCTAAATGTGGATACCTCTCTTTAAAGCCTGTATTTATGAGTACGGTAGGTGGAATCCTGTTGAAATTAAATCCACATACTGAAGGGCGGAGTGCTCGGTCAGAGAGCCAACATACAAATAACAAAAGACTGACTGGCACTTCCAAGCTAGTGTGAACAGGTGCATACTAGGAGAAGCCACCTCCATATACAATATACAAAATAATTTGGCCAATTCATGCATGCCCAGCAACCAACGACAAGGTGGTCTCAAACTGCTGGACATGCATGAATTGGCCAAATTATGTGCTAAGCGTCTCAATTTTTTCTTATTTTCCAGAGCAGTATTGCTATTCATATTTCAGATATTCTATGTCTACATGCTTTAGCACGACAGAGTGCAACTTTTTTTGTATATTGCACCCAGAAATGATGAATCTGGGCACTAGTGTTTTTAACCAGAGGCCCAGTCTTTGACAAAACTTTATGGATTAGTGGTTGCATGAGTAACAGTAGCATCTCCATCCTCTCAGTTTCCACTTTGTGTATTTCTTACCTCTTGCATTTCCATAATATAATGTCAGATATTTTTGATTGAAGTGCAGTGCAGGATTGAGCAGATCTGGGGGAATATAAAGTTGCCTTCTCTCACATTTCACATTCTTCAGTGTCACTGCCCCCCAACTACAGGATACATAGGACGCTATGAAAGCTGCTACATCAAGAATTAAAACAACAGTTTAGACTAATGTCTCTATTAGGTTTTCCTGGTTGGCTGCGGGGAGACTGTGTGTGTTTTCAATCTGCGCTGGACGAGAACCAGTTCTTTCTCTGCAATAATAATAATACATTTGGGGGACTCCTTTAGCAGTTTATTGGCTAGGCCTTCCATCGTACTGCTCCATTACCTCCCTTCCTCCCAGGATAATATTAGATTGTGGAAATGTTACAGAACTGGGCCTCCCACCTTGCAGAAAGTCCTGAATGGAGGAATAGATAGTCAGGAGTTTCATAGTGTCCTGATCACAGGTTTTGGGATGAGGTCATAGGATGAAGTACTCACAGTATCCTCATTCTCTCAGGATGAGGAGAGCGCCATCCGCATCATCTTAAAAAACAATCAGGCCATGCAGGTGCTTCACAGTAACGATAACTTGATTGGGAGAGGAGTCCTGTGCTGGTTTGTGCTGCAGCTGCAAGCCTCTCACCCCGGCCAGCGTACTCTGTGATGGCTGGGTAATAACTGTATATTTGTACAGTACCAGTAAAATACTCAAACAGTCCATTCATGATTCTGAAGCCGGAGCTGTGTTTCTACAGCCTTATGGTTTATTGAGCCTGGATTTGTTGCCTTGACATCTACAGCTGGGTGGTATCACCCATCACCCCGGTGGGATTATAATGGGGCACCATGTATTTGCCCAACACTGCAATTGGACCCTTAAAGGGAAAATATATGGCCGTCCCATATAAATACCTTTTCCCAGCATTTAATCGCAAGCAATATAAATTCAATGTAAAGTTTTCCCTATGACCAATTCTTGCAGCAGATTTCCAGCAGGGATCTCTGATACTCAGCAGGTTGCAAGTTCTACAGTTGGGAAGCAAAACAGGAAAGAAGAAAGAAAATGTCTTGTATCCATTTACACCTGGTAATTTCATTTGTATAATGGGATACATTTACTGATTTACATTACAGTGAATGAGTTTTACAAAACTCATATTCATCTTATTTCACTGGGTGACAACCAATATGGCTGCTAGTTCAGATCCCACATGGATTGTCATGTAAAACTACCTAGGTTATGCCAGTGGCGTATCTAGGGGGGGGCAGCCGGGGCATTTGCCCCGGGCGCAGCCGGCAGGGGGGCGCAGTCGGGCCGCCTAATTCGGCGGTCCGCAGTGTCTCCCCCGGCGGCTGCATTCTGCCGCCCCCGGTCAGGGAGTCAGCTGTTCTCTGTGCCGACTGTCAAGCTGACAGCCGGCACAGAGAAGCTGCAGAGCGCCGGCTCCCAACGTGTGCAGAGGTGGAGGGGGCCACTGCAGAGTGGCTGCGGCAGGCAGGGAGAAATCCCCGCAGCTCCGCTGCCCAGCAATCTGTCTTCCTGCTTCATCTCACACAGACGCGCCGCTGGATGACATCATCATTCAGCGGCCGGCTGTGTCAGAGGAAGGCGATGAGATGCTGCGGCAGAGCGCGAGGAGAGGTGAGAGGGGTGTGTGAATGTGTGTGTGAGAATGTGTGTGTGAGAATGTGTGTGTGTGAGAATGTGTGTGTGAGAATGTGTGTGAGAATGTGTGTGTGAGAATGTGTGTGTGAGAATGTGTGTGTGAGAATGTGTGTGTGTGAGAATGTGTGTGTGAATGTGTGTGTGTGTGAATGTGTGTGTGAGAATGTGTGTGCGAGAATGTGTGTGAGAATGTGTGTGTGAGAATATGTGTGTGAGAATGTGTGTGAGAATGTGTGTGTGAGAATGTGTGTGTGTGAATGTGTGTGTGTGTGAATGTGTGTGTGTGTGTGAATGTGTGTGTGTGAGAATGTGTGTGTGTGAGAATGTGTGTGTGAGAATGTGTGTGTGTGAATGTGTGTGTGTGTGAATGTGTGTGTGTGAGAATGTGTGTGTGTGAATGTGTGTGTGAGAATGAGTGTGTGTGAGAATGTGTGTGTGAGAATGTGTGTGTGAGAATGTGTGTGTGAGAATGTGTGTGTGAGAATGTGTGTGTGAGAATGTGTGTGTGTGAGAATGTGTGTGTGAGAATGTGTGTGTGAATGTGTGTGTGAGAATGTGTGTGTGTGAGAATGTGTGTGTGAGAATGTGTGAATGTGTGTGAATGTGTGTGTGTGTGAATGTGTGTGTGAGAATGTGTGTGTGTGTGTGTGTGTGTGTGTGTGTGAATGTGTGTGTGTGTGAATGTGTGTGTGAGAATGTGTGTGTGTGAATGTGTGTGTGTGAATGTGTGGGTGCGGGCAGGAGGGGCGCTGGCAGACAAGGCCCCTTTATATGAGACTCTTCTTTGCGCTGTTCCCACATACGTGAGCAAACACAGCTCCTCCATAACAAAGGGCACGTCCTGTCTGCTACCGCACCGACTCTGTCCAGACACCTCTGGCCGCCATTACTGAAGCCTGTCCTGTGTAATACTGGGGTGTGAATGGTGAAAGTGAGGTAAACATGGCCGACCATAGAAACCCAATTCTAACATAGACCTACACCATGGATGGAAGAGTCGTACAAATTTACAATGGCACAAAGAAGAGTTTCAAACATTTTTGATGTGTGAAAACAGAAAAATAGCTGCTGGCATGGTGACCCCTAATGTCTAAGTCAGGGGGACCCCCATAAGTGTCACACACTCCAGGCCCCCATAAGTGTGTCAGGCATGGGGAAACCCATAAGTGTCACACACTCCAGGGCCCCCATAAGTGCCTCAGGCATGAGGACCCACATAAGTTGCTCAATGGCCCTAATGAGGGTTATGGAGATTTAGCATGTGTGAAGACAGAAAAATAGCTGCTGGTATGGTGACCCCCCATAAGTGTTGCACACTCAGGAGCCCCCATAAGTGTTTCCGATATGAGTCCCCTATAAGCATCTCAGGCATGGAGACCCCTATAAGTGTTGCACATTCAGGGGCTTCTATAAGTATTTGAGGCATGGAGACCCCCATAAGTAGGTCAGACATAGGACCTCCATATATTTTTCAGGCACACGTGCCCCCATAAGTAGCTCAGACATGGGTGCTCCATGAGTGTTTCTGGCACAGGGACCCCATAGGTTTCTCACACACAGGTGCCCCTATGAGAGGCTCAGACATGGGGACTCCTGTAAGTGTCTCAACCCCTAACAGACCCTATAATTTTCCAGACATAGATCAATACTATGTGCTATTAATTTTGGGATTTATTGTCATTTTCCCAAGTCACTTCTAGAGCTGCGTTCACATTTTTGGCAGCACCTGACCTTGTGGTTCATAACCTGAGAGCCGGGATCTCACCGTGTAACGCTCCTCTAAGCAGAATTGTGAATGCAGCTCTGGAGGGGACTGGACTATAACTGAGTATAACACATGATGTACAGGGGGATGGGAGAGCTGGCTGACATCTGACATGTCTGGTTATACCGCCGCACGGCCCCCCGGTTTCCCACCTTGCGGCGGCCATATTGATTGTACACACAGTGTATAATATCACTCAGTGTGTGTCTGAATGTGTGCGTGTGAATGTGTGAATGTGTGTGTATGTGTGTATGTGAATGTGTGTGTATGTGAATGTGTGTATGTGTTTGTGTGTGTGTATGTGAATGTGTGTGTATGTGAATGTGTGTATGTGTTTGTGTGTGTGTGTATGTGAATGTGTGTGTATGTGAATGTGTGTATGTGTTTGTGTGTGTGTATGTGAATGTGTGTGGCTCAGTATTGCGTGTGTGTGTGTGTGTGTATCGCGCTGCAGGGGAATGTGCAGAGAAGTGAATGGTGTGTGTGGGAGGAGGAGAGGACAATGATGGGGCTGACGGGGAGAGCGCAGTGATGGGGATGGTGGAGGAAGAGAGGGCAATGATGGAGCTGACGAGGAGAGGGCAATGATGGGGCTGACGGGGGGCATATGTCCTTGGGGGGGGGCGCCAAAAAGGAATTCTTGCCCCGGGTGCCAGAAACCCTAGATACACCTCTGGGTTATGCAGAGACTAGGAGAACGTAAAGGAAGGGAGCTCTGCTCTACAGCCATGTTAGTTCTTTTTGCCGCAATATCGCATCATTTTCCTACAGTTTTCACATGTTGCTGCAAAAATAATGCAGTTTTTCTGTGATTGTAATAAAAATATGCAAAATGTGAACACAATGTTATGATTCCTTCATGGATGGGTACAAGATTGACTCAAACCCCTATGACAAAAATTAGAGAAAAAAGAACAGCAAAAATCAGATAAAGGCGTCATATGCATGACCATATTTTTGGTCCAAGTGCGATCCAACAAAACATAGGATCGCACTCGGACCAATGTTATTATATGGGGCCATGCACATGTCCGATTTTTTTGCCTCGCACATAACCAATGTGGGGGAGAAATGGCAGCATGCATGGTGTTTGATCCAATTATCAGATCACACTCGGCCATGCAAATCAATGAGTGTGTGGAAACCATCAGACTGTAATCGGATGACATCTGAGTGCAGACTGATTTCTGCCGACTGACAGAATGGAGAAGATGGAGACATTTTTTTTCTTCTTCATCTTCTTCTCACCCAGGAGAATTGGATCACACTATGCTCACATTCTGATCAGAATGTGATTTACATAATCAACTCGATTCTCTCAGATAGGCTACGGTCACACTATCAGTATTTGGTCAGTATTTCACATCAGTATTTGTTAGCCAAAATCCGGAGTGGGTCAAAAATACAGACTTGGTGACGTGTTTCTATTATAGCTTTCCCTTCTGTTTGTTCCACTCCTGGTTTTGGCTTACAAATACTGAGGTAAAATATTGACCATATACTGATAGTGTGACCGTAGCGATAGGCTGGGATTACACTTGTGAGAAACTCGCACGAGTCTCGCATCTCAATACGTGGCACTCGGGACCGGAGCGTATGGCTGCATGTATTTCTATACAGCTGAGCGCTCCGGTCTGAGTGTCGGCGGCAGCGCCGGGTATTGAGATGCGAGACTCGTGCGAGTTTCTCGCAAGTGTAATCCCGGCCACAAGAGAATATACGGTGGTCTGACCCTAGCCAAAAAGAGTGGTTTATTCACCAAAACCTCAGGAACATGCATGTGTATAGCTTGAAAATGGCTCCATGGAGGAGCTGAAACATAGTGGGTCTCTGAAACTTGCATAAATAGACTTCTTATTTTCTGATTTTTGGAGTGTTGCTGTCATCTGTGTGTTTCTTTTTACTAATTATGCAGATATGTAAGTGCACTGAATAAAATCCCTATATATTTAGCCAGAAAAAGGAGACAAAAAAAATCCCAGCGCTTTGTGTACATAACATACATAACGTCTAGGAGTCTCCATGGTGGCCGACTACAATCAATCATTGGGACAGATTTATCAATGTATTTATCCCGCTTTTTGGAAAAAGATGGCGTTTGAGTCTTAAACAATTGCTGATTACAATTGTTTATTCAGATTTAAAAAAAAAAATGATATGATATTTTTGAAAGCTGTAAGATGCTGTGTTAGGCCGGTTTCACACGTCAGTGGCTCTGGTACGTGAGGTGACAGTTTCCTGATGTCCTGGGGACACTGACTCACGTAGACACATTGAAATCAATGTGTCTCTGCACATGTCAGCGTGTTTTCACGGACCGTGTGTCCGTGTGCAAAACACGGAGACATGTCAGTGTTTGTGGGAGCGCACGGATTACACGGACCCATTAAAGTCAATGGGTCCGTGTAAAACACGTACCGCACATGGATGCTGTCCGTGTGCAGTCCGTGTGCCGTGCACGAGACAGCGCTACAGTAAGCGCTGTCCCCCCCACGTGGTTCTGAAGCCGCCATTCATATCTTCTCTCCAGCAGCGTTCGCTGGCGAGAAGATATGAAAAATCCTTTTTTTTTTTTTTCTCGTGTTTAAAATAAAGATCCCTGTCCCCACCCCCCTCCCACCCCCTGTGCGCCCGCCCGCTGTTAATAAAATACTCACCCGGCTCCCTCGCAGCGTCCTGTCTTCGCCGCACCTTCTCCTGTATGAGCGGTCACGTGGTGCCACTGATTACAGTCATGAATATGCGACTCCACCTCCCATAGGGGTGGATGTTGTGAATTCTGTGGCAGAGCTCCCTCCTGTGGTCACAAGTGGTACTTCGGCTGATTCTCTCTGGGAGCTTCCGTTTGTCGAGGAAAGTGGTACTGCGGCTTCTGAGTTTCCTCCCTCAGGTGATCTTGTGAGGTCGTTAGGTGCTTCTCTACTTAACTCCACCTAATGCTTTGATCCTGGCTTCCTGTCAATGTTCCAATGTTGGACTTGTTTTTCCCTGGATCATTCCTGTTGCCTGCTGCTCTGCATAGCTAAGTGCTTCTTTGCTATTTGTTTGCTATTTTTTCTGTCCAGCTTGTCTATTTGTTTTGCTGGAAGCTCTGGGACGCAAAGGGTGTACCTCTGTGCCGTTAGTTCGGTACGGAGGGTCTTTTTGCCCCCTTTGCGTGGTTTTCTTTAGGGTTTTGTGTAGACCGCAAAGTTATCTTTCCTATCCTCGCTCTGTTAAGAAAGTCGGGCCTCACTTTGCTGAATCTATTTCATCCCTTCGTTTGTCTTTTCATCTTACTCACAGTCATTATATGTGGGGGGCTGCCTTTTCCTTTGGGGTATTTCTCTGAGGCAAGGTAGGCTTATTTTCTATCTTCAGGCTAGTTAGTTTCTCAGGCTGTGCCGAGTTGCATAGGCAGAGTTAGGCGCAATCCACGGCTGCCTCTAGTGTTGTTTGGAGAGGATTAGGGATTGCGGTCTGCAGAGTTCCCACGTCTCAGAGCTCGTTCTATGATTTTTGGTTATTGTCAGATCACTGTATGTTCTCTGACCGCTATGTCCATTGTGGTACTGAATTGCCTTTCATAACAGTACAGGAAGCCAAAAGTACAAATGATTCTCAATAGAGGGAAAAAAGAAGTTCTGAGACCATTTTTTTTTCTTTGCACTGTGTTTTGCCTTTTTTTCCCCCTAGACATTTGGGTGGTTCAGGACACAGGTGAGGACATGGACATTCAGGGTCTGTGCTCTTCAATGGATAATCTCGTTATAAATGTACAAAAGATTCAAGATTTGGTGGTTCAGAAGCCTATGTTTGAACCAAGAATTCCTATTCCTGATTTGTTTTATGGGGATAGAGTCAAGTTTGTGAATTTCAAAAATAATTGCAAACTGTTTCTGGCCTTGAAACCTCACTCCTCTGGTGACCCAGCTCAACAAGTGAGAATTATTATTTCTTTTTTGCGTGGCGACTCTCAAGACTGGGCATTTTCCCTTGCGCCAGGGGATCCTGCATTAAGTAATATTGATGCGTTTTTCCTGGCGCTCGGATTGCTGTACGATGAGCCTAATTCAGTGGATCAGGCAGAGAAAAATTTGCTGGCTTTGTGTCAGGGTCAGGATGAGATAGAGGTATATTGTCAGAAATTTAGAAAGTGGTCTGTACTCACTCAATGGAATGAAGCTGCGCTCGCAGCGATTTTCAGAAAGGGTCTCTCTGAAGCCCTTAAAGATGTCATGGTGGGATTTCCTATACCTGATGGTCTGAATGAATCTATGTCTTTGGCCATTCAGATCGGTCGACGCTTGCGTGAGCGTAAAGCTGTGCACCATTTGGCGGTATTACCTGAGATTAAACCTAAGCCTATGCAGTGCGATAGGACTTTGTCCAGAGTTGAACGGCAAGAACACAGACGTCTGAATGGTCTGTGTTTCTACTGTGGTGATTCCACTCATGCCATCTCTGATTGTCCTAAGCGCTCTAAGCGGTTCGCTAGGTCTGCCACCATTGGTACGGTACAGTCAAAATTTCTTCTGTCCGTTACCTTGATCTGCTCTTTGTCATCGTATTCTGTCATGGCATTTGTGGATTCAGGCGCTGCCCTGAATTTGATGGACTTAGAGTATGCTAAGCGTTGTGGGTTTTTCTTGGAGCCCTTGCAGTGTCCTATTCCATTGAGAGGAATTGATGCTACACCTTTGGCCAAGAATAAGCCTCAGTACTGGACCCAGCTGACCATGTGCATGGCTCCTGCACATCAGGAGGATATTCGCTTTCTGGTGTTGCATAATCTGCATGATGTGGTCGTGTTGGGGTTGCCATGGCTACAAGTCCATAATCCAGTATTAGATTGGAAATCCATGTCGGTGTCCAGCTGGGGTTGTCAGGGGGTACACGGTGATGTTCCATTTCTGTCAATTTCGTCATCCACCCCTTCTGAGGTCCCAGAGTTCTTGTCTGATTACCGGGATGTATTTGATGAGCCCAAGTCCGATACCCTACCTCCGCATAGGGATTGTGATTATGCTATCGATTTGATTCCTGGTAGTAAATTCCCAAAAGGTCGACTGTTTAATTTATCCGTGCCTGAGCACACCGCTATGCGCAGTTATGTGAAGGAATCCCTGGAGAAGGGGCATATTCGCTCGTCATCGTCGCCATTAGGAGCAGGGTTCTTTTTTGTAGCCAAGAAGGATGGTTCGCTGAGACCTTGTATAGATTACCGCCTTCTTAATAAGATCACGGTTAAATTTCAGTACCCCTTGCCATTGTTATCTGATCTGTTTGCTCGGATTAAGGGGGCTAGTTGGTTCACAAAGATAGATCTTCGTGGTGCGTATAATCTGGTGCGAATTAAGCAAGGCGATGAATGGAAAACTGCATTTAATACGCCCGAGGGTCATTTTGAGTATCTAGTGATGCCGTTCGGACTTGCCAATGCTCCATCAGTGTTTCAGTCCTTTATGCATGACATCTTCCGAGAGTACCTGGATAAATTCCTGATTGTGTACTTGGATGACATTTTGATCTTCTCGGATGATTGGGAGTCTCATGTGAAGCAGGTCAGAACGGTTTTTCAGGTCCTGCGTGCTAATTCTTTGTTTGTGAAGGGATCAAAGTGTTTCTTTGGTGTGCAGAAGGTTTCATTTTTGGGGTTCATCTTTTCCCCTTCTACTATTGAGATGGATCCTGTTAAGGTCCAAGCCATCCATGATTGGACTCAGCCGACATCTCTGAAAAGTCTGCAAAAGTTCCTGGGCTTTGCTAATTTTTATCGTCGCTTCATCTGCAATTTTTCTAGTATTGCTAAACCATTGACCGACTTGACCAAGAAGGGTGCTGATGTGGTCAATTGGTCTTCTGCTGCTGTGGAAGCCTTTCAAGAGTTGAAGCATCGTTTTTCTTCTGCCCCTGTGTTGTGTCAACCAGATGTTTCTCTTCCGTTCCAGGTCGAGGTTGATGCTTCTGAGATTGGAGCAGGGGCTGTTTTGTCGCAGAGAGGTTCTGATTGCTCAGTGATGAAACCATGTGCTTTTTTTTCCAGGAAGTTTTCGCCTGCTGAGCGAAATTATGATGTGGGCAACCGAGAGTTGCTGGCCATGAAGTGGGCATTCGAGGAGTGGCGTCATTGGCTTGAAGGAGCTAAGCATCGCGTGGTGGTATTGACTGATCATAAGAACTTGACTTATCTCGAGTCTGCCAAGCGGTTGAATCCTAGACAGGCTCGTTGGTCGCTGTTTTTTGCCCGTTTTGACTTTGCGATTTCGTACCTTCCGGGCTCCAAAAATGTGAAGGCGGATGCTCTGTCTAGGAGTTTTGTGCCCGACTCTCCGGGTTTGTCTGAGCCGGCGGGTATCCTCATGGAGGGAGTAATTGTGTCTGCCATCTCCCCTGATTTGCGGCGGGTGCTGCAAAAATTTCAGGCTAATAAACCTGATCGTTGTCCAGCGGAGAAACTGTTTGTCCCTGATAGGTGGACAAATAAAGTGATCTCTGAGGTTCATTGTTCGGTGTTGGCTGGTCATCCTGGAATCTTTGGTACCAGAGAGTTAGTGGCTAGATCCTTTTGGTGGCCATCTCTGTCGCGGGATGTGCGTACTTTTGTGCAGTCCTGTGGGATTTGTGCTCGGGCTAAGCCCTGCTGTTCTCGTGCCAGTGGGTTGCTTTTGCCCTTGCCGGTCCCGAAGAGACCTTGGACACATATCTCTATGGATTTTATATCAGATCTTCCCGTTTCTCAAAAGATGTCAGTCATTTGGGTGGTCTGTGATCGCTTTTCTAAGATGGTCCATCTGGTACCCTTGTCTAAATTGCCTTCCTCCTCTGATTTGGTGCCATTGTTCTTCCAGCATGTGGTTCGTTTACATGGTATTCCAGAGAATATCGTTTCTGACAGAGGTTCCCAGTTTGTTTCGAGGTTTTGGCGAGCCTTTTGTGGTAAGATGGGCATTGATTTGTCTTTTTCCTCGGCTTTCCATCCTCAGACTAATGGCCAGGCCGAACGAACCAATCAGACCTTGGAAACATATCTGAGATGTTTTGTTTCTGCTGATCAGGATGACTGGGTGTCCTTTTTGCCTTTGGCTGAGTTCGCCCTTAATAACCGGGCCAGCTCGGCTACCTTGGTTTCGCCATTTTTCTGCAACTCTGGGTTCCATCCTCGTTTCTCTTCAGGACAGGTTGAGTCTTCGGACTGTCCTGGTGTGGATACTGTGGTGGACAGGTTGCAGCAGATTTGGACTCATGTAGTGGACAATTTGACCTTGTCCCAGGAGAGGGCTCAACATTTTGCTAATCGCAGACGCTGTGTGGGTCCCCGACTTCGTGTTGGGGATCTGGTTTGGTTATCTTCTCGTCATATTCCTATGAAGGTGTCCTCTCCTAACTTTAAACCTCGTTTCATTGGTCCGTATAGGATTTCTGAGGTTCTTAATCCTGTGTCTTTTCGTCTGACCCTTCCAGATTCTTTTTCCATACATAACGTATTCCATAGGTCATTGTTGCGGAGATACGTGGCACCTATGGTTCCATCTGTTGACCCTCCTGCCCCGGTTTTGGTGGAGGGGGAGTTGGAGTATATTGTGGAGAAGATTTTGGATTCTCGTGTTTCTAGACGGAAACTCCAGTATCTGGTTAAATGGAAGGGTTATGCTCAGGAAGATAATTCCTGGGTTTTTGCCTCTGATGTCCATGCTCCCGATCTTGTTCGTGCCTTTCATGTGGCTCATCCTGGTCGGCCTGGGGGCTCTGGTGAGGGTTCGGTGACCCCTCCTCAAGGGGGGGGTACTGTTGTGAATTCTGTGGCAGAGCTCCCTCCTGTGGTCACAAGTGGTACTTCGGCTGATTCTCTCTGGGAGCTTCCGTTTGTGGAGGAAAGTGGTACTGCGGCTTCTGAGTTTCCTCCCTCAGGTGATCTTGTGAGGTCGTTAGGTGCTTCTCTACTTAACTCCACCTAATGCTTTGATCCTGGCTTCCTGTCAATGTTCCAGTGTTGGACTTGTTTTTCCTTGGATCATTCCTGTTGCCTGCTGCTCTGCATAGCTAAGTGCTTCTTTGCTATTTGTTTGCTATTTTTTCTGTCCAGCTTGTCTATTTGTTTTGCTGGAAGCTCTGGGACGCAAAGGGTGTACCTCCGTGCCGTTAGTTCGGTGCGGAGGGTCTTTTTGCCCCATTTGCGTGGTTTTCTTTAGGGTTTTGTGTAGACCGCAAAGTTATCTTTCCTATCCTCGCTCTGTTAAGAAAGTCGGGCCTCACTTTGCTGAATCTATTTCATCCCTTCGTTTGTCTTTTCATCTTACTCACAGTCATTATATGTGGGGGGCTGCCTTTTCCTTTGGGGTATTTCTCTGAGGCAAGGTAGGCTTATTTTCTATCTTCAGGCTAGTTAGTTTCTCAGGCTGTGCCGAGTTGCATAGGCAGAGTTAGGCGCAATCCACGGCTGCCTCTAGTGTTGTTTGGAGAGGATTAGGGATTGCGGTCTGCAGAGTTCCCACGTCTCAGAGCTCATTCTATGATTTTTGGTTATTGTCAGATCACTGTATGTTCTCTGACCGCTATGTCCATTGTGGTACTGAATTGCCTTTCATAACAGGTGGAGCCACATATTCATCACGGTAATGGGCGGCACCACGTGTCCGCTCATACAGGAAAAGGTGCGGCGCGGAGAGGACGCTGCGAGGGAGCCGGGTGAGTATTTTATTAACAGCGGGCGGGCGCACAGGGGGTAGGAGGGGGGTGGGGACAGGGATCTTTATTTTAAACACGAAAAAAAAAATGATTTTTCATATCTTCTCGCCAGCGAACACTGCTTGAGAGAAGATATGAATGGCGGCTTCAGCACCAGATGCAGGGGACAGCGCTCATCTCTAGTGCTGTCTCCTGCAAGCTCCGTGTGGTACCCAGTCGGCACACGGGCGGCACACGTGTGCCACACGGATGGCCTACATGAGCTCACAGACACGCGGACACGGATAACTCCGGTACCAATTTTTCTGGTACCGGAATTATCTGGACGTGTGGGACAGGACTTAGAAAATTCTAACGGCCGAGTCTCGCAGGTGAAATCCCTCCTCTGGCGCCGGCACTTGGGAGCGGAGCGTGCAGCTCCATGTAGAGTACTGCTCCGCTCTGGAGTGCTGGCGCCAGAGGAGGGATTTCACCTGCGAGACTCGGCTGTATCACACGTATGTGTGATCCCGGCCTAAATATTAATCTAGCGCCTGTAGCAATTTTGTAAACCAGAGAATTTTCATTGCTGCTTTGGAAAAGTTTAATGCATAAGGATAAATTCCCATGATGAGTTTTTTACGCTGCATATTTTCAATGAGCATAAAACGCAGTGTCTTAGGTGACGTTCACACATTGAGCATTTGGTGATTTTTTTACCCCAGTATTTGTTAGCCAAAACCAGGAGTGGAAAGCATAAGGCCGGGATCACACACAGCGAGATACGGCCGAGTCTCGCTGGTTAAAAACAAGCTCTGGCACCGGCACTCCAGAGCGGAGGGTGCGGCCGCATAGCAATACATGAAGCTGCACGCTCCGCTCCAGAGTGCCGGTGCCAGAGCTTGCTTTTAACCAGCGAGACTCGGCCGTATCTCGCTGTAGGGTGACTCCAGCCTAATAGAAACACATCACCACTTTATCACCCACTCCTGGTTTTGGCTTACAATTACTGAGGTAAAAAAATTACCAAAAGTGGATGGATTTATAGAAATCTTCTGCCCTCTGTGCTTCATCTTTTAATCAGTGTATACTGACCTGTGGTATGTGTTTCAAATCTGCATCATGTCAATTTCTCTTGTGGGTACTCTGAGATTCATGTGCAGCTTTTCCACATAGACCCATTAGATGTCAAAAATCCGCAGATAAAAATGTAGATGCTTAAAAATCGCAATTAAAAAACCCTCAAGTAACCTAATTTAACTAATATGTGCAGACATTCTGCAACATCAAAATTTCACAAAATACTCCCTGTGGAAGCAAAGCCTAAGGCCACGTGCACACATTGAGTATTTGGAGAGTTTTTTACCTCAGTATTTGTAGGGCAAAATCAGGAGAGGAACTATCAGGTGAAAAATGTAATAGAAACACGTCACCACTTCTGTATTTATCACCCTGTCCTGGTTTTGACTGAGGCCGGGGTCACACACAATGTATAAAAAATCTGTCCAATTATGTCTGCTGAGAATCGCACAAATGTTCTCCGTATGGTGATCCATATCTCATCCGTGTGCAATGCCAGGATGCGTTTTTTTCTCAAAAAAGTATCCGTGTGTCATCCATATGCCATCTGTATGGTGAGATTTTCTCACACTCTTGCAAAATGAGCAAATAATGGCTGAGCCTTTCCTGTCACCTGCCCAATGCCTGAGAATTTCTCGCAAGTCACACTGATGGTCTGCGTGTAATCCGTATTTTTCTCGCCCCGATAGACTTGCATTGGCGTTTCTCAGCTGAGATACGCGGACAATCGCAGCATGATGCGATTTCACTCGCAAGTGTAATACGGATGAGAAAAAAAATGGATGATGGGAGCTGCCGCATAGATTAACATTGGGCCGAGTGTTATGCGATTTTTTATCGCTGAACACTCATCTGTATTACGCTGTAGTGTGACCCCGGCCTTAGAAACAGTGAGGTAAAAAACTCACCGAATACCGAACGTGTGCACATGACCTTAGGCTTGGTTCCCATTGCGTTATGGCGGTACGTTTAACGGACTACGTTACACCGCGGCATAATGCGGTGTAACATAGTCCGTTAACGCCGCCATCGCTTGTAATGGCGAACGCATCACTAGCGCATGTCCACATTGGGCGTGCGCTAGCGATGTGCCATCATTTGATTGACGGACCGCGAACGCTGCACTAGCACGGTCACTAGCTATGCGCTAGACGGACTGCCCTAATGCAATGTGAACTTAGCCTAAGGCTACGTTCCCACAATGAGTTTTTGGTGAGTTTTTTACGCTATATATTTTCGAAAAAATGGAAGTGACCTATTTTACTTAATGGGCGAGAAATGGTCCAGAAAATCTGCAACATCAAAAACTCACCAAGAGCTCATTCATCCCGAGCAGAACATTTTAGTGTTTTACACTCTTTTTTACATTTTTTAAACAGTATTCATGGCAGGACAAGTTCTAGTTTTTATTTAAGCTCTAATTTAGAGCACATATAGTACGCCTAAGGCCGGGGTCACACCTGCGTGTGCAATGCTAGAAAATCTCAGGAGTCTCTCGCATCAATACCTGGCACAGCCACTGGCACTCGGGAGTGTGCGGCTGCATGTATTTCTATACAGATGAACACTCTGGCAGTGTCAAGTATTGATGCGAGAGACTCCTGTGAGTTTCTCGCATTGCACACGGAAGTGTGACCCCAGCCTTAGAATTCATCTTGCATTATAGAAAAAAATGATAATTCACAACTTTATTTTTTTCTTGAAAGGGAGTCTGTCTGCAGTTTTTGACACCTGTTGGAGATGGATGGTAAGTTGTGATTCAGAAGACACCTCTTTAATCACTGTATAATGAAACATATTATATTTTCCAAGGCTGGATTTTCATATATCAGTTTTGTGCTTCTAGTTATTTAATAAAGCCTACACTTGGGTTCACAACTTGCAGATTTTACAAGCGGGTTTCTAAGAAAAAAAAGCTGTTTTTCTGCACCTGAAATCTGCTCCTATTTTCCATATTTATTCATTTATTTTTTATGTATTTTTTGTTGATGAAATACATAAAAAAATGCATCAAAACAATGCCAGGGCAGTGGCTTAACCTATGGATTAAAGGCCTCCATGTAAATAAATGAGTAAACCAAGAAGTAGCATTCCTAAAACAGAAGATGCCTTCTACAGATTGAAAAGATGCAACAAAAAACATTTTTTAGCAGATTCTGCCTCACTAAAGAAATAATAAAGAAGTATGTGGATCATGAGCATACGTTTAATATTCAACCATCTTGCTGGTACTATAAAACGTTAAGGGTTTTACATTCTGAAAATCTGCACCAAATACGTACTGTATAAACCTAAACAAAGTTGGACACAATTGATGACAATGTTGCGCATGTGTCTGGAGACCACATCCAGATTAAGGGCTTGTTTCCACATGCGAGAAACACGTCCGTGTCTCGCATGTGGAAACGAAGCTATGGCGCCGACACTGTGGAGCGGAGCGTGCGGCCGCATAGCAACACATGCAGCCGCACGCTCTGCTCCGGAGTGCCGGCGCCAGAACTTCGTTTCCACATGCGAGACACGGACGTGTTTCTCGCATGTGGAAACAAGCCCTAAGAAATGCTGCTTTTTGTGATATCACTCTTGGGCCCATCTGGCACTGCAACATAGATCTAAAACCCCTTTTTATGGTCCATTGTTTGTAATGGAAAAATAGAACTAAAAATAGATGAAAATTACATCTAGCATTGGTAATGTCCAAGTATTAGGAATATGACCATTAGGATTGCTCCGAAATGTGCAACATACTTGAACACCCAAGAGAAAAACAAAGTGTCAGGTACCATTTGCACACAAGTCACCAGCAAGGCACTGGAAGCGTTCAGAAGAGAGTTGTACATTGTCGGAATACCATAACCTGTATATAAATCTTCCACGCAGCTCCTGGCCTTGCATAATATAATGGATTCCAGATAGGGACAAGGGATTATAACGCAGCTTGTGTAAGGCTGGAAGGCACCAATGTAAAAGAATACAGCTGGAGCCGCTTATGACTATTAACCCGTCCCTTTACTATAACGTGGGGAATGTTGCATGTAAATTACCAACAGCAGCGGCAGTGGCGGCACAGGAGTTATATGACCGCGTACTTTAGTGCTTCCCAACCAGCATCTCTATAGCCAGTATTCTCTTTTCGGACCCCTAAATATGACTTTTCAACTGCTGACAGAAACTATGGTACACCAAAAACACCAGGGATGTCATAGAACTACCAAATCTCATTTCCAAGATTGGAGCTATATGGCAGATAGTTTATGGCTGAGGAGCATATCAATATTACAGGACCATACAACAGGTACTTAGCACCAATGTTGCCAATATACATAAGAGAAAAGTTGGCCAACCTCACTGATTTTGCACCAACAATCCATTGTGTATGAGGGTGTCCCGACTGTCAGAAGGGATACGCCACTGCCACAAATATTGTGCCTACTTTACTTAGAACATTGAGAACACATGACCACTTGCCCAAACTTTTTTTTTAGCGGTCTTTGAATCTCGAGACATGGCAACTTGATGGATGAATGATCTGTAGGAAGATCGATCTTGTGCAAGCCTAGATAGGAACACCAAGGTCTTCCCCGCCATTATCTTGACAAAATCAAGCCAATGAGTTGCTGGACTTACTCTTCGCCTTGTTCCTTCTATTCTTCTGACCTTGATGCCCTTCTCCAGTTATTGCTCTCTTTGTATGATGTGTCCAAAGTAGTCAAGTCGTAGCTTGATGATCCTTGCTTCGAGTGACATTACTGGCTTGATATGTTCTAAAATATATTCTTTTTGCCATCCAAGGTATCAATCTCCAACACCACATTTCACAGGCATCAATTCTTCTTCTAGCTTGTTTATTATTGTTCAGATTTCACATCTGTATGTTATCTCAGAAAAGACAAAACTAAGTACAAGCCGTGTCTTCATCGCCAGTGAAATGTTCCTCATCGAGTGAAATGTTCCTTGTCCAGTGACTTCATTGTGACTTCTATTACATCGATCTGAGTAGGCTGAAGTCCTTTACAACTTCCAATTTAGCGACGTCCATCTCAAATGTGTCCCAATCGTACCTGACAGCAGTCAATATCTTTGAACAAACTTAAGCCCCCCATACACATTATAGTAATGTTGGCTGAACCTGCCGATATCAATGCATCTGGTCCTCCAACACATAATTGTTGGGGAAGTTAAGGAACCAGCATGTCTAATTTTGGATTGCCGATCTTTTTTGTCTCTCATAGAGAACACAGGAGCACTTGGCACAATGTATGGGAGAGTCAGGCAAGATCACTGCCAGCCTAACAATCCGCCAATATAGCGTTCAGCCGACTGCTGTCTCGAGTATATGGCGGGCATTAGGTCGGCGTCACACTCAGCGTATGAAAATACGGTCCGTTTTTTACGGCCGTAATACGCAGAAATGTTCCCAAAATAGTGATCTGTATGTCATCCGTAGGCAGGGTGTGGCAGTGTATTTTGCACATGTCATCCTCCATATGTAATCCGTATGGCATCCGTACTGCGAGATTTTCTCGCCAGCTTGCAAATCGGACATACAATGGATCCATGGCTCAAAAATTTGTTAAAACATATATACTGTATATATATATATATATATATATATATATATATACTGTATATGTCAGTGAGACACATATTAATATTTCATATAGCACTAGATAGCATAAAAGCCGGTAATTCAATTGCTGGCTTTTGCTATCTCCTTCCAAAACCCGACATGATATGACACATGGTTTACATACAGTAAACCATCTCATATCCCTTCTTTTATTACATACTTCTCTTTAGTAATGTTAGAAGTGTATGTGTGTAAAATTTGGTGTCTCTAGCTATTAAATTAAAGGGTTAAATCGCAGAAAAAATTGGCGTGGGCACCCGCGCAATTTTCTCCGCCAGAGTGGGAAAGCCAGTGACTGAGGGCCGCTATTAATAGCCCGGAGAGGGTCCATGGTTGTTTCCCCCCCCCCCCCCGGCTAAAAACATCTGCCCCCAGCCACCCCAGAAAAGGCACATCTGGAAGATGCGCCTATTCTAGCACTTAGCCTCTCTCTTTCCATTCCCGTGTAGCGGTGGGATATGGGGTAATGAAGGGTTAATGTCACCTTGCTATTGCAAGGTGACATTAAGCCAAATTAATAATGGAGAGGTGTCAATTATGACACCTATCCATTATTAATCCAATAATACGAAATGGTTAATAAAACACACACACATTATTACAAAGTATTTTAATGAAATAAAGACACAGGTTGTTTTAATATTTTATTATACTCTTAATCCACCTGAAGACCTGTATCACCTGAAACAAAGTTAAACAAAACAAACAACAATATGCCATACCTTCCGTCGTTCACTCATGTCCCACGCTGTAAATCCATCTGAAGGGGCTAAATCATTTTACAAGCAGAAGCCTGCTAATGCAGCCGCCCCTCCCTGTAAAAACCTGGGGAATGAATGGAATGCAGGGGAATGACCTGTAGTTACCTCTAGTTGCGGTGATGCGCCCTCTGCTGGATGTCATCATATGAACTCGAGCCTGGGAAGTTTTCAAAATATTTTCTCACGCTCAAGTTCAAATGAGGACATCCAGAAGAGGGCGCATCACCGCGACTCGAGGTAACTACAGGTCATTCCCCTGCATTCCATTCCTTCCCCGGGTTTTTACAGCCAGGAGCACATTCAGATGGATTTACAGCGTGGGACATGACTGAAGGTATGGCATATTGTTGTTTGTTTTGTTTAACTTTGTTTCAGGTGACAAGGGTCTTCAGGTGGATTAAAAGTATAATAAAATATTAAAACAACCTGTGTCTTTATTTCATTAAAATACTTTGTAATAATGTGTGTGTGTTTTATTAACCATTTCGTACTATTGGATTAATAATGGATAGGTGTCATAATTGACGCCTCTCCATTATTAATCCAGCTTAATGTCACCTTACAATAGTAAGGTGACATTAACCCTTCATTACCCCATATCCCACCGATACACGGGAGTGGGAAGAGAGAGGCTAAGTGCCAGAATAGGCGCATCTTACTGATGTGCTTTTTATGAGATGGCTGGGGGCAGATGTTTTTAGCCTGGGGGGCAATAACCATGGTTCCTCTCTAGGCTATTAATATCTGCCCTCAGTCACTGGCTTTCCCACTCTGGCAGAGAAAATTGCGCGGGAGCCCACGCCAATTTTTTCCGCGATTTAACCCTTTAATTTAATAGCTAGAGACACCAAATTTAACACACATACACTTCTAACATTACTAAAGAGGAATATGTAATAAAAGAAGGGATATGAGATGGTTTACTGTATGTAAACCATGTGTCATATCATGTCGGGTTTGAGAAGGAGATAGGAAAAGCCGGCAATTGAATTACCGGCTTTTCTCCTATCTATCGCTGTATGAAATATTAATATATATATATGTGTCTCACTGACATATATATATATATATACCCCTATTCTATGTGTAGACATCTTAGCTATTCTATTCTAACCTGTCAGTGTGATTTTACTGTACACCGCACTGAATTGCCAGCTTTTCTCTAGAACACCGCTGCGTATTTCTCGCAAGTCACAGTGCTGGTCTGTGTGTAATCCGTATTTTTTCTCACCCCTATAGACTTTCATTGGCGATTTTTTTGCGCAATACGCTGACAAACGCAGCATGCTGCGATTTTCTACGGCCGTAGAAGACCGTATAATACGAATCAGTAAAATACAGCAGGAGCTGGGCCATAGAGAATCATTGTACCGTGTGCAATCCGTATTTTCTGCACCTCTCATACGTCCGTAAAACTCGCTAGTGTGACGCCGGCCTTAGAAGGTAGAAGTGTCCCACTTGTCAAGGGTTAAATAAGAGTATAGCATTTCTTGCACATTTCAAAGGCTTGAAGCAAGCCTCTGGAAGATGAAACCTTCCCACTCCTCACCTCTACACACCAGGATCCACAGCACAGGAAATATTACTTGTCACACTCGTAGCTGATGCTGGAAAAGCAGACGATTTCTATGATAACATAAAAAGTGAGTTGTCGGAGACATTCGATCTTACGTGTCAGTTCTAGGCAGGAGCTAATGTGCTTGAAATATCAGTTTCTTTATTGCTGGATTTGTGGGTTAACACTTTCCTGCATTAAAATTGTAGAAGGAACAGACCTCTTCAGTGTTTATAGGGTGCAAACTTTTCCTAGACTGGATATAAAGCACAAATTACAAGCACAACCTGCCGGGTATCATACACCCGAGAACGTCAGAGCATCCTGCAGAAAATAGCAGGAACCATCAATGAAAATAAAATGCTACTTTTTTTGCAATTTGGACTTTCTCACTACTTCTAAAATGCAGCTACAATAAAGCAGATCATACACATTAGATATCTGTCAGCCTGACAATCTTTTGGCCTACAGTCATCCTTCCTGACCCCCCAATACATTTGCATGCTCGTTTAAAGGGAACCTGTCACCTGAATTTGGCGGGACTGGTTTTGGGTCATATGGGCGGAGTTTTCGGGTCTTTGATTCACCCTTTCCTTACCCGCTGACTGCATGCTGGCTGCAATATTGGATTGAAGTTAATTCTCCGTCCTCCATAGTACACACCTGCGCAAGGTAAGATTGCTTTGCGCAGGCGTGTACTATGGAGGACAGAGAATGAACTTCAATCCAATATTGCAGCCAGCATGCAGCCAGCGGGTAAGGAAAGGGTGAATCAAACACCTGAAAACTCCGCCCATATGACCCAAAACCAGTCCCGCCAAATTCAGGTGACAGAGTCCCTTTAAGTGCACATTTATTGTAACATTGGGTAGACAGGAGTTAATGGTGCTCTCCACTTTGATATTTTCTCACTAATTACTTTTGGCCATATTAAAAATAATGCAAATCAAAATAATAATGAAAAGAAAAAAAAAATCAGCTACAACTTCCCCCCCCCCCCACTGTTGCTCCGGTGATTGCTGACAATGCTTCAGTGCTGTGACAGGACGTCACTGTTGCTGTTACATAGTGACAAGGGACTGTGGACACCTACCTGATCCCTCTAACTAGGGGTGCCCTAGTCTATCCCTGTCCCCCAGATTACCACGGATGATGGAGATGCAGGGATCTCATACCTAGCTATGCTCCTAACTTAATCCTTATCTGATCCCTCCCCATCCCAGGGAGGTGAGGACCAAAGGGTATAAGAAAACACTAACGAGACAGACAGGGGTAAATAGACAGGGATAAAATAAAACTACAATTATGCAAATACACTCACAAAACAACACAGTGGGAAACAGGGGAGGTATAAGAAGGGGAAACCAAATGTGCCAAACAACTCCACTCAGAAATCTCCAGAAAAACTCTAACTGCCAACTACAAACACTGAGCTTTCTCCTTCACCACAAAACCAGGAAGTAGAGCTATCACTGGAAACTTAC
The DNA here is from genome assembly GCF_032444005.1 of Ranitomeya imitator. NCBI lineage: Eukaryota > Metazoa > Chordata > Amphibia > Anura > Dendrobatidae > Ranitomeya > Ranitomeya imitator. Next base: position 428,464,949 of record NC_091283.1, read on the forward strand.
AAATGACAGTGGTGAGCATATATAGAAGAGGGGAGTGGCCAACACTGAACAGCAGAGACAATTCAGGATGGAAAGCTCCAGGAGATCAACTGAACTGATTAACTCTTGCCATGAGAGAGCAAGGAAAACCTACACTGTTTAATAGAATAGTGAGGCAGTTTTACTGAGAGCTGGAGTTTGGGTAACCAGATGCCACGATCTTCTAGCCCCTCTCGGTCACAGTATCCCCATGCCAACTGCAGCCTGTGCACAGTCTCCGAAGCAGTGGCAGAGACACAGCAATTGACTTGAAGGACAGCAGGTAACAACTGATTTTTTTTATACAACCAGGACAAATTAATTTAAAAAAAGTTGAAAACGGAGACCCCCTTTAAGCAGCTGCCAGACATGTTTGCTTGGGAACAAAAGGTTTAAGTATGTTGAAATTCAACAGGCCAGATCCTTCTTTGCCCTGACATCTGCAGTTGAGCTAAAGTTGGGATACCATTTGCGATACATCTGCCAAAATCAATGAACCCTGTGATGTCATTTTGGGAAGTGTCCTTTTTACCAGGCTCCAAAGAGCCAACAGATACAGAAAAAAATTAACCGTATATGTGTTATAGGCTCTCAGGCGATTTTAGATGATAATGTCTATCCACACTCTTGCTGACTGTTTCTAATATCAAACAGCAGAATTATGAATGCAGCACCAGAGTATAATACAGATTACTAAAGAAAATTACAAGTTTTAAACTCTTTGCGTTCATTGTATGAAAAAAGAGGTTGGAAAACACAGGGGTATATCCTTGTATCAATATCTACACTGCTTAGTTGGATTCTGCTGTTTTTTCCACTGAAGTTAAAAATATATTTCCACCGAAAGAATCACCGTCCTCCATATGAGACTGTAAATCTCCGAGAGAGCGATTTACACCTCAGACATGATGGCGATGCTCTAACTGTAATAAATGATGGCGCCACATATGGAATACGTGACATCTCACAATAACACGCGCTGCGTGCTCCGCGGAAGTGAAACAAAGTATCCAGATACAGAGATATATCTACTTCACACTAATGACAAACACATGACTACATCCACACATCATGGAGCCGGACAGAGATGTCTCCCACCTCGAGATAAGGCACAGTTCATGACAAAGATGAGACACCCAGGCATTTCTAATGTGCACAAATTACAAGACATGAACTTGACGTTCCCAATAATCCAATTTTCAAGTAGCCGCATTACTCGTAAACCTGATATAAGGAAACCATGAGCGAACATACAAAAAATATTCTAAGAAACAACGGGCCCAATTCATTATTGCATTTCTGCCTTTTTTTTCTAAGTTTTGGTGATTTTCACTTATTTTTCATTTGCGTCAAATTCTCCTTTCATTGCGTCCCTTTTTTTGTCTATTTTTGGAATTTTTCGTCTGTTTTTCATTTCCGCCTCATTATTATTTTAATTTGTTTTTACTTCAATTTTTGGGGGCTCATTCAGAAATTGCAACTTTTTGTCTACTTTTTTGGATTTTTTCATCTGTTTCATTTTCACCTCATTATTATTTTAATTTGTTTTTAGTTTAATTTTTGGGGGCTGATTCAGAAATTGCAACTTCTTAAAAAAAAAATCACAATTTTTTTTGCACAAGTATACTCCTGTCCCTTCCATGGAGTGATTTTACGTAAATTTTGCACAAGTTTTGGGACATTTTAGTTTAACATGTGAATTTTCCCTATAAAGTCGCAAGTTTAAAGTAAATATTAAAAATTCATGAACCGCATGCTCCAATTTATTTGAAGAATCTGGTGCAAAAAAACATAGACAAATACAAAAAGAAAAGTGACAAAGATAACTGAAATGATGAATCAAGCTTAATGACTTTTTGGTGTCTCTATTCAGACGACCCAGAGCATTATCTAACCAATTAGAATTCTAATATTTGTTAGCAAAGTAATAAGATAAAAGCACTTATTAAATAGGAAAACCCTTAAAAAATAAATACCACAAAGTATTAAAATAATGCAGCAGGTGTACAAAATGCGTCGGTCAGGACCTGAGTTTAAACAGTGAAAATATGGAAACACCGCGGTATTCGAATAATCAGCAGATGCGATCATCTCTAATACTAATAGAAATGCAATAGTAGCATTTACTTGGAACCGTAAAATGATGATTAGAGTTGGTGTGAATAGATTTGTGGGATCCAGTCCATCAGCCACGTCAGTAATCTGTGGATACCAGACAGAATCTCCAGTATGAGAACCGCTTCTTACCTGACAGCATCATCGGCTCTTCTTTTGATTAACCGGCCTGGTGCTATGTTATCATTGCAGTGCGACATACATGTGATGTTGCACCAGGCCGGCAAATTAAAAGAAGAGCCATGGATGCTATCAGGGAAGAAGTTGCTGGACCCCGGTCTCCATGCGAGAAAAACTGTCCGATTATTCTGATCAGACTTTGATTACAGTTTTTATCAGTGTGACAGTTATTCTGTTGAGAGAGAAAAAATAAGTTTCTCCACCTTCTCCTTTCTGTTAGTCTGTGAAAATCGGACCACATTCAGATGTCATCCGAGTGGGGTCTGATGTTTTTCACAGAACCCTAGACGTGCATTGCCGATTTTGATCTGAAACAAAATCTGACATGCCATCAGCTTTTTCTCGGACCACCCTTAGGTACAAGCGCTATCCTTGAAAACCACTGATCGCACTCATTCGATGTAATCGGTCATGAGCAGGAGCCCTAGCGGTGATCATTACAATCACGATGATCTGTACAAGGTTCTCCAACAATTTTTTTTCTGTACAGACTGTGGAAAGCAGTGACTTTTTTGTTTTTACATTTTTTACAAGCTGTCCAGGAATTTTTGGACGGTTGGCAACCCTGTACATCACCTCTTTTATATTGCATCAATCCGCCGCTTTCAAAGAAGCATATTCCTCAATACAGATGGAAGGGTTAACAGAGAGCAGTACACCCTCAATCACCAGCCATGGCACCCCTTTAAAAGGCCGGATTAGAAACAGTACATGGAAACTGTCTTTGTAGCAAAGTGCTGTTAGCAGGGGCCTAATTGAGCAGTGACATAACGCAGACCCTTGAAGTCCTTTGTAGCGGCGCAGGGCACTGCTGTACTCCACACGCTGCTCCTTCCTTGCTCGGCCTTTTGTTTCTTGAGCACATTGTCAACAAGTGAGACTAATGCTGCGCACTCCCTTTATAGGCGCTACAGACAACGTGTCGCCAGGATAACCCTGCGTGGAAAATTCTGAGGTGGAAGGGAACCCGTATTAATTAGCTTGGAAGACGCCAACCTCTTCACAAGTGTAACGCGAGCCGTTTTATTGGGGGGAAAGTGAAACAAGCGTTACATTGCTTTCGGTTAGCCCAGTAAAACAGAAGGTGATCCATACATATGTATGTTATGCTGGTCTGAAACTCTTTTATTTTTTCTAATGGTTTTCTAGGCTGAAGTCCAGATTTTTACAGTACAAAATTCCCATTGTGAAGAATTAACGGTTCCTGGAGCTGAAGACTTTTTTTTTTTCAATGGACTCTCCTGCAGTTCTAAAAACACATTCACAGATAATTCTGTCTGTTCTGCATAAAATAAGATATAAGAAAAGTATTGGAAATTTTGGGAAATGTTGCTGGTTAGAGCAATATTCAATGGAGCATTATAAAGTATCAGCCGATTTGGCTTACAGTAGCCTCTCTACGCTGATGACACCCAGTTATATATCACCTTCATCTGATGTCTATGGCCAACTTTAGAAACACCATCTCTCCCTATAGCAGATAAAAGTCTCTCCCTTCCAGCTTGTCTGAGTGTTCCTGTGTTCTCTATGGGGAAAGCGGAGTAAGACGCTTACATTAGCATCCGAGATCGGCTTATCTTGCCCCACAACAAAAGTTTGGGGCAATTAAAGTCTAAAACGCCTGATTCTCATTTATCCTGACATAATCGGATGAGGAAAAATTGGGAGGTCCCCTATACATCTTTATTTTATATAGCGCTAACATATTCCGCAGCGCTTTACAGTTTTGCACACATTATCATCACTGTCCCCGATGGGGCTCACAATCTAGAATCCCTATCAGTATGTCTTTGGAATGTGGGAGGAAACCGGAGTACCCGGAGGAAACCCATGCAAACACAGAGAGAACATACAAACTCTTTGCAGATGTTGTCCTGGCCCACCCAGGACCCCAGCGCTGCAAGGCTGCAGTGCTAACCACTGCGCCACCGTGCTGCCTACATTAGATAGTTGGCCAATCTGCTGACTAAGGGCTCATAGTCGCTTGCACGAGATGGATGAGTCTCACATGGCAATACCCGGCGCTGCTGCAGGTACTCAGATCGGAGCATTTGGCCGCATAGGAATACATGCAGCCGCACGCTCCGCTCCTCTGTGCCAGGTGCAGTGGCGGGCATTGCCGTGTGAGACTCATCTGCGTCTTGCGCAAGTGAGTATGAGCCCTAAGTGTATGTGCACACGCTGTGGATTTTGCTGCGGACCTACAGCGGACTGGCCGCTGCGGATTCGCAGCTGTTTTCCATGAGTTTACAGTACCATGTAAACCTATGAAAAATAAAATCTGCAGTGCACATGCGGAAACGCTGCATTTGTTTATTCTGCAGCATGTCAATTCTTTGTGTGGATTCTGCAGCGGTTTACACCTGCTCCTCAATAGGAATCCGCAGGTGTAAGACCGCAGGTGGAATCCGCACAAAAAACGCAGAAAAAACGCGGTAAATCCGCAGTAATTCTGCAGGAAATCCGCAGTGCGGTTTACCTGCGGATTTACCAAAATCAGTCTGGAAAAATCCGCAGAGTAATCCGCAGCGTGTGCACATACCCTTAGTGAGGTTCCTTAAAGTGGTTTACCACAACCAGGGACTACTTTTTTTTCTACTTAAGTGCATGTATTTGAGGATGAAAATCATTTTTTCAATTTCATTTTATTAAAAATGTTTCACTAATTTGCTTTTCACATTCAAATTTGATGTGGTATATGGTCCAAAAAATAGCTGAGAAGAGCTAAACAAAAAAAGACAGATAAGAGTTAGAAACTCTCCCATTGGACCAAGATGACGAGCTCACTGATGGACTATTGGTAAACTCATTTTGCCAACAGCAATAGACAGTACAACATAGAGTACAGTGCAAAAAGTTTAGTGAAACCTACTTATAAAAATTATTTTTAGTCAAAAATACATGCATTTATGTAAGAAAAACAACCAAATTCTTCTCAAAGGTGGGCAACAGGGGAATAACGGCCACGGCCGCAGAGGTTGCGACCACTACTGGTCCCAGGCAGGTAGGGGACTGTGCAGGTTAATGGTCTGCTGACACCAGCAGAAACGTCAACTAGATGTGCGTAAGCACCCTATTGTTCCATGAGGTGCTGTGAGTCTAAGTTGTATGATCAAGGAAGATAGAAAATCATCTTGTGTTTCTTCCATTTTGGAATAATTGTACAAAGTTATTATCTTCTCACCAAGCTGCTTCCCTCTTGCCCTGTAGCCCATTTAAGCCTTGTGCAGGTCTACAATTTTGTCCCTGGTGTCTTTAGACAGCTCTTTGGTCTTGCCAATGGTGGCGAGGTTGGAGTTTGATTGAGTGTGGGGACAGGTGTCTTTTATACAGGTAACGAGTTCAAACAAGTGCAATTAATACAAGTAATGAGTACAGAGTAGGAGGGCTCCAAAAAGAAAAACTAACAGGTCTGTGAGAGCCAGAATTTTTGCTGGTTGGTAGGTGATCAAATACTTACAGGTGCTTAGAATATCTTCAAAAAGTTAGTTTATTTCAGATCTTCAATACGAAAAATGAAACTCATACATTATATAGAGTCATTACAAGCAGAGTGATCTATTTCAAGTGTTTTTTTTCTGTTATTTTGATGATTATGGCTTACAGCCAATGAAAACCCAAAGTCATTATCTCAGTAAATTAGAATACTATATAACACCAGCTTAAAAAATTAATTTAAAATCCGAAATGTTGGCCTACTGAAATGTTTGTTCAGTAAATGCACTCAATACTTGGGTGGGCTTCATTTGCATCAATTACTGCATCAATGCGGCGTGGCATGGAGGCGATCAGCCTGTGGCACTGCTGAGGCGTTATGGAAGCCCAGGTTGCTTTGATAGCAGCCTTCAGCTCATCTGCATTGTTGGGTCTGGTGTCTCTCATCTTCCTCTTGACAATACCCAATAGATTCTCTATGGGGTTAAGGTCAGGCGAGTTTGCTGGCCAATCAACGACAGTGATACTGTTATTTTTAAACCAGGTATTGGTACTTTTGGCAGTGTGGAAAGGTGCCAAGTTCTGCCGGAGAATGAAATTTCCATATCCATAAAGCTTGTCGGCAGAGGGAAGCATGAAGTGCTCTAAAATTTCCTGGCAGACGGCTGCGCTGACTTTGGTCTTAATAAAACACAGTGGACCTACACCAGCAGATGACATGGCTCCCCAAACCACCACTGATTTTGGAAACTTCACACTAGACCTCAAGCAGCTTGGATTGTGGCCTCTCCTCTCTTCCTCCAGACTCTGGGACCTTGATTTCCAAATGAAATGCAAAATATACTTTCATGTGAAAACAACACCTTGGACCACGGAGCAACAGTCCAGTTCTTTTTCTCCTTGGCCCAGGTAAGACACTTCTGTCTTTGTCTATAAGTTATGAGTAGAGATGAGCGAATTTGTTCGGGTTCCCTCTGTTTGTTGGGCTGTCCATGCATGTGTCATGACTGTGACACAGGCGCGACACATCAGCTGATCGGCCGGCGAGATCCAGGAAGGTTCCCTCGCCAGCTTATTTGGCAAGTGCTATAGCTTGCCGAATAAGAGGGAACCCAAGCAAATTTGCTCATCTCTAGTCATGAGTGGCTTGACCAAAGGAATGTGACACTTGTAGCCGATGTCCTGGATATGTCTGTGTGGTGGCTCCTGAAGCAATGACTCCATCAGCAGTCCACTTCTTGTGAATCTCCCCCAAATTTTTGAATGGCCTTTTCTTAATCCTTTCAAGGCTGCGGTTATCCTGGTTGCTTGTGCACCTTTTTCTACCACACTTTTTCCTTCCACTCAACTTTCCATTAATATGCTTGGATACAGCACTCTGTGAATAGCAAGCTTCCTTAACCATGACCTTTTGTGGCTTCCCCTCCTTGTGGATATCTGTCAAGTCAGCAGTCTTCCACATGATTATGGAGCCTACTGAAACAGACTAGGGAGCCTTTTTAAATGCTTAGGAAGCCTTTGCAGGTGTTTTTTGCTAATTATTCTAATTTACTGAGATAATGACTTTTAGGTTTTCATTGGCTGTAAGCCATAATCATCAACATTAAACAGAAATAAACACTTGAAATAGATCACTATGTATGTAATGATTCTCTATATATATATATATATATATATATATATACCACCAAAAAATGGAGTTCCATACACTGAGTAAAAGATTATATAAAGTTTATTGTAAACATACAAAAATAATTCTAAATAAATAAGCAAAGAAACAAAAAAGAGGCCCTAGTACAAATCAAGTGAAACCTGAGCATAAACATCACTGAACATCACCATGGTGTAAATAGTATATCATTGATGGTCATATGAACTACCAATGCATCCTGCATGAGTCATAGCATGGTCCACATGCCTTTCTATATTGCTCCTGAAACTGAATGTCACCAGTACCAAAGAGTACCCCTCAGATTGTTATATAGATCAGTGCCATCACTGAGAGAGACAAAGTAAGTATTGACACTTCTAATGAAGCAGGAGCTTACCCATAGTGAGTGTGATGTGGTGCCCAGGGACCGAATCCACCCCTTGACGCGCGTTTTGCGGAAGCTTTTTCAGAAAAAGTTCATATGACCATCAATGATATACTATTTACACCATGGTGATGTTCAGTGATGTTTATGCTCAGGTTTCACTTGATTTGTACTAGGGCCTCTTTTTTGTTTCTTTGCTTATTTATTTAGAATTATTTTTGTATGTTTACAATAAACTTTATATAATCTTTTACTCAGTGTATGGAACTCCATTTTTGGTGGTATATATGTGTATTGGGAGTATACACTTACCTTGTCAGCACTTTATGGGTAGATACAAAAAACCACAGGGACATTACGTGCCATATAAAACCCATGTTTTATCTGAGAGTTCAAGTCTATTAATGATTCTATATAATATATGAGTTTCACTTTTTGTATTGAAGAACTGAAATAAATTAACTTTTTGATGATATTCTAATTTTGTGAGAAGCACCTGTATTTCAGGCAATGAAATGCAATTTAATTATTTCAAAATCATACAATGTGATTTTCTAGATTTTTTTTTTATTCTGTCAAAATTGGCAATGTATAAGATACTTATTTTCTCCACTGTGACTTCCACACCTTACAAGCATTCTTCTGTTGCACATGTGCAGTTCTTTTACTATTTCATGTGCTATATATTTTCTTACAATCCTTGTAATGTTGAACTAAGAATGAAAAGATAAGCAAGCAAGACTATTAACCCCTTAGCGACCGCCGATACGCCTTTTAACGGCGGCCGCTAAGGGTACTTAAACCACAGCGCCGTTAATTAACGGCGCTGTGGAAAAAGTCCATAGCGCCCCCCAGAGGCCGATTTTCTCCGGGGTCTCGGCTGCCGAGGGTAGCCGAGACCCCAGAGAACATGATTCGGGGGTTTTTTATCCCACCCCGCATTTGCGATCGCCGGTAATTAACCGTTTACCGGCGATCGCAAAAAAAAAAAAGCGATCTCTTTTTAATTTCTCTGTCCTCCGATGTGATCGCACATCGGAGGACAGAGAAAAGGGGTGTCAGGTGACCCCCCAATACTCACCTAGCTCCCCCGATGCTCCTCGTGTCTCCCGGTGGGCGCCGCCATCTTCAAAATGGCGGGCGCATGCGCAGTGCGCCCGCCGGCCGGCACCGGGAGAATCTTTGGGGTCTCGGCTGCCGGGGGTAGCCGAGACCCCAAAGAGCACGATCGGGGTCGGTATTACCGACCCCTGTTTTGCGATCGCCGGTAATTAACTGTTTACCGGCGACCGCAAAAAAAAAAAAAGTAAAGTGTAATTCTCTGTCCTCTGATGTGATCGCACATCAGAGGACAGAGAAATAGGGGGATTCGGGGACCCTAGCATACTCACCTAGGTCCCTGGATCCTCTTGCTGCTCCTCCTGGCCGCCGGCAGCAGAACATGGCGGACGCATGCCCAGTGCGCCCGCCATCTGTCTCCATCTGCCGGCCGGCAGGAGAACAGCAGTTGGGGCTAAAATTAGGGGTAGGGTTAGGGTTAGGGTTAGGGGTAGGGTTAGGGTTAGGGGTAGGGTTAGGTTAGGGTTAGGTTAGGGGTAGGGTTAGGGGTAGGGTTAGGGGTAGGGTTAGGTTAGGGTTAGGGGTAGGGTAGGGTTAGGGGTAGGGTTAGGTTAGGGGTAGGGTTAGGGTTAGGGGTAGGGTTAGGGTTAGGTTAGGGTTAGGTTAGGGGTAGGGTTAGGGGTAGGGTTAGGTTAGGGTTAGGGGTAGGGTTAGGTTAGGGTTAGGGGTAGGGTTAGGGTTAGGGGTAGGGTTAGGGTTAGGGGTAGGGTTAGGTTAGGGTTAGGTTAGGGGTAGGGTTAGGGGTAGGGTTAGGTTAGGGGTAGGGGTAGGGTTAGGTTAGGGGTAGGGCTAGGGTTGGGGCTAAATTTAGGGTTAGGGTTGGGGCTAAATTTAGGGTTAGGGTTGGGGCTAAACTTAGGGTTAGGCTTCTTTCACACTTACGTCGGTACGGGGCCGTCGCAATGCATCGGCCCAACATACCGACGCACGTGGTGAAAATTGTGCACAACGTGGGCAGCAGCTGTAGTTTTTCAACACATCCGCTGCCCAATCTATGTCCTGGGGAGGAGGGGGCGGAGTTACGGCCACGCATGCGCGGTCAGAAATGGCGGATGCGATGTACAAAAAAACGTTTCATTGAACTTTTTTGTGCCGACGCTCCGCCAAAACACAACTGATCCAGTGCACGACGGACGTGACGTGTGGCCATCCGTCACGATCCGTCGGCAATACAAGTCTATGGGCAAAAAACGCATCCTGCGGGCACATTTGCAGGATCCGTTTCTTGTCCAAAATGACGGATTGCGACGGAATGCCAAACGACGCAAGTGTGAAAGTAGCCCTAGGGCTAGGGTTAGGGTTGGGGCTAAAGTTAGGGCTAGGGTTGGGGCTAAAGTTAGGGTTAGAGCTGGGATTAGGGTTAGGGTTTGGATTAGGGTTCGTATTAGGGTTAGGGTTGGCATTAGGGTTATGCTTGGGATTAGGGTTAGGTTTGGGATTAGGGTTAAGGTTAGGGTTGTGATTAGGGGTGTATTGGGATTAGGGTTAGGTTTGAGGTTAGGGTTGAGATTAGGATTAGGGGTGTGTTGGATTTAGGGTTTTGATTAGGGTTATGGTTAGGGTTGACATTAGGGTTGTTTTGGGGTAAGGGTTGTGATTATGGTTAGGGTTAGTGATTAGGATTATGGATGAGGTTGGGATTAGGGTTAGGAGTGTGTTGGGGTTAGGGTTGGAGCTAGAATTGGGGGGTTTCCACTGTTTAGGTACATCAGGGGGTCTCCAAACACGACAGCCAATTTTGCGCTCAAAAAGTCAAATGGTGCTCCCTCCCTTCTGAGCTCTGCCGTGCGCCCAAACAGTGGGTTACCCCCACATATGGGGCATCAGCGTACTCGGGATAAATTGGACAACAACTTCTGGGGTCCAATTTCTCTTGTTACCCTTGTGAAAATAAAAACTTGGGGGCTACAAAATCTTTTTTGTGAAAAAAAAAATATTTTTTATTTTCACGACTCTGCATTCTAAACTTCTGTGAAGCACTTGGGCATTCAAAGTTCTCACCACACATCTAGATAAGTTCCTTGGGGGGTCTAGTTTCCAAAATGGGGTCACTTGTGGGGGGTTACTACAGTTTAGGTACATCAGGGGCTCTGCAATCGCAACATAATGCCCACAGACCATTCTATCAAAGTCTGCATTCCAAAAAGGCGCTCTTTCCCTTCCGAGCTCTGCCGTGCGCCCAAACAGTGGTTTACCGCCACATATGGCGCATCAGCGTACTCGGGATAAATTGGACAACAACTATTGCAGTCCAATTTCTCCTGTTACCCTTGTGAAAATAAAAACTTGGGGGCTACAATATCTTTTTTGTGGAAAAAAAAATATTTTTTATTTTCACGACTCTGCATTCTAAACTTCTGTGAAGCACTTGGGCATTCAAAGTTCTCACCACACATCTAGATAAGTTCCTTGGGGGGTCTAGTTTCCAAAATGGGGTCACTTGTGGAGGGTTTCTACTGGTTAGGTACATCAGGGGCTCTGCAAACGCAACATAATACCCGCAGACCATTCTATCAAAGTCTGCATTCCAAAACGGCGCTCCTTCCTTCCGAGCTCTGCCGTGCGCCCAAACAGTGGTTTACCCCCACATATGGGGTACCAGCATACTCAGGACAAATTGGACAACAACTTTTGGGGTCCAGTTTCTCTTGTTACCCTTGTGAAAATAAAAATTTGGTGGCTAAAAAATCTTTTTTGTGGAAAAAAAAAATATTTTTTATTTTCACGGCTCTGCATTATAAACTTCTGTGAAGCACTTGGGCATTCAAGGTTCTCACCACACATCTAGATAAGTTCCATGGGGGGTCTAGTTTCCAAAATGGGGTCACTTGTGGGGGATTTCTACTGTTTAGGCACATCAGGGGCTCTCCAAACGCGACATGGCGTCCGATCTCAATTCCAGCCAATTCTACATTGAAAAAGTAAAACGGCACTCTTTCTCTTGCAAGCTCTGCGGTGCGCCCAAACAGTGGTTTACCCCCACATATTGGGTATCGACGTACTCAGGAGAAATTGCACAACAACTTTTGTGGTCTAATTTCTCCTGTTACCCTTGTGAAAATAAAAATTTGTGGGCAAAAAGATCATTTTTGTAGAAAAATGCAATTTTTTTTTTCACGGCTCTACGTTATAAACTTCTGTGAAGCACATGGGGGTTCAAAGTGCTCGCCACACATCCAGATAAGTTCCTTAAGGGGTCTAGTTTCCAAAATGGTGTCACTTGTGGGGGGTTTCCACTGTTTAGGCACATCAGGGGCTCTCCAAACGCGACATGGCGTCCAATCTCAATTCCAGCCAATTCTACATTGAAAAAGTAAAACGGCACTCCTTCTCTTCCAAGCTCTGCGGTGCGCCCTAACAGTTGTTTACCCCCACATATTGGGTATCAGCGTACTCAGGAGAAATTGCACAACAACTTTTGTGGTCTAATTTCTCCTGTTACCCTTGTGAAAATAAGAATTTGTGGGCAAAAAGATCATTTTTGTGTAAACAAAAGCGATTTTTTATTTTCACGGCTCTACGTTATAAACTTCTGTGAAGCACTTGGGGGTTCAAAGTGCTCACCACACTTCTAGATAAGTTCCTTAAGGGGTCTAGTTTCCAAAATGGTGTCACTTGTGGGGAGTTTCCACTGTTTAGGTACATCAGGGGCTCTCTAAATGTGACATGGTGCCCGATCTCAATTCCAGCCAATTCTGCATTGAAAAAGTCAAACGGCGCTCCTTCACTTCTAAGTTCTGCGGTGCGCCCTAACAGTGGTTTACCCCCACATATGGGGTATTGGTGTATTCAGGAGAAATTGCATAACAAAATTTATGGTTACATTTCTGTTTTTACACTTGTGAAAATAAAAAAAATGGTTCTGAATTAAGATGTTTGCAAAAAAAAGTTAAATGTTCATTTTTTCCTTCCACATTGTTTCAGTTCCTGTGAAGCACGTAAAGGGTTAATAAACTTCTTGAATGTGGTTTTGAGAACCTTGAGGGGTGTAGTTTTTAGAATGGTGTCACACTTCATTATTTTCTATCATATAGACCCCTCAAAATGACTTCAAATGTGATGTGGTCCCTAAAAAAAAATGGTGTTGTAAAAATGAGAAATTGCTGGTCAACTTTTAACCCTTATAACTCCCTAACAAAAAAAAATTTTGTTTCCAAAATTGTGCTGATGTAAAGTAGACATGTGGGAAATGTTATTTATTAACTATTTTTTATGACATATCTCTCTGATTTAAGGGCATAAAAATACAAAGTTTGAAAATTGCAAAATTTTAAAAATTTTCGCCATATTTCCGTTTTTTTCATAAATAATCGCAAGTAATATCGAAGAAATGTTACCACTAACATGAAGTACAATATGTCACGAAAAAACAATCTCAGAATCAGCGGGATCCGTTGAAGCGTTCCAGAGTTATAACCTCATAAAGTGACAGTGGTCAGAATTGCAAAAATTGGCCTGGTCATTAAGTACCAAATTGGCTCTGTCACTAAGGGGTTAAAATACAAAAGCAGGGGCTGAGGAGCAAAAAATATTATGGCCCTATCAATTTAGTGGCCCTCACCATGGGATCCCTATGGAAAACTGAAATGCTGACGTGGCATTTGTCACTTCCCCTAATCTAAAGGGACCTGTCATCCTGACACGTTTGCTTTCACACCTCTCTTTCTTATCAGCTGCCACTTGAGGCGTTTGTTCTGCAGCATATGTCAATTTTGGAGATATACAAAGGCAAATCAAAAATAAATGAGTGACAATTTTTTTTTATTATTTCATAGGCTAAATTATAATGAAATGAGCCTTACTTACTGGCTGCAGTGGTGATTTCACGACTACCGCACATAACCGCTGTAGCCAATCAATGGGCATACAGTGGCATGTAAAAGTTTGGGCACCTCTGTTATTGTGAACAGTTAAGCAAGTTGTAGAAGAAATTATCTGTAAAAGGCCTAAAGTTAAAGTTAACACATTTCATTTGTATTATAGGGGAAAAAAAGATTTTATATATATATATATATATACAGTGGGGCAAAAAAGTATTTAGTCAGTCAGCAATAGTGCAAGTTCCACCACTTAAAAAGATGAGAGGCGTCTGTAATTTACATCATAGGTAGACCTCAACTATGGGAGACAAACTGAGAAAAAAAAATCCAGAAAATCACATTGTCTGCTTTTTTAACATTTTATTTGCATATTATGGTGGAAAATAAGTATTTGGTCAGAAACAAACAATCAAGATTTCTGGCTCTCACAGACCTGTAACTTCTTCTTTAAGAGTCTCCTCTTTCCTCCACTCATTACCTGCAGTAATGGCACCTGTTTAAACTTGTTATCAGTATAAAAAGACACCTGTGCACACCCTCAAACAGTCTGACTCCAAACTTCACTATGGTGAAGACCAAAGAGCTGTCAAAGGACACCAGAAACAAAATTGTAGCCCTGCACCAGGCTGGGAAGACTGAATCTGCAATAGCCAACCAGCTTGGAGTGAAGAAATTAACAGTGGGAGCAATAATTAGAAAATGGAAGACATACAAGACCACTGATAATCTCCCTCAATCTGGGGCTCCACGCAAAATCCCACCCCGTGGGGTCAGAATGATCACAAGAACGGTGAGCAAAAATCCCAGAACCACGCGGGGGGACCTAGTGAATGAACTGCAGAGAGCTGGGACCAATGTAACAAGGCCTACCATAAGTAACACACTACGCCACCATGGACTCAGATCCTGCAGTGCCAGACGTGTCCCACTGCTTAAGCCAGTACATGTCCGGGCCTGTCTAAAGTTTGCTAGAGAGCATTTGGATGATCCACAGGAGTTTTGGGAGAATGTCCTATGGTCTGATGAAACCAAACTGGAACTGTTTGGTAGAAACACAACTTGTCGTGTTTGGAGGAAAAAGAATACTGAGTTGCATCCATCAAACACCATACCTACTGTAAAGCATGGTGGTGGAAACATCATGCTTTGGGGCTGTTTCTCTGCAAAGGGGCCAGGACGACTGATCCGGGTACATGAAAGAATGAATGGGGCCATGTATCGTGAGATTTTGAGTGCAAACCTCCTTCCATCAGCAAGGGCATTGAAGATGAAACGTGGCTGGGTCTTTCAACATGACAATGATCCAAAGCACACCGCCAGGGCAACGAAGGAGTGGCTTCGTAAGAAGCATTTCAAGGTCCTGGAGTGGCCTAGCCAGTCTCCAGATCTCAACCCTATAGAAAACCTTTGGAGGGAGTTGAAAGTCCGTGTTGCCAAGCGAAAAGCCAAAAACATCACTGCTCTAGAGGAGATCTGCATGGAGGAATGGGCCAACATACCAACAACAGTGTGTGGCAACCTTGTGAAGACTTACAGAAAACGTTTGACCTCTGTCATTGCCAACAAAGGATATATTACAAAGTATTGAGATGAAATTTTGTTTCTGACCAAATACTTATTTTCCACCATAATATGCAAAAAAAATGTTAAGAAAACAGACAATGTGATTTTCTGGATTTTTTTTCTCAGTTTGTCTCCCATAGTTGAGGTCTACCTATGATGTAAATTACAGACACCTCTCATCTTTTTAAGTGGTGGAACTTGCACTATTGCTGACTGACTAAATACTTTTTTGCCTCACTGTATATATATATATATATATATATATATATATATATATATATATATATAGTCATATTTTACATTTTAAAAATTACAAAAAAGAGAGTGGAGGTTATGGTCTTGAACTGATAAAGCAGAGGGCTGTCCAGTAGCGAACAACCCCTGTAATACGTGTTCTTATATAAGGACAATATATTACAGCTACAGTTCTGTACTCCTGGTAGTCAAAATGGCACACAAAATTTGTGCCACTTCACTATTAGGAGTGCTGAAGTAATACACTATGGGGGTGATTAATTTTAACCCCTTCACCACTCAAACCTATTTTCACCTTCATGACCAGGCCAAATTTTACAATTCTGACCACTGTCATTTTATAAGATAATAACTCTGGAACTCTTGACTGGATCCCAGTGATACGGAGATTGTTTTCTAGTGACATATTGTACTTAATGATAGTGGTAACATTTCATCAATGTGATTTGTATTTATTTGTGAAAAAAAATTGGAAAATTGGCAAAAATTTTGAAAATTTTGCAATTTTCAAACTTTTCATTTTTATGCTCTTAAATCAGAGAGATGTGTCACACAAAGCAGTTCATTAATAACATTTACCGCACATCTACTTTACATCAGCACAAGTTTTGTAACATAATTTTTTTTCATTAGGATGTTATAAAGGTTAAACCTTGACTGTCACAGAGCTGTGCAATGGCTTCCGATGTCACACGGCTAGCCAATCACAAGTCACAATCAAGATGGCTACAGCATTACAGTGACACGCAGGCAATCCCCTCGTCCTTAGCTCTGTGTAATAGGTGCCAAACATGCAGGGCGAGGATTGGAGTTTGAAATCAAGCATTGGCTAATCCTCGCTGAGTGCTGAGCACATCCGAGCACCCAAATAGTCTAGTGATATCCAAGTATCGCCGAGCACATTCGCTCATCCCTAAATGTGACATAAAAGCAGCAATTCTGACTTTCTTTATGGTATTCACTCGGTGAGATAAGTAGCATGCTCATTTTATAGTTTGGGTTGTTATGGACATGATGATACGAAACTGATGATATAAATAAACTATGATATCACTTTCTTACAGTAAAATTCAAAATAATGTTTTTTGTGAGTCACCGTATTGTAAAAGTTGTAACTTTATTTTTCGCCTTCTTTTTTTGGTTGACAAACTGAAGATTTTATTGATTTTATTTTGGGGTTCATGGATAGCTTTTTATTCAATTTTTTTCTTTTACAGTGAAATTATCATAAAATAGCAATTCTGAATTTGTTTTTTTTTACGGTGTTTATTGACCGGGATTAAAAGATTGTTTATTTCATCGTTTGAGTTGTTACTCTTATATGCACAGTGCTACTCAATATATATAATTTATCTATACTTTATTACCTAAAAAAGGAAATTTTTTGTTTTTTGAGGGATCTTTTTTTTCTAAACATTTTTCTTAAGTTTGCAGGTGTCATACATAAAACCTAGCGTAACACTGTGACAGGAGGAGATCACACATCATCTTTTCCCTGTCCCTGCAGCCTGACAGTTCCCCCTCTTCTTCATTACAATGGCTGAAGTGAGGGGGTGGGGGCATATTAACAGGTTGTAACTCAGTATGAATCACCGGTATAGCTCACAGGTCCATCTCAGCTTTAGGCTGGCATCAGATGAGCATATGGCATCCGATGCGAGATGCCTCACACAGAGAGGATCAGAGCACAGCTGTGGAGGAGGCGGAGAAATTAATTTCTCCATCTCCTCCATTGCTGGGGTCAGGGTATAACGCACATCACTCGGATGAGCATTGTCTCACTCGCACCCATAGGCTTATATGGGTGTGAGCGAGCCGAGACTTGGCCAAGTGTCGGTGACAATCGTAGCATGCTGCAATTTCACTCGCACCCCGGAAACGTCGGAGAAAAGATTTGGTGATGTGAGCTGCCCCATAGATGAATACTCGTCCGAGTGCTATGCGATTTTTTTATCGCATAGCACTCGTCCATATTGAATGGTAGTGTGACTCTGGCCTAATGAGACTAAAATCATTGCTGTAGTCGTGACTCAGATTAAAGTGAAAATCTTAAGTGCAAGCTGCCACTCACCTGCAGCTTTAAATTTTTTTTTATTGAGCAACGTTTTACAACTTACAAAACAGTTGATAAAGATAATCATGTTATAAAATCACAAGATTTTTAGTACAGTTTGCATCAAACATTGTTCATGACAAGAATACATTACCCAATCAACCCCCCATCTCCCCTCCCTCCCAGACTTCCCTCTCACCTATCTGAACTCACATTTTAATATTATATCAAGTACAATATCCAGACGATTTAAACACTAGGTGCATACAGTAAGGTCTTTCATATCTGAAATAGTAGGTCACTTTTAAAGGGGAAGTAAGTTAAATATGATGTCTCTTGACAATACCTCTAACACTACCGCTGGGCATTTAATCCAGACCTATAACTGTTTGCCAAACTTTGCAATGGCCCCCCTTTTGATGTATATCTTTATTCCATCAGAATGGAACAACACACAACCTGTTCCACTGATGGAGCAATTCTTGCCAACCAGTGTTTAACTATGGATTAATATAACTATGTTTAACTATGGATTAATACTTTCTGGATTAATACAGTATTTTGGCTATAGCTAGTTGTAGTGAGGATGAATTTCCGGTGTCTCCTACATAGCCTACCATATACACTTTGGGGCTAAGAGATATTTGAATTTTAAAGACCTCAAAAATCAATCTACACACCTCCTCTCACAACCCAACCAAGTGCGAGTAGGACCAGAAAATATGTGCCTGCTCCATTTCCCTACGACATGGGCATCAATCATCTGTCCTGAGGCCCATCCTGTATAGTACTTTTGGAGTTCTATATACTCTGTATATGAGAAATTGTTATGCTTGTGTAACAACTCACACGGGAAAATAAGTAAAACACTAAAAAAGCTGCAACTGACACAGTGGTTCCTGTACAGACTAGAGATTCTGACCCCGCAGTCTCTAGTGGTTCCTACATAGGCTGGAATAGCCTAACAACAGACTAAACGATGAGAGCTCAGACATACAGTATGCTGCCTGCAAGGCCATCGAGCGTTTCATGTTCCTCCTAAGGAACCAGAGGGCAGAACAGAGTGCAATTTACCTACAGAAGGTAAGCAATGCTAAGACAGAAAGAGATTCCAGAGTGAGTTAAAACAAACCCCAAAATAATGCAATTTGAATAAGGGAAAAGTCTCTCAGGAATTATACTTGTGTCCTTCCTACAAGGTTGGTACACCCATTCCTGGGAGCTCCTACGCTAGCTCTTCCTGCAACAATGGCCCTAGCGGGGGGTTCCCGGGTTTGCCCGCTAGGCCGCAAGTTCTTCTGACAAAGTCCATCAAGGATCATTGACCTTCCTGTGTACCAACCAGCCCCAAGCCCACCTATGTCCTAACCCAGACTAACCTCTGTATCGTATGTTATTGCTGGAAATGATGGCCCGGCTCACTTATGTCGTCTTTCTGAAAGGTCTTCTTCATACCAAAGTGAGTGCCTCTCCTAAGCCTCTTTAGCTAACTGCACCAGCAATGCCTCTAGAGCCACCAGTTGCCTGGTGATGTCACACTCTCTTGGAAGCTGGATTCTTTGACGCAGCAAGCAATTCTTCATAAAGTGCCTTTCCCACTGGCCCAAGATCTGCAGAGTGCTCGTGGGTAAAGTAGTCCAAGCCTCCTGGTCGGGCCTTTGTCCTATTGCTACCCACTTCCTCAGCTTCGCTAGCTTGGGATCAGACAGCGGCAGGTGAATGCGCTCAGAGAATCTGGGTGGGTCTGGACTCTTCTCTAGATTCTTGGGCAGTTATTACAACCGTGGCAAACTGTCTGAAGTCTGGAATCTCGTCACCTTCACGTTCTCAATCCAGATCTCTCTTTGGGACTGCTTGAATGACTCAGGTTAGAGCATATGTGTTCTAAGATTTAGACTGGTAGGAGATCTTGTACTGATGTATTTTTGACCCCAACAAGTACTCTGCAAATTTTTTGGTCATAGACCACACCAGCGGCAGCAACTCTAGCTTAAACGAATTATAGTTGTCCAGATTCTTTCCAGTCTCTCTCAGCGACCAGCTGATATAAGCAATCAGCCTTTCTCTTCCATCCTTCACCTGGGCCAGCACCATTTTTAGCCCATACAGGCTTCTGTCTGTGTCGAGCAAGAAGGGCTGAGAGAAGTCAGAGTAAGCCAACATAGGAGCATCCATCAATGCCATCTTCAATGCCTGAAAAGCTTGCTCTTACCTAAAACACCACTGGATTGGCTCCTGCTTGGCTCCCCCTGTCATTTCTCGCAGTAACTCATTAAGCAGTTCCGCAATGTTGACAAAGTCATTTATGAATCTGTGGTAGTATCCAGCCAGTCCCAAATACGCTCTCAGCTCTCTCAGGTTGGTAGGATTTAGCCACTTCTGCATTGCAAACATCTTCTCCGTTGTGGAGTAAACTCCCACTCTGGAGACAGTGTGTCCCAGATATTCAATTTCCCACATAAACAAGTGACACTTCCAAGGTTTGGCTTTTAACTCATGTCTTTGAAGCCAATACAACACTTGTTCTAGCTAGGTAAGGTGATCTTGAATGTGGAGGAGTAAATGAATGACATCAAGATATATCAGGGTTCCTTCAAAGTTTAGATCCCCAAGCATCTCTCTATCAGATGTTGGAATGTTCCTGGTGCATCTGTCAGCCCAAAAGGCATCCGGATAAATTCAAATAGGCCCATAGGGATAACAAAGGCTGTGTTTGGGTGATCTTCAAAGGCCACTGGGACTTGCCAGTAACCACTTGATAGGTCGAAGAAGGAGAAGTACTTGGCCTTTCCAGAGTGGACAGTGATTTTTCAATCCTGTGTAGGGAGTAGGAATCCCGCAAAGTTCAAGCATTCAGCCATCGGTAATCCAAGCAGAACCTCAGCGTTCCATATTTTTAACTAATACAATAGGTGCCGCCCATAGATTCTGGCTTTCGCTGATCACCCCATTGCGCAGCATAAGCGAAAGCAGTCCTTTCACCTCCTGGTACAACTGAGGCAAGATTTGCCTATAACTCTCTCGTATGGAAGCAGCGGCTCTCGTGTGGATCCTGTGCTATGTAGCCTGGGTATATCCAAAGTCATCTTCGTATCGTGCAAACACTCCTCGGTATCGCTGCAGTAACTGTTCAATTTGCCCAACTTGTTTAAAGGAGAATTCTGTGAGACTCGTCTACAATTGCTACCAGAGATGGTGACCGGCTAGTGGCTCACTTCTGTCCTTTTGACCATCAAGTGATACCGCCAAGGTCCACGGGTTTCTTCCTACAGGCATTAATTCTATAGCATCAGCTCTGGTGAGATTTTTTGGCATTATGCAAATTTGGGCTACTTCTTGTCGGGGTGTCTACTGTAAGCTTGCTCCACTCAAGTTTATACAACGCATGGGTACACATCCCTGTCATACAGCAGCCAAGGTGAGGGCAACTGATAGTCTGGAGATCGCTTCTTCCCCTTCTATTGCTTTAAAGGGACACTGTCACCTGAATTTGGAGGGAACAATCTTTAGCCATGGAGGCGGGGTTTTTGGGTGTTTGATTCACCCTTTCCTTACCCGCTTGGCTGCATGCTGGCTGCAATATTGGATTGAAGTTTATTCTCTATCCTCCATAGTACACGCCTGCGCAAGGCAAGATTGCCTGGTGCAGGCATGTACTACGGAGGACAGAGAATGAACTTCAATCCAATATTTCAGCCAGCATGCAGCCAAGCGGGTAAGGAAAGGGTGAATCAAACACCCAAAACCCCGCCTCCTTGGCTGAAGATTGTTCCCTCCAAATTCAGGTGACAGTGTAACTTTAATTTGGACATCCACCTCACTATGAGCCAGCAGCGGCATAATGAGTATAGACTTCCCTGCCGGCAGCATCACCGTTGGTTCCTGGGGTATTAGCACATAGAACAGAACATATTGGATAGAATACAAATGATAGAAACCAGCCCCAAAACAAACTGTGTTAGAAAGATTTTCAGCTGTGCCAGAACAGTCTTTAGCTGGTCATACAGTAGAGGCTTTAGCTTAAACTCCATCCTTGCACCACTGATGTCATTGGCCAACAACATTTTTCTGACCCAATGTACCTCAAGTCTCCATGGTTACAGACTACTAACAAACTCTGTGCGTAGTCTGATCTTTCAGCCATGTCTAAGTAAGTCTGCGGTATTGACACAGTAAACCACAATTATAACACACTGTATGGATATACCCCAATGGCACATTTAAAAATTCATGTAAAAAGGTATGTGCTTATTAACATTTTGGAGGACTTAATGAAAAAAAACACAGGAAAATGGAGGAATTAAATTGAAAATACAAGAAGGCGGCGCTCCATAGTGTTGAGGTTTTGGGTATGAAGTAAGGGGAACTGGTCACCTTAGTGAGATGTGCTTATAACCTGGTCAATTCAGTAAAACTTCTAAAAAGTGAACCTGCTGCTGCTCCTTATTGTGTCTATTATGCATGATAGAATCTGCAGTACGTGAAGCAGAGTAGAAAAAAAAAGAAGTCACTACCGGGCACTGCTGGAAAAAATGTGTCTCATAGCTAGAAGTGTGGTCACTTTATTGAGGCTATGTGTTTCCATATTGTGCAGGTGTCTTCATCAGAACTGCGTAGGCGCAATAAAGTGACCACAAATTTAAACATGAGACATCATCTTTTCCAACTGCGCCCAGTGGTTTTTTGTTTTTTCTATACTTTGTAGACCTCAGTAGATCTATTGAAATTCGTATTCGCCAACTGATGAATTTTCCCCAAAATTTGATTCCCGTGAATGAACTTCCTGGAATCTCATTATTGGAAAGATTGCAATTGCTGAGAAAATACATGTGAAGGTGAGGACTCCACTAACCATAAGAGATAATACTCTACTGACGAGGGAAAGGAACCTGCTGACCATAAGAGCTTACACTCTACTGGAGAGAGAGAGGATCCCGCTGACCATAAGATGACCATAGGAACTTACACTCTACTGGAGAGTAGAAGAAAAGTATGCAGCAAAAAAACTTCCCCACCAAACAGAGTATATATATATATATATATACTCAATAAATTGTATATAATTAAAACAATAATATAAGAAGAAGACAATTGCTACACAAAGAATTGAATGGCTGACCACTCGGAATACTGATAAGGTAAAAAAAAACACAGGGCTGGAAATCAGGTAGATGACAAAAGTAATAATATACCATAGAGAATCAATTAAGACCAAAACAGATATATATATAAAATTACCTTTATTCATTTTTTGGCAAATGGCACTATAAAATGTGTCTGTACTTGGAACATTTAAAAATATATAAATACTTTAACAATAAGTAAATAACAGGACGGACAAAATTCAAGGTTAATGTAGGACTTGGAATAGAAAGCATGGAATGCCCTCAAAAAAATTAATAATAACTACGTCTCTAAGTACACAATCTTGTAGAAAAAATGATGTGTAAATGTGCAAAAAAGGGGATGTAAACATACAACAAAGAAATATAAATGTGTATGTGCAAGAACCACTAAAGGATTATGTGAATACTGAATAACAGATTAGTTCACAATACAATTGAGGTGTGAATAAAGCCAAAGAAAAACCACAATATTCAGACTAAAAGCTATCCAATGAAGATGGAAAAATGTAAATGTAGGTCATATACCTATGTACTACATATATTGTGCACAAAAATTATAAAATGTGAAGTATATCATCTACTATATAATTGTCTAAGGGTCACTTCCGTCTGTCTGTCTCTCTGTCCCGGAAATCCCGCGTCACTGATTGGTCGCGGCCTCTGTCTGTCATGGAATCCAAGTCGCTGATTGGTCGTGGCAAACCGCCCACGGACCATTGCCATGACCAATCAGCGACCGGCACAGTCCAGAAGAAAATGGCCGCTCCTTAATCCCCGCAGTCACTGCCCGGCGCCCGCATACTCCCCTCCAGTTACCGCTCACACAGGGTTAATGCCGGCGGTAACGGACCACGTTATGCCACGGGTAACGCACTCCGTTACCGCTGCTATTAACCCTGTGTGTCCCCAACTTTTTACTATTGATGCTGCCTATGCGGCATCAATAGTAAAAAAATGTAATGTTGAAAATAATAATTAAAAAAAAACCTGCTATACTCACCCTCCGTAGTCCAACGAGCCGCCATCTTCCGTTCCCGGCGATGCATTGCGAAATTACCGAGAAGACTTAGCGGTCTCGCAAAACCGCTAAGTCATCTGAGTAATTTCGCAATGCATCCTGGGAACGGAAGATGGCGGCTGCCGCGTGCATTTTACCGGAGCTCCGCTGGATCCCAGGGGTGAGTATATAACTATTTTTTATTTTAAATATTTTTTTAACAGGGATATGTGCCCACACTGCTGTATACTATGTGGGCTGTGTTAGATACTGCGTGGCTCTGTGCTGTATACTATATCACTGTGCAATATACTACGTGGCTGTGCAATATACTATGTGGCTGGGCAATATACTATGTGACTGGGCAATATATTACATGACTGGGCAATATACTACGTGACTGGGCAATATACTGCATGGCTGGGCTGTATACTACGTGTCTGTGCTGTATACTACGTGGCTCTGGGCTGTATACTACGTCGCTGTGCAGTATACTACGTCGCTGGGCAATATATTACGTGACTGGGCAGTATACTACGTGGCTGGGTCATATACTACGTGGCTGGGCAATATACTACGTGGCTGGGCAATATACTACATGGCTGGGCAATATACTATGTGGCTGGGCAATATACTATGTGGCTGGGCAATATACTATGTGGCTGTGCAATATACTACGTGGACATGCATATTCTAGAATACCCGATGCGTTAGAATCGGGCCACCATCTAGTATATAATAAAGTGCTTGGTAAAAAATCAAGTCATAATACAATTCAAATGTGAATAAAAGCAACGAAAAAAACCCATTCAAACTGGAAGCTGTCCAATGGAAGTGAAGAAATGTAGGTCATATGCCTATATCCTACATATATTTTGTGCTCCAGAGGCAAAGTATATAAAGAGAATGTGATGTGTATCTTATATAGACAAGGCTAAAAGCCAATTGAGGGAAAGATGATAAAAACATACATACCAAAGTCCTATACGTAAAATATACCGAAGAGGGGAATAAAAAATAAAAGATATATGCCTTAAAGCTTCCTTCCCTCCAAGTACAGCACAGCCCGACGCGCATTTTGGATAAAATCTTTCGTCAGGAGGTGGTGTACATGTGGGACCGGAGGGTTTATATACCTATATGGTGAGCGCCGATGAGAAGGAGCGGAAGCGTTAGCGGCACATGCGCCGCCAGGAGGACCCGGAAGTGAACAGGGTCCGCGTCACACTAAGTACAAGATTGTATACTTAGAGACGTAGTTATTATTAATTTTTTGGAGGGCATTCCATGCTTTCTATTCCAAGTCCTACATTAACCTTGAATTTTGTCCGTCCTGTTATTTACTTATTGTTAAAGTATTTATATTTTTTTAAAGGTTCCAAGTACAGGCACATTTTATAGTGCCATTTGCCAAAAAATTAATAAAGGTAATTTTATATATATCTGTTTGGCCTTAATTGTTTCTTTATGGTATATTAATTTTTTTTAACTCTACTGGAGAGAGAGGATCCCGCTGACCATAAGATGACCATAGGAACTTACACTCTACAGGAGAGAGGACCCCACTGTTCATAAGAGCTTACACTCTACAGAAAAGAGAAGACCCCGCTGACCATAAGGAGCATACACTCTGGATGCTTACCCAGTGACTCTGGAAATGGAAAATTACTCTGTCATACAAACTGTGCTCCACTGGGACCCGCTGATCTGTGATGGTCCTGGTCCTGATCACCGCTGTACAAGGTATGATCATCCGATACGTGTCATAGCTGCAGAACATTTTGGGGAGGCCCTCGTGGCCACACAAAAAGACATCAGTACTAGAGATGAGCAAGTTTGCTCGGATTCCATCTTATTCGGCAAGTTATAGCGCTTGCCGCATAAGCTGCCGAGGAAACCCGGCTTCCTGGATCGCGTCGGCCGATCAGCTGCATGTGTCATGGCTGTGCATGGACAACCCAACAGACAGGCTCTCCATGCATGTGTCGTGACTGTGACACAGCCACAACACATGCAGCTGTGACGCCGATCAGCTGATCGGTCGGCGCGATCCATGAAGTCGGGTTTCCTCTGCAGCTTATTCGGCAAGCGCTATAGCTTGCCGATCAAGAGGGAACCCCAGCAAATTCGCTCAAATTCATGCTCTCTGATGCTTTGGTATTGTGTGAAACAGTGCCAGGCAAGTTTGTTTTTCTGCGATCAACAAATCAAATATCAAAGTGTTCAAATTCACTTTAAACCGCAAACTTGTGGAAATTCTACTCTAACTCAATCCTTTGCGGATCGATCCTTTCATCTCTACTCATAACACGTTGAAATGACTTTGCAGTATCTTAACAAATAAATACTCAAAATGCAATTAGGAGCAGACGCATCAGAAAGAAAGCTTTAAAAAGGTTAAAAAAAAAATATGCATGCGTTTTTATACAGATTTGAGAACGTGGTCTGAGAAAATTCCTTATGTGAAGGCAGCCTTCTATGGGAACCTTTGTTCATAGAGTAACAAACGCAAAGGTTTTCTTGGTTACAAAAAAAAAGGTAATGTAATGACAATTTACTATATTATCAAGATGATGGTAATTTTATACCGTGTTTGTTTAATGACAATTTCAGTTTCGATCAAATAAAAATTCTCAATATTTACAATATTTTAGAACTGCAACTCATGGAAGAAGGGATAAGAATCCTCTATACATTTCGTACGGGGTCACCAGGAAATAGTGAAAAATCAAGCACAGTCTTTGAACTTGTCTCAGCTTCATTCATCTCCCTGACAAGGGCCGCAGTGTTCCCCCTTCTCCTACGCTCTGTGTTCATTCACATATTCCCCATTTGGTTGTATCTGGATTTAAAAGCACGTTCCAGACTCCTGGAGATCAAACTATTAAGGAAAAACAAACTTTTCACTCGTCTGGGTTTTGTCTGAGGTGACACCCAAAGCATTTATCACAACCGAGAAATAAAAAAAAAATTAAAAAATGAAGATCAGACTGAGTGGTGTTCCTGAAATCTACAAACCTGTAGGAGTATAAATAAATGGAAAATTGACAAGGGCTCCAGAGGGGTTAACCAGTGGACAAAGAACTCAATTGTTCGAAAGGATTAATATTGCAGAAAGCGAATGTAGCAACATCAGCGGTTTACATATATGTGGGGCCTGAGATGTCAGTAACAGGTGAGTCAATGACTAATTCTTAGCAGGTGCTCGGTCACAATTATCATTCACACAGGTGTTCAGTCAACGTTTTACCTGCTGCAACGAGGACACAACAAATGATCTTTGGTCTGATGATTTCTCTGCAGTTTTCAGTCCAGCTTCATATTACCCAACACACTGCTGTGTAGTTAGAATTCCATATAAAAACACATCTGAAACTGAAAAATCATACAGTTTTGACTTTCCTTACAGGTGTAATACATTTATTTGATTTGTAAAAACTGCAACCACATTAAAAATCGCATGGATGTTTTTAAAGTGCAGTTTTTTCTGCAACCCAATGCCAAAATATCAAATTCAAGGACGGCCAGTGCAGTATATCACACTATTGCTGACTTTATTCACCCTCCTTCAGGTAAGGTGCAAAGTCACAAAATCTATGTACACAAATATGTTAACAAAATATGTAACATTCAGTGTGTTTGTGTGTGTATAGCATAAAGTGTGTGTCTAGCATGGAGTGAATGTAACGTACAGCATGTGTCTGTGTAGCATAGTGTGTGTCTGTGCATGGTGACAGAGTGTGTGTGTGTAGCACATTGTGCGTATGTAACATACATAGTGTGCAGCACCGAATGTGTATGTATGCAACATGCATAGCGTGTCACATCCATTGTGCGTGTGTATATGGAGATATATATATGTATAGTATATGTATGTATATACGGTATATATATTATATATACACGCACAGTAGTGGCCGAAAGTGTTGACACCCTTGAAATTGTTACAGAAAATTAAATATTTCTCCCAGAAAATGATTGTAATTACACATATTTTGTTACACACATGTTTATTTCCTTCATGTATATTGGAACAACTTAAAAAAAACAGAGAAAAAAGGTAGATTGGATATGATTTCACACTAAACCCTGAAAATGGGCCAGATAAAATTGTTGGCACTTTTCCAACAACTTTGTTTCAAGCATGTCATGCTCATTCAAACTCACCCGTGGCAAGTAACAGGTGAGGACAACATGAAAGTCACACCTGAAACCAGATAAAAAGGGGAGAAGTTGACTCAATCTTTGCATTGATTGTCTCTGTGTGCCACACTAAAGGCTACTTCTCACATAGCGAGATCGCTAGCGAGATCGCTGCTGAGTCACAAAGTTTTGTGACGCAACAGCGACCTCAGTAGCGCTCTCGCTATGTGTGACACGTAGCAGCGACCAGGCCCCTGCTGTGAGATCGCTGGTCGTGTCGGAATGGCCTGGACCTTTTTTTGATCGTTGAGGTCCCGCTGGGTAGCACACATCGCTGTGTTTGACACCTTACCAACGACCTCGTTGACGACTCAGACACCGACACATAGGCGTGCATTTGCGTTGCCTTTTCCCCACCCCTCCGCTCCGATTGGTGGTCGCTACTGCGTTTTGATTGGCGGTCATGCCTTCAACAGAAGGCGACATAGTAGCGCTTCCATCCTTTGTTCCTGACCGCGTGGTGGTTTGCAGATCGTTGTAGAGTTCTCCGGCCTGCGACTCCTCTTCGATGTATCTATTCTTCAACGGTTCTTCTGACACCTATATTTTGTGCACGGTAGGTATCGTTTGGGGTCTCAAATGCGTTTTCATTTTTCCTTAATCTGCAAACCACCAATCGGAACTGAATGGGCGCGGAAAAGGCAACGCAAATGCACGCCTGTGTGACTACAACGTCACACAGGACGTCCCTCATCGAGGTCTGAATCGTCATAATAGCTGCCATGTGACAGGGTCACAGCGACCAACGACATCGTTGTACAGGTCGCTACAGGTCGCCGCATCGCTGCTGCGTCGTTGGCAAGATCTCACTGTTTGACATCTCACCAGCGACCAAATAGCGACGCAGCAACGATCCCTGACAGGTCGTATCGTGTCGGGATCGCTGTAGCGTCGCTAAGTGTGACGGGGCCTTAAGCATGGAGAACAGAAATGGAAGAAGAAAACTGTTCCCACTTGTCCAGCTTGGCTGTTGAACCATAAGGACCGAATTTTTGTCTCCAGTGATAACGACAAAATGGCCACCAAAAAACGTTCCCTAAGGCGCTATGTTGTTGGAGGTTGTCAGCATAGGATCTTTATCACTTGTAAATCCTGTGGTGATGTGGAAGAAGCAACATTAACCATTTCACGACCTATGACATATAAGTACGTCATAGGTCGAGTCTGTCCCTATGACGTACTTATATGTCATAGGTCGTGAAATGGTGCGGGATCCAGTACTGAGTCTGCATCTTTCCAGGCAGATGACAGCTCATTTGATCAGGTGGAACCACGATCATGTTAACATGTTAAATGCCACTGTCAATCTTTGACAGCAGCATTTAACTCGCGCTTACAGGAAGCGAGTCACAAACTCCGCCCATCAGTGCCCCTGTTTAAAAAAAGTAAAAGTTCAAATCACTCTTTTTTGCATCATTCAAAATATAACAATAATAAAAAGATACACATATTTGGTATCACTGCATTCAGGCACACCTGATCTCTCGAAATATGAACGAAGCTAATCCGTTCAGTAAACTGCGTAACAAGAAAAAAAAAGGCCAGAATAAAAAATTTTGGTCGCCACAACATTACAATAAAATGTAATAATGAGCGATCAAAACATCGTATTTACCCCAAAGAGGTATCAATAAAAACATCAGCTTGGCAAGCAAAAAATAAGCTCTCACCCAGCCCCAGATCCCAAAAAATGGAGACACTACGGGTCTCAGAAAATGGCTCCATTGGTTATTTTTTTTTACAAACTGGTTGTTATTTTACACCACTTAAATAAAAACAACCTAGATATGTTTTATGTCTGCACACTCGTAATGATCTGGAGAATCATAATAGCAGGTTGGTTTTAGCACTTAGTGAACATGGTAAAGAAAAAAAAAAAAAAAACAATTTTGGAATTGCACTTCATGTGTAATTTTACCACACTTGGAATTTTTTTCCCATTTTTCAGTATATGGAAACATTAGTGGTGTAGTTCAAAAGTACAACTTGTCCTGCAAAAATAAGTCCTCACATGGCCATATTGATGGAAAAATAAAAAAAGGTATAACTCTGGGAAGAAGGGGAGCAAAAAGCGAAAACGACAAATCGAAAGAACGAGAAGGGGTTCATTGCAAGGGATTTTGTTTTACAGTTTAACCCCTTTCTGCCATTGAGACGTACTATCCCGTCAAGGTGACCTTGGACTTAATTCCCAGGGGCGGGATAGTACATCATATTCGATCGGCCGCTCTCATGGAGGGAGCGCGGCCGATCGCGGCCAGGTGTCAGCTGATTATTAAAACTGACATCCGGCACTATGTGCCAGGAGCGGTCATGTACTGCTTCCGCCACATTAACCCCCGGACCACTGCAATCAAACATGATCGCAGTGTTGCAGCGGCATAGGGAAGCATCGCGCAGGGATGGGACTCCCTGCATGCTTCCCTGAGACCCTCGGAACAACGCGATGTGATCACGTTGTTCCGAAAGTCTCCTCCCTGCAGGCCCCGGATCCAAGATGGCCACGGGTCTCCTTCCGGGTCCTGCAGGAAGGTGGCTTGCAAGCGCCTTCTGAGAGCAGGCGCCGGCAAGCCTGCAACACTGCCTGTCAGATCGCTGATCTGACACATTGCAGTGCAAAGTGTCAGATCAGCGATCTGACACTATACCATGATGTCCCACCCTGGGACAAAGTAAAAAAAAAACCTAAATAAATAAAAAAATATATACAGGTCCTTCTCAAAAAATTAGCATATAGTGTTAAATTTCATTATTTACCATAATGTAATGATTACAATTAAACTTTCATATATTATAGATTCATTATCCACCAACTGAAATTTGTCAGGTCTTTTATTGTTTTAATACTGATGATTTTGGCATACATCTCCTGATAACCCAAAAAACCTGTCTCAATAAATTAGCATATTTCACCCATCCAATCAAATAAAAGTGTTTTTTAATAACAAACAAAAAAACCATCAAATAATAATGCTCAGTTATGCACTCAATACTTGGTCGGGAATCCTTTGGCAGAAATGACTGCTTCAATGCGGCGTGGCATGGAGGCAATCAGCCTGTGACACTGCTGAGATGTTATGGAGGCCCAGGATGCTTCAATAGCGGCCTTAAGCTCATCCAGAGTGTTGGGTCTTGCGTCTCTCAACTTTCTCTTCACAATATCCCACAGATTCTCTATGGGGTTCAGGTCAGGAGAGTTGGCAGGCCAATTGAGCACAGTAATACCATGGTCAGTAAACCATTTACCAGTGGTTTTGGCACTGTGAGCAGGTGCCAGGTCGTGCTGAAAAATGAAATCTTCATCTCCATAAAGCATTTCAGCCGATGGAAGCATGAAGTGCTCCAAAATCTCCTGATAGCTAGCTGCATTGACCCTGCCCTTGATGAAACACAGTGGACCAACACCAGCAGCTGACATGGCACCCCACACCATCACTGACTGTGGGTACTTGACACTGGACTTCAGGCATTTTGGCATTTCCTTCTCCCCAGTCTTCCTCCAGACTCTGGCACCTTGATTTCCGAATGACATGCAAAATTTGCTTTCATCAGAAAAAAGTACTTGGGACCACTTAGCAACAGTCCAGTGCTGCTTCTCTGTAGCCCAGGTCAGGCGCCTCTGCCGCTGTTTATTGTTCAAAAGTGGCTTTACCTGGGGAATGCGGCACCTGTAGCCCATTTCCTGCACACGCCTGTGCACGGTGGCTCTGGATTTTTCCACACCAGACTCAGTCCACTGCTTCCTCAGGTTCCCCAAGGTCTGGAATCGGTCCTTCTCCACAATCTTCCTCAGGGTCCGGTCTCCTCTTCTCGTTGTACAGCGTTTTCTGCCACATTGTTTCCTTCCAACAGACTTACCATTGAGGTGCCTTGATACAGCACTCTGGGAACAGCCTATTTGTTGAGAAATTTCTTTCTGGGTCTTACCCTCTTGCTTGAGGGTGTCAATGATGGCCTTCTTGACATCTGTCAGGTCGCTAGTCTTACCCATGATGGGGGTTTTGAGTAATGAACCAGGCAGGGAGTTTATAAAAGCCTCAGGTATCTTTTGCATGTGTTTAGAGTTAATTAGTTGATTCAGAAGATTAGGGTAATAGGTCGTTTAGAGAACCTTTTCTTGATATGCTAATTTATTGAGACAGGTTTTTGGGGTTATCAGGAGTTGTATGCCAAAATCATCAGTATTAAAACAATAAAAGACCTGACAAATTTCAGTTGGTGGATAATGAATCTATAATATATGAAAGTTTAATTGTAATCATTACATTATGGTAAATAATGAAATTTAACACTATATGCTAATTTTTTGAGAAGGACCTGTATATTGCTCCAATAAATACATTTCTTTATGTAAATAAAAAAAAACAATAAAAGTACACATATTTAGTATCGCCGCGTCCGTAAGGACCCAACCTATAAAACTGTCCCACTAGTTAACCCCTTCAGTGAACACCGTAAAAAAAAAAAAAAGAAAAAAAAAAACGAGGCAAAAAACAATGCTTTATCATCATACTGCCGAACAAAAAGTGGAATAACACCCGATCAAAAAGATGGATATAAATAAACATGGTACCGCCGAAAACGTCATCTTGTTCCGCAAAAAAACAAGCTGCCATACAACATCAACAAAAAAAAAAGTTATAGCCCTCATAATATAGCGATGCAAAAATAATTATTTTTCTATAAAATAGTTTTTATTGTATAAAAGGGCCAAAACATAAAAAAAATTATATAAATGAGGTATCACTGTAATCGTACTGACCGAAAGAATAAAACTACTTTATCAATTTTACCAAACGCGGAACGGTATAAACGCCCCCCCAAAAGAATTTCCCAAATTGCTGGTTTTTGTTCATTCTGCCTAACAAAAATCGGAATAAAAAGCAATCAAATAATGTCATGTGCCCGAAAATCATACCAATAAAAACGTCATCTCGTCCCGCAAAAAACAAGACCTCATATGACTTTTGTAGACCAAAATATGGAAAAAGTATAGCTCTCAAAATGTGGTAATGCAAAAAATATTTTTTGTAATAAAAAGCGTTTATTAGTGTGTGACAGCTGACAAACAAAAAAAAACATAAAAAGCTATAAATAGTCAATCAAACCCTCTTTTATCACCGCCTTAGTTAGGGAAAAATAAAAAAATGTATTTATTTCCATTTTCCCATTAGGGTTAGTGTAAGGATTGGGGCTAAAGTTAGGGTTCGAATTGGGGCTAAAGTTAGGGTTGGGGCTAAAGTTAGTGTTGGGGCTTAAATTAGGGTTGGGGCTAAAGTTAGGGTTGGGGCAAGAGTTGGAGTTAGGGTTTGGATTACGTTTACGGTTGGATTAGGGGTGTGTCCAGGTTAGGGGTATGGTTACGGTTGGGATTAGGGTTAGGGGTGTGTTGGGGATAGGAGTGTGTTGGGGTTGGGAATAGGGTTAGGGGTGTGTTCGGGTTAGGGGTGTGGTTAGGGTTGAGATTAGGGTTAGGCGTGTGTTGGGGTTAGGGATAGAGTTAGAATGGGGGGAGTTCCACTGTTTAGGCACACCAGGGGCTCTGCAAATGCAACATGACATCCAATCTCAATTATATAAAATTCTGCGTTGAAAAAGTAAAACGGTGCTCCTTCCCTTCCAAGCTCTGCCGTGCGCCCAAACAGTGGTTTACCCCCACATATGGAGTATCAGCGTACTCATGACAAATTGGACAACAACTTTTGGGGTCCAATTTCTCCTGTTACCCTTGGGAAAATACAAAACTGGGGGCTAAAAATCATTTTTGTGGGAAAAAAATATTTTATTTTCACGGCTCTGCGTTATAAACTGTAGTGAAACACTTGGGGTTCAAAGTTCTCACAACACATCTAGATAAGTTCCTGGGGGGGGTTAGTTTCCAATATGTGGTCACTTGTGGGGGGTTTCTACTGTTTAGGTACATCAGGAGCTCTGCAAACGCAACGTGACGCCCGTAGACCATTCCATCAGAGTCTGCATTCCAAAACGCCACTTCTTCTCTTCCAAGCTCTGCCATGCGCCCAAACAGTAGTTTTCTCCCACATATGGGGTATCAGCATACTCAGAACAAATTGCACAACAACTTTTGGGGTCCAATTTTTCCAGATACCCTTAGGAAATTACAAAATTGGGGGCTAAAAGATCATTTTTGTGGAAAAAAAATGATTTTTTAATTTTCACGGCTCTACATTATAAACTTCTGTGAAGCACTTGGGGGTTCAAAGTGCTCACCACACATCTAGATAAGTTTCTTAGGGGGTCTACTTTCCAAAATAGTGTCACTTTTGGGGGGTTTCCACTGTTTAGGCACATCAGGGGCTCTCCAAACGCGACATGGCGTCCTATCTCAATTCCAGCCAGTTTTGCATTGAAAAGTCTAATGGCGCTCATTCCCTTCCGAGCTCTGCCATGAGCCCAAACAGTGGTTTACCCCCACATATGGGGTATCGGCATAGTCAGGACAAATTGTACAACTTTTGGGGTCTAATTTCTCCTGTTACCCTTGGTAAAATAAAATAAATTGGATCTGAATTAAATTTTTTGTGAAAAAAAGTTACCGTAAATGTTGAATTTTTTTTAAACATTCCAAAAATTCCTGTGAAACACTTAAAGGGTTAATAAACTTCTTGAATGTGGTTTTGAGCACCTTGAGCGGTGCAGTTTTTAGAATGGTGTCACACTTGGGTATTTTCTATCATATAGACCCCTCAAAGTGACTTCAAATGTGATTTGGTCCCTAAAAAAAAATTGTGTTATAAAAATGAGAAATTGCTGGTCAACTTTTAACCCTTATAACTCCCTAACAAAAAAAAAATTGGTTCCAAAATTGTGCTGATGTAAAGTAGACATGTAGGAAATGTTACTTATTAAGTATTTTGTGTGACATATCTCTGTGATTTAAAGGCATGAAAATTCAAAAGTTGGAAAATTGCGAAATGTTCAACATTTTCGCCAAATTTCCATTTTTTTTCACAAATAAACGCAAATAATGTCAAATAAATTTTACCACTAACATGAAGTACAATATGTCACAAGAAAACAGTGTCAGAATCACCGGGATCCGTTGAAGCGTTCCAGAGTTATAACCTCATAAAGGGACAGTGGTCAGAATTGTAAAAATTGGCCCTGTCATAAACATGCAAACCACCCTTGGGGCTTAAGGGGTTAAAAAATAGTTTTCTCCCAAATGGGTGTTGGGTATATGCCTGTGGTGTCGTTTCAGCATATGCAGAGAGTTTGGTCCAGAGGATGGAAGACAAGAGGCATTATGACAATTTTGAAGGCAATCGAGGACCAGCTCCCATCTCATCGCTGTTGAACCAAAATGTCGGAGCTGCCAGATATGCAGAGACCAGTATGGGCAGGAGAAGAGTAGTCATCTTTCGAGTCTATCTTTCAGACTGCTCACTTCAGAACTTAACCAATTCTCCTTGTCTACAACAGCCAATACATAGACAAAGAAGGGGGCAGGTTTAACTATTTAATGTTGCAGTCAGCAAGCCCCCTAATACACAGCTCTGATGACATGATAGCACAGGAAACTCCATAGCTGTACATAGGGATAGAAGTGGAGCTGCACAGTCCTAGGCTGTTTTTTGGGACATCTGGAAAGGAAAGTACATTAGTTCAGTTTTATATGAATGGAACAAAGTGGAACATCATTTTTTAAATTGGCCAATTCTGAATAAATAGATAAATAAAAAGTGAAATCTGCTGGTTTAATCCAATTTATTGCTACATTTACTGGACATCTGATGATTTTTTTGCCTTCTAAACAAAAATCATGACAACTGAACAAAAAGATCATAAACACAAAAATAAAGAGACCTGTTACGACAGCAAAAAGCAGCTGTATAAAATCACTTGGTTCTCCGTATAATTTGTTGCTCTTCTTTGGAGAGTCTGGATAAGTGTCCTGAAAGTGACATCAAGTTCTCAGTAATCTAAGAAATGAAAAAGATTTTCCTCCTGGGTTTACTACATGGCGTCTGCCACATAATTGTAAATAGTTGGCCAGCAAAAATATACATGCCACCTAGACCGAATAAAGGAATGGAAAACTCCTGGGTAAGCCATGCTATCCAGCCTAATTACAATTTCATTTTTGGACCTAAAAGAACAGAATTTTCCACGAGCATCAAGGGCAATTTTTTTTCTTTTTTTCCAGAAAGACTGATCCCACAGCAGTGGTGAGAACGCCTGTTTGTAAATAAGGAATAATTGCAGTAAGAAGATGACAAAGTGCATGGGCAGAAAATTAATTTACATGATGTATTTCCAGCCACTACACAACCACAAGCAGCTCGTGGCGGCTGGCTGCACTCCATTTTTCCAGTCCTCTGCCCTGGTCTTGATGCAATAGTCAACGTAGAAAGAGACAGCCGGGAACCACAAGGAAAGAGCAAAATCCGCTATATTCTGAGCCCAGGACTGGCGCGTGTTCAATAGGTGCTTAGAATGCTGGATTCCAGCCCTCGCTCCACTCCGTTCAATAGAAAGGAGACGAAAATATTCTCAGCAATGCAAGGAACAATTCTGTATGTGTCCCTGGCAGTAACACATCCGGGCAGATATCATATCCGCCTCCATTCGTCTGTAAAAAAAAAAGAAAAAATCATAATGGTTATATCACGCTCTGTACACTGTACTGTAATGCATTTCTATTCTTAAAAGGTATTTCCCACATCTACACTTCATGGCATATTACTAAAAATGGTAATTGGGAGCCTCACCAAGCCGCAGAGTAATAGAGTCACAGCACTACATCGTGTTCCAAATTATTATGCAAATTGGATTTAAGTGTCATAAAGATTTAATTGTTTTGTTTTTCAAATAAACTAGTGGATGGTATTGTGTCTCAGGCCTCAATGGATCACTGAAATCAATCTTAAACACATGTGATAATTAGTTTTCCAGTTGATTCTCATTAAGGAAAACTACTTAAAAATGATGTTCCACATTATTAAGCAGGCCACAGTTTTCAAGTAACATGGGAAAGAAAAAGGATCTCTCTGCTGGCGAAAAGCATCAAATAGTGCAATGCCGTGGTCAAGGGATGAAAACATGAGATATTTCCCAAAAACTTAAGCGTGATCATCGTACTGTTAACAGATTTGTGGCTGAATCTGAGCACAGACGTGTTCATGCTGATAAAGGCGTAATGAGGAAGGTTTCTGCCAGGCAAGTTCATCGAATTAAGAGAGCAGCTGCTAAAAAGCCATTACAAACCAGCAAACAGATATTTGAAGCTGCTGGTGCCTCTGGAGTCCCTCGAACCTCAAGGTGTAGGATCCTTCAAAGGCTTGCTTTGGTTCATAAACCTACTATTCGGCCGCCCATAAACAGTGTTCACAAGCAGAAACGGTTGCAGTGGGCCCAGACATATATGAAGACTAATTTTCAAACAGTCTTGTTTACTGATGAGTTTCGAGCAACCCTGGATGGTCCAGATGGATGGAGTAGTGGATGGTTGGTGGATGGCCACCATGTCCCAACAAGGCTGCGACGTCAGCAAGTAGGTGAAGGAGTCATGTTTTGGTCCGGAATCATGGGGAAACAGCTGGTAGGGCCCTTTAAGGTTCCTGAATGTGTGAAAATGACCTCTGCAAAGTATATGGCGTTTCTGACTGACAACTTTCTTCCATGGTATAAAAAGCAGAAACGTGCCTTCAGGAGCAAAATCATGTTCATGCATGACAATGCACCATCTAATGCTTCAAAGAATACCTCTGAGTCATTGGCTGCTATGGGAATAAAAGGAGATAAACTCATGGTGTGGCCACCATCTTCCCCTGACCTCAACCCTATAGAGAACCTTTGGAGTATCATCAAGCAAAAGATCTATGAAGGTGGGAGGCAGTTCACATCAAAACAGCAGCTCCGGGAGGCTATTCTGACTTCATGCAAAGAAATACAAGCAGAAACTCCCCAAAAACTCACAAGTTCAATGGATGCAAGAATTGTGAAGGTGATATCAAAGAAGAGGTCCTATGTTAACATGTGACTTGGCCTGTTAGGATGTTTTGGAGCTTTTTTGTTCAGTGAATTTGACCTCCGAATGCTGCAAATTCCACAAATGACCATTTTCAGTTCTATAAAACATATCAAATGTTTAGAAATTCTACTGTGCCTGATAATTTGGAACAGTGCATTTTGAGTTTTTCTTCATTTTGGAGATTATACTGTTATCATTGGGAGGTTTCTTCAATAAAATTCGATGTATACTCTAACGGGTGATGACTTTTATTAGACTGACTATCATTTGCACTGACCATTTAGGAAAATCCGAGAAAAATATCATTTGCATAATAATTTGGAACATGGTGTAGTATGTTTCTCCAGAGTGGCACTTCCATCCACACAGGGCGCTACAGCTGCATTCAGCTCCACAGTAAGGGCTCATTCACACACCAGTGTCTTTAACCTGACAGCCACTGACATAAATTATACTCAATGACCCTTTTCTGATGGTCCACATAAAAAAAAAATGAGACCCATTAAAAAGAAGCGGATGCTGTCCATTTTATTTCAAGGACCTCTTGGCGGAATTTTGATCCTGGAATGCCAGGAGAGGCAGTAGAGCATGCGCATGGCTGATCCTTTCTAATGGAGATAAAAGTGCCCTTTTTGGGCGCAGTCAGCGTCTGTGAAAATTTGTCCAAGATCGGACCACAATACACGGTCAGGCAGTGACTCTCCCAATCGCAGCGTGACAGCTTCTATCCGAGCATTGCAGTCCAATCTCCGACCAATTTACACAGACATCTGAATGCCCCCTTCTGCTAATTGATAGGGGCCCCAGCGGTCGGACTCCGACTAATGAATAAATTATCACCTATTCCTTGGATAGGTGATAACTTATTTTCACCAGACAACCCCTTTCCGAATATTGGGATGGCCTTTACATAGGAATACTCCTTTAACCATTTTCAAAATACCCACTTTCTGTCTGTGTATGAAATCAATTTTTACACCAACTTTTTTTTTTTTAAAGTTACTTCTAACATTATTTCCTAATGTTTTTACTGAACCTTTGTGATGCCAAATTATGGAATTGGTCAATCCCCCCAAAAAACCAATGGAGAATCCATTGTCCAGGTGTTATTTTCATGCCACCTCTGTACACTTGCCTCAGTTGATGAACTTTACAAGGACAGAATTAGAGATGTACAACCCTCATTATGCACGGCAAACATTCCCAATCAATAAAAAGGAGCATGGCTGTTTGCGGATCTCACCAAGCAGTGACTGGTAACTATAGGGCATAAACAATGACTCCACCTGCAGATCTGTTTGTGAACCTCCCGGTTATATGTAGCTGTTAAGTGATACAATCTCTTGTCTCGGAGGTGTGTTGACATGTAGCTGGGGTTTCATGTCACCGCACCTGCTCAGTGCCTCAAAGAATCGCTGATATACATGTAAAGCTTTCATCCCCCTCATTAGCAGCGACATAAGCCGCCTCTTATACGCCGGCCTCTATGAAGCTTTTGTCCACCCCGCACTACAATTAGCACTCATATAGAGCGGTGGGAGGGGAATCACAAAGAATTATATTCTAGACAGGTAATTACTACAGATAAAGGCGCACAACAGACATTCAGAATCACCTGCAAAGTTTTAGATAAAAGACAGAATACCAAATAGGGGATAATTATGACTATATAAGAGTTGTCCACCTTTGGGGACTTTTTTTTTACTTAAATGCATGTATTTTGGCTGAAAATCAATTTTTGTAATTGGGTTTCATAAAAAATAAAAAAAATTTGCACGATTTGCATTTTTATAGCCTCTGTATTGCAGTAACTTTCTGGTTGCAGAATGGGTTAACTGAGAATTCCTCAGCGAGCTCATTCTGATGATCCAATGGGAGAGTTTTTTTTTAGTCCAAAATGCGTGCATTTAAGGAAAGTAAATTAATTATCCTCAGAGGTGGAAAAACACTTTAAAGGGAATCTGTCAACACATTTGACCTATCTAAACTATTGCTATGAGCATACATGATTGCTGGAAAAAGTCCTACCCTTATGTCTCATATGAGTTGTCTTGTAGTTGATAAATCATTTTTTATCACTTTATATAAATGACCTCTTCCAGGCTCCGGGGAGGATTCTGCCTAGAAGATAACTCTGCCTCCAGAGCTTATTATACATGAAAGGGAGTCACCAGTGTGAGACAAGTAAGGCCTCTTTCACACATCCGTTGTTTAGAATCAGTCACAATCCGTCATTTTAAGAAGACCAATTCCATTTTTTTTGCAACAGAGCATGCCCGGAACCCATTTTTCCCTTCCGGAAAATCTCTCTCTCTCTCGCTCTCTCCCCTTGGCTTTTTACCTATTTTGTTTTATTACAACCTGTGTTTAAATATTTTTGTGATCTTATTTGTGTGTGATACATCAACACTAAATAGACTAAGTTGGTGAAGTGAAGTGAGAAAAACATAGGCATAAAATAAACCTATGGGATCAAATAAGTAAAAACTGCCATGTGCATATGTATTCACCACTTTTGCGATGAAGCCCCTAAAATTTCTGGTGCAAGTAATTACCTTCATAAGTCCCATGCTTAGTGAAAAGAAGTCCACCTGTGTGCAATCTAAATGTCACACAGTCTGTAGTATATACACTTTACCTTTTCTGAAAGGCCTCAGAGGCCGTAACACCATAAAGCAAGAGGCACCACTAACCAAATAACACCATGAAGACCAAGGAGATCTCCAAACAAGTCAGGAATTTGTTGAGAAGTACAAGTCAGGGTTGGGTTATAAAAAATTTCCAAATCTCTGATGATCCCTGGAGTGCCATCAAGTCCATTATCATCAAATGGAAAGAACATGGTACCACAACAAACCTGCCAACACAGGGTCACCCACAAAAACTCTCAGCCTGGGCAAGGAGAGCATTCATCAGAAAGGCAGCACAGAGACCAAAGGTAACCCTGAAAGAGCTGCAGTGTTCCCAAGCACAGACTGGAGTATTTGTCCATACGACCACAATAAATAAGCCGTACACTCCATAGAGGTGGCCTTTATGGAAAACTGGTCAGAAAAAAACCTTTCCGTACACACAAAAATTGTAAGGCTCATTTTGAGTTTGCCAAAAGACATGTGGGAGACTCATCAAATGTATGGAGGAAGGTGCTGTGATCAGATTAAACCAAAACTGAACTTTTTGACCGCCAAGGTAAACACTATATAATGGGCTGGGTGGTGGAACCACTGTGCCGAGGCCCAAGGAAAGCCTTGAAAGGCGTAACTAGGAGCCTTACCTAATCTAACCTTGGATACATAGTGGCATAAGATACCGTGATCCGAGGAGAGACAAAGGAAGTGAACCAGATGCTACACCAGGACTGACCTTGGGTAGATGGATGGCAGCTGACCCCCTAGGAACAGGTAGTTGGGACAGTCCGAAGGAAGGTACAGTAGATGCAGGCAGGCGCTGTAAAAAAACGGGAACAATGGATGCAGATGGGACAGGCTAATGTACAAATGAGCACTAGCAGGTGCGGCTGGACTGGCTGATGTAGAGATGAGCAATGGGAGGTGCAGGCTAGACTGGCTGATAGGCAGGCAGGCACGGCTGATCGGCAGGCAGGTATACAGGAATACGAGCACTGGGACCTGAGAACTAACAAGAATGTTTAGTAACAGACTTACAACATTGCACACTCACCTCCATGCTGGTGGAGGAGCCTTAAATAGTAAGTGTCCTTCAGCAATTGTGTGAGGACACTTTTAGGAGGATGTGCGCGACCCCTTTAATAGAGGGGAAGCGTGCGAGCGTTCAAACTAAGCACTCGATCGAAGCACAGTGCCAGGCAAACTTCGCGTGGTGGTGCACCCCGCGCAGCTGCAGACCCAGAAGGAGGAGACAGGGTAGGACGGGGCCACGGTGGTGAAATATGCTGGCTTCTATGCTGGAGGAGAGGGGCAGAGGGCCGAGAGGCCAGCGCTACACAATATGTCTTGCACCAAACCAACACAGCTCATCACTCCAAGAACCCCAGCCACAAAGTGAAACCTGGTGGTGGCAGCATCATGCTGTGGGGATGTTTTTTGACAACAGGGACAGGGAAAATGGTCCAAGTCAAGGGGAAGATGTATGAAATACAGGGATATTCTTGAACAAAATGTGTTTCACTCTGACAGAGATTTGAGACTAGACCAGAGGTTCACCTTCCAACAAGACACTGACCCAAAGCATACTGCTAAAGTAACACTCGAGTGGTTTAAGAGGAAATGTGTAAATGTTTTGCAGTGGCCTAGTCATACCTTAATCCAATTGACTTTCTGTGGTCAGACTTGAAGATTGCTGTTCACCAGACAAAACCATCGAACTTGAAGGAGCTGTAGCAGTTTTTCCTTGAGGAATTGGCAAAAATCCCAGTGACAAGATATTGGAAGCTCATAGAAACATTTCCAAAGTGACTTGCAGCTGTATTTGCCGCAAAAGGAGGCTCTACAAAGTACTGACTTTAGGGGGTAAGTAGTTATGCACACAGAAGTTTTTAGTTATTTTGTCCTATTTGTTGTTTGTTTTACAGTAAAAAGACAACAAAATGTTCAGAGTTGTAGGCATGTTCATTACAAGAACTGATGCAGACCCTCAAAAAAACAGTGAAATTGTAGGTTGGGAGGTAGGAAAACACGAAAAATGCCAAGGGGCTGAAAACTTTCGCAAGCCACTGTACATAAAGTGATAAAAGATGATTTTTCAGCAAAATGGCAGAGGTGCATGCGCAGTAGCAACTATCGTTTGCTGATAGATGCTACTGCGCACGTGCCACCGCCAGCGCCACTTTACTGTAGACATTTTTTTTTCCTCCAACAAAATGGCGACGGCAGCTCATGCGCAGCAGCATCTATCACTTGCCGATAGATGCTGCTTCGCAAGTGCCATCGCCATTTTGCTGCAGCCACATTTTTTTCTCCAACAAAATGGTGCCACTGGTGGCGCTTGCATAGTCGCATCTGGGTAAAGCTTTGTCAGTTCACATAGGAACCACCAGGGACTGCAGGATCGAGATTTCTGGTCTGTACAGGAATCGGCAGGGTCAGTTGCA
This sequence comes from Ranitomeya imitator, assembly GCF_032444005.1. Taxonomy (NCBI): domain Eukaryota; kingdom Metazoa; phylum Chordata; class Amphibia; order Anura; family Dendrobatidae; genus Ranitomeya; species Ranitomeya imitator. The sequence goes on from NC_091283.1 coordinate 428,507,934, forward strand.
GGTTTTAGTGTGTTACCTATTTTCCTGAGTGAGTTGCTGCCCTATTATAACTCCATCATTTGCAGTAATTCTGATTAACCCCATATAACATTTTGTTGCACTAGGAGGATTTTCCTGACATTTTCTTTGTTTCCCTTTTACAGCAAAAGCCATGGTCAATAAACAGCTTACAACAAAGCAAAGGGATCTCATTGTTTATAATTCTTACATTTAGCGCATTTTTTGCAACTTCTTTTTTTTTTTTAGATCCTTGTCTTTCCTCCTTTCTCTTAATTCCTAAAAGGGATGTAATGGTGACAAACAGCTTTTTGGCAATTATAAAAGATTCAATAAATGACAGATTAACATGTTTCACTTATCTATTACATATTTTTACACTATTTACACGAGGCCCTGTAGCCATTCCTGAAATATGATATACATGAAAGTAAAGCTTGTCAGGAGATTCTTCATTTTACAATATAGTGTAATACTACTACACTGCAATATATTGAACAAGTTATCAAAAGTTCAAGTCCCCAAAGAAGACTAAACAACCATGTAAAAAATAGTACAGTAAAATAAAATAAAAATAAAAAAGTTAAAATCACCCCTATGTCTTCACTCTAAAAAGGTGAAACAAGCATTTTTAGTATTATCTCATCCGATCTTTCAAAACTTAAAATTATCCCATGAAAAAAACTACAAATATATTTGCATAATGTAACCCCAATTTATTTCCTGTTTTTCAGTACATCATAAGAAAATGGTGTCATTCAAAGCAACAACTTGTCTAGAAAGAAAAAAGTTGAGAAGAAATTCAAGCGCAAAAATGGCCACAATGGAAAGCGGATAAAGGCATCTTCATATTACATGTATTCATCCATGAAACAAGCCATAAATATCTGGATGGGGGGAGGTATGGGCTTGTGTTTTTCACTCTGCATTGCCCAAGTTATTATTATTATTATTATACATTTTTATAGCGCCATTTATTCCATGGCGCTTTACATGTGAATACGGGGCAAATATAGACAAATACATTAAACATGAGCAGAAAACAAGGCACACGAGTACATAAGGAGTGAGGACCCTGCCCGCGAGGGCTCACAGTCTGCAGGGGGTGGGTGAGGATACACTAGGAGAGGGAAGAGCTGGCTGTGCGGCTGTTCAGTAGGTTGAGGATCACTGCAGGCTGTAGGCTTGGCGGAAGAGATGAGTCTTCAGGTTCTTTTTGAAGGTTTCTATGGTAGGCGCGAGTCTGATGTGTTGACTATGCCAAATACATGCCAAATACATACTAACAGGAAATTTAGATTGTGAGCCCCAATGGGGACAGTGATCATGATAATGTCTGTACATTGCTGTGGAATATCATTGCACTATATACAGTAAGCAAAAGTTTTGCAGTAAGCATAGCTGAAGGCCAATAAAGGGGTTGTCCAGGACTGAGACGTTGGTGGTTAGCTTAGGTCTGTGCTCGGCACCTCCATCGATCACCTGAAAATTGGTCCCACCACATGTGGGAGCACAGCAGCTATATATAATGATTAGTGGCCTTTAGTGACTACTGCTCCTTAAGGGGGCTTTCACATTGCATAGTTACACGCTCCGTGGCCCCATTGTGGTGTAAGAAGAGAGCCCAGATCGGGGGTACCTGCTTCACGCCGGGGCCGGAACTGCTGGGACTGTCACCTTTGTTGTCTGGGGGAAAGCTGAGAGACCCAGATCGACCTTTGCACGTGAACGCAGGGGGCAGAGTGAGGATAAAACTGCAGAGTGTGAGAAACGAGGGGCAGACTTGGCCAGAAGATACAGTGCGCAGCAGGGGAATTTAGGTTCTCTGTCTTCTGAGCACCGTGAGAGCGCAGGACCACGCTACATTGTTCCGGTTGCTCCCTACAAAGACTGTGACCGAAGAACCGTTTTCCACCCGTTGGACCCTACTACTCAAGTAACTACTCATCTCTGGCCACCGTATAATGCGCACATGCCGCCTAAAAGCAACCGGGTGACTTACCGAGAACTTGACCCTTACTCAGCCGCTTATTTCCGCCGGGCTCTTTCCAGCTCCGGCAGTGCACAGTACTGCTTCTCTCCCTGCTACTCAGGACCCCGGGGCAGACATCGAGGACTCAAAGTAATTGCCAGGAACCGATACACTGATGCCAGCAAGCCTGCATCGTTTCCATCACATGCTGACCGTGTCGGTACCACTGTGCACATCTGAGACTCCTCACTCTGAAGCCGCCGGACCGATAAGTTTACTACTGTTGAACATTGTTTATACCCTTTGCCCTCACTCTCTCCATCGGTGCAACGAAAGCGTTAATACCACCTGTCTATACCTTCCCTCCTCCCTGCGTGTAGTATACCCATAATAGTAAAGGTAATTGTAACCCTTGCTCTGCTATCCGTTACTTCATCCCACAACCTGCTTTCACTGGCATACATCCGAACCCAATTGCAAAACGGGATTTGGAGGTATGCATCGATAGGGCCATGGACTGTAATAGAGCCACAAGAGCGAATGTGCACTCTGCTGTGCATCATTTTCAGGCGTGCACACCTACTGGAAGTGGACACCCAGATGTAGTTGACTATGCCAAATACATACTAACAGGAAATTTAGATTGTGAGCCCCAATGGGGACAGTGATCATGATAATGTCTGTACATTGCTCTGGAATATGATTGCACTATATACAGTAAGCAAATATCTGTTTATATATCTACCTCATTTCTGGGACTCTAGTGCTCTCCTAGAAGATGAGGAATAATCCCATCTCTTCTACAGATGATGTAGAGCAGTGTTTCTCAACTCCAGTCCTCAAGACCCACAAACAGGTCATGTTTTCAGGCTATCCTTAGCATTGCACAGGTGAGAATTTCACCACCTGCTCAAGCATTAATTCCATCACCAATGCAATGTTAAGGAAATCCTGAAAACATGACCTGTTGGTAGGTCTTGAGGACCGCAGTTAATTAACACTGATGTAGAGGAAAAAGTTCCCAAGCAGAGAATAAACAGAGACTAAAAGAACAAATTAAGAAAATATTCTGAAGATAAACTGAACAATGAGAATAGAACAGATGGATGGTCTACTGAGTGTGAGATGTTTGGAGGATTATTGTATAGGAAATAAAGGTCCATTACGATAGATAGATGACGAGCAGCCAGTATAAACCGATTGGCCATAAAATTAAAACCGCCATAAATGTGTAACAGATCGGGGTCCCACCTAGGGGAACAGAATATTTATTAGTTTAAGGGTATGTTCACACGTTCAGGATTTCCATCCTTTTTTTTTCAGGACTGTTTTTTTAAAAAACTGCAGCTCTTGGCAGAAAACGCAGGTCCTTTTTTTGGTCCTTTTTTGATGCGTTTTTTGATGCGTTTTTTGATCCTTTTTTTTATGCAGTTTTCTAACCCTAACCCTAACCCTAACCCTACCCCTAACCCTACCCCTATTCTAACCTTAGTGAAAAAAAAAAAAATTCTTAATTTTTTTATTGTCCCTACCAATGGGGGTGACAAAGTGGGGGGGGGTGTCATTTACTATTTTTTTATTTTGATCACTGAGATATAACCTATCTCAGTGATCAAAATGCACTTTGGAGCGAATCTGCCGGCCGGCAGATTCGGCGGGCGCACTGCGCATGCGCCCGCCATTTTGCAAGATGGCGGCGCCCAGGGAGAAGACGGCCGGACGGACACCGGGACGCCGGGTAAGTATAAGGGGGGGAGATTAGAGCACGGGGGGGGCATCGGAGCACTGGGGGGGGCATCGGAGCACGGGGGGCGGCATCGGAGCACGGGGGGCGGGATCGGAGCACGGGGGGGCAGCCACACTCCGCCCACGCACTTCCGCCCGCTCCCCCGCACTTCCTGCTGCAGCGGTTCTGCACATCAAATCGCAGTAAAACCCGCAGATATATTTTTGATCTGCGGGTTTTACTGCGGTTTTGACCTCACAATGGAGGTCTATGGGTGCAGAACCGCTGCGGTTCAGGAAAAAGAAGTGACATGCTCCTTCTTTTTTGCCGCAGCTATTCTGCGCGGCTTTTTAAACGAAATTCCGGATCATGTGCACAGCAGTGACTGTTTTCCATAGGGTTACATTGTTATGTACCCTGCATGGAAAACAGCTGCGGAACCGCAGCGGCAAAACCGCTGCGGTTCCGCAGTAAAAAACGCACTGTGTGAACATGGCCTTATTTGGAAATCCCACAGAGGTGATTTAAGAGCGCAGCGCAGCACATGCGCGACAAACTCTACTGTCTCTGCCTCTACAGCACCAGGCGGAAGTGGGATCAGGGCACGCTCATTCTGGTGGTAAGCGTTGAGCCTATCTGTAGGTTTAAATGAAATTAGATGGATCTGGTAACAAGAAACAAGGCCTAGATTCAGGAAGGTGTTATTGACATATTTCTGATGTAAAACACATTCAAAGGTCACAGAATTTGTGTGTAAATCACAATTTGATCTTTTCACATCAGCTTTGTCAAAATGGGTGGGACAAGGCATGGCTAAGTCTACCCTCATGATTCATCAAAATTTATGCCACTTTAGTTGCATAAATTTTGCTGAAAAATGTACTCCAGTCCCTGCTGCAGTATAATTTCTGACGGAGACGTACAGCACTTGTAATGCGCCCTTAGATAATTAAATGGCGTTTGCCTCTTAATAAATCCTGTGCACCTTACTCCAGCGGTCCCGTTCATTTAGACTGGAGTAGACAATGCCAATCAGGACCCTAGTGTCTATAGTTGGACTCTTACAGACTGCACAGTGGGGCTTCTGTATTACGGCATCAGGATACTGTAAGCATGAAGCATATTTTGGTTGGTTCTTAAAAAGTGAGAATAACCTTAGTTTGTATGTAATTGTAGTCACACCGTGTTACATTGGATACAGTCTATGTTAGAGAGTCAGAGTGATAGAGGTGAACTGTTTAGTTTTACCCCGTAAACCTATAAAATTGCATTAAATTGATCCGGGGCAGTTCATACCCCAGTTATAGCAAACATTCAGGTTCTTTGAGATCATATATCCACTTTAGCATATGAGAAAATGATCGACTTTTAGAACTCCACTTACATACTGCGGCCGTTTGTGCCAAAATTCAAGTTCCACTTTTAATAAATGTGACTTAGGGCTCGTGCACATGGTTGTATTTTCTGTCTAACTGCGATCCGACAAAACATCGAATAGCACTCAGTCCAATGTTATTCTATGGGGCCGTGCACATGTCCAATTTTTTTGCTGTATACCCGAGTTTGATCCGATACTCGAATTGCATTTGGTAATGCAAGTCAATGAGTGCGTTGTAGCGTTTCCCTTACTTCGGGTCTTGGGGGACACTCGCTTGGCACAGGAATAACGCATACAGGCTCGGTTTTCTTACAAAACACAGTCTCTTAGGTTAATTTCACATCCACATAAACAACATCTTCAGGAACTTGACAACAGCATGAACACCGTCTGTACATATTCAGCTTTATCACAGTACCTCACTGATCCCGATCAGCATAACACACGTTTTTCAGACCGTTACCCGTTGGCAACCTACACGGGTTCCTGGACACCTCTTGGCCACAGAGGTGCCCCAGACACAATGTCTCTCTTTTTCTTTCACTCTGACCCCGGTCAGTACAACACGGATCTCCATCCGTTACGTAATGGTTCCGCACAGGTTCTCGGATACCTCTCTTCCTTAGAGGCATCCCACAGACATTTTCACTCTGACCCCGGTGAGTACAACACGGATCTCCATCCGTTACCTGTCTTCGCTGCACTGGTTCTCAGACACCTCTCTTCACTGGAGGCATCCTTCAAACATTCTCACTCTTCCTTTCATTCTCACCCCGGTCAGTAGAACACGGATCTCCATCCCTTACACAGTCTGGTCTGTGCGAGGTCCAGAGCCCCCTCCATGTGCTCTTCAGGGAGACGACACTCCCAACACATGGGGCTCTTCCAGTACCTTCCAGCATAGACCATTCAGGTCCACACTCAGAGCCCATGTGAGCAGATCTCAGTCACATTATATGGTTGTAACCACTCCCCCAGATGGGAGTGTGTGTGGCTAGTTTGATCCTCCCATCTCTCAGAACTAGCCCTGCCAGTCTCCCTATTAGAACTACACATTTACATGTGGAACTACAGGTCCCAGACCACAACATAACTTCAGACTGACAACGCAGATTGTCCTCCTCTGCGACACACATACCGGCCATTCACACCAATGCCGGACTTTAACTCATCACCACACTTATATCTGCGATTGCCATGCATTCCTATGGCCTCCATACGCCTCCATGCGCACTCTGGGAAGCCCATATAGCGCCCCCTACCTGTACCAGAGGTCACTATACTACAGCGTGTAAAACATCGGATTGCACTCGAATGACATCTGAATGCAATTCGATTTCCGTGCACTCACAGAATGGAGAAGATGGATAATTTTTTTTCTCCATCGTCTCCTGATCCCTGAAAGTCAGATCACACAGCCAGTGCCAGGCAGCAGCTGCCAAGGCAAACAGGATCATGGGGTGCATTAAAAGAGGTCTGGATACACATGATGAGAGCATTATACTGCCTCTGTACAAATCCCTAGTTAGACCGCACATGGAGTACTGTGTCCAGTTTTGGGCCCGGTGCTCAGGAAGGATATAATGGAACTAGAGAGAGTACAAAGGAGGGCAACAAAATTAATAAAGGGGATGGGAGAACTACAATACCCAGATAGATTAGCGAAATTAGGATTATTTAGTCTAGAAAAAAGACGACTGAGGGGCGATCTAATAACCATGTATAAATATATAAGGGGACAATACAAATATCTCGCTGAGGATCTGTTTATACCAAGGAAGGTGACAGGCACAAGGGGGCATTCTTTGCGTCTGGAGGAGAGAAGGTTTTTCCACCAACATAGAAGAGGATTCTTTACTGTTAGGGCAGTGAGAATCTGGAATTGCTTGCCTGAGGAGGTGGTGATGGCGAACTATGTCGAGGGGTTGAAGAGAGGCCTGGATGTCTTCCTGGAGCAGAACAATATTGTATCATACAATTAGGTTCTGTAGAAGGACGTAGATCTGGGGATTTATTATGATGGAATATAGGCTGAACTGGATGGACAAATGTCTTTTTTTGGCCTTACTATGTTACTATGTTACAATGCTGACACTCTCATCAGACTCCATCTACCCTTTCTGAAGGAGCACAACAGCAAAACGCGCATCGGGGGTTCATTAGTAATTATGAAATGTTGACTTTCTCATGAAATGTTATCTCCTTTTTGCCCACTGGTTTTCTGGCTTCTGCGTGTCTACACCTGTAATGCTTCACTAATGTCATCCATTGTGTAGCACTTGCACTTGCATTTTGCTGCCTTTTTTGGATGTAGGCTCGTCTTTGCTGCCAGGTATCCTTTCTGATGTAATTCACTTACCATCTTGCATTTTGTTAATTTAGTTGTGTGTTTTATTTCCAAATCATTTATGTATGACTCCACTAGGAGGAGAGATTATATCACCAATTTAATTTAATGTTATAGTGACAATATTAGTATCTTAATATTCTCTTATTATAAAGTACTTGCACTTTATTTAGCCTCATCAGGATTAGATATTATATTATTATTTTTTGCAAGTATCATGGGGTGCATTAAAAGAGGTCTGGATACACATGATGAGAACATTATACTGGTTGGACCGCACATGGAGTACTGTGTACAGTTTTGGGCACCGTTGCTCAGGAAGGATATAATGGAACTAGAGCGAGTACAAAGGAGGGCAACCAAATTAATAAAGGGGATGGGGGAACTACAATACCCAGAGAGATTAGCAAAATTAGGATTATTTAGTCTAGAAAAAAGACGACTGAGGGGCAATCTAATAACCATGTATAAGTATATAAGGGGACAATTGAAATATCTCTCCGAGGATCGGTTTATACCAAGGAAGGTGACGGGCACAAGGGGGCATTCTCTGCGTCTGGAGGAGAGAAAGTTTTTCCACCAACATAGAAGAGGATTCTTTACTGTTAAGGCGGTGAGAATCTGGAATTCCTTGCCTGAGGAAGTGCTGATGGTGAACCCAGTCGAGGGGTTCAAGAGAGGCCTGGATGTCTTCCTGGAGTAGAACAATATTGTATCATACAATTATTAGGTTCTGTAGAAGGACGTAAATCTGGGGATTTATTCTGCCGGAACATAGGCTGAACTGGATGGACAAATGTCTTTTTTCGGCCTTACTAACTATGTTACTATGTTACTAAGTGTTTTCTACATATACCACCTTTCTCCATTTGGGTTATGATATGTTATATTAAGGAGTATTACACAATCTAGTTATTGAATTTGTCCATGGAGCACTTTTTGGAGGGGCATAAAAATTTATATAATTATTATCTTTATCTTTCTCTGCAGTCCAACCTTGTGTTTTTTTATTGTTGTTTTTGTAATTATATTCAAGAAAGAAGGATTATTAACATAACCCTAATGGGAGTAATTCTTATTGGTTAGTTGTTCTATATATAACTCCTAATATTTATATGATCTCATTGGGCTAATCTGATTCAGACGGCTGTTTTTTCGGTCAGTGTGCGATCCATGTACTCAATGATCCAATAATAACTAGCGCAAGGTCAATAACAGACTGCTTCTCCACTCGTCTGCAGAAAGAGCGAGCAGAAAGAACAGCACATGGAGCCAGCCACTTCCAAGTTTTAATACGACGATCAGAACAAGGCCAAAAATTTAGTCTAGAAATAGCTATGTCCATTTTTAAATCTGAAAATTAGAATTGTTGCGCATATGACACTGATTCTTACAATTTGGCATATTTCATGGATAAATTTGTCTGAAAATATTTGCACCAAAATGATGGTGCGTGAAAATAGTGTATTTTTTTTTCCAATATGTGCAATCGTAGCAAAATCCTGCGTGTCTTGCTATAGATGCCACCTTTCTTCTTTTAACATCGTCTCTAGCATACTTTACAAAAGAATATTGTATCAAAATTATAAGGCACGTCATTAATAAATGTTTCCGATTTTAGGACTCTATATCATGGTTCTTTTTTAGACACATTCAAAAATAAATTAGAGTACAGTTCTGAGCCCTTTTGCTTTCACCATGTTTCAAATTATTATGCAAATGACATTTTTCTCAGATTTTCCTAAATAATCGGTGCAAATGACAGTCAGTCTAATAAAAGTCATCACCCGTTAGAGTATACATCTAATTTTTCGTGAAGAAACCTCCCAATGATAACAGTATCATCTCCAAAATGAATAAAAACTCAAAACGCACTGTTCCAAATTATTAGGCACAGTAGAATTTCTAAACATTTGATATGTTTTAAAGAACTGAAAATGCTCATTTGTGGAATTTGCAACTGTAGGAGGTCACATTCACTGAAAAAAAAAAGCTATTTAACTCCAAAACATCATAACAGGCCAAGTTACATGTTAACATAGGAAATTCTAGTGATGAGGGAGTATACTCGTTGCTCCGAGTATTTGTAAGTGCTTGGAGATTTAGCTTTTGTTGACGCAGCTGCATGATTTGCGGCTGCTAGACAGCTTGAATACATGTGGGGGTTGTCTGTTTGTTAGGGAATCCCCACATGTAATCAAGCTGGCAAGCAGATGTAAATCATTCAGCTGCGGCGATGAAAACTAACAACTCTCCGAGCACTAAAAAATACTTGGAGGACACCCGGGAAATCTCAAGTAGCGAGTATACTCGCTCATCACTAATAGGAAGGAACCCTTCTTTGATATCACCTTCTCAATTCTTGCATCCATTGAACTTGTGAGTTTTTGGAGAGTTTCTGTTTGTATTTCTTTGCATGAAGTCAGAATAGCCTCCCAGAGCTGCTGTTTTGATGTGAACTTCCTCCTACCCTTTTGCTTGATGATACTCCAAAGGTTCTCTATAGGGTTGAGGTCAGGCGAAGATGTTGTCCTTACCGTGAGTTTATCTCCTTTTAAGCCCATAGCAGCCAATGACTCAGAGGTATTCTTTGCAGCATGAGATGGTGCATTGTCATGCATGAAGATGATTTTGCTCCTGAAGGCACGTTTCTGCTTTTTATACCATGGAAGAAAGTTGTCAGTCAGAAACTCTATATACTTTACAGAGGTCATTTTCACACCTTCAGGGACCTTAAAGGGCCCTATCAGCTGTTTCCCCATGATTCCTGCCCAAAACATGACTCCTCCACCTTCTTGCTGACGTCGCAGCCTTGTTGGGACATGGTGGCCATCCACCAACCATCCACTACTCCATCCATCTGGACCATCCAGGGTTGCTCGACACTCATCAATAAACAAGACTGTTTGAAAATTAGTCTTCATGTATGTCTGGGCCCACTGCAACCGTTTCTGCTTGTGAACACTGTTTAGGGGTGGTCGAATAGTAGGTTTATGCACCACAGCAAGCCTTTGAAGGATCTTACACCTTGAGGTTCGAGGGACTCCAGAGGCACCAGCAGCTTCATATAACTGTTTGCTGCTTTGTAATGGTATTTTGGCAGCTGCTCTCTTAATCCAAAGAATTTGTCTGGCAGAAACCTTCCTCATTATGCCTTTATCTGCATGAACTCTGTCTGTGCTCTGTTTCAGTCAAAAAATCTCTTCACAGTATGATGATCACTCTTAAGTTTTTGTGAAATATCTAATGGTTTCATACCTTGTCCAAGGCATTGCACTATTTAACACTTTTCAACAGCAGACAGATCCTTTTTATTTCTCATATTGCCTGAAACCTGTGGCCTGCTTAATAATGTGGAACATCATTTTAAGTAGTTTAATTAGAATTACCTGGAAAACTAATTATCACATGTGTTTAAGATTGATTTCAGTGATCCATTGAGCCCTGAGACACAATACCATCCACAAGTTTATTTAACCCCTTAGTGACTGAGCCAAATTTTTTAAATCTGACCAGTGTCACTTTATGTGGTAATAACTCTGGAACGCTTCAACAAATCCCAGTGATTGTGACATTGTATTTTCAGGACACATTATACTTTATGATAATGATACATTTAGGTCGATATGCTTTGTGTTTATTTATAAAAAAAATATCAGTTAAAAAAATGTTAAATAGCAATTTTTAAACTTTGGATGATTATCCCTTTAATCTAGTCATGCCACAGCAAAATATTAATAAATAACATTTCCCTCATGCCTGCTTTACATCAGCATCATTTGTAAAATGTTATTTTATTTTGTTAGCATTTTAGGAGGTTTAAAAATGTAGCAGTAATTTTTCATTTTTTCAAGAAAATATACAAAATTTATTTTTTTAGGACTTTTCCATATTTGAAGTGCCTTTAGGGGTCTCATATATTGGGAAACCCCCAAAAGTTATACCATTTTAAAAACAGCATCTCCTGACATACTGAAAACTGCAGTCAGGTAGTTTATTAACCCTTCAGGTGCTTTTCAGGAATTAATGCAAAGTGGCATGACAGAAATGAAAATGTGTATTTTTACCACCTAAATGTTGCTAACTTCTAAACAGATTACTACAGCCGTCAGACTCTAAGGCCGCTATTTGGTCGTGAATTGCTATGGCAAACATCAGGACCACAAAACCATGATCTCAGGGCACCAATTGGGATAAAGAAGAAGCCCCCACACTCTGTTAACCATTTATAATGATGTAGTCACTATTGACAGCAGCATCTAAGGGGTTAAACAGAATTGGACGGTGCAAACACTGATCGTGGGTGATACAGCAAGTTGTCAGCTATAGTGCACAGCCGACAGCTACTGGATTGTCATCTGTATGGGGATGCTATTCTCTTATATCTTAGGTCAGTTAAAAGACGTATTGGCTGTCATTAAGGGGAAAACAATTAAATCTTTCTGACACTTAAATCCAATTTGCATAATAATTTGGAGCACAGTGTAGTCCATTTGGGTTGTTATTTTGGCCCCATTTATGGCTGAACTACAGGTGCTTTTCACAAAATTAGAATATCATCAAAAAGTTAATATAGTTCAGTTGTTCAATGCAAAAAGTGAAACTCACATATTATATAGAGTCATTTCAAACAGAGTGATCTATTTCAAGTGTTTATTTCTGTTAATGTTGATGATTATGGCTTACAGCTAATGAAAACCTAAAAGTTATTATCTCAGTAAATTAGAATAGTTAACAAAACAGGGATTTTTGTGTTACTCACCGTAAAATCCTTTTCTCCGAGTCGTTCATTGGGGGACACAGGACTGTGGGTGTATGCTACTGCCACCAGGAGGCTGACACTAAGTAGGTATAATAAAAAAAAAAAAGTTAGCTCCTCCTCCATAGTATACACCTTGCCACTGGCCCTGACAGCTCCAGTTTGGTGCACAAGCAGTAGGAGATAGAGAAAACAAAACAGCATTAGAGCAAAGACAACATGTCTAGAATAATACTACAGTCTGAACAACCCCATAGACCAATAAAATGAATAGGGAGGGAGCTGTGTCCCCCAATGAACGACTGGGAGAAAAGGATTTTACGGTGAGTAACACAAAAATCCCTGTTTCTCCATCGTCTCATTGGGGGACACAGGACTGTGGGATGTCCCAAAGCAGTCCCAGGGTGGGAAGAAGACTCACTGGAAGAAAACCCCTAGGCACTTACCGCCTATAGGTGTGATACCGCAGCCTGAAGAATTTTCCTTCCCAAACTTGCATCAGCAGAGGCCTGAGTGTGGATATTATAATGTTTAGAGAAAGTGTGCAGGCTGGACCAAGTGGCCGCTTTGCAAACCTGCTCTGCTGAAGCTTGGTGCCGAAGCGCCCAGGAAGCCCCTACCGCCCGAGTAGAGTGTGCCCTGATCCCAGCCGGGATGGCTGCACCCTTGATACGGTAGGCCTCCTGAATAGTGGTTCTTATCCATCTGGCTAAGGTCGATCTAGAGGCTGCGAGTCCCTTTTTATGACCCGCAGGAAGAACGAACAGAACATCCGTCTTTCGAAAGGAAGCGGTCCGAGAAACGCATCTTCTCAGAGCTCTCACCAAATCTAGAGTATGGAGAGCTTTTTCCACCCGGTGTGTAGGCGCAGAACAAAAAGAAGGCAAGACAATGTCCTCATTAATGTGGAATGAGGAGACTACTTTTGGCAAAAAGGAAGGTGCTGGTCTCAGCACCACCTTATCCTGATGAAATTGTAGAAACGGCGCCTGACAGGACAAGGCCGCTAATTCCGATACCCGCCTAATGGATGTTATAGCTACCAGAAACAAAACCTTCCAAGAAAGGTACCTTAAAGGAATATCTTGGAGGGGCTCAAATGGAGGTTCCTGAAGAGCACTCAAGACCAAATTAAGGTCCCAGGCTTCTATCGGAGCTTTGTAAGGAGGGACTATATGAGAGACTCCCTGCAAAAAGTTTTTACTTGCAGATTGGTAGCGATCCTGCGCTGGAAAAGAACCGATAAGGCGGATATTTGCCTCCTAAGGGTACTTGGAGCGAGACCTGAGTCTAGACCAGATTGGAGAAAAGCTAGGACATTAGGAATGGAAAACCGAAGAGGAGGAAGACCCTTCTTCCTGCACCATGAGAGAAAGACTTTCCGGGTGTGGTGGTAAATGCGTGCTGAAGCTGTCTTTCGAGCATTAACCATAGTTGAGGCTACTTTCTGAGAAAAACCGGCCTGGGTCAGAATCCAAGATTCAACGGCCAAGCCGTCAAACGCAGGGCCTCTAAGTTCTGGTGGAATATCGGCCCCTGCGACAGAAGATCTGGCTGCATTGGTAGCTGCCAAGGAACCCCGACGATCAGCTGAACTAGGTCTGCGTACCATGACCTCCGAGGCCAATCTGGGGCGACTAGAATTGTCGGAACTCCCTCTAACTTGATCTTCCTGACGACCTTTGGAAGCAGCGCCAGAGGGGGAAACAGATATGGAAGATGAAATTGGTTCCAAGATAGGACTAGTGCGTCTACGGCAATTGCTCCTGTATCTCGAAACCGTGCAACGAACCTGGGTACTTTGGTATTCGACCCGGTGGCCATTAGATCCACGTCCGGGATTCCCCAGCGTAGACATATCTGCCGAAAAACATCGGGGTGAAGAGACCATTCCCCGGGCGCAAGACCCTGTCGGCTCAGAAAGTCCGCTGCCCAGTTCTCCTTGCCCGGGATGTAAACTGCCGAGATCACAGAGTGATTGTTCTCGGCCCAGCGGAGGACTTGTCCTACCTCGCGCATGGCTGATCTGCTGCGAGTGCCCCCCTGATGATTTACGTAGGCCACGGCCGTGGCATTGTCCGATTGGATCCGCACCGGGCGACCCGCCAGAAGATGGTGAAAGTGCTGCAAAGCCAGCCAAATTGCCCTTATCTCCAACAGATTGATTGGAAGGGTTGATTCCCTTGGGGACCAACGACCCTGAGCCGTGTGCTGGAGAAACACTGCTCCCCAACCGAGAAGGCTGGCATCCGTAGTGACTACCAGCCAATGAACTGGAGGAAAGGCTTTCCCCTGAAGTAGGGAGGAACTCCTCATCCACCATATCAGGGATTGCTTGACCCCAGGAGCCAGACGACACCTGAGGTTGAGAGACAAAGGACTCCTGTCCCAGTGTCATGATCCCAATGGCAGGGGATCACAAAAAGGACAAGCACAGATACAAACAAGCTCTAGGGCGATGGAACCTGAGCTGACCGCGACCCTGAACCTAACACACAAATAAAAGTAGCCGGGGAACGTGCCTACGATGATCCTAGACGTCTCGCTCCAGCCGAAGATCTAACTTCCCCTATCAGAAGAAACACAGACCTCTCTTGCCTCCAGAGAAATACCCCACAGCAAATAGCAGCCCCCCACATATAATGACGGTGAAATGAGAGGAAAGCACATACATAGTATGAAAACAATTTCAGCAAAATGAGGCCCGCTAAAGCTAGATAGCAGAGGATACAAAAGTGAACTGCGCGGTCAGCGAAAAACCCTTCAAAAAACCATCCTGAAATTACTTGAACTCATGTGCCAACTCATGGCACATGAAAAGCAATTTCAGCCCACTAGAGCAACCAGCAGCAGAGAATCACATATCTGCAGGCTGGACTAAAAACCAAATTAAGCAAAACACCAAACAGGAAAATCCAAACTTAGCTTGTCCAGAAGGTTCTAGGAGCAGGGAGCAGAGGTAACAAGACACACTGGATACATTGATAACCGGCGAGGAAATGCCAGCAAAGCCAGGTTAAATAGGAAACTCCCATAACCTGATGGAACAGGTGGAACCCAGAAACCCAGGAAAGACAAGTCACCCAGTACCATCAGTAACCACCAGAGGGAGCCCAAAAACAGAACTCACAACAGTACCCCCCCCCTTGAGGAGGGGTCACCGAACCCTCACGAGAACCACCAGGGCGACCAGGATGAGCCCTATGAAAAGCGCGAACCAAATCCTCAGCATGAACATCCGAGGCAACCACCCAAGAATTATCCTCCTGACCATAACCCTTCCACTTGACCAAATACTGGAGTTTCCGTCTGGAAACACGAGAATCCAAGATCTTCTCCACAACATACTCCAATTCTCCCTCCACCAGCACTGGAGCAGGAGGCTCAAGAGAAGGAACAACAGGTACCTCATACTTCCGCAACAACGACCGATGAAACACATTATGAATAGCAAACGATGCCGGGAGATCCAAACGAAACGACACAGGGTTAAGAATTTCCAAGATCCTATAGGGACCGATGAACCGAGGCTTGAACTTAGGAGAAGAGACCTTCATAGGAACAAAACGAGAAGACAACCACACCAAGTCACCAACAAGAAGTCGAGGACCCACGCGGCGACGGCGATTAGCAAACTGCTGAGCCTTCTCCTGGGACAACTTCAAATTGTCCACCACATGACTCCAAATCCGATGCAACCTATCCACCACCATGTCCACTCCAGGACAATCAGAAGGTTCCACCTGACCAGAGGAAAAACGAGGATGAAACCCCGAATTACAAAAGAAAGGAGAAACCAAGGTAGCAGAACTAGCCCGATTATTAAGCGCAAACTCGGCCAGCGGCAAAAAGGTAACCCAGTCATCCTGATCAGCAGAAACAAAACACCTTAAATAAGTTTCCAAGGTCTGATTAGTTCGTTCAGTCTGGCCATTCGTCTGAGGATGGAATGCAGACGAAAAGGACAAATCAATGCCCATCTTAGCACAGAAAGTCCGCCAAAATCTAGACACAAACTGGGATCCCCTGTCAGAAACGATGTTCTCAGGAATCCCATGCAAACGAACCACATTCTGAAAAAACAGAGGGACCAACTCAGAGGAGGAAGGCAACTTAGGCAAGGGTACCAGATGAACCATTTTAGAAAAGCGATCACACACAACCCAGATGACGGACATTTTTTGAGAGACAGGGAGATCCGAAATAAAGTCCATGGAAAACAGCTGAGATCAGAGCCATTCAAAGATTAAGAGGAGGAGGAAGTAGCCAGGCTGCAATAAGGCTAGGCAGCAAACTCTGAGAGGAAAAAAAAAAAAAAAAACTTCCTCAGACTACTTATCCTCCTACTTCAGCCAATACAATTAACACTTTGTGGGCCGGTTATACTGTCATGATCCCAATGGCAGGGGATCACAAAAAGGACAAGCACAGATACAAACAAGCTCTAGGGCGATGGAACCTGAGCTGACCGCGACCCTGAACCTAACACACAAATAAAAGTAGCCGGGGAACGTGCCTACGATGATCCTAGACGTCTCGCTCCAGCCGAAGATCTAACTTCCCCTATCAGAAGAAACACAGACCTCTCTTGCCTCCAGAGAAATACCCCACAGCAAATAGCAGCCCCCCACATATAATGACGGTGAAATGAGAGGAAAGCACATACGTAGTATGAAAACAATTTCAGCAAAATGAGGCCCGCTAAAGCTAGATAGCAGAGGATACAAAAGTGAACTGCGCGGTCAGCGAAAAACCCTTCAAAAAACCATCCTGAAATTACTTGAACTCATGTGCCAACTCATGGCACATGAAAAGCAATTTCAGCCCACTAGAGCAACCAGCAGCAGAGAATCACATATCTGCAGGCTGGACTAAAAACCAAATTAAGCAAAACACCAAACAGGAAAATCCAAACTTAGCTTGTCCAGAAGGTTCTAGGAGCAGGGAGCAGAGGTAACAAGACACACTGGATACATTGATAACCGGCGAGGAAATGCCAGCAAAGCCAGGTTAAATAGGAAACTCCCATATGCTGATGGAACAGGTGGAACCCAGAAACCCAGGAAAGACAAGTCACCCAGTACCATCAGTAACCACCAGAGGGAGCCCAAAAACAGAACTCACAACATCCCAGGCTGACAGAAGTGCCTGTTGGAGTGGACGAAGATGGAATTGGGCGAATGGAACCGCTTCTATAGCTGCTACCATCCTGCCCAAGACCTTCATGCAGAACCGGATTGAATGGAAACTCGGCTGCCGAAGAATTTTTATCTCCTGCCGGAGACAAAGCACCTTGTCCTGGGGTAAAATAGTTAGCCCCCGAGAGGTGTCGAAGATCATCCCTAAAAAAGAGATCTTCCGAGATGGTACTAGAGATGACTTCTTTAAATTGACCAGCCACCCTAGACGAGCTAGGGTGTCCAAAGAGATGTTGACGTTGTCCCTGCATGCCTGAAAAGTTGGTCCTTTGACTAAGAGATCGTCTAAGTAAGGCAGAATGACTATGCCTCGAGAGTGCAGGATTGACACCACTGTTGCCATCACCTTTGTGAACACCCTGGGAGCAGTGGCGAGCCCGAAAGGTAATGCAGTGAATTGGAAGTGTCGCTCGCCTATGGAAAACCGTAGAAATTTTTGATGAGGAGGAAATATAGGAACGTGCAGATAGGCGTCTTGAATATCTATGGAAGCCAGGAATTCTCCCCTTTCCATAGCCGCAATGACCGAGCGGAGAGATTCCATACGGAAGCGACGAGTGCTGATGAATTTGTTTAGACACTTTAGGTCCAGAATGGGTCTCACGGTCCCATTCTTTTGGGAACCATAAACAGATTTGAATAAAACCCCTTGAACCTTTCTTCCTTTGGAACAGGGACAATGACCCCGTTGAACTGAAGAGACTCGACTGCTCTGAATAAAGCTCTTAGACGGGTTTTTGAACTGGGAAGACTGGACGGAAAAAAACGGCCTGGAGGGAGACAGGAAAACTCTATTTTGTACCCTGAAACCACCAGGTCTCTTACCCATCTGTCGTGAACAACTGACAGCCAGGACTGATGGAACAGTAGTAGGCGACCGCCTACTCTGTTGGAAGCGACGAGAGGCTGCCTCCAGTCATTTAGCCGAAGATCGAGGATATCTAGATCCCCTAGATCTTGACGGTTGATACCGCATTCTTGCCAATGGATTGGCCCTATAGGAGACCTGGTGCTCCCGGTCTTGGACAGGCCGACTTGGGGGACCTGCGCTTGGTGCCGCAGACCACCGGGAGCTACGAAAGGATTTAAATCTTGCTTGAAATTGGCAACGAAAAGGTTGCTTAACCTTTTGTTGAGGAAGGAAATTGCTTTTACCTCCCGTGGTATCAGATATAAGCTGATCCAATTTTTCGCCAAAAAGACGGACACCTTGATAAGGAAGGGATGTAAGGGACTTTTTTGAAGTAGAGTCCGCCCGCCAAGCCATAGGGCCCTTCTGATAGCAATAGCATTTGCCGCAGCCAATGCTGAACAATTTGCCGCATCCAAGGATGCATTAATCAGATAATTTCCTGCTAAAGATATCTGATTTGACATCTCTATCACCTCTACAGGAAACCCCTTATCCTGAAGAGCCTTAGTTACAGACTCTGACCAAGCTATCATAGCTTTGGCAACCCATGTGGCCGCAAAAGACGGTGCGAGGGCTGACCCTGAAGCCTCAAACAGAGACCGAGCTAGACTCTCTAGGAGCCGATCAGTCGGATCCTTAATAGACGACCCATTAGGAAGAGACAGCAACGTACTAGAGGCCAAACGGGACACGGGAGGATCCACTGAAGGGGATTCTGCCCACTTTTTACAAAGCTCTGGAGCGAACGGATACCTTGCACCTAGGGCCTTCTGGCCTAAGAAACGTTTATCCGGTCGCTCCATGTGACGTTGGACTAAATCCTCAAACTCAGGATGAGTAGAAAACACCTTATGAGGTTGCTTGAATTTCTTAAAGGACACCTTATGACTAGAAGGTAAGGTGGCCACATCCTCTACTCCCAAAGTCTGGTTAACGGCCTCAATGAGACTGTCAACAGATTCCTGATAACCAGGAGCTTCTAAATCAAAAGACCCCTCTGAGTCATAGTCCGAACCGTGCTCACTCAATTCCACAGGAGAGGGAGATCGAGAGACAGGATTCAAAGATGCTGATGCACCTGACGGACCGGGAGACGCTGTGTAGGATCGTTTCCCCTGTGTCTGCCTAGAGGGAGTACGGCCCCTGCAGGCCGGAGGATCCTGAAAATCGGAGGATCTTTCCAAAACAGGCGGATGAATGTCCCTGACAGGGGCTTGAAGGGACTCAACCGCCTTTGTTAGAGACGCCATAGACTGCGTTAATGATATGACCCACTCAGGGGTAGACACTGCCGACCCAGGTACAGGCACACCCGGCAGGATAGCCGGCGGGGAAGCAGACAGGGTAGCAGACGGGGGCTCCTGCACGCGCTCGGAATCACAAGCCTCACAGAGATGGTTACTTTGCGCATGCGGAAAAGCAGACCGACAGGTAATGCATGAGGAATACAGAACTGAGTGAGTCTTAGGGTTTCTAGACATGATGACTCTAAAGCCGTTATGCTCCGTATCTCCTTATGAGCTACTAGGTCTAGAACAAATACTGTTGTCAGGCTGAGGGAAGTAGCACTTACCCCAGTCCTGTGTCCCCGTATGCTCTCAAACACTGAACCATGTCTCCTGTGCAAACCACACATATAAACTAATTCACAGGGCGGATGCCTGAAAAAGTGGGAGGAGTTACCGCACATGGACCCGGTTTAGGCCGAAGCAGGGATCTAGATTTTACTCTTTCCCCTGCTCTCCCGGGAAAGCTGGGTGCTCGAAACCGGAAGTAAACCGTCGCCATGGAGGCGGGACTTCCCCCAGACTACAAGACCCATAATGCCACAGGCTGTACAGAGAAAACAGGAAGCCGCCGAAAAAGGGGCGGGACTTCCGCCCGTGCTCAGACTACAAGATCCATAATGCCTCAGGCGAACAGGAAACCGCCTAAAAAAAGGGGCGGGACTTCCGCTCATGCCTCTGCTGAAGTTTGCTTGTGGGGAAAAACGCTGGAAACCAGCACAGCGCCGGATATAGTCGCCAGCAGAACGCGCGATGAAGCAGGAGCCCCCCCTGTGCAGCCCTCTGACAGCGCATAAGGTTAGACATAAAAAATCCACATATGAATATATATATACATATATAAATATTAAAAGACGGTGCAGGCACCCTAACTCCTTACACCCTTCAGAAGGCGAGGAGAGGGACCGTCTGCCTCCTTTAAACACCGTAGTCGTGCATTGGTGATGAAGTGGAGGCTGCACGGACAAGGAATGAATGCCTGTACAACCTAGGGTTCCATTACCTCAGGGTGGTCAGGTTCTTAGTCCGGCAAAAAAATCCCACGTCGCGGGAGAGGATACGTGGAGGCGACACTCCACGTGCTCGCCCGTTGTTGGTTTGGGGAGATCGGACCCCTTCAAAAGGGTCCGTCGCCCCTGTCTTATCTTCAGAGAAAAAAGCATCTGGGAAAACCCAGAGATGTGCCTCCTACGGACACTAAGCATAAACTGGAGCTGTCAGGGCCAGTGGCAAGGTGTATACTATGGAGGAGGAGCTAACTTTTTTTTTTTTATTATACCTACTTAGTGTCAGCCTCCTGGCGGCAGTAACATACACCCACAGTCCTGTGTCCCCCAATGAGATGATGAAGAAAAACACCTGCAAAGGCTTCCTAAGCATTTAAAAAGTCTGTTTCAGTAGGCTCCACAATCATGGGGAAGACTGCTGACTTGACAAATGACAGAAGGCAGTCATTGACACACTTCACAAGGAGGGTAAGCCACAAAAGGTCATTACTAAAGAAGCTGGCTATTCACAGAGTGCTGTACCCAAGCATATTAATGGAAAGTTGAGTGGAAGGAAAAAGTGTGGTAGAAAAAGGCGCAGAAGCAACCAGGATAACCGCAGCCTTAAAAGGATTGATAAGAAAAGGTAATTAAAAAATTTTGGGGAGATTCACAAGGAGTGCACTGCTGCTGGAGTCATTGCTTCAAGACGTATCCAGGACATGGACAACAAGTATTGCATTCCTTGTGTAAAGCCACTCATGAGCAATAGACAATGCCAGAAGTGTCTTGCCTGGGTCAAGGAGAAAAAGAACTGGACTGCTGCTCAGTGGTCCAGGGTGTTGTTTTCAGATGAAAGTATATTTTGCATTTCATTTGGAAATCAAGGTCCCAGAGTCTGGAGGAAGAGTGGAGAGGCACACAATCCAAGCTGCTTGAGGTCTAGTGTGAAATTTCCACAATAAGTGATGGTTTGGGGAGCCATATCATCTGCTGGTGTAGGTCCACTATGTTTTATCAAGACCAAAGTCAGCGCAGTCGTCTACCAGGAAATTTGAGAGCACTTCATGCTTCCCTCTGCAGACAAGCTTTTTGAAGATGGAAATTTCATTCTTCAGCAGGAGCTGTCCACACTGCCAAAAGTACCAATACCTGGTTTAAAAACAACAGTGCTTGATTGACCAGCAAACTCGTCTGACCTTAACCCCATATAGAATCTATGGGGTATTGTCAAGAGGAAGATGAGAGACACCAGACCCAACAATGCAGATGAGCTGAAGGCTGCTATCAAAGCAACCTGGGCTTCCATAACACCTCAGCAGTGCTACAGGCTGATTGCCTCCATGCCACGCCGCATTGATGCAAAAGGATCCCCAACCAAGTATTGAATGCATTTACTGAACATACATTTCAGTAGGCCAACATTTTGGATTTTAAAATCATTTTTCATGCTGGTGTTATAAAGTATTCTAATTTACTGAGATAATGACTTTTGTGTTTTCATTGTCTGTAAGATATAATCATCAACATTAACAGAAATAAACACTTGAAATAGATCAGTCTGTTTGTAATGACTCTATATAATGAGTTTCATTTTTTGTACTGAAGAAATGAAATAAATTAACTTTTTGATGATATTCTAATTTTGTGAGAAGCACTTGTAGTTTATAAAATTTACAAATTTGGCATCAAACAAAAATAAATATTGCTGAATACTATTTTCAGATCTACTATATTTTTCTTTGAAAAATATAGTACAAAATCTATTCCTTACCTCTCAACCATTAGCTTCATTGGGACAACCATATTGTTGCTTCCTACAGGTTCTATTGGATGATGATTTACCTCCATATACTGCATAATCCACACACAGCCATATTAAGGTGTTTGACACTCAGAAATATACAGAATCCATGCTCCTTTAAATGCCATTTACTCTCCATGAATGCCTCTGCAATACAGTGCTGTCCGGACTGCATCCATAATTATGGATCTGTAGGTACCGTCATGCTTTCCTAAGTGCATGATGTTTAATTCTTGTAAAGCCATGTTAAAACATATCTAAACCTTATTTAAAAAAAATACATTATATTGTAATGTTCAGGGTCAAACTCCAGAGCATTTACTACAGGATATGGCACAACATCTCCTACGACAAGGATATTGGCAACTTCACCTCTCGATCCTTATTTCCGCACAAATTCTGCAAACATTGAATTTTCTACAAATCTATCAGCATCAGATTTGAGAAGCAATACGCATTTCTGAGAACAAGTTGTGAGAAAATCCCGGATGTTTAATATGCTTTGCAGGTACAGTTAGGACTCAGAATTAATTCCCACGCATTTCCAGCTGTGACACACGCTCCAGATGCTGTTGTGTCCTGTGGGTCAAACAAGCTGGATTTCAGATGATTATATAACCACAATGTTCTCATTTGGAAATTTCCTTCTAACTGAATGAGAGTAAAAGAATGAATCACTGACTGTTTTGTTTATAGGATGAAGTTTTGTTTGGTCTTCAAAACTTCAAATTTGTTGCTTAATTTTACAGCAAGCCCGATTTCCACACAGTTCGACTCCCACACAATCCTATACAACTTGTAAGAGATGTGCCAAGAGCAGCTAACCAAAAGATTTCCAACAATGGCAGGTTCAACTGGTATAATTTTAGGAAAACTGCAAGTTTTCCAATATTTTCGCGGGACCACTCGGTCTGAGAGGAAAATCAGACAAGTGCAGAGATAACGCTCGTACCGGAAAATTGAATATATGAACGAGCCCTTAGTGACTAACGTTTAGCAAGACATAGCAACTATATATACTGTACATCAGTCTGTACCTTCATGAATACAAGACAAATTCTTGATTTAGATGTCATAAACAGGAACAAGTGTTAATAACATCTTTAAAGAACCACATAAAGCATACATGACGGCCGAGGAAGCCGGCCTTACGGTTTCCAACCCCACACGCTAAAACCGTTTATCCAATTTTTGCTTTTCACTGCATCAAACTTAAAAATTAAATAAACAATTTGGAAATGATATTCATTGGAAGTCATAGGTTATGGTGAGTAGTGTTTCTCTCATAAAGCAGGCAGCAGACATACTGCGGTTCTGCACAGATCCCGGTCAGCTGTTTGGAATGTACCAATTACTAAATATGCTGACGGCTCCGGAGCTGACCGTCTGTTACTAGAAATACAACAGATTTATTCCTGTGTAATCATCAGCTCATTCTGATCATCAGGTACATGAATCACAAGTCTAAGACCCTTAACAAAAAAAAATCATACAGAGCTACCAAAAGACCTGATGCGATTAATTCTGCATATTTATCTGCATATAGCATGTGAATGTCAGTGCTGTTCTCATGCAATTCATTCGGCTTTCATTTCTGTCAGATAAAGGCCGGGGTCACACAAGAGAGTTTTACAGACGTATGAGAGGTGCAAAAACAACGCATTGCACACGGACCAATGTTTCTCTATGGGGCAGCGCCTATCTGCCGTATATTTTGCAGTCGTATTTTACAGGCGTAGAAAATCGCAGCATGCTGCATTTGTCAGCATATTGCGCAAAAAATCTGCCAATGAAAGTCTATGGGGGTGAGAAAAATGTCATTGAGACACATATATATATTATATATTTATATTTAATACAGAGCTAGATAGCAGAAAAGCCGGTAATTCAATTGCCGGCTTTTGCTATCTCCTTATCAAACCCAACAGGATATGAGACATGGTTTACATACAGTAAACCATTTCATATCCCTTATTTTTTTTACATATTCCTCACTACTATTGTTATAAGTGTCTGTGTGCAAAATTTGGTGTCTCTAGCTGTTAAAATTAAAGGTTAAATCACCGAAAAAACTGGCGTGAGCTCCCGCACAATTTTCTCAGCCAGAATGGGAAAGCCAGTGACTGAGGGCAGCTATTAATAGCCTAGAGAGGGACCATGGTTATTGCCCCTCCCACCCACCCCCACCCCGGCTAAAAACATCTGCCCCCAGCCACCCCAGAAAAGGCACATCTGGAAGATGCGCCTATTCTGGCACTTAGCCACTCTCTTCCCACTCCCGTGTAGCTGTGGGATATGGGGTAATGAAGGGTTAATGTCACCTTGTCAATAAGACACCTATTATTAATCCAATAGTAGTAAAGGGTTAATAATACACACACACACATTATGAATAAAGTATTTTAATGAAATAAATACACACATGGGGTTTTAAAATCTTTATTGTACGCTTAATCCACCTGAAGAGCTTACCAAAGGAGAAGCCCTTATTGTTAAAATATAACCTTTAACCCCTTCATGACCCAGCCTATTTTGACCTTAAAGACCTTGCCGTTTTTTGCAATTCTGACCAGTGTCCCTTTATGAGGTAATAACTCAGGAACGCTTCAACGGATCCTAGCGGTTCTGAGATTGTTTTTTCGTGACATATTGGGCTTCATGTTAGTGGTAAATTTAGGTCAATAAATTCTGCGTTTATTTGTGATAAAAACGGAAATTTGGCGAAAATTTTGAAAATTTCGCAATTTTCACATTTTGAATTTTTATTCTGTTAAACCAGAGAGTTATGTGACACAAAATAGTTAATAAATAACATTTCCCACATGTATACTTTACATCAGCACAATTTTGGAAACAACATTTTTTTTTGCTAGGAAGTTATAAGGGTTAAAATTTGACCAGCGATTTCTCATTTTTACAACGAAATTTACAAAAACATTTTTTTTAGGGACCACCTCACATTTGAAGTCAGTTTGAGGGGTCTATATGGCTGAAAATACCCAAAAGTGACACCATTCTAAAAACTGCACCCCTCAAGGTACTCAAAACCACATTCAAGAAGTTTATTAACCCTTCAGGTGCTTCACAGCAGCAGAAGCAACATGGAAGGAAATAATGAACATTTAACTTTTTAGTCACAAAAATTATCTTTTAGCAACAATTTTTTTATTTTCCCAATGGTAAAAGGAGAAACTGAAGTTGTTGTCCAATTTGTCCTGAGTACGCTGATACCTCATATGTGGGGGTAAACCACTGTTTGGGCGCACGGCAGGGCTTGGAAGGGAAGGAGCGCCATTTGACTTTTTGAATGAAAAATTGGCTCCACTCTTTAGCGGACACCATGTCACGTTTGGAGAGCCCCTGTGTGCCTAAAAATTGGAGCTCCCCCACAAGTGACCCCATTTTGGAAACTAGACGCCCCAAGGAACTTATCTAGATGCATAGTGAGCACTTTGAACCCCCAGGTGCTTCACAAATTGATCCGTAAAAATGAAAAAGTACTTTTTTTTCACAAAAAAATTCTTTTAGCCTCAATTTTTTCATTTTCACATGGGCAACAGGATAAAATGGATCATAAAATTTGTTGGGCAATTTCTCCTGAGTACGCCGATACCTCATATGTGGGGGTAAACCACTGTTTGGGCACATGGTAAGGCTCGGAAGGGAAGGAGCGCCATTTGACTTTTTGAATGAAAAATAATCTCCATCGTTAGCGGACACCATGTCGCGTTTGGAGAGCCCCTGTGTGCCTAAACATTGGCGTTCCCCCACAAGTGACCCCATTTTGGAAACTAGACCCCCCAAGGAACTTATCTAGATGCATAGTGAGCACTTTGAACCCCCAGGTGCTTCACAAATTGATCTGTAAAAATGAAAAAGTACTTTTGTTTTCACAAAAAAATTCTTTTCGCCTCAATTTTTTCATTTTCACATGGGCAATAGGATAAAATGGATCATAAAATTTGTTGGGCAATTTCTCCCGAGTACGCCGATACCTCATATGTGGGGGTAAACCACTGTTTGGGCACTCGGCAGCGCTCGGAAGGGAAGGCGCGCCATTTGACTTTTTGAATGGAAAATTAGCTCCAATTGTTAGCGGACACCATGTCGCGTTTGGAGAGCCCCTGTGTGCCTAAACATTGGAGCTCCCCCACAAGTGACCCCATTTTGGAAACTAGACCCCCCAAGGAACTTATCTAGATGCATATTGAGCACTTTAAACCCCCAGGTGCTTCACAGAAGTTTATAACGCAGAGCCATGAAAATAAAAAATAATTTTTCTTTCCTCAAAAATGATTTTTTAGCCTGGAATTTCCTATTTTGCCAAGGGTAATAGGAGAAATTGGACCCCAAATGTTATTGTCCAGTTTGTCCTGAGTACGCTGATACCCCACATGTGGGGGTAAACCACTGTTTTGGCGCACGGCAGGGCTCGGAAGGGAAGGCACGCCATTTGGCTTTTTAAATGGAAAATTAGCTCCAATCATTAGCAGACACCATGTCACGTTTGGAGAGCCCCTGTGTGCCTAAACATTGGAGATCCCCCAGAAATGACCCCATTTTGGAAACTAGACCCCCAAAGGAACTAATCTAGATGTGTGGTGAGGACTTTAAACCCCCAAGTGCTTCACAGAAGTTTATAACGCAGAGCCATGAAAATTAAAAAAAAATTATTTTCTCAAAAATGATCTTTTAGCCTGCAATTTTTTATTTTCCCAAGGGTAACAGGAGAAATTTGACCCCAAAAGTTGTTGTCCAGTTTCTCCTGAGTACGCTGATACCCCATATGTGGGGGTAAACCACTGTTTGGGCACATGCCGGGGCTCGGAAGTGAAGTAGTGACGTTTTGAAATGCAGACTTTAATGGAATGCTCTGTGGGCGTCACGTTGCGTTTGCAGAGCCCCTGATGTGGCTTAACAGTAGAAACCCCCCACAAGTGACCCCATTTTGGAAACTAGACCCCGAAAGGAACTTATCTAGATGTGTGGTGAGCACTTTGAACCCCCAAGTGCTTCATAGAAGTTTATAATGCAGAGCCGTGAAAATAATAAATACGTTTTCTTTCCTCAAAAATAATTATTTAGCCCAGAATTTTTTATTTTCCCAAGGGTTACAGGAGAAATTGGACCCCAAAAGTTGTTGTCCAGTTTCTCCTGAGTACGCTGATACCCCATGTGTGGAGGTAAACCACTGTTTGGGCACACGTCGGGGCTCAGAAGGGAAGTAGTGACTTTTGAAATGCAGGCTTTGATGGAATGGTCTGCGGGCATCACGTTGCGTTTGCAGAGCCCCTGGTGTGCCTAAACAGTAGAAACCCCCCACAAGTAACCCCATTTTAGAAACTAGACCCCACAAGGAACTTATCTAGATATGTGGTGAGCACTTTGATCCCCCAAGTGCTTCACAGACAACGCAGAGCCGTGAAAATAAAAAATCATTTTTGTTTCCTCAAAAATGATGTTTTAGCAAGCATTTTTTTATTTTCACAAGGGTAACAGGAGAAATTGGACCCCAGTAATTGTTGCGCAGTTTGTCCTGAGTATGCTGGTACCCCATATGTGGGGGTAAACCACTGTTTGGGCACACGTCGGGGCTCGGAATTGAGGGAGCACCATTTGACTTTTTGAATACAAGATTGGCTGGAATCAATGGTGGCGCCATGTTGCGTTTGGAGACCCCTGATGTGCCTAAACAGTGGAAACCCCTCAATTCTACCTCCAACACTAACCCCCCCACACCCCTAACCCTAATCCCAACTGTAACCACAACCCTAATCACAACCCTAACCACAACCCTAATTCCAACCCTAACCCTAAGGCTATGTGCCCACGTTGCGGATTCGTGTGAGATTTTTCAGCATCATTTTTGAAAAATCCGCGGGTAAAAGGCACTGCGTTTTACCTGCGGATTTTCCGCGGATTTCCAGTGTTTTTTGTGCAGATTTCACCTGCGGATTCCTATTGAGGAACAGGTGTAAAACACTGCGGAATCCGCACAAAGAATTGACATGCTGCGGAAAATACAATGCAGCGTTTGCGCGCGGTATTTTCCGCACCATGGGCACAGCGGATTTGGTTTTCCATGGTACTGTAAACCTGATGGAACACTGCAGCGAATCCACAGTGGCCAATCCGCTGCAGATCCGCAGCCAAATCCGCACCGTGTGCACATAGCCTAATTCTAAAGGTATGTGCACACGCTGCGGAAAACGCTGTGGATCCGCAGCAGTTTCCCATGAGTTTACAGTTCAATGTAAACCTATGGGAAACAAAAATCGCTGTACACATGCTGCGGAAAAACTGCACGGAAACGCAGCGGTTTACATTCCGCAGCATGTCACTTCTTTGTGCGGATTCCACAGCGGTTTTACAACTGCTCAAATAGAAAATCGCAGTTGTAAAACCGCAGTGAAATGCGCAGAAAAAACGCGGTAAATCCGCCATAAATCCGCAGCGGTTTAGCACTGCGGATTTATCAAATCCGCAGCGGAAAAATCCGCAGAGGACCAGAATACGTGTGCACATACCGAAACCCTAACCCTAGCCCTAACCCTAACCCTAGCCCTACCCCTAACCCTACCCCTAACCCTAGCCCTAACCCTAGCCCTAACCCTACCCCTAACCCTAGCCCTAGCCATAACCCTAACCCTAGTCTAACATTAGTGGAAAAAAAAAATTCTTTATTTTTTTATTGTCCCTACCTATGGGGGTGACAAAGGGGGGGGGGTCATTTATTACTTTTTTTTTATTTTGATCACTGAGATATAATCTATCTCAGCGATCAAAATGCACTTTGGAACGAATCTGCCGGCCGGCAGATTCGGCGGGCGCACCGCGCATGCGCCCGCCATTTTGGAAGATGGCGGCACCCAGGGAGAAGACGGACGGACCCCGGCAGGATCGGTAAGTATGATGGGGTGGAGGGGAGCACGGGGGGGATCGGAGCATGGGGGGGTGGATCGGAGCGCGGGAGGGGTGGAACGGAGCACGGGGGGTGGAACGGAGCACGGGGGTGGTGGAACGGAGCACGGGGGGGTGGAACGGAGCACGGGGGGGTTGGATCGGAGTGCAGGGGGGTGATTGGAGCACGGGGGGGTGATTGGAGCACGGGGGAGCGGACTAGAGCACGGGGGGAGCGGAGCACAGGACGGAGGGGAGCCGGAGCAGTGTACCGGACAGATCGGGGGGCTGGGGGGGCGATCGGTGGGGTGGGGTGGTGGCACATTAGTGTTTCCAGCCATGGCCGATGATATTGCAGCATCGGCCATGGCTGGATTGTAATATTTCACCAGTTATAATAGGTGAAATATTACAAATCGCTCTGATTGGCAGTTTCACTTTCAACAGCCAATCAGAGCGATCGTAGCCACGGGGGGGTGAAGCCACCCCCCCTGGGCTAAACTACCACTCCCCCTGTCCCTGCAGATCGGGTGAAATGGGAGTTAACCCTTTCACCCGATCTGCAGGGACGCGATCTTTCCATGACGCCACATAGGCGTCATGGGTCGGATTGGCACCGACTTTCATGACGCCTACGTGGCGTCATGGGTCGGGAAGGGGTTAATAATAAATCTATAAAAAATAGAATAAATCCCCCTCAGTGAAAAAATGCCAGGCTGAGAGGTATTAGGGAAGAAAAACCAATAAAATACCCTACACTCTCCAACTACCTAGTAAGCAATAATGGTAGAATACTAGAAAAACCTCCATCAGAAATACTGTACCTCTATCAACAATATCTATATACACATATAACAGGGGTACGCCCAGTATTATACCTCATGAAAAATAACTAACAGCACCAAAATTGATAATATTTAGTGACGGTATAGAAAGTGTTGCTATATCACAACAAGCTCACTCAGCCGATGTGTGGAAATGAGTGACATACAGTGACTCTTATAAAATTTCCAGCAACTATACAGAGCAGGCCGGAACGAGCCATCCCCTCCCCCACAGACGGCGTACGTGCAGGCCATCATGACAGGGGTTTGGGAGCAGAAGGTCAGAAGAGGTAGGGGTTAATTATGGGAGGAGGGTCGCATGCATGAGGAAGGGGTTTATAGGGTAAGGGGGGTGGTGCTTACCAGTTCCAGCTCTGGAAGCATCAGGAAGAGATCGGCACCATGTCGGGCATTGACGGCGTGCTGCAGCAGCTGCGGGCGACGGCGGAGCATCAGCCTCCTGGCTGGCGGGAAGCCCAGGTGGCTGGAATACTGGGCAGCAGCAGCGGAGATGTGCTTGCGGCATCCAGCGGTGAGCGGCGCTCACAGCGCGTACGGCCTCCGGAGCGGCTATCCCCTGATGCCCTCCAACCCCAGCACAGGAGCCCCTCCAGGGACCCTCTGGACCGAGAGCCCGCCCGCAAGCGCCCTAGCAGGGCCCGGTCCGGGAGGAATCCGCCTGCCGCGCTGGGGCATGTGGCAGTGGAGAGGCCTGCTTGTCCTGCACTTCGGGGGGCGGGGTCTCCACGAGCCAGATCTTCATCTGCCGATGACATCACAGCGGGTCGCCGCGGTGCAGCTCCTGCCGGGCGACCTGCTCCTGCCACAGCACCCGTCCAGCGAGCCGGGATCGTCGCCAGTGTTGTCGGCCGAATCCGGAAGGAGCCGTGGTCGGAGGTCCGAGGAGCCTGCATCCTACGGTGGGCCTGCGCCGGGTGTCCTTTCCCACCGGGCAGCATCGGGATCGTCAGTAGCGGGCCTGGACGGGGCCGGATCTTCTCGTCCCTCATCACGCGGTGAGACGCAGCCTCGCGGGGTTCCATGGAGCGGATTGGGAGGAGATGACGGCTGGACGAGCGGTATGTCTGCGGCTGGGGGGACCCCGGCTCCCCTGCAGCCAGGTGAGCAAGACTCTATGTCTGTTTTGTTACCGGCGCTATCTTTTTCCTCGGCGGTCGGTGTTAGTCAGGCGAGTGGGGCGGCAGTTTTGGGGGAGCAAGGGGTGATTCGGTCGGCTTCGGGGAACAAAGGGGTGGGCGAGTTGTTGTCTAGTGTCCGTGAGTTGCTTGCACGATTGGGAGGCGTTAGGTCGGTGCCGTCCCCTTTGGCCGCGTGGGTTGGTCCTATGGATTTGGGTGTGTCGGGAGGGGGTGCATTGGTGCCCAGTAGCTCATCTCAGCCCGTGTCGGTGTCTGTGTTGACCGAAAAGGAGAAGGAAAGCGGGATTCGTTTGGATGATAAAGCGCGGGGTGAGGTTTATGTCTGTTTTGAGGGGCCGCTTGGGGCTCATTTGAAAAAGGAAGTGAGGGAGAAGATCTGGAAAGACGAATACGTGGAAATTTTTTTGCTTCTTCCTTTAGAAAAATTTAATTTGTACAAGAGCAAAAAGGAGGACAGTAAGAAAGAGGATGAGGAAAAGCGGAGGTGGCGTCTTATCTCGCAGACTTTTGTGAACTGATTGCAAGCGTTCGCGATTCTGTTCGGCACTATTCTGTTACATGGATTCGATAGGCGAGGCGCACAGGGCGTATGGGGGTCAGGCTTGGCTCCGGTATGACGAACAGTTTAGGCAGCGGAAGGTGGTTCGTCCGGCAATCCGGTAGGATCAAAACGACATTGGTTCGTGGTTGCGGGTAATGGTGCCGACGAAATTTGTTCATTCCTTTCAGGGCGGGGCCGGAAATGCCGCCCAAACCGCGGCGCAAGGAAGTTCTTCTGGATCAGGAAGTCAGTCTGGGCAATCGGGGGTTCAGAAGCACAGTTTGTGTTGGCAGTTTAACGAAGGCCAGTGCAAATTCGGGGCCACTTGTAAGTTCAACCACACATGCTCGCATTGCAGTGGATCCTCCCATGGCGCCGCTAAGTGCTTCAAGAAAAAGGGAAAGCCCGATGGTAATTCAAAAGGGGGTGACACCGGTGAGGCTGGACGCGATGGTCCCCTATCTAAATAGGTTCCCGGATAGGCCAAAAGGGAGTTGTTGTTTTTAGGTTTTCGGATTCCCGACCCTCCTTTTGGCATCCCTCAAGTTTTGAGGAATTTGAGATGCGCAGTTTGGCATGCGGCGGTTGTGTCTGAAAAGCTGAACAAGGAAGTGGCGTTGGGTAGGATGTCCGGCCCTTTCCCCGTTTCTGCCCTTGAAGATTTGGTTGTTTCACCGTTAGGTGTGGTTCCGAAGAAGGAGTCTAACAAGTTTAGGCTAATTCAGCATTTGTCATACCCTAGGGGGCGGTCTGTGAATGACGGGATAGACCCGGAGCTTTGCTCCGTGGTTTATACATCTTTTGACGAGGCGACACGCTTGGTGCGTAGCTGCGGCTAAAACCGATATCGAGTCGGCTTTTCGGTTACTTCCCATTCATCCAGGTAGCGTGAGACTGTTGGGTTGTTATTGGGACCGGGGGTTCTATGTTGATAGATGTTTGCCAATGGGTTGTTCATTGTCCTGCGCATAATTTGAGGCTTTTAGTTCCTTTCTTGAGTGGGTTGTTCGGGATGTGTCGGGTTTGGACTCAGTGATACATTATTTGGACAACTTTTTGTGCATCGGGCCTGCTCAGTCCGGCTGTTGTGACGTGGCATTACAGACAGTGTTTTAGGTGGCAGAACGGTTCGGCGTTCCTTTGGCGCCTGGAAAAACCGAGGGGCCCAGTACGTGTATTTCTTTTTTGGGCACTGTCATTGATTCCGTTGAATGGGAGTTTCGGTTACCTGAGGAAAAAGTGGTCGGTTTAAGAAGCGAGGTGGCTTGTGCGCGTCGCTTAAAAAAGTTGCCTTTGCGGGAGGTTCAGTCCCTTCTCGGCAAATTGAATTTTGCGTGCAGAATCATCCCTATGGGGAG
The DNA here is from genome assembly GCF_032444005.1 of Ranitomeya imitator. NCBI lineage: Eukaryota > Metazoa > Chordata > Amphibia > Anura > Dendrobatidae > Ranitomeya > Ranitomeya imitator. Next base: position 428,541,083 of record NC_091283.1, read on the forward strand.
GGTGTTTTCTCGCAGGCTGGCGGGTGCTACGGCGGGGTTAAGGCCCCCCATCATTTTGTCCGCTTGTCTAGCGAGCCGATTTGGAGGTGTGGGACAGTTTCTTGGCGCGGTACAATGGCCGATCGCTGCTGATGGAGGAAGTGGTGGGCAACTCTGATTTGGAGTTGTTCACGGACGCCTCGAGTGGTGTTGGTTTTGGCGCCTTTTTTGGTGGTCGGTGGTGTGCCTCCAGGTGGCCAAATGACTGGTTCGGTTCCAGGTTGGTAAAAAACGTGACTTTGTTGGAAATTTTTCCTATCTTGGTTGCCGTTTATTTGTGGAAAGAGGATTTGCACAATCGCAGGGTTCGGTTTAATTGTGATAGCAGTTGTTTGCGTTATCAACAGCCTAACGGCATCTTCTCCACCAGTCATCAGGGTTTTGCGTCAGTTGGTGTTGTTTTGCATGTCGATCAATGCGTATGTTACGGTGTCTCATGTGCCTGGGGTTGAGAACTCCATTGCTGACTCTTTGTCTCAATTCCAGTGGGAACGTTTTCGTGCTTTGGCCCCAGATGCGGAAGAGACGGGGCTGGAATGCCCTCAGGAACTCTGGAGCATGGTATCCGGGATGTAGGACCTTTGATTCTTGCGTCTTTGGCACCCAGCACATGGGCGGCGTATCGGTCGGTATGGGTTGATTGGGAGTCCTGGTTAGTGTCTTGCGGGGCAGCTAACCTGGGTAATGATCATGTGGGGGCCTTGTTGTTGTGGTTGAGACGTGGTGCCGATGAAGGGTGGTTGGCATCGAAGGTGGAGAGAGTTAGGTCGGCTTTGGCTTTTGGTTTCCAGCTTAAGGGATTACGGGATTTGACAAAGTTGTTTCTGGTAAGGCAGGCGGTAAAATGTTTTCGAAGGAAGGCAGGACGGGGGGGATCGGAAGCGTCCGATTTCTTTTAGACTGCTGGAAAGAGTTGGTGCGAAGCTAGACGAGATTTGTATATCCAACTTTGAGGTGGCTCTTTTCCGTTTAGCTTTTTCCCTGGCATTTTTCGGTGCTTTGCGGGTTGGGGAGATCGTGTCTCCTAACACGTACAAGCAAGGGGGGCTTTTGACGAGGGACGTGGTGCTTACCGAAGGCGGTTTACAATTTTGGTTGCGTAGATCAAAGACGGACCAGGATGGTAGAGGTAAACGGGTAATTTTGGGTGCTGTTGTGGGTTCGCTCATGTGTCCCGTCAGTTGTTGGCAAGTTTTTAATAGTTTTCAGCCTTCTAGGACTGGACCTTTGTTGTGTCATGAGAATGGGTCTTTTCTGTCCAAATTTCAGTTTGTGGCAGTTTTTAGGCGGGCATTGTCGGGGATGGGGCTGGATGCTTCCCGTTTTGCGGCTCACTCTTTCCGTATTGGGGCCATGACAGAGGCGGCTCTAGGAGGTTTGGCACCCGAGGTTGTACAGAGGATCGGGAGATGGGAGTCGGGCGTTACAGGAGCTATGTTAGACCCTCAAAGTTTGGGGGGGTCCACGTTGTTTTTGTATTTGTGGTAAAATTTGTGGAATCTAAGTTGTTTGTGCTTTCCAGGTCCCCATACCCTGTTGGTTTGGATCGTCGGCCACTCATACGTGTATTGGGGCGCGAGACGGCGGACGTTCGGTGGGACGGACGTCAACTCGGTTTTTCCAAGGATGTGGCCGTGTTCAGGTGGTTGGGTTTTCGGGGATTGTGTTGGAACGGGGTTATGCAGGAAGTGCATAATGGAGCTCGTCTGGACAGACCTCCCTGTCGGGAGCTGATCCGGGATATTAAACACGACCTTCTCAGGTTATGGGTGTCCTTTCGGGATTTACTTGTGGTGTGGTCGGATATTGTCCCGAGGAGATGTTGGCAGTATGCCAGATCCGTGGATAAGGTTAATAAGGCCAGAATTAAAGTTAATCGGGCGGTTTCTAAGTTTGTTGTCAGGAACGGAGGTTTGTTTGTCCGTCACTTTGAACTTGAAAAGGGCGGGGATGATTTTCTCCTTGGTGATGGTGTTCACCTGAATGCGGTGGGCATCGATTTGTGGGTCCTGGGTTTGCAGAACGGTATCAAAAGGGCCATAGCGGTCAAGTGTGGGGGGGTCTCGGGTATTTGAGGTGTCCACATACCCTCGTTGTGGTGGTGGGAGGGGTCCTTGGAGTTGGTGCTAAATTGGCCTGGGGGATCCGTCGGGGTACGGATTCTTCAGTTGGTGTAAACTTTGGTTTCGGGTCTGGTGGTTCGGGGGGGGGGGGATCTTGGCAATGGTGGGCCGGATTCCCAGGCTTTAAGTGGACATGGTTAACCCTTCGGGGTATTTTGGTGCTCCCGAGCCTGGGTGGTAACGGCCTGGAGTAAATTTATGGTATGTTTTTGTCCACTCTCTATTATGGCTGACCACCAGTTTGGAGCTTCAAGGACTCCTCCCTACGTTATTTTACTGTTGACACAAAAGAGAATGGTAAAACCAAAAACACTCAGTTTGAAAAAATGTTTGCAGTAATCCGCAAGTGCTAGTAAAAGATGTAAATAACAGGGTATTTGGTTGATACGTTTTTTGCAAAAAATGTATACTAAGCTGCTCTACCAATCTTCACGGTATACCCATATCAGAGCAGTCCTAACTAATGTATGCAATCCCTATCTGATGTATTTAAAAACCTGATCATCTGTATATTACCTGTGTGAACAGGGTTCAGAGAGGAAAAATCCATGTGTGCATACAGGGCAGAACAGCTTTTGTGCAGCTAGCCCAAGAGGAGTGGTGGAACTCCCCAGTCTTGTAGACACAAGAGAACAATCATGGAAACAGGAACACATGGGCTACTTGCACAGTGAACAAGTCTGTAAGAACATGCTCACACACCACCAAGAAACCTGAAGACACAAAAGAGAATGGTAAAACCATTACCATTCTCTTTTGTGTCTTCAGGTTTCTTGGTGGTGTGTGAGCATGTTCTTACAGACTTGTTCACTGTGCAAGTAGCCCATGTGTTCCTGTTATTTTACTGTTATTGTATGTTTATAATAAAGGCCACTGTGGCCAATTATTATCCATGTTTAGAGTCTGTCGTTATTTGGAGTGGGTCATTCGGCAACAAATATGTGGGATGTTAAGGTAAAAGAAGGGGATAATTCCTTCTGGGTATCGACCAATAGCAATGTCATGCATAGTATTGATAAACCAAATTAATAACTATAGCCACACACGGAATTGTATGCCACACAACTGCACATTGAAAGATAATACACTGGGAGTACGAGCCTCATTTTTATCATGACTCCTTACTGCCATAACATTCTGAATCTCTCCTGATGAACCCGGTTGGGGGAAATGCGTAGAGAGTGTGTCTCCTTCATCTAAGGAGCTATATCATCGTACATTCCAGCTGCTTGCATATAATACCACTCTGGAGCAGATAAGTACAGTTGGTTTGGGGAATCATCCCCTCATACTCCCAGTGTATTATCTTTCAATGTGCAGTTGTGTGGCATACAATTCCGTGTGTGGCTATAGTTATTCATTTGGTTTATCAATGCTATGCAGTATAGTTGCTGGAAATTATATGAGTCATTGTATGTCAGCACCCATCAAATCCCTAAAAACCAAGTAGGTGGGGATTACTTTTTCACAGTAAAGATTTGTTATGGGACTTAGATATTTTTATCTTTAAACCTAATGTGTTAGCTATGAGTGACCTAGATTGAGTGCACTATCTCTTCTACACACATACATCCTACCCTTTTATTATTATGTGCACATTGTTATCATTCTAGTAGTGCATAATACAATATATAATGTATACAGGCCATCTGGCCCTCTGTTTCCTACTTTTGGTCTTATAGGGTTTAATAGGAGTGCAGGGACAGCCATCGCACGAGCGGGGGCACCAGTCTCGTATTTCTTAGGGTGCCAACCTCCGCACCTTGGTAGGCACTCAGACAGAGCGGATATCTAGGGGCAGGTCACTCATTTCCACAGATCGGCTGAGTGAGCTTGTTGTGACATAGCAACACTTTCTATACCGTCACTAAAAATTAAATCAATTTTGGTGCTGTTAGTTGTTTGTTGGAAATTTTACTGAATATTTTCCCACGCTAGAGTTCATATGAGTTTATGCCAGCAGGGGGCACATCACCGCAAGTCTACGATGCTACGTTCCCCTGCATTCCATTCATTTCCCAGTTTTTACAACCAGGAGCAACAGCTGCATTAGCAGGCTCCTGGTTGTAAAATTATTTAACCCCTTCAGATATATTTACAGCGTGGGACAAGATTGGTTGGTTGAAAGGTATGGGATATTGTTGCTTTTTTATTTTATTTTTTTCACAGAACGAGGGTCTTCAGGTGGATTAAGAGTACAATAAAGATTTTAAAACCCCATGTGTGTATTTATTTCATTAAAATACTTTATTCTTAATGTGTGTGTGTATTATTAACCCTTTACTACTATTGGATTAATAATGGATAGGTGACTTATTGACATCTCTCCATTATTAACCAGACAATGTCACCTTACATTAGCAAGGTGACATTAACCCATTATTACACCATATCCCACTGCTACACGGGAATGGGAAGAGAGTGGCCAAGTGCCAGAATAGGTGCATCTTCCAGATGTGCCTTTTCTGGGGTGGCTGAAGGCAGATGTTTTTAGCCAGGGGGGGCAATAACCATGGTCCCTCTCTAGGCTATTAATATCTGCCCTCAGTCACTGGCTTTCCCACTCTGGCGGAGAAAATTGCGTGGGAGCTCACGCCAGTTTTTTCCATGATTTAACCCTTTATTTTAACAGCTAGAGCCACCAAATTTTGCACACATACACTTCTAACATTAGTAGTGAGGAATATGTAAAAAAATAAGGGACATGAAATGGTTTACTGTATGTAAACCATGTCTCATATCCTGTCCGGTTTGATAAGGAGATAGCAAAAGCCAGCAATTGAATTACCGGCTTTTAAGCTATCTAGCGCTGTATGATATATAAATATATATATATATATATAGACTGTATATATGTTTTCACCAATATTTGAGCCCATGGATCCATTATATGTTCATTTTGCAAGGTTGCGAGAAAAAAACACAGTACGGATGCCATACGGATGACATGCATAAAATACGCAGCCACACCCTGCCTACGGATGACATACGGATCACTGTTTAGGGAACATTTCTGGGTATTACGCCTGTAAAGAACGGACCGTATTTCCCTACGCTAAGTGTGACCCCGGCGAAAGTCAGAGGAAAGTCTCTGGGGAAAAAGAAGTTCCATAAAAAAGTCCTAAAAATTACAAAAACATTTTTGAACCAAAGTTGCAACATCAATGGCATTGTATCAAAACAAACGCAAGGGCAGGGCTAAAAGAAGCAGTGGTGTAACTACCGCGATCGCAGAGTTGGGGGGACCAGGGGTGAACCTAGCCTCTCTGCTGCCTGAAGCGAACTGCAAAATGGCGCCCCCGTACACACACGGCTCTGCTTCGTACACATACATGGGTCAGCTTCATACACTTTGTACACACAGGGCTCCATTTTGTACACACAGGGCTCCGCTCCGTACACCCCGTACACAGGCGGCTCACCTCCGCACATCTCATACAAATGCCGCTCTGCTCCGCACACCTCGTACATACGCGGCTCTGCTCCGCACACCTCGTACACACGCAGCTCTGCTCCGCACACCTCGTACACACGCGGCTCGGCTCCGCACACCTCGTACACACGCGGCTCCGCTCCGCACACCTCGTACACACGCGGCTCCGCTCACCTCATACACACGCGGCTCCGCTCCGTACACCTCATACACACACGGCTCAGCTCCGCACACCTCGTACACACGCGGCTCCGCTCCGCACACCTCGTACACACGCGGCTCCGCTCCGCACACCTCGTATACACACACTGCTCAGCTCCGCACATCTCGTACACACACGGCTCCACTCCGTACACCTCATACACACGTGACTCTGCTCCATACACCTCATACACACACACGGCTCAGCTGCACACATCTCGTACACACACGGCTCCGCTCCGTACACCTCATACACACACGGCTCTGCTCCGTACACCTCATACGCATACACTGCTCAGCTCCGCACATCTCGTTCACACACACGGCTCCGCTCCGTACAACTCATACACACACGGCTCAGCTCCGCACACACACGGCTCTGCTCCGCACATCTCGTACACACACACAGCTCCACTCCGTACACCTCATACACACACGGCTCTGCTCCGTACACCTCATACACACACACTGCTCAGCTCCGCACATCTCGTACACACAAACGGCTCCGCTCCGTACACCTCATACACACACGGCTCCGCTCCATACACCTCATACACGAACACTGCTCAGCTCCGCACATCTCGTACACACACGGCTCTGCTCCGCACATCTCGTACACACACAGCTCCACTCCGTACACCTCATACACACACGGCTCTGCTCCGTACACCACATACACACACACTGCTCAGCTCCGCACATCTCGTACACACAAACGGCTCCGCTCCGTACACCTCATACACACACGGCTCCGCTCCATACACCTCATACACGAACACTGCTCAGCTCCGCACATCTCGTACACACACACGGCTCCGCTCCGTACACCTCATACACACACGTCTCAGCTCCGCACACCTCGTACACACGGCTCTGCTCCATACACCTCGTACACACGTGGCTCTGCTCCATACACCTCATACACACACACTGCTCAGCTCCGCACATCTCGTACACACACACGGCTCCACTGCGTACACCTCATATACACACGGCTCCGCTCCGTACACCTCATACACATGCGGCTCCGCTCCGTACACCTTATACACACACACTGCTGAGCTCCAGACATCACGTACACACACACGACTCTGCTCCGTACACCTCATACACACGCGGCTCCGCTCCGTACACCTCATACACACACGGCTCAGCTCCGCACACCTCGTACACACACGGCTCTGCTCCATACACCTCATACACATGCAGCTCCGCACATCTCGTACACCTCATACACACACGGCTCTGCTCCATACACCTCGTACACACGCGGCTCCGCTCCGTAAACCTCATACACACACGGCTCAGTTCCGCACACCTCGTACACACACGGCTCCGCTCCGTACACACACGGCTCCGCTACATTCACACTGTAAACCCCTCCTGACCCCACACATAAGCTTACCCTCTTCCAGCACCATGACAACCAGCACAGCAGAGTCCTGCAAGCAGTGAGGCCACTGATCATGTGACCACTAACCCCTCCCATCTGGTGACATCATCACAGGTCCTGTGCGCACAGAACAGTCTTCTATGAGCAGCCCCAGCAGATGCAGGAGAGGAGTGACTTCAGGTTGAGGACCTGTGATGATGATCATGTGACCGGTCACATGAGTCGGGGAAGGCTGGATGAGGGGATTCGGCCATTCGGGATGGTTGGGAGCCTTAAAGGGACTCAGTCACCTGAATTTGGAGGGAACAATCTTCAGCTAGTTTCGGGTGTTTGATTCACCCTTCCCTTACTCGCTGGCTGCATGCTGGCTGCAGTATTGGATTGAAGTTCATTCTCTGTCCTCCATAGTACACGCCTGCGCAAGGCAAGATTGTTCTTTTACAGTATTCTATATACTTCTGACAACGTCTCCGAATTTCCAAGCAATACATTTTGTATTTTTTTTCTGACAAAGAAAAATGGTCAAAATAAAAAAAACAACAGTGCTTTCAGACCTCAAATAATGCACAGAAAGCAAGTTCATAATCATTTAGAAACAACAATACTAATGTTTTAACTCAGGAAGAGTCCAGAAATCAATATTTTGTGGAATAACCATGATTTTTAATCACAGCTTTCATGCGTCTTGGCATGCTTTCCACCAGTCTTTCACACTGCTTCTGGCGCAAACATTTAAGCAGTTCTTCTTTGTTTGATGGCTTGTGACTATCCATGATCCTCTTGATTACATTCAGAGGTTTTCAATAGGGTTCAGGTCTGGAGATTGGGCTGCCCATGACAGGGTCTCTTAATTTTTGCCAGAGCTATATATACCAGGATGGGGCTAGGATGATGGGCCTACTGTATATACCGGGATGAGTGATATATATATATATATATATATATTTACCAGGGTGAGGCCAATGCAGGATAAGAGACATATACGCCTCCAATTTTTCTCCCGAATATCCCCCATCTTCTGGAATTCCATACCTCAACACGTCCGATTATCCACCACCCTCGGATCCTCCAGACGGAACCTGAAAACCCATCTCTTCAAGAAAGCCTACAGCCTGCAATAACCATTCCGTCGCCTCACCACAACCCACCCAAGCTGCCGCCTCACCACCACCAGAGCTGCCGCCTCACCACCAGAGCTGCTGTACCCCGGACCTTCTGTCTCTTCCCCATTATCCCATAGAATGTAAGTCCGCAAGGACAGGGAACTCTCCCCTCTGTACCAGTCTGTCATTGTAAATTTGTTTACTGTAAACGATATAACTCTGTACGTAACCCTTCTCATGTACAGCACCATGGAATTAATGGTGCTATATATATAAATAAATAATAATATACCAGGATGTAGCCCAGGATATTATTATTATTATTATTATTTATTGTTATAGCGCCATTTATTCCATGGCGCTTTACATGTAAGGAGGGGTATACATAATAAAAACAAGTACAATACAAGTCATAACTGGTACAGGAGGAGAGAGGACCCTGCCCGCGAAGGCTCACAATCTACAAGGGATGGGTGAGAATACAGTAGGTGAGGGTAGAGCTGGTCATGCAGCGGTTTGGTTGATCGGTGGTTACTGCAGGTTATAGGCTTGTCGGAAGAGGTGGGTCTTCAGGCTCTTTTTGAAGGTTTCGATGGTAGGTGAGAGTCTGATATGTTGTGGTAGAGGGTTCCAGAGTAGGGGTGATGCGCGAGAGAAATCTTGTATGCGATTGTGAGAAGAGGAGATAAGAGGGGAAAAGAGAAGGAGATATTGTGAGGATCGGAGGTTGCGTGCAGGAAAGTACCGGGAGACGAGGTCACAGATGTATGGAGGAGACAGGTTGTGGATGGCTTTGTATGTCATGGTTAGGGTTTTGTACTGGAGTCTCTGGGCAATGGGGAGCCAGTGACGGGATTGACAGAGGGGAGAAGTTGGGGAATAGCGGGGGGACAGGTGGATTAGTCGGGCAGAAGAGTTTAGAATAGATTGGAGGTGTGAGAGAGTGTTCGAGGGGAGGCCACAGAGCAGGAGGTTGCAGTAGTCAAGGCGAGAGATGATGAGGGCATAGACTAGGGTTTTTGCAGATTCTTGGTTGAGGAATGAACGGATTCGTGAAATATTTTTGAGTTGAAGTCGGCAGGAAGTGGAAAGGGCTTGGATATGTGGTCTGAAGGAGAGATCAGCGTCAAGGATTACTCCGAGGCAGCGAGCTTGTGGGACAGGGGAGAGTGGGCAGCCATTTACTGTAATGGATAGGTTCGTTGGGGGGGGGGGGTCGCGTGAGATGGGGGAAAGATGATGAATTCTGTTTTGTCCAAGTTTCAGAAATCTAGCGGAGAAGAAGGATGAAATAGTGGACAGACATTGAGGGATTTTGGTTAGTAGGGAGGTGATATCTGGTCCAGAGATGTAGATCTGTGTGTCATCAGCATAGAGATGATACTGAAAGCCATGAGATTCTATGAGCTGTCCCAGGCCAAAGGTGTAAATGGAGAAGAGCAGGGGCCCTACGACTGAACCTTGTGGGACTCCGACAGATAGGGGGCGAGGTGAGGAGGTGGTGTGTGAGTGGGAGACGCTGAATGTCCGGTCTGTTAGGTATGATGAGATCCAGGATTTGGCCAAGTCTGTGATGCCAAGGGATGAGAGGGTCTGTAATAATAGGGAATGGTCCACTGTGTCAAAGGCAGCCGACAGATCCAGGAGGAGGAGGACAGAGTAGTGTCGCTTGCTCTTGGCAGTTAAGAGGTCATTGGTGACCTTAGTAAGGGCAGTTTCAGTGGAGTGGTGTGACCGGAAGCCAGATTGTACGATATGGGACATATACCAGGATGGGAGACATATATAACAGGATGGGGTCTAGGATAAGGTACATATATACCAGCGTGGGGGATATAAATACCATTCAGGGCCGGCATTAGGGGCAGGCAGACTTGGCATTGGTCTAGGGAGCCCGCTCCATCAGGGCCCAAAGCCAGTGGAGTCATCACGCGGCCGCTATGGGGTGGCTGCATTATACTCTGAGGGAGGATGCATTATACTCTATGATGGGGCTGCATTATAATAATAATAATAATTTTTATTTATATAGCGCCAACATATTCCGCAGCACTTTACAAATTATACTCTGAGGGAGGCTGCATTATACTCTATGAGGGAGCTGCATTATTCTCTATGGGGGAGTTGCATTATACTCTATGAGAGGGCTATATTATAATAATAATAATAATAATACAGTACAGTACAGGAGGAGAGAGGACCCTGCCCGCGAAGGCTCACAATCTATGTGGGGACAGCAATATACTCTATGGGGGTTTGCATTATACTCTATGGGGACTGCATTATACTCTATGGGAGCTACATTATACTCTTATGAGTTGAGCTGCATGATACTTTATGGGTGGCTGCATTATACTCTATGAAGGGGCTGCAGTATACTCTATGGGGAGGCTGCATTATACTCTATGGAGGCTGCATTATACTCTATGCGGGCGCTATATTATACTCTGAGGGGGCTGCATTATACACTATAGGGGCAGTATTATACTCTATGGTGGGGCTGCATTACACTCAATTGTAAACTACATTATATTCTATGGGGGGCTACATTATACTCTATGAGGGGGCTGCACTATACACTATAGGGTGGATGCATTATACTCTATGGGGCTGCATTATATTCTATGAAGGGGCTGCATTATACTCTACGGGGTGGCTGCATTATACTCTATGGGAGGCTGCATTATACTCAATGAGGGAGCTGCAGTATACTCTGAGGGGGTCTGCATTACACTATATGGGGGGCTGCATTATACTCTATGAGGGGGCTGAATTATTCTCTATGGGGAGCTGCATTATACTCTATGAGAGGGCTATATTATACTCTATGAGGGGGAGCATTATACTCCATTGGGGTTTGCATTATACTCTATGAGTTGGGCTGACTTATACTCTATGAGGGGGCTATATTATACTCTGTGGGGGCTGCATTATACACTATGGGGACTGTATTATACTCTAAGAGGGGGCTGAATTATGCTTTATGAAAAGGCTGCAGTGCACTCTATGGGGAGGCTGCATTATACTCTATGGGGGCTGCATTATGCTCTATGATGGGCTGCCTTATACTCTATGAGAGAAGCTGCATTATACCCCATGAGGGGGGCTGCATTATACTCTATGGGGGGCTGCATTATACTCTATGAGGAGCTGCATTTTACTCTATGGGGTGGCTGCATTATACTTCATGAGGGGGCTGCATTATACTGTATGAGGGAGCTGCATTATACTCTATGGAGGCTACATTATACTCTATGAGTTGGGCTGCATTATACTCTTTGAAGGGGCTATATTATACTCTATGAGGGGGCAGCATTATACTGTATGAGGGCTGCATTATACTCCATGAGGGGGCTGCATTATACTCTATGGGGACTGCATTACACTCTATGAGGGGGCTGCATTATACTCTATGGGGGCTGCATTATACTCAATGAGGGGGCTGCATTATACTCTATGAGGTGGCTACATTATACTCTGTGGTGGCTGCATTATACTATATGGGGGCTGCATTATACTCTATGAAGGGGCTGCATTATACTCTATGGGGTGGCTGCATTATACTATATGGAGGCTGCATTATGCTCTATGGTGGCTGAATTATACTCTATGATGGGCCTATATTATACTCTATGAGGAGGATGCATTATACTCTATGAGGTGACTGCATTATACTCTAAGGTGGCTGTATTATACTATATGGGGCTGCATTATACTCTATGAGGGAGCTATGAGGTGACTGCTTTATACTCTGATGGCTGCATTATACTGCATGGGGGTTGCATTATACTCTATGAAGCTGCATTATACTCTATGAGGGGGCAGCATTATACTCTATGAGGTGACTGCATTATACTCTATGGTGGCTGCATTATACTATATGGGGGGCTGCATTATACTCTATGAGGGGGCTGAATTATTCTCTATGGGGAGCTGCATTATACTCTATGAGAGGGCTATATTATACTCTATGAGGGGGAGCATTATACTCCATTGGGGTTTGCATTATACTCTATGAGTTGGGCTGACTTATACTCTATGAGGGGGCTATATTATACTCTGTGGGGGCTGCATTATACACTATGGGGACTGTATTATACTCTAAGAGGGGGCTGAATTATGCTTTATGAAAAGGCTGCAGTGCACTCTATGGGGAGGCTGCATTATACTCTATGGGGGCTGCATTATGCTCTATGATGGGCTGCCTTATACTCTATGAGAGAAGCTGCATTATACCCCATGAGGGGGGCTGCATTATACTCTATGGGGGGCTGCATTATACTCTATGAGAATCTGCATTTTACTCTATGGGGTGGCTGCATTATACTTCATGAGGGGGCTGCATTATACTGTATGAGGGAGCTGCATTATACTCTATGGAGGCTACATTATACTCTATGAGTTGGGCTGCATTATACTCTTTGAAGGGGCTATATTATACTCTATGAGGGGGCAGCATTATACTGTATGAGGGCTGCATTATACTCCATGAGGGGGCTGCATTATACTCTATGGGGACTGCATTACACTCTATGAGGGGGCTGCATTATACTCTATGGGGGCTGCATTATACTCAATGAGGGGGCTGCATTATACTCTATGAGGTGGCTACATTATACTCTGTGGTGGCTGCATTATACTATATGGGGGCTGCATTATACTCTATGAAGGGGCTGCATTATACTCTATGGGGTGGCTGCATTATACTATATGGAGGCTGCATTATGCTCTATGGAGGCTGAATTATACTCTATGATGGGCCTATATTATACTCTATGAGGAGGATGCATTATACTCTATGAGGTGACTGCATTATACTCTAAGGTGGCTGTATTATACTATATGGGGCTGCATTATACTCTATGAGGGAGCTATGAGGTGACTGCTTTATACTCTGATGGCTGCATTATACTGCATGGGGGTTGCATTATACTCTATGAAGCTGCATTATACTCTATGAGGGGGCAGCATTATACTCTATGAGGTGACTGCATTATACTCTATGGTGGCTGCATTATACTATATGTGGGCTGCATTATACTCTATGAAGGGGCTGCATTATACTCTATGAGGTGGCTGCATTATACTATATGGAGGCTGTATTATACTCTATGGGGGCTGCATTATACTCTATGATGGGGTTTCATTATACTCTATGGAGTGGCTGCATTATAATATATGGAGGCTGCATTATACTTTATGGGGGCTGCATTATACTCTATGATGGGGCTATATTATACTCTATGGTGGCTGCATTATACTATATGGGGCTGCATTATACTCTATGAGGGAGCTGCATTATACTCTGAAATGACTGCATTATACTCTATGGTGGCTGCATTATACTGTATGGGTGCTGCATTATACTCTATGAAGCTGCATTATACTCTATGAAGGGGCTGCATTACACTCTATGGGGTGGCTACATTATACTCTATGGGGCTGCATTATACTCTATGAAGGGGCTGCATTATACTCTATGAGGTGACTGAATTATACTTTATGGTGGCTGCATTATACTCTATGAGGGGCTGCATTATAGTTTATGGGGGGTGCATTATACTCTATGAGGGGGTTGCATTATACTCTATGAGTGGGCTATATTATACTCTGAGGGGCTGCATTATACATTATGGGCACTGTATTATACTCTATGAGGGAGCAGCATTATACCCTATTTCGGGGCTGCATTATACTCTATTTTGGGGCTGCATTATGCTTTATGAGGGGGCTGCAGTATACCCCATGGGGAGGCTGCTTTATTCTCTATGAGGGGCTGCATTATACTTTATGGAGTGGCTGCTTTATACCTATGGAAGGCTGCATTATACTCTATAAAGCTGCATTATACTCTATGAAGGGGCTGCATTGTACTCTTTTACTCTATGGGGTGGCTGCTTTATACTTTATGGAGGCTCCATTATACTCTATGGGGCTGCATTATACTCTGTGAGGGGACTGAAGTATACTCTATGAGAGAAGCTGCATTATACTCCATGAGGGGGCGGCATTATACTTTATGAAGTGGCTGCATTATACTCTATGGGGGGCTGCATTATACTTTATGAGGGGCTGCCTTATACTCTATGGGTGGCCACATTATATTTCATGAGAGGGCTGGATTATACTGTATGAAGGGGGCTGCATTATACTCTTTGGGATGGCTGCATTATATTCTATTGAAGACTATGAGGTGCATTATACTATAGGGACTGCATTTTGTTATATGGGCCCTGCATTATAGTGTATTGACGACTATGGGGAGTGCATTGTATTATATGGAGGACTATGGGGGGTGCATTATACAATATGGAGGACTATAGGATGCATTATACTATATGGAGGACTATGGGGAGTGTATTATACTATATGGAGGACTATGGGAAGTGTATTATGCTATATGAAGGACTATGGGAAGTGTATTATACTATATGGAGGAGTATGAGGAGAGTATTATGCTATATGGAGGACAATGGGGATTTTATTATACTACATGGAGGACTATGGGGAGTGTATTATACTATATGGAGGACTATGGGGACTGTATTATTGTATATGGATGACTATGTGGAGTGTATTATACTATATGAAAACTATGGGGAGTGTATTACATTATATGGATGATTATGTGGTGTGCAGAATACAATATGGAGGACTATGCGGTGCATTATACTAAACAAGCAAAATGCTGCCTATTCATTGATTGATTGGATTGTTTATGGTGGAACAAAAGTCATTGTTCTCAGCAGCACATTGCCTGAAGAAAACTGCAGATATGCTGCTGATAACATGACACTGTACAGGGACAGATTGATCTATTAAGGTACCGTCACACTAGATGATATCAATAGCGATGTGTGACGTTGCAGCGTCCTGGCTAGCGATATCGTCCAGTGTGACACGCAGCAGCGATCAGGCCCCTGCTGTGATGTCGCTGGTCGGGGAAGAAAGGCCAGAACTTTATTTCGTCGCTGGCTCTCCCGCTGACATCGCTGAATCGGCGTGGTAACCAGGGTAAACATCGGGTTACTAAGCGCAGGGCCGTGCTTAGTAACCCGATGTTTACCCTGGTTACCATCGTTAAAGTAAAAAAAACAACCACTACATACTTACCTACCGCTGTCTGTCCCCGGCGCTCTGCTTCTCTGGTCTGGCTCTGCTTTCCGGCCCCTGTGCTCACAGCCAGACCAGAGAAGGATGTTTACCCTGGTTACCGGCATAGTTGGTCGCTGGAGAGCTGTCTGTGTGACAGCTCTCCAGCGACCAAACAGCGACGCTGCAGCGATCCGGATCGTTGTCTGGATCGCTGCAGCGTCGTTTAGTGTGACGGTACCTTTAGTGGTTGTTCTGTTGCCATCATTGTTTATAGGTCGGCATAAAAAGACCCGGAAACTAACGTTGAACAATTTCAATATTGTTGATCACGCTTGTTTAGCTCCTTAACTCATCTCATGCAAATTCAACCGAAATATTTCTGTGTGATGGTGCAATATGTTTCCATTTGGGGCCACACTTTAAATTTTTGCTCAGGGCCACACTCTGTCTAAAACTGGCCCTGATACCATGATGGGGTCCAGGGTAAGGGACATATATCAGGAAGGGGGATATTTATACCTAAATGGAAGATATCTATACCAGAATGGGGAATATATATAACAGGATGGGGCCCAGGATAATGGACATATACCAAGAAGGGGGATATATATACCTGGATAGGGCCGGGATGAGGGACATATATGCCAGGATGAGGGATATATATATAAGGATGGAGGGCATATATATATATATATATACACTAGGATAAGCGACATACAGTACAGACCAAAAGTTTGGGCACACCTTCTCATTTAAAGATTTTTCTGTATTTTCATGACTATGAAAATTGTACATTCGCACTGAAGGCATCAAAACTATGAATTAACACATGTGGAATTATATACTTAACAAAAAAGTGTGAAGCAACTGAAATTATGTCTTATATTCAAGGTTCTTCAAAGTAGCCACCTTTTGCTTTGATGACTGCTTTGCACACTTTTGGCATTCTCTTGATGAGCTTCAAGAGTCATCCAACAATCTTGAAGGAGTTCCCAGAGATGCTTAACGCTTGTTGGCCCTTTTGCCTTCACTCTGCGGTCCAGCTAACCCCAAACCATCTCGATTGGGTTCAGGTCTGGTGACTGTGGAGGCCAGGTCATCTGGCATAGCACCCCATCACTCTCCTTCTTGGTCAATAGCCCTTACACAGCCTGGAGGTGTGTTTGGGGTCATTGTCCTGTTGAAAAATAAATGATGGTCCAACTAAATGCATACGGGATGGAATAGCATGCCGCTGCAAGATGCTGTGGTAACCATGCTGGTTCAATATGCCTTCAATTTTGAATAAATCCCCAACAGTGTCACCAGCAAAGCACCCCCACACCATCACACCTCCTCCTCAATGCTTCAAGGTGGGAACCAGGCATGTAGAGTCCATTCGTTCACCTTTTCTGCATCGCACAAAGACACGGTGGTTGGAACCAAAGATTATTATTATTATTATTTATTGTTATAGCTCCATTTATTCCATGGTGCTTTACATGTGAGGAGGGGTATACATAATAAAACAAGTACAATAATCTTGAACAATACAAGTCACAACTAGTACAGGAGGAGAGAGGACCCTGCCCGCGAGGGCTCACAATCTACAAGGGATGAGTGAGGATACAGTAGGTGAGGGTAGAGCTGGTCGTGCAGCGGTTTGGTCAATCGGTGGTTACTGCAGGTTGTAGGCTTGCCGGAAGAGGTAGGTCTTCAGGTTCTTTTTGAAGGTTTCAATGGTAGGCGAGAGTCTGATATGTTGTGGTAGAGAGTTCGAGAGTAGGGGGGATGCACGAGAGAAATCTTGTATGCGATTGTGGGAAGAGGAGATAAGAGGGCAGTAGAGAAGGAGATCTTGTGAGGATCGGAGGTTGCGTCTCAAAGATCTCAAATTTGGACTTATCAGACCAAAGCACAGATTTCCACTGGTCTAATGTCCATTCCTTGTGTTCTTTAGCCCAAACAAGTCTCTTCTGCTTGTTGCCTGTCCTTAGAAGTGGTTTCCTAGCAGCTATTTTACCAAGAAGGCCTACTGCACAAAGTCTCCTTTTAACAGTTGTTGTAGAGATGTGTCTGCTGCTAAAACTCTGTGTGGCATTGACCTGGTCTCTAATCTGAGCTGCTGATAACCTGCGATTTCCGAGGCTGGTGACTCTTATAAACTTATCCTCAGAAGCAGAGGTGACCCTTGGTCTTCCTTTCCTGGGGCTTTCCTCATGTCAGCCAGTTTCCTTGTAGCGCTTGATGGTTTTTGCCACTGCACTTGGGGACAATTTCAAAGTTTTCCCAATTTTTCAGACTGACTGATCTTCATTTCTTAATCCCTTAAGCCCCGAGGGTGGTTTGCACGTTAATGACCGAGCCAATTCTTACAATTCTGACCACTGTCCATTTATGAGGTTATAACTCTGGAACGCTTCAACAGATCCCAGTGATTCTGACATTGTTTTCTCGGGACATATTGTACTTCATGATAGTGGTAAAAATTCTTTGATAGTACCTGCGTTTCTTTGTGAAAAAAATGGAAATTTGGCGAAAATTATGAAAATTTTGCAATTTTCCAACTTTGAATTTTTATGCAATTAAATCACAGAGATATATCACACAAAATACTTAATAAGTAACATTTCCCACATGTTTACTTTACATCAGCACAATTTTGGAACCAAAATTTTTTTTTGTTAGGGAGTTATAAGGGTTAAAAGTTGACCAGCAATTTCTCATTTTTACAACGCCATTTTTTTTAGGGACCACATCTCGTTTGAAGTAATTTTGAGGGGTCTATATGATAGAAAATACCCAAGTGTGACACCATTCTAAAAACTGCACCCCTCAAGGTGCTCAAAACCATATTCAAGAAGTTTATTAACCCTTCTGGTGCTTCACAGGAATTTTTGGAATGTTTAAATAAAAATGAACATTTAACTTTTTTTCACAAAAAATTTACTTCAGCTCCAATTTGCTTTATTTTACCAAGGGTAACAGGAGAAAATGGACCCCAAAAGTTGTTGTACAATTTGTCCTGAGTACACCGATACCCCATATGTGGGGGTAAACCACTGTTTGGGCGCATGACAGAGCTCGGAAGCGAAGGAGCGCCATTTGACTTTTCAATGCAAAATTGACTGGAATCGAGATGGGACACCATGTTGCGTTTGGAGAGCCCCTGATGTGCCTAAACATTGAAACCCCCCACAAGTGACACCATTTTGGAAAGTAGACCCCCTAAGGAACTTATCTAGAGGTGTGGTGAGCACTTTGACCCACCAAGTGCTTCACAGAAGTTTATAATGCAGAACCGTAAAAATAAAAAATCATATTTTTTCACAAAAATTATCTTTTCGCCCCCAATTTTTTATTTTCCCAAGGGTAAGAGAAGAAATTGGACCCCAAAAGTTGTTGTACAATTTGTCCTGAGTACGCTGATACCCCATATGTGGGGGTAAACCACTGTTTGGGCGAATGGGAGAGCTCGGAAGGGAAGGAGCGCCGTTTGACTTTTCAATGCAAAATTGACAGGAATTGAGATGGGACACCATGTTGTGTTTGGAGAGCCACTGATGTGCCTAAACATTGAAACCCCCCACAAGTGACACCATTTTGGAAAGTAGACCCCCTAAGGAATTTATCTAGATGTGTTTTGAGCGCTTTGACCCACCAAGGGCTTCACAGAAGTTTATAATGCAGAGCCGTAAAAATAAAACAAAATTTTTTCCCACAAAAATTATATTTTAGCCCCCAGTTTTGTATTTTCCCGAGGGTAAGAAGAGAAATTCGACCCCAAAAGTTGTTGTCCAATTTGTCCTGAGTGCGCTGATACCCCATATGTGGGGGGAACCACTGTTTGGCCGCATGGGAGGGCTCGGAAGGGAAGGAGCGCCATTTGGAATGCAGACTTAGATGGAATGGTCTGCAGGTGTCACATTGCGTTTGCAGAGCCCCTAATGTACCTAAACAGTAGAAACCCCCCACAAGTGACCCCATATTGGAAACTAGACCCCCCCAGGGAACTCATCTAGATGTGTTGTGAGAACTTTGAACCCCCAAGTGTTTCACTACAGTTTATAACGCAGAGCCTTGAAAATAAAAAATATTTCTTCCCACAAAAAATATTTTTTAGCCCCCAGTTTTGTATTTTCCTAAGGGTAACAGGAGAAATTGGACCCCAAAAGTTGTTGTCCTATTTGTCCTGAGTACGCTGATACCACATGTTGGGGTAAACCCCTGTTTGGGCAGACGGGAGAGCTCGGAAGGGAAGGAGCACTGTTTTACTTTTTCAACGCAGAATTGGCTGGAATTGAGATCGGACGCCATATCGCGTTTGGAGAGCCCCTGATGTGCCTAAACAGTGGAAACCCCTCAATTATAACTGAAACCCTAATCCAAACACACCCCTAACCCTAATTTCAACAGTAACCCTAACCACACCTCTAACCCTGACACACCCCTAACCCTAATCCCAACCCTATTCCCAACTGTAAATGTAATCTAAACCCTAACCGTAACTTTAGCCCCAACCCTAACCCAAACTTTAGCCCCAACCCTAACTGTGGCCCCAACCCTAACCCTAGCCCTAACCCTAACCCTAGCCCTAACCCTAGCCCTAACCCTAGCCCTAACCCTAACCCTAGCCCTAGCCCTAACCCTAGCCCTAACCCTAATGGGAAAATGGAAATAAATACATTTTTTTAATTTTTCCCTAACTAAGGGGGTGATGAAGGGGGGTTTGATTTACTTTTATAGCGGGTTTTTTAGCGGATTTTTATGATTGGCAGCCGTCACACACTGAAGACGCTTTTTATTGCAAAAAATATTTTTTGTGTTACCACATTTTGAGAGCTATAATTTTTCCATATTTTGGTCCACAGAGTCATGTGAGGTCTTGTTTTTTGCAGGACGAGTTGACGTTTTTATTGGTAACATTTTCGGGCACGTGACATTTTTAGATCGCTTTTTATTACGATTTTAGTGAGGCAGAATGACCAAAAACCAGCTATTCATGAATTTCTTTTGGGGGAGGCGTTTATACCGTTCCGCGTTTGGTAAAATTGATAAAGCAGTTTTATTCTTCGGGTCAGTACGATTACAGCGATACCTCATTTAAATCATTTTTTTATGTTTTGGCGCTTTTATACGATAAAAACTATTTTATAGAAAAAATAATTATTTTTGCATCGCTTTATTCTCAGGACTATAACTTTTTTATTTTTTCGCTGATGATGCTCTATGGTGACTCGTTTTTTGCGGGACAAGATGATGCTTTCAGCGGTATCATGGTTATTTATATCTGTCTTTTTGATCGCGTGTTATTCCACTTTTTGTTCGGCGGTATGATAATAAAGCGTTGTTTTTTGCCTCGTTTTTTTTCTTACGGTGTTTACTGAAGGGGTTAACTAGTGGGCCAGTTTTATAGGCCGGGTCGTTACGGACGCGGCGATACTAAATATGTGTACTTTTATTGTTTTTTTATTATTATTTAGATAAAGAAATGCATTTATGGGAATAATATTTTTTTTTTCATTATTTAGGAATATTTTTTTTTATTTTTTTTTTACACATTTGGAAAAAATTTTTTTCACTTTTTTACTTTGTCCCAGGGGGGACATCACAGATCGATGATCTGACAGTTTGCACAGCACTCTGTCAGATCACTGATCTGACATGCAGCACTGCAGGCTCCACAGTGCCTGCTCTGAGCAGGCTCTGTGAAGCCACCTCCCTCCCTGCAGGACCCGGATGCCGCGGCCATCTTGGATCCGGGTCCAGCAAGGAGGAAGGAGGTAGGAGACCCTCGCAGCAACGCGATCACATCGCGTTGCTGCGGGGGGCTCAGGGAAGCTTCCCTATACCGCCGGCACATCGCGATCATGTTTGATCGCGGTGTGCCGGGGGTTAATGTGCCGGGGGCGGTCCGTGACCGCTCCTGGCACATAGCGCCGGATGTCAGCTGCGATAGGCAGCTGACACCCGGCCGCGATCGGCCGTGCTCCCCCCGTGAGCGCGGCGGATCGCCTATGACGTACTATCCCGTCGGTGGGAATTAAAGCCCACCCCACCTCGACAGGATAGTACGTCATATGGGATTAAGGGGTTAAAGTAATGATGGCCACTCGTTTTTCTTTACTTAGCTGCTTTTTTCTTGCCATAACACAAATTCTAAGGCTACGTTCACACGGTGCGGTTTTTGCTGCGGATCCGCAGCGGATTTGCCGCTGCGGATCCGCAGCCGTTTTCCATGTGGGGTACAGTACAATGTAACCCTATGGAAAACGAAACCCGCTGTGCCGACGATCCTGAATTTCCCCGGAAAAACCGTGCGGAAACGCTGCGGAAAAAAAGAAGTACCATGTCAATTCTTTCTGCGGATTCCTCTGCGGGTTTCCGACTGCACCAATAGGAAAGTGCAGTTGGAAACCCGCAGAGGAATCCGCAGAAGAAAACGCAGGAAAATCCGCAGTGCAAAATGCAATGATTTTGCACTGCGGATTTTCCAAAAAAGGACCTGAAAAATCCGCAGGAAATTCAGGATCGTGTGAACGTAGCCTAACAGTTTATTCAGTAGGACTATCAGCTGTGTATCCACCAGACTTCTGCACAACAAAACTGATGATCCCAACCCCATTTATAAGGCAAGAAATCCCACTTATTAAACCTGACAGGGCACATCTGTGAATTGAAAACCATTCCCGGTGACTACCTCTTGAAGCTCATCAAGAGACTGCCAAGAGTGTGCAAAGCAGTCATCAAAGCAAAAGGTGGCTACTTTGAAGAACCTAGAATATAAGACATAATTTCAGTTGCTTCACACTTTTTTGTTAAGTATATAATTCCACATGTGTTAATTCATAATTTTGATGCCTTCAGTGTGAATGTACAATTTTCATAGTCATGAAAATACAGAAAAATCTTTAAATGAGAAGGTGTGTCCAAACTTGTGGTCTGTGCTGTATATATCAGGATGGGTGGGCCCGCTCTAACCCTTGAACCGGGCCCATAAGAAGCTAGTTATGCCACTGAAGAAAAGTGCACCTGCTCTCTGCTGATCAGTAACACATTAAATATTTTTTCGGTCATCATACCTTCCTACAAAAACTCAATGACAATAATGAAAATATCTCATGGTACCCAAAATGTTATCAATGAAAGTATCATCTCGCTATCAGAAGAAAAAAATCCTCTATCAGCTCCTTTTTTTTTTTTTTTACAAACTTCTGAATTTTTTTTCACCTCTTAAATGAAAAGTTAAAAAAAGGTTTGATATCGTTTGTAACATGTTTCCATGTCATATTTACCATATAAATGTAGGCAGTAAAAATAAAAAAAACTATGGCATAACTTAATTTTATTTTACTATTTTATTGCATTTTAATTTTTTTCCATTATTCAGTTTATTATATGGTAAAATTAATAGCGTAACCAAAACTTCAGCTGGTCATACAGCTGTGTCTACAGAAAAATAAAAAGTTATGGCTTTTGGAATAAGAAGAAAGAAAAAAATGAGAACGCAAAAACTAAAAATTTCTTGGAATGAAGGGGGTAAAAAAAATGTATTAATATTAAACTATTTCTTAAAAAAAAAATAAAACACAACAGGTCAGTCATGTAACATCTGTAAAGGCGCTTGTTCAAAGACATGAAACACTATAAGAATGCAGAAGCAGGCAGAGCCTTAAGGAACATTTGCAGTAACAAGCTAAAATAACTACTGTGCTCTGAATCACATCTCAATAGACCTTGGCTAAGATACTTTTGAATTTCAAAGAGGAGAACAAAAGTGAAGAAGGGAAATGCAAAATAAAACCTCCATTTGGAGTGGACTCTGAATGAGGAACAAGAGGCCTAATGAACACTCTCGGAGGGGTGCTGAGTCTCCCGCCTGGACCGACCCTTCATGGATACCTGGAGTTAAATTGATTGAATCGAAGCATTTATTAGTCTTGACACTGTAATCTCTTGCAGATGTTCACACAAGGTGGTCAGCAAATGGCCCCTGCTGTCTATGCTGATAATCACAGGCTTACCTTTAAAAGTAAATAACAAAAAACTTACCTATTGAGAAAATTTTACCTGAGCTACCAAATGGAGGCACGTCAGTCAAGCAATTTTACCATATTACTTATTTCCGGCAGGACTGACCTGGCAAAATAACCTGTGATGAAGGTGTATAACCTTCCTGATCGGTGGCCATGCAGAATAGATGTAACCACAATCATCAACTGTCAGGTGAACAATGGCTTTAGTCAACATATTAGGAAAAAGGTTGCCCACATTTACAGTATAGTTTTCATCCGATAGTCACAAATCTTCGACTGTGTATGGTACTTCTAAAAATGGCCTTTTACACCACTCTTCCTATATAGTATTCAGCCCCTAGTGGTCCAATGGGCAGGTACGGACCCACCATGATGCGTGCTGTGAGCTCTCTAATCTAGCCCCTCTGCCTTTGATAGATTCAAGCAAAGTCAGAGAGGCCAGGTTAGCAAGGTCAGGGCACAGATCAAGGGAGGTCCGCAGCCGTCCATTGGACCACTTGGGACTGATTACCATATAGGAAGAGCGGTATATAAAGATTATTTTGAAGAGTATCTCGGACTTCAGGGGTGCACTGGCAACAGTTTAATAATTGGCAACCTGATGGTGATAGGTTCCCTATTATCCATCAACCTACTTCTATCTAACTTTTCCGATCACCTTTAGGTCTTATTCATACCAGTATACTCCAACAAGTATAAAATATACACATAATAAAGAGTCTTTCTCCAAACTTACATCTGCATGATCTCCACGTTTTTTGGTTAAAGGGACTCTGTCACCTGAATTTGGCGGGACTGGTTTTGGGTCATATGGGCGGAGTTTTCAGGTGTTTGATTCACCCTTTCCTTACCCGCTGGCTGCATGCTGGCTGCAATATTGGATTGAAGTTCATTCTCTGTCCTCCATAGTACACGCCTGCGCAAAGCAATCTTGCCTTGTGCAGGCGTGTACTATGGAGGACAGAGAATGAACTTCAATCCAATATTGCAGCCAGCATGCAGCCAGCGGGTAAGGAAAGGGTGAATCAAACACCCGAAAACTCCGCCCATATGACCCAAAACCAGTCCCGCCAAATTCAGGTGACAGGTTCCCTTTAAAGTGAGCTACCACTGGTGTAGCTGTATGCCTAGCGAGGTCTCCACTGAAAAGCCTGAACTGGGCAATGCACTCGAGCTTCCATCGTGAAGTATGCTCCATGGCAGGGGTGTCAAACTGCATTCCTCGAGGGCTGCAAACAGGTCATGTTTTCAGGATTTCCTTGCACTGCACAGGTGATAATTTAATCACCTACACAAATAATGAGTTGGTGATTAAATTATCACCTGTGCAGTACCAGGAAATCCTGAAAACATGACCTGTTTGCAGCCCTCGAGGAATGCAGTTTGACACCCCTGCTCCATGGGATTTGGAGTTTGGGGTCATCACTGAAACTACATTCTCCTTTCTTGGAAGACAGCAAGGAACACGATGCTTCAAGCTAGAGAAATGGGTCAGTACAAAGTAAAATGGAGAAAAAAATATTGCATATTTTACATCTGCTGACTCTTTTGTACATCAGATATATGACCTTTTTATAGTTTGATAAACCCTTTAAAAGTGATTTATGCTGTGACCCTACAAGTCTGTGCACAAGATACATATGGTTTATAAGCCATTTTGGACATGTGGAAGGTTATAGTTCACACTGGACCTCTCTCTAAGGCCACGTTCACACGTTCAGTATCTGGTCAGTATTTTACCTCAGTATTTCTCAGCCAAAGGCTGCCGTCACACTAGCAGTATTTGGTCAGTATTTTACATCAGTATTTGTAAGCCAAAACCAGGAGTAGATGAGAAATACAGAAGTCGTGACGTGTTTCTATTATACTTTTCCTCTGATTGGTTTTGGCTTACAAATACTGAGGTAAAATACTGACCAAATACTGAACATGTGAACGTGGCCTATAAAGAATCATTAAGATGTTAGGTTTTCTCGTACAAGTGCTATGTATATTTTTCACGGATAGCATTTTTACCTATGATATTTTATGAGGCTGTTCACATGTTCCATTTTTTCTTCCTTGGACCAGACGGTTCACACAAAAGCAGAAGACTTGTTCAATATTGACCCAAGTGTCGGATCAAACTTGCCAATGCAAGTCTATGGATCCCTGTAAAAATTGGGCAGCACTCAGATACAATCCGTGTGCTGTTCATTTTTCATGCACTGTTTGATAGGAGAAGCTTAAGAAACCTCTTATAAAAAAAACCTGAAATAACTCTGACCAAACTCTGATCACACTCTGATCAAAAACACTGATGAACCTCAGTCCATTTTTTTTGCATACGAGAAAAATGACTGACGTGAAGGAGCCCTTAGGCCGGCGTCACACACAGCGTAAAACAATACGGTCCGTATATTACGGCCGTAATACGCTGAAAAGTCCCGAAAATAGTGGTCCGTAGCTCCTCCGTAGGCAGGGTGTGTCAGCGTTTTTTGCGCATGGCATCCTCCGTATGTAATCCGTATGGCATCCGTACTGCGTGGTTTTCTCGCAGGCTTGCAAAACCAACATACCGCTATAGAAATGATCCATGTGTCCCAAAAAGAAAAATATATATATATATACTGTCTATATATATATATATATATATATATATGTCATTAGACACATATATGTATATATATTAATATTTTTTCCAGCGCTATACAGCTTGAAAGCCGGTAATTCAATTACCGGCTTTTTCTTTCTCCTTCCTAAAACCCGACATGATTTGAGACATGGTTTACATACAGTAAACCATGTCTTCTCTCCATTTTTTTTGCAGATTCCACACTACTAATGTCAGTAGTGTGTATCTGCAAAATTTGGCCGTTCTAGCTCTTAAAATAAAGGGTTAAATGGCGGAAAAAATTGGCGTGGGCTCCCGCGCAATTTTCTCGGCCAGAGTAGTAAAGCCAGTGACTGAGGGCAGATATTAATAGCTTGGAGAGGGTCCATGGTTATTGGCCCCCCCTGGCTAAAAATATCTGCCCCCAGCCACCCCAGAAAAGGCACATCTGGAAGATACGCCAGAATAGTGCCAGAATAGGCGCATCTTCCAGATGTGCCTTTTCTGGGTGGCTGGGGGCAGATATTTTTAGCCAGGGGGGGCCAATAACCATGGACCCTCTCCAAGCTATTAATATCTGCCCTCAGTCACTGGCTTTACTACTCTGGCGGAGAAAATTGCGCGGGAGCCCACGCCAGTTTTTTCCGCCATTTAACCCTTTATTTTAAGAGCTAGAACGGCCAAATTTTGCAGATACACACTACTGACATTAGTAGTGTGGAATCTGCAAAAAAAATGGAGAGAAGACATGGTTTACTGTATGTAAACCATGTCTCAAATCATGTCGGGTTTTAGGAAGGAGAAAGAAAAAGCCGGTAATTGAATTACCGGCTTTCAAGCTGTATAGCGCAGGAATAAATAATAATATATATACATATATGTGTCTCACTGACATATATATATATATATACCTATTCTATGTGTACACATTTATTCTACCTATTCTA
This sequence comes from Ranitomeya imitator, assembly GCF_032444005.1. Taxonomy (NCBI): domain Eukaryota; kingdom Metazoa; phylum Chordata; class Amphibia; order Anura; family Dendrobatidae; genus Ranitomeya; species Ranitomeya imitator. Next base: position 428,568,025 of record NC_091283.1, read on the forward strand.
CTGTAAGCTGTCAGTGTGATTTTACTGTACACCGCACTGAATTACCGGCTTTTCTCTCTAACAGCGCTGCGTATTTCTCGCAAGTCACACTGCTTGTCCGTGTGTAATCCGTATTTTTCACGCTTCCATAGACTTTCATTGGCGTATTTCTTGCGCAGTACGGTGACAAACGCAGCATGCTGCGATTTTGTACGGCCGTAGAAAGCCGTATAATACTGATCAGTAAAATACGGCAGATAGGAGCAGGGGCATAGAGAATAATTGTGCCGTATTTTTTGCGAATTTTACGGACGTAGTTTCTGCGCTCTTACGTCCGTAAAACTCGCAAGTGTGACGCCGGCCTTAGTCCGAATTTTAGAAGTCCATGAAAAACATGATATACGGACTGTCCGTGTGTCTCCAAACCCAAACTCAACAGCCTCATATAAGATTATGAAGCAGTTTTGGGGCCTAGGGAGCAAGTGGTCCCATACAATGCTTAACATTTGTCCTTGGAGGATCGGCTGCATTTGAAAACTCTTTGACAATCTCAGCACAAAGGTTCCTCCACAGTACCTCATGGAATTTCCCACCACCCATGGCTGTCAACAGCCCTGAATTTGCTGGGACTGTCCTGAATTTTCAAAAATTCTCTCCCCAAATTATGTATGTCCTTGTCAAAAAAAAAAAAAACTTTGGTTTTCATAAACCCAAGCCAAAAATGAAAGATCCCATCTCGTTGAGGTTCCTGAAAATTCTACAAACGAGATGGGATCTTTCATTTTTGGATTGGGTTTATGAAAACCAAAGTTTTTTTTTTTTCGACAAGGACATACATAATTTGCAAAGAAGATGTGGGCAAGTATGTAACTCTCTCAGAAAAAAAAACATATTAATGGAAGAACATCTCATTTACCCTCCCATTATAGGTACATCGCCTTTTAGGAAGTGACCGCTACTTTCAGAAAAAAAATGGCAGACTGTTTAATACAGCGATCCATTACTTTAGTCATCACAAGCGTTTGCACAATACACTCACCAAGTCAATGAAATCCTTTTTACCAAAGATTGATGTTTCCCCGGGACTCTCTTAATAGTTTTAAATGGGAATCCTTTTGTACTTGGAACAATCTCCTAGACAGACACGCTGAACTAATAAAAGTCCCATCTTAGATGTGGTCTGAATGTTATATGACCTCATTTTGTTCTACGCCTTACATGTGGTGGGCTAGTTAAATAACACTGTCATTTTCATGCTGTCGTCAGAAGCTTATCTGTGGAAGTGGGACAAGAGGGGCTATTATTTTGTGATTAGTACTTGTTTGCCAACTTTCACATTTCTTTGCAAAAATATCTGGTTTTCATTTTGTGCTACAATGTAAAGGATCAAGTGAGGTGAATAAAAAATCAATAAAAAACACAAAGAATTTCCGACAACTCGCTTGTCAAAATAATACATCCTCTGTTTTATATGTAAATGCATACAGTCTGTATTCAGGGCTTTGGCAAGATGAGACATTTATATAGCAACATTTGGGCCTCAGGTTGGCTTTTGTTCATCAAATTCAGGCATTTTTTGCACCCCAAATATCTGGCTGTGCCCACTTCTCTCGCTTTCCTTATTCGATCATACTGTATATAGGGTGCTATGGTGGCATTATACTAGATATAGGGAGCTGTAATGACATTGTAATGAATATAGGGCCTATGTGGGCATTGCACAGTGTATAAAGAGCTTTGTATAGGAAATAGGGTCCCCCGATCGCCACCGCTGTACCTCTGGAGTCCAGGAATCCCCCTGTGATGTCCCCCGGTGTCTTCTTCCGGGAAAAAATAACGGGCGCATGCGCAGTGCGCCCGCCGAGATCTGCCGGCTGGCACCTGGCAACAATAGGAAAATTTTCCTATTGGTTCATTTTGATCACTGTGATAGACACTATCACAGTTATCAAAATAAAAAAAAGTAAATAAAACCCCTTTTATTACCCCCTTAAATAGGGAAAAATAATTGAATGAAAAAATAAATGTATTTCCATTTTTCTATTAGGGATAGCGTTGGGCTAAACTGAGTTGGTATAAAGTTAGGGTTAGGGTTATGGCTAGGGTTACGGTTAGGATTGGGATTAGGGTTAGGGGTGTGTTAGGATTAGGGTTTGGATTAGGGTTAGGGGTGTGTTGGGGTCAGGTTTGTGGTTAGGGTTATGGTTAGGGTTGGGATTAGGGTTAGGGGTGTGCTGTGGTTAGGGTTGTGGTTAGGGTTGGGATTAGGGGTGTGTTGTGGTCAGGGTTGTGGTTAGGGTTGGGATTAGGGTTAGGGGTGTGTTGAGGTTTGGGTTGTGGTTAGGGTTGGGATTAGGGTTAGGGGTGTGTTGGGGTTAGGGTTAGAGTTAGAATTGGGGGTTTCCAATGTTTAGGTGCATCGGGGGTCTCCAAATGCGACAGGGCACCATCATTGATTCCCGCAAATTTTGCATTCAAAAAGTCAAATGGTGCTCCTTCCCTTCTGAGCCCTGCCATGTACCCAAACAGTGGCTTTCCCCCACATATGGAGTATCAGCGTTCTCAGGAGAAATTGCACAACAAATTTTGGGGTCCATTTTCTCCTGTTACCCTTGTGGAAATACAAAATTTTGGGCTAAAAAACATTTTTTGGGGAAAAATGTGATATTATTTATTTTCACGGCTCAACGTTATAATCATCTGGGGTTTCAATGTGCTCAATACACATCTAGATAAGTTCCCTGAGGGGTCTAGTTTCCAAAATGGTGTCACTTGTGGGGGGTTTCCACTGTTTAGGTAAATCAGGGACTCTCCAAACGCGACATGGCATCCGCTAATTCCCTTCTGAGCCCTGCTGTGCGCCCAAACAGTGGTTCTCCCCCACATATGAGTTATCGGAATGCTCAGGAGAAACACAAATTGTATGGTGAAATTTTTCCAGTTTTTTTATGAAAATAAAAAAATTGGGTCTAAAGGAAATGTTTTGTGAAATCAAGTTAAATGTTTATTTTTTCCTTCCACATTTCATTAATTCCTGTGAAGCACCTGAAGGGTTAATAAACTCCTTGAATGTGGCCTTGAGGACTAAAGTGGTGCAGTTTTTAGAATGGTGTCACTTTTGGGTATTTTCTATCATAAAGACCCCCCAATGTCACTTCAAATGTGATGTGGTCCCTAAAAAACTGGTTTTGTAAGTTCTGTTGTAAAAATGAGGGTCAACTTTTAACCCTTATAACTTCCTAACAAAAAAATTATGTTTAAAAAATGTTGCTGATGTAAAGTAGACATGTGGGAAATGTTATTTATTAACTATTTTGTTTGACATGACTCTTTTATTTAAGGACATAACAATTAAAAGTTCGAAAATTGCAAAATTTTTAAACTTTTGCCAAATTTCCAATTTTTTCACAAATAAACGTGAGTCACATAAAAGAAATTTTACCACTATCATTAAATACAATATGTCATAAAAATCTCATAGGTCATAGCTCATAGCTCAGGTCACCCCCACTTTCCACACTTATAGAAACATACAGGCCATTAACACCCAGAAACTTATGAAGAACTTGCAGTCCTCATTGGCCCCTATCTCCTCCATCTCATGTCCTGATTCTGCATTGAAGCATTACAATGAAACCCTGCAAAGTGCTCTGGATGAAGCTGCTCCTCCTATACATAAAACAACTCGGCACAGACGGCAACAACCGTGGCACACGCTGCAAACACGTTTCCTGCAGCGGTGCTCCAGGTGTGCAGAACGTCTGTGGAGAAAATCTAATCTACCCGAAGATTTCATCCATTATAAGTTCATGCTAAAGACATACAATTCTGCCCTTCACCTCTCCAAACAAACCTACTTCAACACCCTCATCACCTCCCTTTCCAATAACCCTAAACGTCTCTTTGACACGTTCCAGTCCCTACTCAACCCAAGAGAGCAGGCCCCAACCACGGATCTCCGTGCTGATGATCTGGCCAATTACTTCAAAGAAAAAATTGACCACATTCGACAGGAAATCATCTCCCAATCTCTTCATACCATGCACTGTCCTCCCTCCCCCACTGCATCTAGTTCACTTTCTGACTTTGAAGCAGTTACAGAAGAAGAAGTAAGCAGGCTCCTTGCATCTTCTCGCCCGACCACTTGCACCAGTGACCCCATTCCGTCACATCTCCTCCAGTCCCTTTTCCCGGCTGTCACCTCTCACCTAACAAAAATATTCAACCTTTCCCTCACTTCCGGTATTTTTCCCTCCTCATTTAAGCATGCCATCATACATCCATTACTTAAAAAACCATCCCTCGATCAAAACTGTGCCGCTAATTATAGACCTGTCTCTAATCTTCCCTTCATCTCTAAACTCCTCGAACGCCTGGTCCACTCCCGTCTTACCCGCTATCTCTCAGATAACTCTCTTCTCGACCCTCTTCAATCTGGCTTCCGCTCTTTACACTCTACTGAAACTGCCCTCACTAAAGTCTCTAATGACCTACTAACAGCTAAATCTAATGGTCACTACTCCATGCTAATTCTCTTGGATCTCTCTGCAGCATTCGACACTGTGGATCATCAGCTCCTCCTCACTATGCTCCGCTCCATCGGCCTCAAGGACACCGTTCTCTCCTGGTTCTCCTCCTATCTCTCTGACCGATCCTTCACTGTATGTTTTGCTGGTTCCTCCTCCTCTCACCTTCCCCTTACTGTTGGGGTTCCTCAAGGATCAGTCCTAGGCCCCCTACTCTTCTCGTTGTATACTGCCCCTATTGGACAAACAATCAGTAGATTTGGTTTCCAGTACCATCTCTATGCTGACGACACCCAATTATACACTTCTGCTCCCGATATCACACCGACCTTTTTAGAAAACACCAGTGATTGTCTTACCGCTGTCTCTAACATCATGTCCTCCCTCTATCTGAAACTAAACCTGTCAAAAACTGAACTCCTCATGTTCTCTCCCTCTACTAACCTACCTTTGCCTGACATTGCCATCTCCGTGTGCGGTTCCACCATTACTCCAAAGCAACATGCCCGCTGCCTTGGGGTCCTACTTGATTCTGACCTTTCATTCACCCCCTACATCCGATCACTGGCTCGCTCTTCTTACCTGCATCTCAAAAACATTTCTAGAATTCGCCCTTTTCTTACTTTCGACTCTGCAAAAACTCTGACTGTTTCACTTATTCATTCTCGTCTGGACTATTGTAACTCTCTACTAATCGGCCTCCCTCTTGCAAAACTCTCCCCGCTCCAATCTGTCCTGAATGCTGCAGCCAGGATCATATTCCTCACCAACCGTTACACCGATGCCTCTACCCTGTGCCAGTCATTACACTGGCTACCCATCCACTCCAGAATCCAGTACAAAACTACTACCCTCATCCACAAAGCACTCCATGGCTCAGCACCACCCTACATCTCCTCTCTGGTATCAGTCTACCACCCTACCCGTGCCCTCCGCTCCGCTAATGACCTCAGGTTAGCATCCTCAATAATCAGAACCTCCCACTCCCGTCTCCAAGACTTTACACGTGCTGCGCCGATTCTTTGGAATGCACTACCTAAGTTAATACAATTAATCCCCAATCCCCACAGTTTTAAGCGTGCCCTAAAAACTCATTTGTTCAGACTGGCCTACCGCCTCAATGCATTAACCTAACGATCCCTGTGTGGCCTATTTATAATAAAAAAATAAATAAAAAAAAAGGTTCCTCGCATCATGTTCTCATACACTTTATGCAGTATTAGCCCTCTGTGTCTGTACTGCTACATACTTAGGCAGTTAACTGGTTCATGCAGCTTTACATGAACACCTGAGCCTTACACTATAGCTGGTCCGAATAACTAAAGCAATTGTTACCATCCACCTCTCGTGTCTCCCCTTTTCCCCATAGTTTGTAAGCTTGCGAGCAGGGCCCTCATTCCTCCTGGTATCTGTTTTGAACTGTATTTCTGTTATGCTGTAATGTCTATTGTCTGTACAAGTCCCCTCTATAATTTGTAAAGCGCTGCGGAATATGTTGGCGCTATATAAATAAAAATTATTATTATTATTATTATAGGTGCTCATGAGTAAGGACATAAAGTCCGAAACGCGTCAGGCATGTGGGGAATGTTTGCCCCTTGACATTCTTTGACATGTATGCTTTTAACTTTTTACAAACAATGGATTAAATAAAGGACAAAATTTGAATTTTTATGGAAATCACCTGGTGCTGTTTTTTCCTTTTTTGCCTGCATTTACAAGTAGATTCCAGCCACATTGAACCTGGCATCGGTGGTCCTGTGATACTCAGGTGAGCACTATGAAAATCCTTTTTCCCCTTCTCCCATGTTGGGTAAAAAAATTAAGCTTGATTTAAGTTGGTATACATGCAGCACATAAATACATGCTCACATTGGCCATAAAGCATAGAAAACCTACAAGAAACAAAACGAACATAAGCTCTGCTGAAATGTATAAAAGTGAAAACTGAAGTGTTGAATTCTGAAGCCCCATACATATATGAAACACTATATACAGGTGGTACTTTTTTATTAGCTGCTAAAATGTTACTATAGGTGGCAACCATGGGTCAGCGTTCACTCTAGGGAGCCAGCGCTGTCCATCAGAAGCAGGAGAAGTCCCCAAGATGCAACATGAGGCAGTGTAATGGTGCACCAAGCTAATGACCAACTCTGATCAGAGTTGGGAGTCGGACCCTCACTAATCCGATAATGATTACGTATCATAAGGATAAATCATCAATAATAAAATCCTGGAAAACTCCTTTAAGTTGACCATATACAATAGAAGGCTATGTCCTGAACTTGACAATTTGGCAGGAGCGACAGACCCGCCAATGTGCATGGGGAAGTCCTGACACTTTCAACCTGCCAAAGTCTTAGTACCAACAGAAGATCAGCCACTACTAAATGAGAGCACATAAACTCCGCTGAGCCCTGTGCACATGTATCCAAAGTGTACAGCCACGATATGGACACAACAGGCAGAAACATACAATTTGTAGCTCATTTTACATTAGGCTGCACAGGATTTTTGGTTGCACGGTTTACAATATTTTGACCATTTGACATCTATGATTCTTTTGTGTCAATTTGATGCTCATTTAAAGGGTTATTCCCCAAATTATATGATAGAGGGGCTAACTTACTGAGTGCTAGGGGTTTGACTACAGCGATCGGCTCTTTCTGGTCATCCCACAGAAAAAGAATAGAGTGGAGGTCGAGCATATGCATCTGCACAACACACAGGACAGGGCTCTCCACCGCTTGTCCTCAGGATCTAGAGCTCCGTTCTCTGGATTGCTGGAGGTTCCAGCAGTCAGGACCCTAGTAATCAGTACCATGGATAGAAGATAAATAGGGGATAATTTACCATTTTAGTAACAGGAGATAACTTACCATTTTGGGAATAGGGGATATTATACCATTTTGGGAATAAACTTTTAAGGAAATTTCTCTTTAATGCACAATGAACAGAAGGTTAAAGGGAACCTGTCACCCCCTCCCCTCGGCGTTTTTAACTAAAAGAGCCATCTTGTGCAGCACTAATGCTGCATTCTGTCATGGTGGTTCTTTTATTTGGGGTCCCTTCCAAAGCTTCAACATTAGATTTGATAAATTTGCCCGCCATACCTTTAGTCTGTCATGGGGGCGTGTCTTTCCCCCCCAGACACAAACGCCTCCCAGCCATCACTCAGCCCCACCATGCGCTGCCTCCTCTGCCTTCATTGACGTCCCCAATGCCTGCACTGTAAGTTCCTTTTTCGGGCATGCGCAGTTTGCGCTGCCCTTCGACTCACATCACATGATGGGAACTTACAGTGCAGGCGCCGGGGACGTTAATGAAGACAGAGGAGGCGGCGCCCGGCACACAGAGGGGCCGAGTGATGGCCGGGAGGTGTTTGTGTCTGGGGAGAAAAGACGTGGCCCGGACAGATTAAATGTATGGCGGGCAAATTATAAAAATTGATATTGCATCGTTGGAAGGGACCCCAAAAAAAAGAGCCACCTTCACAGAATGCAACATTAGTGCTGCACAAGGTGGCTCTTTTAGTTAAAAACGCCAGGGGAGGGTGATAGGTTCCTTTTAAAATCTCCTTAACATAAAATACAAGTAAATAAGGCTACTTTCACACTTACGTCGGTACGGGGCCGTCGCCATGAGTCGGCCCGACGCACGTTGTGAAAGAAATGCACAACGGGGGCAGCGGATGCAGTTTTTCAATGCGTCCGCTGCCCCATTGTAATGTGCAGGGAGGAGGGGGCGGAGTTTCGGCCGCGCATGCGCGGTTGAAAATGGCGGACTCGGCGCACAAAAAAACGTTACATATAACTTTTTTTGTGCTGAGGGTCCACCAAAACACAACGCATCCGTCGCACGACGGATGCGACGTGTGGTCATACGTCGCAATGCGTCGCTAATGCAAGTCTATGGAGAAAAAACACATCCTGCGGGCACATTTGCAGGATGTGTTTTTTCTCCAAAACGACGCATTGCGACGTCTGTCACACGACACTAGTGTGAAAGTAGCCTTACAAAATGCACTTCAGTGCCAAGTCTCAATGATGTCCAATCTCTGCTGTCTAAAAAAAGCCTAAGTGTGAATTCACAAGGACTTACAGTATATTCAGTCCATGTTACTGTATATCCATACATATCTTGATAAATCAAGAAATTATATCACTGGAGGACAAATAAAAAAAAACCAAAAGAATGACCAGCTGAATAAAAAATAATGTGTTGACATTTTCCCCTAAGTGTAGATGCTGAGTGAGAACATAAGTATGTGATTCTAAGGCTGTATGCACACGATGCGGATTTAGTGCGGATGTGCAGCGTTTTTTTCCGCGCAGAAACGCTGCAGATCTGCAAAGTGATTTACAGTACAAAGTAAATCAATAGAAGAAAAAAAATGCTGTGCTAATGGTGCGGAAAATTCCGCATGAAAAACGCTGTGGATCAAAAGAAGTAGCATGTCACTTCTTTTGTGCGGATCTGCAGCGTTTCTGCTCCCTTCCATTATAGAAATCCGCAGTGGTAAAAAAACGCATGAAATCTGCACAAAATCTGCATCAAATCCGCAACAATAACGCACAAAATCTGCATAAAAACATGTCAAATCTGCACTGCGTTTTCTGCTAGGAGATGCGGATTTTGTGCAGAAAATTCTGCACCCCAATCCGTAACGTGTGCACATAGCCTTAAGGTACCGTCACACTAAGCGACGCTGCAGCGATATAGACAATGAGCCGATCGCTGCAGCGTCGCTGTTTAGGTCGCTGTAGAGACGTCAAACACGGCAACTGCAGAACGATGCAGGAGCGATCCAGTGACGTACTTTTCGTTGTAGCTGGTTGTTAGCTCCATGCAAAACATTGCTGGCATCGTTGCTTTTGATGTCAAACACGACGATACACGCCGACCTGACGACCAAATAAAGTTCCGGACTTCTAGCTCCGACCAGTGATGGCACAGCGGGATCCAGATCGCTGCTGCGTGTCAAACACAACGAGATCGCTATCCAGGACGCTGCAACGTTACGGATCGTTGTCGTTCTCGTTGTAAAGTTGCTGAGAGTGAAGGTACCTTTAGTCTTTGCCTGATGAAGAGACCTGAGTAGTCTCGAAAGCTTGCAATTTGTCAGCCATCTTTTCAGTTAGCCATTAAAAGGTATCAACCACTGAGGACTCACAATTCTAAATAATTTTCTTGAGAACCTATAAGACATGGGACAAATTAGTGTGACATCTCAGGGCCATAAATATCTTTCCAGAGACACCAGCCCATCATTAGTGGGGCCAGGAATTCACCACTGAGAATGGAATGTGTATGTTTGTTTGTTTTTTAACTAACCCCTGTAGTTACAATCAGGCACAGATGAGGGGACATTACATTTCACAATGTGTTCTTTTAGCAACTGGAGACTTATCTGTCACCCCTTTAATGCTGGGTTACTGATTACCATTACGACACAATGATAGATCTTAACAATATTCAATGTCCGATTCATCAGACCAACATATCATCTGCACCGCACACAATTTATACCATCCATCCTATACTATGAATACAAACTTCTGACTCTGTTTATCAGTTTCTTTCTATAAAAAAATAAAATATATTAGAATGTAGAGATTCAGTTGTCGGTGGGAAAATCAACAATGAAGTCACTGGACCAGGTCTTCAAATCGAAGAACATTTTACTGGTGACGAAGACATAGCTAGTACAAAGTTTGGGCTTTCCTGTAGTAACATATGGATGAAAAACCTGGGTGATAAAGAACCAATCCAGAAGAATTGATGTCTGCAAAATGTGGTGCTGGAGAAGGATGTTATCAATACCATGGATGGCAAGAAGAACGAATAAGTTAGTTTTGGAACAAATCAAGCCAGACATGTCACTGGAAGCAAGCATCACCATGCTACAACTTGCCTACTTAGGACACATCATATGAAGAGAGCAATCACTGGAGAAGGACATCATGGTCAGAAGAATGGAAGGAACAAGGTGAAGAGGAAGACCAGCAAACCGATGGCTTGATAGTGTCAAGATAACGGTGGAGAAGACCCTGGTGGACCTATCTAGGCTTGCACAAGATTGACTGTCCTACAGAATACCATATAAAATCCAACATGTATGTACATATCCCAAAGTGTTTTTTTCTCTCCTCATTACTTAGGCTAGGGCTACAGGGTGACTTTGGTGGCTACAGCTATCTCATGATTGCAGTGTTGCATTGTGACCCCTACACTACTCTAACAGGCCGCAAAAAATTCGGACTCTATTGCGCTTTCTTGCAGCTGTTGTGGTAGTGTAGGTGTTGCAATGTGACCCCATTCACTTGTATAGTGCAGTGATGCCGCAGCAGCCAGTAGCGAGCTTCGGTCACGCCATAGCTATCGTGGCCAAAGTCACCATGTGGTTGCCTTAGTCTTCAGACGTCTATGCAATTTGGTTCAAGTACAGACCGCAATGCACAGACTGGCCACGGCTCTCCCGACCCGAGCGACATAGCCTTATAAAAGTGCATGAAGCCAGTCTGTGCATTGCAATCTAATCTTTGACTGATGTGCTCGGACATCTGAATGAGCCTTTAAAGGTGTAATTTAGGCATCAAAGCTGTCAGCTAGGAAATATAATATAAAACAATCACAGTCAATAAACATCAATTCTAGTCGGTGCTCAAAATCCGTAGTCTCCTGTCTAGGGTTGGCATCCCATTGCAAATAACATAAGAAGACCGACACTCACTTGTAACTTTGCAGAAGTTGTAGATTTTAATCCATGTTCTTCAAAAAACAAACACGTGATGCGTCTGTTTAAGAAAGTCTTGCGTTCAAGTTGAAAAGCGTAACACGTTTGGTTTTTTTGAAGGGCGTGGAATAAAATCTACAAGTTCTAACATCATAGTCAAACGTTTATAGTCAAACAGAAAAAAACTGGATAAAAAAATATCACAAGCTGATTAGTAAATGGAGTCGTCCATAAGATTATGGGGCGACCAGCTATATGTAAAGTAGCAGCAGACTGCAACGGACGCTATCATATACTTGTCTAGGTTTGGGTTCTGTGCAGGAAATATGGAAGAAAAGCAGGTGTGTAGTGAATTGCACAGGTAGGGAGCAAGTAGTGAAAGAAACGGGCACAAAAGGATGAACCGCTGAGAAGAAAGTGACGATTCAAGTGCAGATGAAAGTAGGAGAGCTTAGAGAACAATGGCCAGGACCAAGATAGTACATGGTTGTAGGACACAGCAGGACTCGATTGTCTCCTTAGTAATACCTGAGCGGTGCCCTGTTCTATATCACAATGCTACAGGACAGATGACCCGAGGACTCTGGGACATTGGCTGGTGAGATGAATGAGCACCTGACTACACCCAAAGGCCAATTCTTAAGAGGGTCAACGTCCCACCAGGTTATAGATGGGCGTGTGCCCTCATTTCCTTATTGTCATTTTTACACAAGAACACATGATAATTATGCACAGTATGAAAACAAGATTGTTCCTGTCCCATCATCATTTTTGAACCATTCAGTTCCCTACCTTAATTTGAAGGACTCTACTGAAAGGTGTTGTTAGGGCATGTCCATTGCAAAAGTCTCACGTTCCATATGTGTTTTTTGCTGCGGAATTCACCCACTGGAAAATGTCATATCTGCTTGGGAGTGCTCGCTTGGACGTAACAAAGGTTAACTTATTAGGTGCCAAATACTTTGATAATTAGTGACGAGCGAGCATCATCAGATAAGGTGTTATCCAAGCATATCCAAGCATGCTTGGGTGCTGACCGAGTGTCTTCTGCGTGCTCCAAAAATATGTTCAGCTGCATGTCTCGCGGCTGTTAGGTAATATCTGCATGTGTTACAGCTGTCTAACAGCAGCGAGACATGCAGCCACGGGGACTCAAACATACTTTTTGAGCACTCCGAAGACACTTGGCTAGCACCCGAGCATGCTGTGATTACACCTTATCTGAGGACACTCGTTCGTCAGGAAAAAAAAATCTTCCTATACTGTAAAGTACCTGTGATGATAATTGAACGCTTTTGTTTGTGGCTTTCCGTGTTTGGATTCCTTTTTGATTATTCCGCTAATCACTACATCTCTCTATCAAATCCTGGTTTCATAAAATACTGCCTTGTTGAAAGTTTGGGGCAGATCCGTCCAACGATCCTCATGTTTTATGCAGGGAATGCATGGAAGTAAGATTCTAAATAAATCAACATGTGAATGTGATCGTGCCAAATAATAATGACTCGCCAATTAGAAAAACAAGGAAACATCAGTTAACTTGAATTTACTTCTTAGCGCAGAAACCCTCAAAATATATTCATGTTTTCTTAGAAATAGATCCAAAACATTCAAGATAGAAATCAAGTGATTTTTCATGTTCTGCGGGGCTCGGTACATATGTAACACATGCTTGTGGTCTGCTCAAGAGTAAAGCGATTTAGAAACAAGTAATTATGCATATTTAAGGTCTATTGGCATTAGGCTGGCAAGACGTGGCGGGAGAGGCCTAAAGTCATACCCTGCACTCATCACTGCAGAACAAAATGCATACAGGGGTCCTTAATCAAGGCTCAGGGCAAAAAAGGTCCCAAACTCTGGAAGATAAAATGCTGTTATCCACTACGAAGAAATTGATGATCAATAGGCTATGAATATCTGATCGATAGGGTCCTATACCTGTCAACCCCACCAATCACCTGTTTGCAGTTCTGGATGTGAACAGTGTCTAGTGCTGGAAAAGCTCAGCTCCGCACTGTGTTGTGGTCATTCTCAGGTGCTGCAGCTCAGCTTCTATAGACTTAAATAAGAGCTGAACTGCAGTATTCGGGAACAGCCACTACACATTGTGCGGAGCTGTGCTGTTTTGGCGCCGTGCACTTTGTACACCAATGCGAACACTGATAACAGGTGATCGGATGCGTTGTCAAGTGTCAGACCCCCGGGATCTGATACCTATCTTAAGGGCTCATACTCACCTGCGAGAAACTCGGATGAATCTCGCACGTCAATACCCGGCGCTGCCGGCACTCAGGAGCGGAGTGTGCGGTTGCATGTAATCCTATGCGGCCACACTCTCCGATCCGAGTGCCGGGTGCAGTGCCGGGTATTAACATGCGAGACTCATCCGAGTTTCTCACAGATGAGTATGAGCCCTTAAGGACCAATCAGACGACCGTATAATTTGGACCAATGCATGGACTGGCCGGTGGCTCTCCCGACTCGAGCGTGACATCTCGATATATTTCTAGGTAAAACTATTTTTTTAATGCATATTTTGTGATTGGGGCATGTTTTTCTGCATCAGTTCATTCAGAAATGCTTCTAGAATTGACACGTTGCTTCTTTTTCCATCGTTTGCACTATACAGTTGTGGCATAAAGTTTTAAGACTGAACCAAATTTTGTTTTCACACAGTTTGCTGCTTCAGTGCTCTCTGGTAACTGAAATACAATTATCAGCATTTCATAAGTCTTAAAACTTTTACTGATAAATTCATTAAGTTCATACAAAGATGTTTTGTTCACTGATCCACTTAATTATAACTTCAGAGCAATTGAACCTCTCTGGAGTTTTTCATGATCCGATAAATGGCTGATTTAGGAGCAATCTTTCAACCAGCAATGTCCTTGCCTGTAAAGCCTTTTTAATCCAAAGCAATGATGACTGCATGTTTTTCCTTGGAGGAAACCATGGTTAGCAGAAGACAATCATTTCAAGCACTAGTTTCCTTTTAAAGTAAACAGTCTGCTCCTATAATCAGAAATTAACTTGATCAATTGTGACGAAGCTAATTTCTATGGCAAGGAATTACAGCATTTTTTGCAATTCATCTGATCATTCTTCATAACATTCTAGGGTTAATGTCAATTTCCCATATAAAAACTGAAGCATCAAAGTTTGTGAAAAACAAAATTTATGTCACTCTGAAACGTTTTGGTCGCAACAGTGTGAGTTTTCCCACTGAAATGAGTGGAAGCTTATTCTAAGAATTCTTGCAGAGGTTTTTGATGTGAATTTTTAGGTCAGAATCTGCTCCTTAAGGGTAAACTTATACATACATAAGATCAGAGGAAGGACATGTATTGTGACACATACACAGTAATCATGTCCCTATTGAAGCCACTTTGTGATATTCCAGTGTTCTACCAGTGATACCCCTTTTATGGCAATTATAGAGTATGAAGCTTCCAAAAATGCCCCCCCCCCCCCCACACACACACTGAGTATGGTATCCTGAATGAATCTCCACATTCCCCATTGTCTTGTACCCCAAGTGTCAGTGTCATTGTCTTGTACCCCATGTGTCAGTGTGTCATTAACCTGTACCCAAGTGTCAGTGCCATTGTCTTGTACCCTAAGTGTCAGTGTCATTGTCCTGTACCCCAAGTTTCAGTGCCATTGTCTTGTACCCCAAGTGTCATTGTCCTGTACCCCAAGTATCAGTGTGTCATTAACCTGTACCCAAGTGTCAGTGCCACTATCTTGTACCCCAAGTGTCATTGTCATTGTCCTGTACCCCAAGTGCCAGTGTGTCATTACCCTGTACCCAAGTGTCAGTGCCATTGTCTTGTCCCCCAAGTGTCATTGTCCTGTACCCCAAGTGTCAGTGTGTCATTAACCTGTACCCAAGTGTCAGTGCCATTGTCTTGTACCCTAAGTGTCAGTGTCATTGTCCTGTACCCCAAGTGCCAGTGTGTCATTAACCTGTACCCAAGTGTCAGTGCCATTGTCTTGTACCCAAGTATCAGTGTCATTGTCTTGTACCCCAAGTTTCAGTGCCATTGTCTTTTACCCCAAGTGTCATTGTCCTGTACCCCAAGTGCCAGTGTGTCATTAACCTGTACCCAAGTGTCAGTGCCATTGTCTTGTACCCCAAGTGTCATTGTCATTGTCCTGTACCCCAAGTGCCAGTGTGTCATTAACCTGTAACCAAGTGTCAGTGCCATTGTCTTGTACCCCAAGTGTCATTCTCCTGTACCCCAAGTGTCAGTGAGTCATTAACCTGTACCCAAGTGTCAGTGCCATTGTCTTGTACCCATGTAGCAGTGCCATTGTCTTGTACCCCAAGTGTCATTGTCCAGTACCCCAAGTGTCAGTGTGTCATTAACCTGTACCCAAGTGTCAGTGTCATTGTCCTGTACCCCAAGTGTCAGTGTATCATTAACCTGTACCCAAGTGTCAGTGCCATTGTCCAGTACCCTAAGTGTCAGTGCCATTGTCCTGTACCCCAAGTGCCAGTGTGTTATTAACCTGTACCCAAGTGTCAGTGCCATTGTCTTGTACCCCAAGTTTCAGTGCCATTGTCTTTTACCCCAAGTGTCATTGTCCTGTACCCCAAGTATCAGTGTGTCATTAACCTGTACCCAAGTGTCAGTGCCATTGTCTTGTACCCCAAGTGTCATTGTCATTGTCCTGTACCCCAAGTGCCAGTGTGTCATTAACCTGTACCCAAGTGTCAGTGCCATTGTCTTGTACCCATGTAGCAGTGCCATTGTCTTGTACCCCAAGTGTCATTGTCCAGTACCCCAAGTGTCAGTGTGTCATTAACCTGTACCCAAGTGTCAGTGCCATTGTCTTGTACCCCAAGTGTCAGTGTATCATTAACCTGTACCCAAGTGTCAGTGTCATTGTCTTGTACCCAAGTGTCAGTGTGTCATTAACCTGTACCTAAGTGTCAGTGCCATTGTCTTGTACCACAAGTGTCATTGTCCTGTACCCCAAGTGTCAGTGTATCATTAACCTGTACCCAAGTGTCAGTGTCATTGTCTTGTACCCAAGTGTCAGTTTGTCATTAACCTGTACCCAAGTGTCAGTGCTATTGTCTTGTACCCAAGTATCAGGGTCATTGTCCTGTACCCCAAGTGTCAGTGTGTCATTAACCTGTACCCAAGTGTCAGTGCCATTGTCTTGTACCCAAGTATCAGTGTCATTGTCCTGTACCCCAAGTGTCAGTGTGTCATTAACCTGTAGCCAAGTGTCAGTGCCATTGTCTTGTACCCCAAGTGTCAATGTGTCATTAACCTGTACCCATGTATCAGTGTCATTGTCCTGTGACCCAAAGGTCAGTGTCATTAACTTGTATCCAAGTGTCAGTGTCCTGTACCCCAAGTGTGTCACTAAACTGTACCCCAAGTGTCAGTACCATTGTCTTGTACTCCAAGTGTCAGTGCCATTGTCTTGTACCCCAAGTGTGTGTGTCATTAACCTGTACCCAAATGTCAGTGCCATTGCCCTGTATCCCAAGTATTAGTGTCATTATGTACCCCAATGATCAGTGTGTAATTGCCCTGCACCTCCAGAATTAGTGCCACTGTTGTGTACCCCAAGTGCCAGTGTGTCATGGCTGTTCTCTGCACTTGTTTTGGATAAAGCATTTTATGATTATTTATCAGTTTGTTTAGATTACACATGTTTTTGAATTTGCCTTTAAGGAGTAAATACCTTCTCCAATAAAACCTTTATCTATCCCAAGACTTCCTTGAACTCCGGCTGGAGGCGATGAACAAGGTATTTTCAGTGGCCAATTAACTTTTCTGCACTCTGCTTTTAAGCTGCAAGGGGAATACAAGACCCAGCAAAGCCTAAGGCCCCGTACAGAGAGTGACATGCCCCCATCACCGATCAGCTCCAGACCAGCAGGATGCCGGGGGGCTAGAGAATGCTTAATATATCTGGTGATTGGGAATATTTTATCTATATAATCCAAGAACGAAGATGCCAGCTGCTGCAGAACATCTTGTTCCATTCACCATCAATCCTTTCAGGTGACAGATCTGGTCATACACTAGCTTTCAGCAAAATCTAGATTACTGCAAAAAAAAACAAAAAAAAAAACAACTTACCATTTAAAGAAACCTGCCCAGAAGCAAATGACCCCCAGGTCAGCAGGGCCTGTGTTGATACCACTTTGGCAAAATAAAAGGATATACAGCAACAGACAAAGGCAATTGTCCAGCGTTTTACCACCTCAAGGGGTCACATATCAATGGGGTCTTACATCTTCATGTATGTGGATTCACATAGAGAGATAAAAAGTTTTGAAAGGTTGTAAAACTATAAAACACTTTGGAGTGGATGGAAGGGGTAAGATATCCGGTGGAGGCGAGTATGAATATGATGTATATTATATGAGCCATGCTTCCAGAGGGGGATACGGTGACCTCCCTCCCTCCCCATATAGACTAATGACAAAGGCAGGGAAATGACCATTACTATCACCATTATGGGGTCTTTATTGTTTCATGTCACTTAACCCTAGAATTACCTGACAATCATGGCATGAAGATCACATAGTTGTATTGTGACATCAGTGAGTCTTACTATTTTACTAATGTTTCTGCGTTACTAATAATGCAGTTCTTTTTCATGCAAAAAAAAAAAATAAATAAATAAAAATTGTGTCCCAGGTATCGCTGTCACCACATAGCCCTGGCGTTACCCACTGATAAGAGACTCGGAATTCTGCTCGGCCGCACCACCTGCCACCGAACGTGAAATGGAAACTAACACTGGCAGGTGTTTCCTACTGGCACCGAGTGCTCACCAGATATTGTTCTGCAGGATTTCCTAATATAAGGTTTCGATTGTTTTATGCTACAAGTCTTGGCAACCTGTGTTCCTTTTCCAGCTGCCGTAGGACTAAAAATCACAGCATGCCCCGAATACTTCTTATTGTAAAGAAAGATGTGACAGTTCCTAGATAACTGCACTGTAGCTGCAATAGGTCATATGTATCAAAAGACAGCAAGGTGGCTCAGTGGTTAGAAATGCATGGTGGCTCAGTGGTTAGAAATGTATGGTGGCTCAGTGGTTAGCACTGTAGTCCTGCAGCTCTGGGATCTTCCTGGGCTCGAATCCCACCAAGGACGACATCTGCAAGGAGTTTGTATGTTCTCCTCCCCTCCAAAGACAAGGAATTTAGATTGTAAGCCCCAAAGGGGACAGTGATGACAATTTCTATAAAGTGAAATATGATATGGTACTATATAGGTGATCAATATATTAAAAAAAAAAAAAACCGACACACACGTGACAGTTTTTTGAAACCTTAAACACTGGATCCAAAACCACCCAAAAAAAAAAAAAAGAAAAATATCCAAACCAAAAGTTTTATAAATTAGAGTTTTGTTTTTTGTTTGTTTTTTTTTTATTTCATATCAAATAAATTGTGTTTAATTATAAAAGTTTCATCAGTACAAAATGTGGAAGATAAAAAAATATAAATACCAGTGTACCATCGAAATGTAAACATTCATCTGCGCGGATTATGTAGAAAAATGGGAAGAAAGAGCATGAACAGAATTGACACCATTTTTTTCCCTGCATATAAATAACACGTTTTTTTGGCATCCACCTGTCCGTGGGCCGGCATTCACAAGCAGCCATTGTATCGGCTGACAACTGCTGGCTATTAATGCGAGAGCTCATGAAAGGCAGTTGTTTAAGAGTGGAATTAACAGGTGCTGGAGAGCTCTGGAAACACAATTGTTGTTTGGTGACCGCGAGCGGCTCGCGCTTTCCTGATCATTGTTAGCGCTGCAGTCATTGTGCTGCGGAGGAACAGCTGCCTGGAAGTGGGAGATCAGCGCCGCGTGGAACACCTTCTCGGCTTATAGGAATCTATATACAGTCACAAAAAATATGAATGCATTTAACACTTTGACTCCATCCTTCATCAAAAATTAGAGGAAATAGCCCTTTCCTGCTTCCGTAAAAAAAGGAAGAAAATTTGGTTTTTTTTTTGAGAACCAGTCACAGTGGAGCAGGTGTCCCCCCCGATATCGCAATAAGGCTCTGGACCACCGTCAGCTCATTTCAGCACCTAAGAGCATTATATAAGGGTCATAGATACCCCACGGGTCGCGCCCGCTGCACTCGGACAAGGCACTTGAAATTTTGGGATAACCCTTCATGTAACAGTCTCTTGGACACAAAATAAAAAGCGGTCAATGGTTCCCGGAGCAGCCAGATTCCTCGTGCTTGTGAAGGAGGGACATACGGGAGAAAGTCCTGGAGCAGGTCCGGCACTGGTATTTCTTCACATCTGAATGGGTCTGCAGATGAGCGCGGAGATTAGAGCGGTCGGCGAACGCCCGGTTACAATGCGTGCAGGAAAATGGTTTCTCACCTGGTCACAAGGAAGAGAAGAAGAGAATTAAATGGATGACCAGAAAATGAGGAAAAGGTACATGTGCACAAAATGAGCGTCTGGGGGGGGGGGGGTGCAGCAAAACGCCTCATTACATAGTCATTCATCCTTTGTATCAAATGCTAATGTGCAGCCTCTACCGGGCATTTACCCCGGACAATTCAATGTCTTTAGCACATGAAGAGGGCGCGGAATCAAAGCACAACAATCAGGAGGAACCCTGATGAAGGTGAGCCACAGGCAGCTGGAGGGTCCGAGGGGCCTCCCCACAACTCTACCAACAGGTGCAACCACACACTAATAGCAGCCAGTAACCAGCTGAAGCCACCAGGACACCAGAGATGCAAGGATCTGATCCTGACGGGGCAACATTTATTATAAAGCCCCATTCACAAGGCAAAACCAGGAGAGGAAAAGTAGACTAGAGACACGCGCACCACTTCTGGATTGATCATTACACATCCTGAGGTACAATACTGACTGTGTGACCCAAACCCCCGGCCTGGAGCATTCCCTCACCTGTGTGCGTCCTGATGTGGCCCTGCAGCAGCCAGGGTCTGGAGAAGGCCTTCCCGCAGATCTTGCAGACGCAGGGCAGCGTGTGGCTCCTGATGTGCATCTTCAGGGCCCCTAGACTGACGTATTCCTTCTCACAGTACTTGCAGCTGAACGACTTTCGGCTCTGGGGGTCACAGTGCAGCTGCTTGTGCTTGGAGAGTCCGGCAAAGGTGGAGTAAGACTTGCTGCACTGGTTACAGTGGAACTTGTCGGCTTCGGGGGCGGACGAGGCAGGACTGGGGGGGTCCGAAGTCTTCCCCTCGTCATCCTCGCTGGAGAAGGAGGTGAGGTCCAGGGGTTTGGAGTCGTCGCTGGGAGACTTGCTGTAGTCGGGCTCAGCCGTGAAGAAGGTGGTCAGTAGCCCGGTGTCCCAGACCAGAGGGGGGAAGTAGGCGCCTGTGCTCAGGATCTCCGGCTGGGGGATCACAGGGATGGAGAACTTGTCATACAGGAAGGGGGCAATGTAGACTGCAAAGAGAAGCACGAGAACATCAGACCCACTCAGCAGTGCTCGGCATGCTGGGACTTGTGGTCCCTCACAGGGCTGCACACTGCTCCTTACCTGTCTGGCTCTCGAGCTCGCTGTAGTTGGGCTTCTTGGTGGCAGAGAAGTGTTTCTTGACCAGGAATGATCGGGGCATGGTGGCGGCTGCAGGTTGTCGGCGCTGGCAGCGGGGAAGGCACTGTCCTGTTCAGCGCTGCGCCGCCTAATATACTGCCTGCGGCCGGGGACCGCCCACGTCACAGGCATTGTCAGCTCTCCGCCAATCGGAGAGCAGGGGGCGTGCCGGACACGCCCTCTCTCCAGCAGGTGCCTGCAGCTGAGGATCCCGGCAAAACTTCTCCGCTGTAGAAAAGGAGAGAAACTGAAGAACATGAAAGACATGAAGAACATAACTTCATGTCCGCCTGGGGATGTAACCGAGCACCATCATCCCTGACCAGCCACCTGTACATGTGATCACAGCACCATCATCCCTGACCAGCCACCTGTACATGATATCACAGCACCATCATCCCTGATCAACCACCTGTACATGATATCACAGCACCATCATCCCTGATCAGCCACCTGTACATGATATCACAGCACCATCATCCCTGATCAGCCACCTGTACATACAATCACAGCACCATCATCCCTGATCAGCCACCTGTACATGATATCACAGCACCATCATCCCTGATCAGCCACCTGTACATGTGATCACAGCCCCATCATCCCTGATCAGCCACCTGTACATGATATCACAGCACCATCATCCCTGATCAGCCACCTGTACATGATATCACAGCACCATCATCCCTGATCAGCCACCTGTACATGATATCACAGCACCATCATCCCTGACCAGCCACCTGTACATGATATCACAGCACCATCATCCCTGATCAGCCACCTGTACATGATATCACAGCACCATCATCCCTGATCACCCACCTGTACATGTGATCACAGCCCCATCATCCCTGATCAGCCACCTGTACATGATATCACAGCACCATCATCCCTGATCAGCCACCTGTACATGATATCACAGCACCATCATCCCTGATCAGCCACCTGTACATGATATCACAGCACCATCATCCCTGACCAGCCACCTGTACATGATATCACAGCACCATCATCCCTGATCAGCCACCTGTACATGATATCACAGCACCATCATCCCTGACCAGCCACCTGTACATGATATCACAGCACCATCATCCCTGATCAGCCACCTGTACATGATATCACAGCACCATCATCCCTGATCAGCCACCTGTACATATGATCACAGCGCCATCATCCCTGACCAGCCACCTGTACATGTGATCACAGCACCATCATCCCTGATCAGCCACCTGTACATACAATCACAGCACCATCATCCCTGATCAGCCACCTGTACATGTGATCACAGCACCATCATCCCTGACCAGCCACCTGTACATACAATCACAGCACCATCATCCCTGATCAGCCACCTGTACATACAATCACAGCACCATCATCCCTGATCAGCCACCTGTACATACAATCACAGCACCATCATCCCTGATCAGCCACCTGTACATGTGATCACAGCACCATCATCCCTGACCAGCCACCTGTACATACAATCACAGCACCATCATCCCTGATCAGCCACCTGTACATACAATCACAGCACCATCATCCCTGATCAGCCACCTGTACATGTGATCACAGCACCATCATCCCTGACCAGCCACCTGTACATACAATCACAGCACCATCATCCCTGATCAGCCACCTGTACATACAATCACAGCACCATCATCCCTGACCAGCCACCTGTACATGATATCACAGCACCATCATCCCTGATCAGCCACCTGTACATGATATCACAGCACCATCATCCCTGACCAGCCACCTGTACATGATATCACAGCACCATCATCCCTGATCAGCCACCTGTACATGATATCACAGCACCATCATCCCTGATCAGCCACCTGTACATACAATCACAGCACCATCATCCCTGATCAGCCACCTGTACATGATATCACAGCACCATCATCCCTGATCAGCCACCTGTACATGTGATCACAGCCCCATCATCCCTGATCAGCCACCTGTACATGATATCACAGCACCATCATCCCTGATCAGCCACCTGTACATGTGATCACAGCACCATCATCCCTGATCAGCCACCTGTACATGATATCACAGCACCATCATCCCTGACCAGCCACCTGTACATGATATCACAGCACCATCATCCCTGATCAGCCACCTGTACATGATATCACAGCACCATCATCCCTGACCAGCCACCTGTACATGATATCACAGCACCATCATCCCTGATCAGCCACCTGTACATGATATCACAGCACCATCATCCCTGATCAGCCACCTGTACATATGATCACAGCGCCATCATCCCTGACCAGCCACCTGTACATACAATCACAGCACCATCATCCCTGATCAGCCACCTGTACATACAATCACAGCACCATCATCCCTGATCAGCCACCTGTACATGTGATCACAGCACCATCATCCCTGACCAGCCACCTGTACATACAATCACAGCACCATCATCCCTGATCAGCCACCTGTACATACAATCACAGCACCATCATCCCTGATCAGCCACCTGTACATGTGATCACAGCACCATCATCCCTGACCAGCCACCTGTACATACAATCACAGCACCATCATCCCTGATCAGCCACCTGTACATACAATCACAGCACCATCATCCCTGACCAGCCACCTGTACATGTGATCACAGCACCATCATCCCTGACCAGCCACCTGTACATACAATCACAGCCCCATCATCCCTGATCAGCCACCTGTACATGATATCACAGCACCATCATCCCTGATCAGCCACCTGTACATGCGATCACAGCACCATCATCCCTGATCAGTCACCTGTACATACAATCACAGCACCATCATCCCTGATCAGTCACCTGTACATACAATCACAGCACCATCATCCCTGATCAGTCACCTGTACATGATATCACAGCACCATCATCCCTGATCAGCCACCTGTACATGTGATCACAGCCCCATCATCCCTGATCAGTCACCTGTACATGATATCACAGCCCCATCATCCCTGATCAGCCACCTGTACATGTGATCACAGCCCCATCATCCCTGATCAGCCACCTGTACATGATATCACAGCACCATCATCCCTGATCAGTCACCTGTACATACAATCACAGCACCATCATCCCTGATCAGCCACCTGTACATGATATCACAGCCCCATCATCCCTGATCAGCCACCTGTAGATGTGATCACAGCCCCATCATCCCTGATCAGCCACCTGTACATGATATCACAGCACCATCATCCCTGATCAACCACCTGTACATGATATCACAGCACCATCATCCCTGACCAGCCACCTGTACATGTGATCACAGCACCATCATCCCTGATCAGCCACCTGTACATACAATCACAGCACCATCATCCCTGATCAGCCACCTGTACATGATATCACAGCACCATCATCCCTGATCAGCCACCTGTACATGTGATCACAGCCCCATCATCCCTGATCAGCCACCTGTACATGATATCACAGCCCCATCATCCCTGATCAACCACCTGTACATGATATCACAGCACCATCATCCCTGACCAGCCACCTGTACATGTGATCACAGCCCCATCATCCCTGATCAGCCACCTGTACATGATATCACAGCCCCATCATCCCTGATCAACCACCTGTACATGATATCACAACACCATCACCCCTGATCAGCCACCTGTACATGTGATCACAGCCCCATCATCCCTGATCAGCCACCTGTACATGATATCACAGCACCATCATCCCTGATCAGTCACCTGTACATACAATCACAGCACCATCATCCCTGATCAGCCACCTGTACATGATATCACAGCCCCATCATCCCTGATCAGCCACCTGTACATGTGATCACAGCCCCATCATCCCTGATCAGCCACCTGTACATGATATCACAGCACCATCATCCCTGATCAACCACCTGTACATGATATCACAGCACCATCATCCCTGACCAGCCACCTGTACATGTGATCACAGCACCATCATCCCTGATCAGCCACCTGTACAT
Organism: Ranitomeya imitator; assembly: GCF_032444005.1. Taxonomy (NCBI): domain Eukaryota; kingdom Metazoa; phylum Chordata; class Amphibia; order Anura; family Dendrobatidae; genus Ranitomeya; species Ranitomeya imitator. The sequence continues at coordinate 428,592,840 of NC_091283.1, forward strand.
ACAATCACAGCACCATCATCCCTGATCAGCCACCTGTACATGATATCACAGCACCATCATCCCTGATCAGCCACCTGTACATATGATCACAGCACCATCATCCCTGATCAGCCACCTGTACATGATATCACAGCACCATCATCCCTGATCAGCCACCTGTACATGTGATCACAGCACCATCATCCCTGATCAGCCACCTGTACATGATATCACAGCACCATCATCCCTGATCAGCCACCTGTACATACAATCACAGCACCATCATCCCTGATCAGCCACCTGTACATATGATCACAGCACCATCATCCCTGATCAGCCACCTGTACATATGATCACAGCACCATCATCCCTGACCAGCCACCTGTACATGTGATCACAGCACCATCATCCCTGATCAGCCACCTGTACATGATATCACAGCACCATCATCCCTGATCAGCCACCTGTACATGATATCACAACACCATCATCCCTGATCACCCACCTGTACATGATATCACAGCACCATCATCCCTGATCAACCACCTGTACATGTGATCACAGCACCATCATCCCTGATCAGCCACCTGTACATGCGATCACAGCACCATCATCTCTGATCAGCCACCTGTACATGCGATCACAGCACCATCATCCCTGATCATCCACCTGTACATGATATCACAGCACCATCATCCCTGATCAGCCACCTGTACATGATATCACAGCACCATCATCCCTGATCAGCCACCTGTACATGTGATCACAGCACCATCATCCCTGATCAGCCACCTGTACATGTGATCACAGCACCATCATCCCTGATCAGCCACCTGTACATGTGATCACAGCACCATCATCCCTGATCAGCCACCTGTACATGTGATCACAGCACCATCATCCCTGATCAGCCACCTGTACATATGATCACAGCACCATCATCCCTGATCAGCCACCTGTACATGATATCACAGCACCATCATCCCTGATCAGCCACCTGTACATGTGATCACAGCACCATCATCCCTGATCAGCCACCTGTACATGATATCACAGCACCATCATCCCTGATCAGCCACCTGTACATACAATCACAGCACCATCATCCCTGATCAACCACCTGTACATGATATCACAGCACCATCATCCCTGATCAGCCACCTGTACATGTGATCACAGCACCATCATCCCTGATCAGCCACCTGTACATGATATCACAGCACCATCATCCCTGATCAGCCACCTGTACATATGATCACAGCACCATCATCCCTGATCAGCCACCTGTACATATGATCACAGCTCCATCATCCCTGACCAGCCACCTGTACATGTGATCATAGCACCATCATCCCTGATCAGCCACCTGTACATGATATCACAGCACCATCATCCCTGATCAGCCACCTGTACATGATATCACAACACCATCATCCCTGATCACCCACCTGTACATGATATCACAGCACCATCATCCCTGATCAACCACCTGTACATGTGATCACAGCACCATCATCCCTGACCAGCCACCTGTACATATGATCACAGCACCATCATCCCTGATCAGCCACCTGTACATATGATCACAGCACCATCATCCCTGATCAACCACCTGTACATGTGATCACAGCACCATCATCCCTGACCAGCCACCTGTACATATGATCACAGCACCATCATCCCTGATCAGCCACCTGTACATATGATCACAGCCCCATCATCCCTGATCAGCCACCTGTACATGATATCACAGCACCATCATCCCTGATCAGCCACCTGTACATGTGATCACAGCACCATCATCCCTGACCAGCCACCTGTACATGATATCACAGCACCATCATCCCTGATCAGCCACCTGTACATGATATCACAGCACCATCATCCCTGATCAGCCACCTGTACATGTGATCACAGCACCATCACCCCTGATCAGTCACCTGTACATGTGATCACAGCACCATCATCCCTGATCAGCCACCTGTACATGATATCACAGCACCATCATCCCTGATCAGCCACCTGTACATGATATCACAGCACCATCATCCCTGATCAGCCACCTGTACATGTGATCACAGCACCATCATCCCTGATCAGCCACCTGTACATGATATCACAGCACCATCATCCCTGATCAGTCACCTGTACATACAATCACAGCACCATCATCCCTGATCAGCCACCTGTACATGATATCACAGCCCCATCATCCCTGATCAGCCACCTGTACATGATATCACAGCACCATCATCCCTGATCAGTCACCTGTACATACAATCACAGCACCATCATCCCTGATCAGCCACCTGTACATGATATCACAGCCCCATCATCCCTGATCAGCCACCTGTACATGTGATCACAGCCCCATCATCCCTGATCAGCCACCTGTACATGATATCACAGCACCATCATCCCTGATCAACCACCTGTACATGATATCACAGCACCATCATCCCTGACCAGCCACCTGTACATGTGATCACAGCACCATCATCCCTGATCAGCCACCTGTACATACAATCACAGCACCATCATCCCTGATCAGCCACCTGTACATGATATCACAGCACCATCATCCCTGATCAGCCACCTGTACATGTGATCACAGCCCCATCATCCCTGATCAGCCACCTGTACATGATATCACAGCCCCATCATCCCTGATCAACCACCTGTACATGATATCACAGCACCATCATCCCTGACCAGCCACCTGTACATGTGATCACAGCCCCATCATCCCTGATCAGCCACCTGTACATGATATCACAGCCCCATCATCCCTGATCAACCACCTGTACATGATATCACAACACCATCACCCCTGATCAGCCACCTGTACATGTGATCACAGCCCCATCATCCCTGATCAGCCACCTGTACATGATATCACAGCACCATCATCCCTGATCAGTCACCTGTACATACAATCACAGCACCATCATCCCTGATCAGCCACCTGTACATGATATCACAGCCCCATCATCCCTGATCAGCCACCTGTACATGTGATCACAGCCCCATCATCCCTGATCAGCCACCTGTACATGATATCACAGCACCATCATCCCTGATCAACCACCTGTACATGATATCACAGCACCATCATCCCTGACCAGCCACCTGTACATGTGATCACAGCACCATCATCCCTGATCAGCCACCTGTACATACAATCACAGCACCATCATCCCTGATCAGCCACCTGTACATGATATCACAGCACCATCATCCCTGATCAGCCACCTGTACATGTGATCACAGCCCCATCATCCCTGATCAGCCACCTGTACATGATATCACAGCCCCATCATCCCTGATCAACCACCTGTACATGATATCACAGCACCATCATCCCTGACCAGCCACCTGTACATGAGATCACAGCACCATCATCCCTGATCAGCCACCTGTACATGTGATCACAGCACCATCATCCCTGATCAGCCACCTGTACATGTGATCACAGCACCATCATCCCTGATCAGCCACCTGTACATGATATCACAGCACCATCATCCCTGATCAGCCACCTGTACATGATATCACAGCACCATCATCCCTGATCAGCCACCTGTACATGTGATCACAGCACCATCATCCCTGATCAGCCACCTGTACATGTGATCACAGCACCATCACCTCTGATCAGCCACCTGTACATGATATCACAGCACCATCATCCCTGATCAGCCACCTGTACATGATATCACAGCACCATCATCCCTGATCAGCCACCTGTACATGTGATCACAGCACCATCATCCCTGATCAGCCACCTGTACATGATATCACAGCACCATCATCCCTGATCAGCCACCTGTACATACAATCACAGCACCATCATCCCTGATCAGCCACCTGTACATATGATCACAGCACCATCATCCCTGATCAGCCACCTGTACATATGATCACAGCACCATCATCCCTGACCAGCCACCTGTACATGTGATCACAGCACCATCATCCCTGATCAGCCACCTGTACATGATATCACAGCACCATCATCCCTGATCAGCCACCTGTACATGATATCACAACACCATCATCCCTGATCACCCACCTGTACATGATATCACAGCACCATCATCCCTGATCAACCACCTGTACATGTGATCACAGCACCATCATCCCTGATCAGCCACCTGTACATGCGATCACAGCACCATCATCTCTGATCAGCCACCTGTACATGCGATCACAGCACCATCATCCCTGATCACCCACCTGTACATGATATCACAGCACCATCATCCCTGATCAGCCACCTGTACATGCGATCACAGCACCATCATCCCTGATCATCCACCTGTACATGATATCACAGCACCATCATCCCTGATCAGCCACCTGTACATGATATCACAGCACCATCATCCCTGATCAGCCACCTGTACATGTGATCACAGCACCATCATCCCTGATCAGCCACCTGTACATGATATCACAGCACCATCATCCCTGATCAGCCACCTGTACATGTGATCACAGCACCATCATCCCTGATCAGCCACCTGTACATGTGATCACAGCACCATCATCCCTGATCAGCCACCTGTACATGTGATCACAGCACCATCATCCCTGATCAGCCACCTGTACATGTGATCACAGCACCATCATCCCTGATCAGCCACCTGTACATGTGATCACAGCACCATCATCCCTGATCAGCCACCTGTACATATGATCACAGCACCATCATCCCTGATCAGCCACCTGTACATGATATCACAGCACCATCATCCCTGATCAGCCACCTGTACATGTGATCACAGCACCATCATCCCTGATCAGCCACCTGTACATGATATCACAGCACCATCATCCCTGATCAGCCACCTGTACATACAATCACAGCACCATCATCCCTGATCAGCCACCTGTACATATGATCACAGCTCCATCATCCCTGACCAGCCACCTGTACATGTGATCACAGCACCATCATCCCTGATCAGCCACCTGTACATGATATCACAGCACCATCATCCCTGATCAGCCACCTGTACATGATATCACAACACCATCATCCCTGATCACCCACCTGTACATGATATCACAGCACCATCATCCCTGATCAACCACCTGTACATGTGATCACAGCACCATCATCCCTGACCAGCCACCTGTACATATGATCACAGCACCATCATCCCTGATCAGCCACCTGTACATATGATCACAGCACCATCATCCCTGATCAACCACCTGTACATGTGATCACAGCACCATCATCCCTGACCAGCCACCTGTACATATGATCACAGCACCATCATCCCTGATCAGCCACCTGTACATATGATCACAGCCCCATCATCCCTGATCAGCCACCTGTACATGATATCACAGCACCATCATCCCTGATCAGCCACCTGTACATGTGATCACAGCACCATCATCCCTGACCAGCCACCTGTACATGATATCACAGCACCATCATCCCTGATCAGCCACCTGTACATGATATCACAGCACCATCATCCCTGATCAGCCACCTGTACATGTGATCACAGCACCATCACCCCTGATCAGTCACCTGTACATGTGATCACAGCACCATCATCCCTGATCAGCCACCTGTACATGATATCACAGCACCATCATCCCTGATCAGCCACCTGTACATGATATCACAGCACCATCATCCCTGATCAGCCACCTGTACATGTGATCACAGCGCCATCATCCCTGATCAGCCACCTGTACATATGATCACAGCACCATCATCCCTGACCAGCCACCTGTACATGTGATCACAGCGCCATCATCCCTGATCAGCCACCTGTACATATGATCACAGCGCCATCATCCCTGATCAGCCACCTGTACATGATATCACAGCACCATCATCCCTGATCAGCCACCTGTACATGTGATCACAGCACCATCATCCCTGATCAGTCACCTGTACATGTGATCACAGCCCCATCATCCCTGATCAGCCACCTGTACATGATATCACAGCACCATCATCCCTGATCAGCCACCTGTACATACAATCACAGCACCATCATCCCTGACCAGCCACCTGTACATGATATCACAACACCATCACCTCTGATCAGCCACCTGTACATATGATCACAGCACCATCATCCCTGATCAGCCACCTGTACATACAATCACAGCACCATCATCCCTGATCAGCCACCTGTACATGCGATCACAGCACCATCATCCCTGATCATCCACCTGTACATGATATCACAGCACCATCATCCCTGATCGGCCACCTGTACATACAATCACAGCACCATCATCCCTGATCAGCCACCTGTACATACAATCACAGCACCATCATCCCTGATCATCCACCTGTACATGATATCACAGCACCATCATCCCTGATCGGCCACCTGTACATACAATCACAGCACCATCATCCCTGATCAGCCACCTGTACATATGATCACAGCACCATCATCCCTGATCGGCCACCTGTACATACAATCACAGCACCATCATCCCTGATCAGCCACCTGTACATGTGATCACAGCACCATCATCCCTGATCAGCCACCTGTACATGATATCACAGCACCATCATCCCTGATCAGCCACCTGTACATGTGATCACAGCACCATCATCCCTGACCAGCCACCTGTACATATGATCACAGCCCCATCATCCCTGATCAGCCACCTGTACATACAATCACAGCACCATCATCCCTGATCAGCCACCTGTACATGATATCACAGCACCATCATCCCTGACCAGCCACCTGTACATACAATCACAGCACCATCATCCCTGATCAGCCACCTGTACATATGATCACAGCACCATCATCCCTGATCGGCCACCTGTACATACAATCACAGCACCATCATCCCTGATCAGCCACCTGTACATGATATCACAGCCCCATCATCCCTGATCAGCCACCTGTACATACAATCACAGCACCATCATCCCTGATCAGCCACCTGTACATGATATCACAGCACCATCATCCCTGATCAGCCACCTGTACATGATATCACAGCACCATCATCCCTGATCAGCCACCTGTACATGATATCACAGCACCATCATCCCTGATCAGCCACCTGTACATGTGATCACAGCACCATCATCCCTGATCAGCCACCTGTACATACAATCACAGCACCATCATCCCTGATCAGCCACCTGTACATGCGATCACAGCACCATCATCCCTGATCATCCACCTGTACATGTGATCACAGCACCATCATCCCTGATCAGCCCCCTGTACATACAATCACAGCACCATCATCCCTGATCAGCCACCTGTACATGATATCACAGCACCATCATCCCTGATCAGCCACCTGTACATGTGATCACAGCACCATCATCTCTGATCAGCCACCTGTACATGCGATCACAGCACCATCATCCCTGATCATCCACCTGTACATGATATCACAGCACCATCATCCCTGATCGGCCACCTGTACATGATATTACAGCACCATCATCCCTGATCAGCCACCTGTACATGTGATCACAGCACCATCATCCCTGATCAACCACCTGTACATGATATCACAACACCATCATCTCTGATCACCCACCTGTACATGCGATCACAGCACCATTATCTCTGATCAACCACCTGTACATGATATCACAACACCATCATCCCTGATCAACCACCTGTACATGATATCACAACACCATCATCTCTGATCACCCACCTGTACATGCGATCACAGCACCATTATCTCTGATCATCCACCTGTACATGATATCACAGCACCATCATCCCTGATCAGCCACCTGTACATGATATCACAGCACCATCATCCCTGATCAGCCACCTGTACATGTGATCACAGCACCATCACCCCTGATCAGTCACCTGTACATGATATCACAGCACCATCATCCCTGATCAGCCACCTGTACATGATATCACAGCACCATCATCCCTGATCAGCCACCTGTACATGTGATCACAGCACCATCATCCCTGACCAGCCACCTGTACATGTGATCACAGCGCCATCATCCCTGATCAGCCACCTGTACATGTGATCACAGCACCATCATCCCTGACCAGCCACCTGTACATGTGATCACAGCGCCATCATCCCTGACCAGCCACCTGTACATGTGATCACAGCGCCATCATCCCTGATCAGCCACCTGTACATGATATCACAGCACCATCATCCCTGATCAGCCACCTGTACATGTGATCACAGCACCATCATCCCTGATCAGTCACCTGTACATGTGATCACAGCCCCATCATCCCTGATCAGCCACCTGTACATGATATCAGAGCACCATCATCCCTGATCAGCCACCTGTACATGATATCACAGCACCATCATCCCTGATCAGCCACCTGTACATACAATCACAGCACCATCATCCCTGACCAGCCACCTGTACATGATATCACAACACCATCACCTCTGATCAGCCACCTGTACATATGATCACAGCACCATCATCCCTGATCAGCCACCTGTACATACAATCACAGCACCATCATCCCTGATCAGCCACCTGTACATGCGATCACAGCACCATCATCCCTGATCATCCACCTGTACATGATATCACAGCACCATCATCCCTGATCGGCCACCTGTACATACAATCACAGCACCATCATCCCTGATCAGCCACCTGTACGTACAATCACAGCACCATCATCCCTGATCATCCACCTGTACATGATATCACAGCACCATCATCCCTGATCAGCCACCTGTACATACAATCACAGCACCATCATCCCTGATCAGCCACCTGTACATGTGATCACAGCACCATCATCCCTGATCAGCCACCTGTACATGATATCACAGCACCATCATCCCTGATCAGCCACCTGTACATGATATCACAGCACCATCATCCCTGATCAGCCACCTGTACATGCGATCACAGCACCATCATCCCTGATCAGCCACCTGTACATACAATCACAGCACCATCATCCCTGATCAGCCACCTGTACATGCGATCACAGCACCATCATCCCTGATCATCCACCTGTACATGTGATCACAGCACCATCATCCCTGATCAGCCCCCTGTACATACAATCACAGCACCATCATCCCTGATCAGCCACCTGTACATGATATCACAGCACCATCATCCCTGATCAGCCACCTGTACATGTGATCACAGCACCATCATCTCTGATCAGCCACCTGTACATGCGATCACAGCACCATCATCCCTGATCATCCACCTGTACATGATATCACAGCACCATCATCCCTGATCGGCCACCTGTACATGATATTACAGCACCATCATCCCTGATCAGCCACCTGTACATGTGATCACAGCACCATCATCCCTGATCAACCACCTGTACATGATATCACAACACCATCATCTCTGATCACCCACCTGTACATGTGATCACAGCACCATCATCCCTGATCAGCCACCTGTACATGATATTACAGCACCATCATCCCTGATCAGCCACCTGTACATGTGATCACAGCACCATCATCCCTGATCAACCACCTGTACATGATATCACAACACCATCATCCCTGATCAGCCACCTGTACATATGATCACAGCACCATCATCCCTGATCAGCCACCTGTACATGATATCACAGCACCATCATCCCTGACCAGCCACCTGTACATATGATCACAGCACCATCATCCCTGATCAGCCACCTGTACATGATATCACAGCACCATCATCCCTGATCAGCCACCTGTACATGTGATCACAGCACCATCATCCCTGATCAGCCACCTGTACATGATATCACAGCACCATCATCCCTGACCAGCCACCTGTACATGATATCACAACACCATCACCTCTGATCAGCCACCTGTACATGTGATCACAGCACCATCATCCCTGATCAGCCACCTGTACATGTGATCACAGCACCATCATCCCTGATCATCCACCTGTACATGTGATCACAGCACCATCATCCCTGATCAGCCACCTGTACATGTGATCACAGCACCATCATCTCTGATCACCCACCTGTACATGCGATCACAGCACCATCATCCCTGATCATCCACCTGTACATGATATCACAACACCATCATCCCTGATCGGCCACCTGTACATGATATTACAGCACCATCATCCCTGATCAGCCACCTGTACATGTGATCACAGCACCATCATCCCTGATCAACCACCTGTACATGATATCACAACACCATCATCTGTGATCACCCACCTGTACATGCGATCACAGCACCATCATCTCTGATCAACCACCTGTACATGATATCACAACACCATCATCTCTGATCACCCACCTGTACATGCGATCACAGCACCATCATCCCTGATCAACCACCTGTACATATGATCACAGCACCATCATCCCTGATCAGCCACCTGTACATGATATCACAGCACCATCATCCCTGATCAGCCACCTGTACATGCGATCACAGCACCATCATCCCTGATCAACCACCTGTACATGATATCACAGCACCATCATCTCTGATCACCCACCTGTACATGCGATCACAGCACCATCATCCCTGATCATCCACCTGTACATGATATCACAGCACCATCATCCCTGATCGGCCACCTGTACATGATATCACATAACCATCATCCCTGATCAGCCACCTGTACATGCGATTCCAGCACCATCATCCCTGATCAGCCACCTGTACATGTGATCACAGCACCATCATCCCTGATCGGCCACCTGTACATGATATCACAGCACCATCATCCCTGATCGGCCACCTGTACATGATATCACAGCACCATCATCCCTGATCAACCACCTGTACATGCGATTCCAGCACCATCATCCCTGAGCATCTACACATACACCCATACACTAATGATACCTGATCATCCACCTATGTATGCTATCCACGCACCATCATACTTGATAACCCACCTACTCATGGACCCATAGGCTAATAATTACCTGAGCATTCAGCACCTCTACATATATCTATATATTAATACATACAGCCATACACTAATATTAGAGAACCCAGTACCTATATTACCTGATCACTCAACACTAATAATACTTACAAAGTCAGAACCAATAACTGAGCATTGGGTACTAATAATACAAATGTATAATAATAATAATCAAACACTATTCTTTAATCTCCAGGGCCAGCACCTATATCTGAGATACTAACCCACCACTAATAATAACTGCAAACCGAGAACCAGTAAGTGAGGACCCAATAATACAATCTGATAACAATATAGTCAGTCATTAATACGGTATCACCCAGCACTATACCCCTGAGCATCCTACACTAATACAGCCACAGAATGCAACACTACTAAGACACATGACTACTAACGTAAGCATAGAATAATGAACTCACTGGTGCAGCCTGGGCAGCCGCACAGGTGACCAAGAGATTAGGGGACCACTATCACCCCTAAAGCAGGTGGAATTGTGAATTATGATGAGATATTGGATGGCAAAGAGCCCATATACTGTTTTTGCACAGGGGGACTTCTGTCTGTGTTGGCTCCTGAATTAAATAATAAGCATGAGACACTATTACCCGATCCATCAGCATTAGTGCCGAGCGAATATACTCGTTACTTGAGATTTCTCGAGCACACTCGGGGGTCCTCCGAGTATTTTTTAGTGCTCGGAGATTTCGTTTTCCTCACCTCAGCTGAATGATTTACATCTGTTAGCCAGCATAAGTACATGTGGGGATTCCCTAGCAACCAGGCAACCCCCACGTGTACTTATGCTGGCTAACAGATGTAAATCATTCAGCTGAGGTGAGGAAAACGAAATCTCTGAGCACTAAAAAATACTCGGAGGACCCCCAAGTGTGCTCGAGAAATCTCGAGTAACGAGTATATTCGCTCGTCACTAATCAGCATCTATACCTGAGCACTCAGCATCCACGCCCGAGCATTCAGCATCCACATCCGAACACTCGGCATCCACATCCGAACACTCGGCATCCACATCCGAACACCCAGGATTTATACCCAAGTGCTCAGCATCAATACCCGATCCATCAGCATCTACACCCGATCCATCAGCATCTACACCCGAGCGCTCAGCATCTATACCCATCAGCATCTATACCCGGATCCATCAGCATCTACACCCGAGCACTCAGCATCTATACCCGATCCATCAGCATCTATACCTGATCCATCAGCATCAATGCCCGATCCATCAGCATCTACACCCCCTCCATCAGCATCTACACCCGAGCACTCAGTATCTATACCCATCAGCATCTATACCGGATCCATCAGCATCTATACCTGATCCATCAGTATCTACAACCGAGCACTCAGCATCAATGCCCGATCCATCAGCATCTACACCCGCTCCATCAGCATCTACACCCGAGCACTCAGTATCTATACCCATCAGCATCTATACCGGATCCATAAGCATCTATACCTGATCCATCAGCATCTACATCCGAGCACTCAGCATCTATACCCGATCCATCAGCATCTACACCCCCTCCATCAGCATCTACAGCCGAGCACTCAGTATCTATACCCATCAGCATCTACACCTGATCCATCAGCATCTATACCCGATCCATCAGCATCTATACCCGAGCACTCTGAACCGCTTTGCACATACAGTATTTAGAATACCTGAGTATAAAGCATTGATACCCAAGTACCCAGTATTATGGACACCAGGATGATGACTCTGCGTCTCCAGGGAGGGGGGAGGCCACATGAGGTCCCTTAGAGAATTATCACACATTGTCACCAATACAAAACTCCATTATGTTGGCTCCTTACTGCAGACAATGCAGGAACCTGCCCTCTCCTAATAGTTTTCTTTCCGCCCATTCCCCTCTTTGCAGACTTCTGTACCCCGGGGTTCTGTTGTTTTGTGCTCTGCCCCTTATTTACACTGCAGACAATGGTTTGCACTTGCTGTGCAGCTCAATGGGTAAAACACACAACAACAACAACATGGCAGCTGGGTCCAAATCCTGGAGTCTGTCATATGTATTTGGACGGAATTGAAAGATTGACACCTGTCCTGTGTTTTGGAGACACCCGTGGTTCTGATCAACCGTACTGATGTGTGAACGAGGCCTAAATCTCCAGACAAGGAACACGACTCAATAATTCTGATCGTATTTATCCATCGGAGGAGACAAGAGCCGAAATTTCTGCCGGGTGTAAACGTCCCCTAATACAAATGATAATATCGTGGGAAGATCTGCGCACTTCCTAAATATTTACAAAGTTGGTGGATGTGGGGGGCTGCTCTTTTATCTCCGGCCCCCTCATTTCTCCCTGGTGATGGGATTCTTAGGAAAGTTGTCCTGGCTTTTTTGAACTCTGCTTCAGACAGGCCCACACGTGTCGGCCAGATGCCACCTGACCCCTCCACATTCCTCTGACACCACAGTGTGGACAGGTGACAGCAGACCCAGAGGGATCCTGGCTCCCGCCGGTCACTTTTAACTTTGCAGAGTCTCTCATGTTGTCCATGGGTGGCTGGGAAATGACGGTGTCCTTTTTCTGGGAGTGCATATAGCTTATATACACCAGAGATGAAACCCTCAGCTTCTGGCCCAAGGAGAACATTCCTGATCAGCAAGTGGTAGCCCCCCATTGTACAAACCTCCAAGATACAAAGTAGCAACTGCAGCAGTGATACAGATCAGGCATGTGGATAAACGAGAAGGCCTCCAAAGGAAAAGATCAAAATGGGCATCACAATATAGAGATGGGTGGTGGCACAATGGAGCAGGATCACCAAGGTTACACTTCACCACCCATGGAGCGGAGGTCCAAGTGTCACATGGGACCAGAGGTGCTTATATATCAGAAAAGGAGATTTGATCATTATTCTTCAGAAACTGGTGCCATCCTCTAAATTTGGCCTTAACATTGGCTTTAGTGGAGATAAATACAGAGGAACCTTTCCAAAAGGACGACCCTTATCCATATCTGTGATAGATTTCACTGCCGCCTTCCACCCCGTATATTGCACAAATATCTTTTAGTAAAATCCACCCCTAGAGGAGCTTTCAGTGCAGCTTTGGTGGTCATCTGAGCTTGCACTGCACAGGTCAGGCTAGGATCACACCGGCATTTAGAGTTCTGCGCTTTCTCTTCTAGGAACATCCCTGTTACTTGGATAGACAAAAATGAAACCTGGCGGATCCCATTAACTATAATAAGGTCTGTTCGGGTGGTCATCAGAAAAGTGGTGGAAATAACAACAGCTACTTACCACAGTGGATTTAAATATTCCTTTAGCAAAGGTTTACCTGCAGTCCTATGTAAACCTGTGATCAGTACTTACAATGATGGTCAGTCCATGACACAGAAGTCTATATTGTAGCAAGTGACGCAGCAACAGCACCACCTACTGGTGAAAGCGTGGTACAACAATCACTAGGAAAAGACACTGAACTGTGATTATTGATCAAGCAGATGCTATAAAAATGTAGTTCTATACTGAGATTTAGGTCACGTTCAGTATTTGGTCAATATTTTACATCAGTATTTGTAAGTTAAAAATAGGAGTGGGTGATAAATACAGAAGTGGTGACTTGTTTCTATTATACTTTTCCTCTGATTGTTCTTTTCTTGGTTTTGGCTTAAAACTGATGTAAATACTGACCAAATACTGAGCGTGGCCTTATACTGCAGCCCAAGTTGAGGACTGGTGTGACACTACACCCTGGCTGATACCTCTGTTGGCGCTAACTACACTGTGGGCTGACGGCGGATGGTATGGTAGAGCAGAAATTTTTATTTTCTATTGAACATATATTTCTAAAGAAATTTATATTATATTTCCCAGAGGAGCATTGCACGGCGAATAAGCCTCCTTACCTTGACAAGCTAGAGATGGTATGTCACTCTCCATAAGGAGAAACGATACCCCTTAGACCCCAGTCCAGAGCCTCTCACCTAACCAAATCAGTTCTCATGCTTTGCACTGACGAGGGCCAACAGCCCGAAACACCGTGTCTGCGAATTGAGATATTGATTTGGCTTTTATCCTAAGTCATATTGCACGACTCGTTAATGAGTTGATTGTGACTTGTAGGATCGCTACTTCCAACAGGTGCTGCTATAGAGTTTAAGTCCTCTTTTTCTCAGAAGAGGCAATTTGCATATTAAAGAAATTTACAACATTCAGCCTAAGCCGATAGAACTGCTCTCTCACATCCTGACATTAGCCTGAAGAGGAAGAACTTCAAATCTGCGACAAACATCACTGCCACCTAGTGGTGAAAAGAGGTCATTACATGAGAGTTCTTATGGATCCGTGTATTGTATCTATATAGCACCATCATATTTGGCAGCATTTCACAGTTGTCATGATCACTGTCCCCATTGGGGCTCACAATCTAAATTCCCTATCAGTATGTCTTTGGAGTGTGGGAGGAAACCGGAGTACCCAGAGGAAACCCACGCAAACACGGGAGAACATACAAACTCCTTGCAGATGTTGTCCTTGGTGGGATTTGAACCCAGGACCCCAGCAATAGTGCTAACCACTGAGCCACTGTGATGCCCATCTCTGATTCTTCACTAATACTTCTGGCGCCATCACCGCTTTTGCACATCTGTATGAATCACTGATATTTGCATAGGACGTCGTCTTTCCAATTCGTGATCTGCAAAAACAAAAACAAAAAAACCCTTTCCCTAAATCTCAAAACAATGCACGCAAACCAATTAGGGATGCTGCCCATGCACTTTTATGTCACTCAGGCCACATTCATACACAAGTTTTCTTATCAGCAAAACAAAGGTGCGCTGAATTAAAGGGACTCTGTCACCTGAATTTGGAGGGAACAATCTTCAGCCATGGAGGCGGGGTTTTTGGGTTTTTGATTCACCCTTTCCTTACCCGCTGGCTGCATGCTGGCTGCAATATTAGATTGAAGTTCATTCTCTGTCCTCTGTAGTACATGCCTGCACAAGGCAAGATTGTCTTGTGCAGGCATCTACTACGGAGGACAGAGAATGAACTTCAATCCAATATTGCAGCCAGCGGGTAAGGAAAGGGTGAATCAAACACCCGAAAACTCCGCCTCCATGGCTGAAGATTGTTCCCTCCAAATCCAGGTGACAGTGTCCCTTTAATTCTAAATCTCTGGGCAAAACAGTCAATGAAAAAGACCTGGGAGTATGTGTGGATGACAAACTCACATTTAGGGTATGTGCCCACATTCAGGAATTTTCACGTTTTTTGCATTTTTTCGCATTAAAGACACTAAAAAAACACATACATTATGCATCCTATCATTTAGAATGCATTCCGCATTTCTTGTGCCCATGATGCATTTTTTTTTCCGCATTCTGGAAAAAGAAGCAGCACGTTCATTATTTTTGCGGATTTTTTGCAGATTTCCCATTGTTTTGGAGTGTCTGGAAAAAAACGCAAAATCCGCAAAAAAAAAAAAAAAACACGCAAAAAACGCATGCAGAATTCCTGTGGAAAATCTCAGGAAAATTCTGCATGCATTCCGGACGTGTGCACATACCCTTCGTGGCCAGTGTCAGGCAGCTGCTACAAAGGCAAATAAAATAATGGGATGCATTAAAAGAGGCATAGATGCTCATGAGGAGAATATAATTTTACCTCTATACAAGTCACTAGTGCGACCACACTTAGAATACTGTGTACAGTTCTGGTCTCCGGTGTATAAGAAAGACATAGCTGAACTGGAGCGGGTGCAGAGAAGAGCGACCAAGATTATTAGAGGACTGGGGGGTCTGCAATACCAAGATAGGTTATTACACTG
Source organism: Ranitomeya imitator (assembly GCF_032444005.1). Lineage (NCBI taxonomy): Eukaryota > Metazoa > Chordata > Amphibia > Anura > Dendrobatidae > Ranitomeya > Ranitomeya imitator. Next base: position 428,609,547 of record NC_091283.1, read on the forward strand.
GGGGCTATTTAGTTTGGAAAAATGAAGGCTAAGGGGTGATCTTACTACAACGTATAAATATATGAGGGGACAGTACAAAGACCTTTCTGATGATCTTTTTAATCATAGACCTGAAACAGGGACAAGGGGGCATCCTCTACGTTTAGAGGAAAAAAGGTTTAAGCATAATAACAGACGCGGATTCTTTACTGTAAGAGCAGTGAGACTATGGAACTCTCTGCCGTATAAGAGGGGACTGGATACCTTTCTGGAAAAGTATAATGTTACAGGGTATATACACTAGATTCCTTGATAGGGCGTTGATCCAGGGAACTAGTCTGATTGCCGTATGTGGAGTCGGGAAGGAATTTTTTTCCCCAATGTGGAGCTTACTCTTTACCACATGGGTTTTTTTTTTGCCTTCCTCTGGATCAACATGTTAGGGCATGTTAGGTTAGGCTATGGGTTGAACTAGATGGACTTATAGTCTTCCTTCAACCTTAATAACTATGTTACTATGAAGCCGATTTTCAGCACTTTTTGATCTACATGGCCATTTCCACCATCAGTAACTCGTTAGTTTTTAATTCTCATGCGAAAAAACAACAAACATCTGATGGAGCTTCTTTCTCAAGCTTGTCCTGGTAATAAACCGTTTTCACACATCCGACTTCCCCATACTTTTTTTTACCCATTATAGTCTATGGCGCTGGTCACAAGTTACTCAGATGAGTTCTCTACCTTCCATCTAGCAGTTTGTGAAAACCCGACAGCACAAACGATGGCACCCGAGTCCTGTCCGATTATTTCACAGTCCCAGGCTTGCATCTGCAATTTTGATCATACTCAGATCAGTATCAGACATGTCTCGACAATTTTGTGCTGACCACTTAGTCCACAGGAAGGGGAGGGAGAGAAAAAAACAACAACAAAAAAAAACAGTCATGGACGATACAAGTTCTGTAAAGCACATGGATGGACCTCGTAAGCAATAAATGGATCAAAGTGGCGCATGCCGCAAGTTTTATGTTTTTTCACTGGCAGACCATTGGTCCCTATGCTGCCTGTTGTTCATACGGACGGCACAGACTGATAGCGCATCTGAACGAGTCCTTACGGGATGCACACCAGTTTTTACAGCAGAAATTTCTGCACCAAAGCGCTGTACTTCACAGTACAAGCAAAATGAATGGGATTCCTGAAATCCCCTGTACACATTGCTTATTTGGACCCTCAAAGCGTTTTTTTGTTACGACACAAATCTGCAGGATGTCACTTTTAGGGTATGTTTCCACGTTCAGGAAATGCTGCATGTTTGACGCTGCGTAGAGCCGCAGCATCAAACACGCAGCGTCCAGATGTTACAGCATAGTGGACAGGATTTCATGAAATCCAGTCTCCACTATGCGGTAAAACATGGAGGCGGCAGACCGGCGTAAACAGACATGTGGCGCGTCTTTTCAGAAAGCAGCATGTCTGTTTACAACGCTGCGACGCTCCGTCGCCGCAACGTAAATTTATCATAGACTGTAAAACCTCATCTAATGATTAGTCACATGCGTAGAAACTGCGTAACCGCAGCTTACTACGCATGTCTTCCGGCTCACCTGTCCCGCCGCCGGAAGTCCCTCGTCCACTGCAGTTCTCGCGATAACTTATCGCGAGAACTGCCATGCATGTGACCGGGACTTATCTCTGGTCACTAGTCTGGTTCTCACAAACAGCTGATCGTGAACGCTGTAGTATAGGTGATCGCTGGAGAGTTATCCTGTGAGAAAAAAGTCCCTAGTCTCATATTGCGTTTAAGGCCGGCGTCAATACCCGGCACTGCTGCGGGCACTCGGGACCGGAGCGTTCAGCTGCATAGAAATACATGCAGCCGCAAGCTCCGCTCCCGAGTGCCGTGTATTGAAGCGAGAGACTTGTGAGAGTTTCTCGCGAGCTTGACCCCGGCCTAACGCAGATTTTGTGTGTGAATGTGTGTGAGTGTGTTTCTTTTTTTTAAGGCCGGGATCACACATGAGAGAAACTCGGACGAGTCTCGCATCTTAATACCCGACACTGGCGCCGGCACACGGGAGTGACGCGTGCAGCTGCATAGAAATACATGCAACTGCACGCTCAGCTCCTGAGTGCTGGCAGCAGTGTCGGGTATTAAGATGCGAGACTCGTCCGAGTTTCTCGCTTGTGTGATCCATCTATCGATATTATCCATCTATCAATACGATAGATGGATACAATAGATAGATATGAAAGATACAATAGATGAATACAATTGATATGATGGATACAATAGATGGATAGATATCCATCTATCGATCGTATCTATTATCGATATATTTCTATATAGATATATTTCTAGATAGATATATCTGTAGATAATAGATAGATGTATCGATATATAGATACCGTAGATAAATCCATAGATCGATACGATAGATATGTATCGTATCCATCTAACACATCTATCTAGCTGTGTGTGTATATTCTTCAATGGAGTATGTAAATTTAGAGGTTGGACAAGAAATGACATCACAATTCTTATTTTTTATCTGTATTGAGCTTACAAAAACACACAAAAATTCGCATGAAAAAAAACCAAAAAAAAAAAAAAAAAAAAAAACGCATGAAAAAAAGCAGGTGACCTGCCAGTGACCTCAGGTGCACATTTGGTGCAGATTTTACCTACGTCAAATCCTGATGCAATCCTGAACATGGAACCTTACCCTTACAGCATTCTCCCATCCAGATGACCTGGGGGGGGGGGGGGAAGGAGTGGGGCGCATCAAAAACCGCATGCAAAAATTGCATCAAAACCTGCACCAATTTTACGCACAGTTTTTTCCTTCCCAGAGATCTGTTTTTGATGCCAACATTTCAGATGCAAATACTCAACATGGGCACAGAGGCAACTCAGATGGCATGTTTGCAATCCGTTTGAGTAAATGGGTCTTCAAAAAAAAAAACCAAACAAATTGGCAACTTTAATGCAGCATGTGCAAAGACTCAGACAATATTGGTTTGTGTATGAAAAAAAAAAAAACATGAATAAAATACATACGGTATGTGAAACTTGGACATGTGAAAATAATTGCATGTGATGAGACGCCATGGAGGAGCAGCCTTCTGAGACGCACAATTTAGGCCTGCATGGGAGGGCTATGACCGGTACAATATGTGGAATCTGGAGCAGAAGAATCATCCATTCAGTCATAGATTAAGGCCGGGATCACACATGCGAGAAACACGTCCGTGTCTCGCATGTGAAATCCAAGCTCTGGCGCCGACACTTGGGAGCGGAGCGTGCGGCTCCATGTGTTCCTATGCGGCCGCACGCTCCGCTCCCAAGTGCCGGCGCCAGAGCTTGGATTTCACATGCGAGACACGGACGTGTTTCTCGCATGTGTGATCCTGGCCTAAGGATCAACATCTTAGAGTCCCACCCAAGGAGTCGGCTTTTTTATTTTTTAATTAATTCTTGTCCCTCGGATACATAACACCAGCACAATTACTAATGGTGTGCACAGCTCATCTAAGTCTCAGGTAGATGCCAAACTCTCACTCATCTCTGCAGACTGGGGGGGGGGGGGGGGGGGAGGGTGATAATCACAAGATAGTGGGGAAAATAAAACGCAAAGCAATCAGCCCCTGTGGCAGTATAATGGTAGCCACAACCGTGGTCATCCGGCTCTTCCCGTGCATGCCCCATATTTCAGGTTCAATCATGGACGCATTTTATGAGGTGGAGCCTACGGACACATGAAACAGACACAGCTTGGCGATTCCTCCAAGTGCTTTATTGCTGCTCAGAATTACAAATATTATTTTGGAAAATTTATGTAAATCACCTGATGCATTTATTTGCATAAATAATAAAAGTGACAGAGAGAAGTTTTCTGAGGTTGACCTGGAAGCAGTGCAAGAAATCAGCAAAAGGGGGAAAATAAGATGTGCCTGGGCTTATGTTCATGGTTACTGAAGCTTCACGATTAAAAAGAAATAAATAAAGTTAACAGATTGGCACCTGAGAAAAAGAAATGACTCAGAGACAGGACTACATGTAAATGCTGCGAAGGCCAGGGCGCAGAGGAGGTAGAGCAAAATGCATTCACACTCCTTAAAGGGCTCTAAAGAGTTAACGTTACTTAACAGATAGCCGTTATAGTGATGTAGAAATGGGGTAGGGGCAAGATAATAATGGTTTCCACAAGACAGATTTTTTTAATTCAGCCATTTCCTAACCAGTTGATCAGTTGGTGGGAAGGAAGGTTTTTTTAAAAAAAAAAAAAAAACACAACAACCTCCCCAATTTTGATGGGATGTGTATTGCCATGATCCTTTAGATGCAGCTCTGTCCTCTTCATGGATGCATTGTTATAGACTGAGCTGTGAGAAATATTACATCTCTATAGATCTGCAGACCCTGGCTGTAAGCAATGAATGTTCCCATTCAAGGACAGCGATCAGATATTAAAAAGGTGAGGAATTGAGTCACAAATGGACAGACTTTACCCCCAAGGACGATTGTTTTTTGTGCGGTTATTTGGCATTTCATCCTTTTCCGTTTTGCAGTAAAACTGTTTCAGTGTAGGATATAACAAATTTGTCAAAAAAACAATAAAAACTGGTTAAAGTAAATAAAAACCAATTGCATAAAACAAAATGACCCTCATGGGAGCAAATTCCTCCAGTGATGTAATGCCGCCTCAGTGGTGGAGTACAATTGTACCAAACCCTTGGTGGATGCATTTACTCTACTAAAATGACTGAAATAAGATTTGTTTTGCATTTCCCTCCTTTCTCCAGTATAGTCACGATATACAAAGACCTTTCTGGAAAAAAAAAAAAAAAGATTAAAACAGGGTGACCAAAATCTGTGACGATCTCTGAAGGGGTTTTAGATGGAACAATGTGACCCTACCACCAGCCATTATAGCGATATTCAAGAAAAAAGATTTTCCAAAAGTCTAAGGCTATATCCGCCAATCTGTGTGTCAGTGTCAGGGGTCGGGCAGCGATTCACAGACCTGAACTAGATGGTTTCATAGGCATTTATGAGGCTGTGAAGTTCGGGCCAGGAGCCATACGGGCGGTCCGTATCACAGTCCGTAATCAGACGAATGTAACGATGTGTGAATGTGGCCTTAGAGGACAAAACTGGGAATACAGACGTATATAACCTATTCATGGTCTGCTGTAACAACATGAAAAAAAAGGGGACTTGGCTCTTTAAAAGGGGTTTCACCTCCATCGGAGAGGGGGAGAGGACTATTATTACAGTATCACCTGCCATTCACAAGTTTGCCGTGTACAGTGGGGCTGGGATGAATGCAGAGACCGGCAGTGCACTACTATGGGTGCTGCATTGGATGGGCATGCAGACGGGGAAGCTGCAGGCAGTCACAGAGAACGTCTATTACTACAAGTGGGCAGCCATGTAATAATTAAAGGTCTCGAGAGATAATATGGTGGGGGTTCAGCAGTCCCAAATTGGTCACGTGGACAGACGTTGTGCACACGAGATCACCCTCAAGTAGAATTGCGGCCCCATGATTCTCTGCTTATACAAACAGCAGTAGTTTCCCTATAGAAAACCCAGGAGGCAAAAATCGGGAAAAGGAAATACGCCGACATATCTCACCCTGAGGTTGCGCATGAAGAACTCAGACTGGAGACCCACATTCAATGGTGTACGAGAAAACATGATATTAAGTAAAACCACCTTGATGTAATAAAACAATGTTAATGAGGAAAAAAAAAATTCTCAACTGAAAGCTGGTAAGTAATCTGATATAAAATCCAGCGGTTATACAAAGACTTATCTCCCTGCCTACAAAATACATAAATACACATAGAAACCTGTCCAATGTCGTTATAACAGAATATTATATGAAGGGAAGGGCGGCAGCTATAGTGATCGAGAGGCTCATCATCCTCAAGATCGACAGTGAAAACGATTGACATACACAGACATCTATAACCTGGACACACAGCGGTGAACAAGCACCCCAGTTCAATGCCTAAACGGAAGAGTCACTTTCAGCTGGTCAGCAGCCTATCCGGGGAACGGGAGGATCAGTAAGGAGTGGAGGCAGACAGTGGGCGCCATTCTTCCGTCATCTCCATTCTCAATTGTCCGTCAGGGATCGGACCAGGGCCTCACGCATCATGTCGTCCTCATCAGCGCTGTAATCCTGCAAGAGAGGAAGGGAAAGAGCCAGGAATTAGTGATGAGCGAGCGTGCTCGGATTAGATGTTATCAGAGTCATGTCTCCAATATCATGCTCCAATACTATGTTCCAGTCGCCGCCGTTACATGTATCGCAGCTATTCGACAGCTGCAATACAGGCAGGGACATCTCGTTTGTTAGGTAATCCCCGAGTGTGTTGCTGCTGTCGAACAGCCGCGAGACATGCAACGGCGGCTACTCTATCATTTTCCTGGCACGCCGAAGACACTCGGTTAGCACCCGAGCATGCTGGAATAACAACTTTTCCGAGCACGTTCCCTCATCACTACCAGGAATGGAAAAGTTATTGTAATTCCCCATAACCACCACTAGAGGGAGATAGAGCAGCAAAAAAAAAAACAAGGCAGAAGTTGCTGAAAAGAGAAAATACAAAAACGTCAAGCTCCACCCTGTTGTCACTACCCAGGGAGGAAATATTAAACTGTGGGGATAAAATATATAACATAACAAGTGTAGGAGTGAGCCCAACACCACATAGTCTCCCTGCACACTTATCACCAACAGTGCAAGCCGCTTTACACCAACATGTAGTCTCATTCATGTGAACAGCAGTCTTATCCTACAGTATGTGCCAATAGTCTAGAGGAAAAGAATAGTGATGAGCGAATATATTCGTTACTCGATTTCTTGAGCACGCTTGGGGGTCCTCCGAGTATTTGTTAGGGCTCGGAGAGATTTAGTTTTCCTCACCTCAGCTGAATGACTTACATCTGTTAGCCAGCATAAGTACATGTGGGGATTCCCTAGCAACCAGGCAACCCCCACATGTACTTATGCTGGCTAACAGATGTAAATCATTCAGCTGCGTCAAAGAAAACAATCTCCGAGCACTAAAAAATACTCGGAGGACCCCCGAGCGTGCTCGAGAAATCTCGAGGAACGAGTATATTCACTCATCACTAGAAAAGAACCATTACCACCTATTGGAAGTAGAAGTCCTGAAAGTCAATATCAACCCTTTAAAGTGAACTTGTCAGGTCCCCTATGCCCTCCAACCCAGCAGCCTTCACCTAAGCATGAGTAACATTAGTCCCTGCCTAACCAGCCCCGTGTAATGTTATTCCGTTAAATCAAGGTTTTAAAAAGAGCATTTATAATGTCCCCATTTTCCTATGCTAATTAGGGCTGAGCCTATGTAGTGGGGTGTACCCTTCCCGACTTCAGAGGCACACTGCTCATGACCTGAAGTTCAGAAGATAGCTTCCGGTCATGCACAGTGCGCCTCTGAAGCCGAGCATAGAAAAAGCAGGCCTTATAAAAGTGCTTTTTTAATTTTTAATTTTTTTATTTTTTTTAACATCGATTTAATGAATAAGATTATACAGGTTAGTTAGGCAAGGAATTTACTCATAAAGACTGCAAATTAGATTTATCCCAAGTTCTATATACATAAAATTGTTTTGCATATAATACTCTGCATTTCTAGGTAACTTAGCGGAGAGAGATGTCATTCACCAGTAATTCCACCAGGGAGCAGCAGAGGAACATTAATCTCTAAAGGTACTGTCACACTTAGCGATGATGCAGCGATACCGACAACGATCCGGATCGCTGCAGCGTCGCTGTTTGGTCGCTGGAGAGCTGTCACACAGACCGCTCTCCAGCGACCAACGATGCCGGTAACCAGGGTAAACATCGGGTAACTAAGCGCAAGGCCGCGCTTAGTAACCCGATGTTTACCCTGGTTACCATCCTAAAAGTAAAAAAAACAAACACTACATACTTACCTACAGCCGTCTGTCCGCCAGCGCTGTGCTCTGCACTCCTCCTGTACTGGCTGTGAGCACAGCGGCCGGAAAGCAGAGCGGTGACGTCACCGCTCTGCTTTCTGGCTGACCGACGCTCACAGACAGTACAGGAGGAGTGCAGAGCACAGCGCTGGAGGACAGACGGCTGTAGGTAAGTATGTAGTGTTTGTTTTTTTTACTTTTAGGATGGTAACCAGGGTAAACATCGGGTTACTAAGCGCGGCCCTGCGCTTAGTTACCCGATGTTTACCCTGGTTACCAGTGAAGACATCGCTGAATCGGTGTCACACACGCCGATTCAGCGATGTCAGCGGGAGATCCAGCGACGAAATAAAGTTCTGGACTTTCTTCCCCGACCAGCGACAGCACAGCAGGGGCCTGATCGCTGCTGCCTGTCACACTGGACGATATCGCTAGCGAGGACGCTGCAACGTCACGGATCGCTAGCGATATCGTCTAGTGTGACGGTACCTTTATTGAGCGCACTATATTAGGTGACATTAGTCAGCCTAAAGTGCAGGGCAGCATTTGTGTGACACCGTCACATTTACAGAGTTGGACGGTCGTTGATAAATCCATGTCCGAGGGTTTAATAGTGCAGCACTGTTTCTCACAGTCCGTTCTTATGAGCATGATAATAATTAGATTTACTAACCACAAACGTATCGTACGAGAACCTGTGACGGCGGTGGATGTGCTCCATGAAATTAGCGCTTCTGTAGCCTGGATCTCCCCAGGGCATGGAGGCACAAATAGGGCAAACCTAAGAGAGAGAATACGGGTGAGGTGGTAGATGGGCAGGGGGCATAGTACATAGGGTTATAGCAAGAATTGGAGGCCTTACCACTGGGGTGGGGTCAGAGAAGTGGCTTTTATTGCAATGGTCCACCAAACCCTCTTGATCCAGGTTTTGCTGCCGACAATATGGACACACAAAGGTGAAGCGGTTTGGGACATCGCTGCAAGAAAAAACAGAAGGGAAGCTTTATGGAGCATCATTATTATTATTATTATTTATAATAAGAAAGAAATTAGAAATAATGCACTTCAGGGATATGTCATATACGCGGCTCCATGTGTGGGGCGCAGCGGGGACCACAGACATAGGTATAGGGTTGGCAGTGTACACCGCCTTTTAGTTTTTAGGCATGGGGGTGGCACACACTCATCTGGTAATACTCACGGGTCCACTGCCCTTCTAGGATTAGTCTTGCAGGCCGTGACTTACCTGACAACTTGCGGCTGCTCCTTCTTCACTGACTTAATCCCCTCCATGACGTAGCTGTCGTATTTGGAACAAGTGGCAGAGTGGCTTCGCATGTTTGATAGGGCCATCTGTAACGAGAAGGAGCACGTGAGCTGTCAGGCAACCAGAAGACGACGTGGCTGGAAGTCCCCTGATTTAATTAAAGAAACAAAAAACGACTGCCGAAAGAGGAAAGTCCAGAACTTTCTCACTATTAATAATCTCAAATCAACTCGGCCTCACGGGCAACTCAGGCCTGACTGATGCTACACATGGAGAAAGCAGCGAGATCAGAGAACCCAAAACATCACACCATTTACACCCCAGCCTCCCTATAAGCGGCTTATTAATATATCGCTAACCTTGTGTGGATCCTACAGCTGGCCGAATCCAGTGATGTAGTCACGCTGGCAGCGCTGCAGCTAATCGGTGAGCTGACGGCTGAGTTTAGTCATTGGCAGCAGACCACCACGAGCAGCAGTGGGGGTTCAGTGCTGGATCCCAGGAGGGAAAGTAAAGGACAGGGTGTGCTTTTTTTAAAACAAACTGCAGCCGGAGGACAAGGGTTTTCCAAAAAGGAAAACCCCTTTAAAAAGACAAGAGATTAGAACACTCCATTATGTATCAGTCTGTCTGGTGTCTCTCTCCTGGGGAATATTTTTTTCCTAAGAATTTGGGAGTTATGAAATGTCCTATAAGGGTATGTGCACATGTCAGGATTTCTTGCAGAAATTTTCCTGACAAAAACCGGACATTTCTGCCAGAAATCCGCATGCGTTTTTACCGCGATTTTGACGCGTTTTTTCCCAAATGCATAGAATTGCGGGAAAAACGCAGAAAATCCACAAAAATAATGAACATGCTCATTTTTTTACCGCGATGCGTTTTTTTCCGCGTGCACAAAACATGCAGAATGCATTCTAAATGATAGAATGCATAATGTATGCATTTTTAATGAGTTTTTACAGCGTTTTTAGCGCGAAAAAAAACGCAAAAAACCTGAATGTGAACATGGCCTCAATGTCTGTCCTACTTCTGATCTAAGGTCTAGACTTTAAGCGGAGATGAATCTGTGCTGCAGTTTATGTTCATGATAAGTAGTGAAGCTCCTTCTCTACAGATAAGGGGGGGAAAATAAACACATGGAAGAAAGCCTGCATTCATCTCAGAACAGGAAAGCAGGATTAAAGAAGGTAACTACTTCCTAAAGCATATCAAAACTTTCAATAAACTGATAAATCAATAGTCCAGTATATGATGTCTCTGTATGCTTGATGTTTTAGTTTGTTTTCCTCTTAGCTCATGTTTGGAGAAATTAGCTGCCTTGATGACTTGAATACACTATACATCGAATAGAAGGGGAAAAACTTTAACATCTCAAATTCAGAAATACAGTAACAGGATCGATGAGAACATATATACGGTATTTGTGTGTGTGTGGTCTGCAATATGATTCAGCACTAACATGCTCCCTCCTCCCCTCTTCATAGACTGTGAAGAAATATGATGTGAAGCATTTAGTGAGCTGTACACTGAGACAAACCTGACATTGAAAGTTCAGCAAAAAGCCATCTAACATTTTACAAACTTTATACTTATCTGTCCTATTGATTTATGCAAAGATTGTTTTATTTATATCCTAAATTATACAGTGCGTGATCCCCTATTCTTGCAAGAATTACAATATACCATACCTTTTTTTTTTTTTTTTTTTTTTTTTTTTTTTTAAACACAGGACAAAAATATTTTGGGAGCGAATTTACATAATTACAAAATGTCTAAGAAGCATCTTATGAAGGCGGCTGTATGTGAGCATTTTACAGTGCCTCAAGATAAAAAACATTTTGTGTGTCAGTGTATAAGTGACCCAGATGAAAAACAAATGCTGTGATGCCAAAATCAGTGCATACTCAGGCAGTGATAAAAATGCTCCTTTGAGAGCTTCCAATCTAAGGTACCGTCACACAGTGCAATTTTCATCGCTACGACGGTACGATCCGTGACGCTCCAGCGTCGTAACAATATCGCTCCAGCGTCGTAGACTGCTGTCACACTTTGCAATCTACGACGCTGGAGCGATAATTTCATGACGTATGTGCGATGTAGAAGCTGTTGGTTACTATGCGCACATCGTATACGATATATGTTACACCATGCAATCATGCCGCCACAGCGGGACACTAGACGACGAAAGAAAGTTTCAAACGATCTGCTACGACGTACGATTCTCAGCGGGGTCCCTGATCGCAGGAGCGTGTCAGACATTGCGATATCGCTCGAACGTCACAGATATATCGCTCGAACGTCACGAATCGTGCCGTCGTAGCGATCAAAATTTCACTGTGTGACGGTACCCTAAAATTTACAACGCTGCTACCCATAAATTTACAAAGCTGTGATTGAAAAGTCACAGCAGCACCAAGAAACCAGCCCTTCCCGCCAGTCAATGGAGGAGGAAAGAGCGTCGGCACTATGTGCCAGGAGCAGTCACGGACCGCACCTGGCACATTAAACCCCGGAACACTGCGATCAAGCATGCCTCCGGAACGCTGCGATCATAGGGAAGCATCGCGCAGGGAGGGGGCTCCCTGCATGCTTCCCTGAGACCCTCAGAGCAACGCGATGTGATCACGTTGCTCCGGGGGTCTCCTACCTCCTTCTCCCTGCAGGCCCCGGATCCAAAATGGCCACGGGGCTGCTTCCAGGTCCTGCAGAGAGGTGGCTTACAAGGGCCTGCTCAGAGCAGGCGCTGGTAAGCCAGGAGCACTGCCTGTCAGATCGCCGAGCTGACACAGCGCTGTGCAAAGTGTCAGATCAGCGATCTGACACTATAGTGTGATGTCCCCCCTGGGGCAATGTAAAAAAAAAAAAAAAATATATATGTAATATATATGTAATATATATATATATATATATATATATATATATATATATATATATATATATATATATATATATATATATATATATATATATATATATATACACATACATACATATACACATATATACACACAAAAGTGTAAAAAAAAAAAATTAAAAAATTCCTAAATAAAGAAAAAAAAAATTGTTCCAATAAATACATTTCTTTATCTAAATAAAGAAAAAAAAAAAAAAAAAACTATAAAAGTACACATTTAGCATCGCCGCGTCCGTAATGACCCGACCTATAAAACTGTCACACTAGTTAACCCCTTCAGTGAACACAGTCACAAAAAAACCGAGGCAAAAAACAAAGCTTTATTATCATACCGCGGGAAAAAAAGTGGAATAACACGCGATAAAAAAACACAACTGAAAACGTCATCTTCTCCCACAAAAAACGAGCCCCATACAGCGTCATCAGCAAAAAAATAAAGTTATAGCCCTCAGAATAAAGCAATGCAAAAATTATTATTTTTTTCTATAAAATAGCTTTTATCGTATAAAAGCGCCAAAACATTGAAAAAAACTATATAAATGAGGTATCGCTGTAATCGTACTGACCCGAAGAATAAAACGGCTTTATCCATTTTACCAAAATTCGGAACGGTATAAACTAGGGTTAGGGCTAGGGATAAGGTTGGGGCTAAAGTTAGGGTTAGGGTTGAGGCTAAAGTTAGGGGTGTGGTTAGGGTTACCGTTGGGATTAGGGGTGTGTTGGGATTAGGGTTTCAGTTATAATTGGGCACTGTTTAGGCACATCAGGGGCTCTCTAAACGCGACATGGCGTCCGATCTCAATTCCAGCCAATTCTGCGTTGAAAAAGTAAAACAGTGCTCCTTCCCTTCTGAGCTCTCCCGTGCGCCCAAACAGGGGTTTACCCCAACATATGGGGTATCAGCGTACTCAGGAAAAATTGGACAGCAACTTTTGGGGGTCCAATTTCTCCTGTTACCCTTGGGAAAATACAAAACTGGGGGCTAAAAAACACATTTTTGTGGAAAAACTGCGTTATTAACTGTAGTGAAAGTAGAGTGTTGGTCTGCACTCAGCTGGAAACAAATAGGGGGTGCTGGTGTAGTGGACAAAAAAGTCCCAACTAATATAAATCCAGAAAATACACCGCACTCACTCGTGCTTGTGCTGTGTGTGGGAGCGCCGCTTTTCCTGACTACTCATCAAGGTCCGGCTGTCACCCTGATGCCGCACGCCATAATCCTAGCACATATCCTGAATACAACGTATACTTCCCCCTTGGGTATATAGCATTACTGGCTATACTTTGTGAAAGCGTTATATGAATAAGAATCCGGTGGATTCGAAACGTCATGTATTGATGAAACGCTTCTCACTTTACGTATTTGTTACCAATTGATGTGCTTATATACACAATACATTGTTAAATTTTTCTGCATCATATTCCACAAGTGAGTGCGGTGTATTTTCTAGATTTATATTAACTGTAGTGAAACACTTGTGTTGTGAGAACTCTGAACCCACATCTACATAAGTTCCTTGGGGGTCTAGTTTCCAGTATGGGGGGGGGTTTCTACTGTTTAGGTACATCAGGGGCTCGGCAAATGCAACGTGACGCCTGCAGACCAATCCATCTAAGTCTGCGTTCCAAACGGCGCTCCTTCCCTTCAGAGCTCTGCCATGCACCCAAACGGTGGTTCCACCCCACATATGGGGTATCAGCATATTCAGGATACATTGGACAACAACTTTTGGGGTCCAATTTCTCCTGTTACCCTTGGGAAAATACAAAACTGGGGGCTAAAAAAGAATTTTTGTGGGAAAAAAAAAAGGAATTTTTATTTTCGTGGCTCTGCATTATACACTTCTGTGAAGCACTTGGTGGGTCAAAGTGCTTACCACACATCTAGATAAGTTCCTTAGGGGGTCTACTTTCCAAAATGGTGTCAGTTGTGGGGGGTTTCAATGTTTAGGCACATCAGGGGCTCTCCAAACGCGACATGGCGTCCTATCTCAATTCCAGTTAATTTTGCATTGAGACGTCAAATGGCGCTCCTTCCCTTCCGAGCTCTGCTGTTCGCCCAAAAAGTGGTTTACCCCCACATATGGGTTATCAGTGTACTCAGGACAATTTTCACAACAACCTTTGGGGTCCAATTTCTCCTGTTACCCTTGGTAAAATAAAACAAATTGGAGCTGAAGTAAATTTTGTGTGAAAAAAAAATTAAAAAGTTCATTTTTTAAAAAACATTCCAAAAATTCCTGTGAAACACCTGAAGGGTTAATAATCTTCTTGAATGTGATTTGAGCACTTTGAGGGGTGCAGTTTTTAGAATAGACCCCTCAAAGGGACTTAAAATGTGATGTGGTCCCTAAAAAAAAAAAATGGGAGTTGTAAAAATGAGAAATTGCTGGTCAACTAGTTTTAACCTTATAACTCCCTAACAAACAAAAAAATTTTGGTTCCAAAATTGTGCTGATGTAAAGTAGACATGTGGGAAATGTTACTTATTAAGTATATTGTGTTACATATCTCTGTGATTTAAAGGCATAAAAATTCAAAGTTGAAAAATTGCGAAATTTTCACCAAATTTCCGTTTTTTCACAAATAAACGCAAGTAATATCAAATAAATTTTACCACTATCATGAAGTACAATATGTCACGAGAAAACAATGTCAGAATCATCAGGATCTGTTGAAGCGTTCCAGAGTTATAACCTCATAAAGGGACAGTGGTCAGAATTGTAAAACTTAGCCAGGTCATTAACGTGCAAACCACCCTTGGGGGTAAAGGGGTTAATGGAGAAATGGCCCACAAACTTGGCGGTTCTCTTGAAAGAGAAAGTATTAAAAATTAGTGAATGAAGAACCCCTTAACCAAAAGGAAGATCTTAAAAAGACGCTTTGTATTTCTTAAAATGGATGCCTGCACACGTCACAGAGTGATCCATTTTGCTATCAATGTTCGATATGTTTGTGACAACAACAAAAATGTTAGTAAGACGTTGGCAGTAAAAGATACTAAAGCTCATCACAGCAGCCAGTTTCTCCACACCTTAGTGGAAAAAGTTCTGCAAGATTATGAACTAAAAAAAAAAAAAACAGGTTCTTGCTAGTGTAACTGATAATGCTGCAAACATGATAAGTACAATTAAACTGATGAATGAGAATAATGAAGGTGAACAGCAGCTAGAAGAACATTTCACATTCAGTATGTTGGAGATGGAAGGCCACAGTCCTGTTCCCATAATGGAGGAACAAACAGATATTACTACAGAAGAACAGCAAAATGATTCTTTACAATTAGATGATCTTGTTGAAGCGGTTTCACACCTCTTTCCTATTCATCACATGTGCTGTGCACACGCTGCAGCTGGCAATAAGAGATAGTCTGCACAAGGGACATGCTGGAATTCTGACTAGCAAAGTGAGGAAATTGGCTATTGCTGCCAGAACCCCTAAAATTGATTCCAACTTGGATGAGCTACGGGACGGCCAAGAGCAAGAGGACTCGGGTCCTGACAGTGCTGCTGCTGTCGTTCCTGCAACCTCATCAGATTAGGGGTTTGATTTCGACAAGTATTTGGACGACATGGAGCAGGCAAAGCGTTGCTGCAGGGAAAAAGATTCCACTCCCAGAGCAAACAGATTGACCATATCTCAGCAACGTTTTTTCACTCCTCAAAGAAGTAGAAGAGTTCAATCGTTCATCAAAACTGACTGCACGAGGCAATTCCTTCATACCCTGAAATTGTTAGAGATGTTGCCCAAGTGGTTACTGCTTTGACACCAACCCAATTTAGTGTAGAGAGGTTGTTTTCTAGCATTGAAATAATTAGATCAGATTTGAGGTCATCTATGAAGGAGGATCTGATGGAGGCAATACTATTCCTCAGAACAAATTCATAGACTGCACAAATGCTATTCAGTAAGTTTTTGTTGAAAACTTTATTTTTTTACACTTACTGCAGAGCGTATAATAAATTGTAAATATGAAAAAGTTTTTTGTTCTAAAGTTGTATTCCAATAAATATTATGTTCTATCTAAATGGCTTGATTATTGTATCATAATAATGATTAAAAGCCTGATGTTACGATTTTATCACAGTAAATTTATCACTTAAACATGAGTCATATATAAGGGAGTCGGAGTCAGAGTCGGTGTCATGGAAATTGAGGAGTCGGAGATTTAGCCTACCGACTCCACAGCCCTGATTTAGGACAGGGGAGCATAACTTTGTTTTTTTTTTCTTCTTTTGGCCCAAGATGTCTGGCTGAACAAAGGGTATTAGCACCTATGAGAATATGCCACAAATGTCTGATAGGTGCAAAGTCTACTTGGACGTCTCTAACCTGCACTCCAATGGTACATTCACAGTTTTTTTTAAGAGGATTCAGAAAGAGATTCTATAATAATAATTTTATTTATATAGCGCCAACATATTCCGCAGCGCTTTACAAATTATAGAGGGGATTTGTACTCTGAAATCCTCATCAGAAACTTTGAATAAGCTCCCAATTGATTTTAGTGGTTTTGTCTTCTTTCTGGAGTCGCACACATGTCAAGAGGCTCCCGTTTGCCTCCACACTCCCCCAGTGATGGGCTGCCTCCAATCTTTGCATGCATGCATGCTTTTTCTATCAGGTCATAAATAGTGATGAGCCCAGGCGCTCGTTCCTCGAGTTTGCCGAGGGTGCTCGGGTACACAGAGTATCGCGGATGCTCGAGTGACACGATCAAGTCCCCACGGCCGCAGGTTTTGCCGTTGTTACACAGCCACAAAAGATGCTGGGATTGCCTGTGTATGTCAGGGATGGGGAACCAGAATGGAAATCTTGAAGTGTGAATTAGGACTGGAGGATGCAATATAATGTAGGTAAACATCAGGTAATACGTTGTCACAGGGCGAGCACCCTGAGAAACCCAATAGGCACAGTCCGGGACTTTCTGATTCACTCACCTGTAAATGACAGCCTTTACAGGAGGCCTGGACGTCCCGCATTTGCCTCTCCAGATCGGAGGCTTTCCTGCCGGGGCTTAGGGGAGAACGGCACACGGCGCAGATGGGGCTTTTCTGCTTCATACACTGCTGGTGGCAGGAGGAGCAAAATCTGCAGAGAAAAAAAAAACAAGAATCAGAAACACAGGAAAACTTGTCTACATCAATAGATTGACCGGTGATTTGTGCTTGTGAAATGACAACTCCCAGCATGCAGATCACCGAGAAGACAGGCGACGAAACACTGACTTAGAATTCCAGAAACAAATAAATCTAACAGACAAACAATATGGCTACAGTAAAGTCCTGAAACACAAAAGCTTTTCAGAGTTCCAAAAAAGATTGGCGAAAAATCTGGGAGGGAGTAATCCAAATACCAGACAGGTTAGAGAGAAAAGATGAGCTCAGAGGCCCCTCATACATCTCACCTAACCTCAACTGAACCCACCGATATCAGCGGTCGAGGCCAACAGTCTAATGTGTACGGGAGGCCCCTGATCGATTAGGTCGGAAGAGATAAGCATCTGCCATATCCGTTTTCAGACTGCCGGTCCTTTCGTTCTCCAGAGATAAGCCGCATCCAGAGATTTCTGGCAGAGGCTCTCTAATAGAACACAGGAGCTCTCGGCAGCAGCTTGTGTGCCCGCAGAACCAAAGGAATGGATTACAACCGGCCCATCTACATGTCCGCCAACATAATCTGTCAGGGGCCCTTATATATCAGATAGCACACGGTTTGCTCATTTGTCAGTGACAAGGTGCCTGCCCCCTTTGTAAACGGGAATCAACACCATCAGACTTGCCCCTCCTGTGCCAAGGCCTACAACTTAAAAAGGGTTGCCCATTACTTTAATGTTGGTGGCCTATCCCTAGGGTAGGTCATTAATATCTGATCGTGGGGTGCAACACCAAGCTTCCAGACTGATCAGCTGGTTGTGGTTAGTTGAGTGGGTGTGCTAGGTGTAACACCCACACCAATTTGATATTCATGACTTTCAAGGACTACAGCAGTGGGAGTCACGCAGATCCCACCGCTGCCACCAGTTTGTCAAGGATAGCAGCATGACATCCATTAATAAATCCATTTCCAAAGGTCTAATAGCTCAGCGCTGTTTCTCACAGATCAATGTTACACCCACATACCTCCCCTTGATAAGCTCATATGGAGGATGTGCTAGGTCTTTTACAAGATTATGAGATCCCCCAACTTTCAGTATTCCTTCGCCACTGGAGGTCCTAGGCGGGAGATATTGTAGTCATGTTTCCTATTGCAATTTTACCTTTCTACGAAAGGTTGAAGGGGTTCTGCTTGGCCTTATAGTGATGTGAGTGAATGCGTTAAGTTAGTCTCTTCACTACGATGTTGAAAATATATATCCCATATGTATCGACTTGATGCATGCCCCAATATTCATCATGGACCACTGGCTCCAGAGAGTCTGCGACCAGTCTGAAAAGAGGAAGCTCTTGCCTCGGAAGTGTACTTCTCCACCTTTGAATAAACAAATCTTATGCTTGGTGTCTGGTTCTCAGATCAGATCTCTGCTGTAATTACCTATTCACTGTAGAAAGTCTTACTTCAATGGAGGTTGAAGGGTAAGTTCTTTCTCACTTCCCCAGTTCTAATTAATCCCATATGTTCAATGTCAGTGTGACATGTCCCCTCTCCGGAAATGTCTTTAATCGATTTAAAATATTCCTTTACAATGATCTATTGTTCATTTAGCTTGAGAAAGGCTCACAGTTTAAAGAGCCGAAACGTTACACGTGGGTGAATAATGACCAGGCTTTTCACTCTCCCGTCTGGAGTGTGGCCATTTTAGCCATATGAATACTAAGGAGCACTGCAGGCCTCGGGTCAAAGGGGGCTGATGAATGCAGGGAGAACGTCAGGCAGTGATGCGGGACCACAAACTTGTGCAACTGACACTCCTAAAATGGAGCAAAGGCAACACTGTCGCCATGGAGGATGCAAGCAGCCACTAGCCCCAGGGAAAGTTAGATGGAGAGGGATAAAAGTCAACAAGAATGTACTTTTTATAAAGGTTATTCTTGCTTCAAGTGCATAAGATGAGCAAAAAAAACAGAATGCTGATTTTGGTGTAGATTCAATTAAACATTTAAAATAAATAATTCCAGTATACACTCTTGACACACAACAAGGCTTCCTCAATGACCAGGATAGCCCTTCTATTTCCGTGACAGCTGAAATACGTGATTGGCTGAAGCAGTCACATACTGAGAGGGCACATCATTGCTGGAGGTCAGTGAACCAAGACTGGCTGCGAGATCGGGGAAGCCTCTCCAACGGAGCAACAGAAGTAAACATATCTTTGATTGATATCATTTTCTGATACATATTACATTTTGATTGAGGAGCAGCGACAAATAAAAATGG
This sequence comes from Ranitomeya imitator, assembly GCF_032444005.1. Classification (NCBI taxonomy): domain Eukaryota; kingdom Metazoa; phylum Chordata; class Amphibia; order Anura; family Dendrobatidae; genus Ranitomeya; species Ranitomeya imitator. Next base: position 428,629,068 of record NC_091283.1, read on the forward strand.
TAATTGCCATTACAATTACAATTTTTTTTTACTGATATTTACTGCACGAGTTAGACAATTTTAGTTGTTTAAATTTTCTGAGCATTTTTTTAACATACCTTTAAAGTGGAGAGAAGGGTGTGACTGCAAGTTTTACGTAAGCATAGGGGACTTAAAGGGACACTGTCACCTGAATTTGGAGGGAACAATCTTCAGCCATGGAGGCGGGGTTTTTGGGTTTTTGATTCACCCTTTCCTTACCCGCTGGCTGCATGCTGGCTGCAATATTGGATTGAAGTTCATTCTCTATCCTCCGTAGTATATGCCTGCACAAGGCAAGATTGCCTTGCGCAGGTGTGTACTATGGAGGACAGAGAATGAACTTCAATCCAATATTGCAGCCAGCATGCAGCCAGCGGGTAAGGAAAGGGTGAATCAAAAACCCAAAAACCCCGCCTCCATGGCTGAAGATTGTTCCCTCCAAATTCAGGTGACAGTGTCCCTTTAAACCAGCACCGTAGTACACAGTTAAAAAAAAAAAAAAAAAACACTGTCTCCTGCGAAACTCACACTGTGACTAGACTTCAGCAACAGGGCAATGTCAACCCATTGGTGCCCCGCCATCACGTTGGGCACTAAAAAAAAAACACTCGGGACGGATTGCAGCACTTAAGTGTCAGTGATTGACAAGGGGTTAACAGCAGTGAGCGGTGCTATGAGAGGCAGATGCTGGCTATGTAACAAAGCAGTCACCCACCTCATGTGGAGTGGGCGCAGCTCCTGAGCCAGCTCCATACACCTTGACTAGCTGTGTGATATACATACAAGTGCTTCTCACAAAATTAGAATATCAAAAAGTAAATTTATTTCATTTCGTCAATACAAAAAGTGAAACTCATTATATAGAGTCGTTACAAACAGTGATCTATTTCAAGTGTTTATTTCTGTTAATGATTATATCTTACAGCCAATGAAAACCCAAAAGTCATTATCCCAGTAAATTAGAAAACTTTATAACACCAGCTTGAAAAATGATTTTAAAATGCGAAATGTTGGCCTACTGATATGTATGTTCAGTAAATGCACGCAGTACTTGGTCGTGGCTCCTTTTGCATCAATTACTGCATCAATGTGTTGTGGCATGGAGGCGATCAGCATCATGCTGAGGTGTTATGGAAGCCCAGGTTGCTTTGATAGCAGCCTTCAGCTCGTCTGCATTGTTCGGTCTGGTGTCTCATCTTCCAAAGTACTGCAGTGCGCAGGCGCGGGAAAGGTCAGAGAGGCCCAGCGCCTGCGCACTGCAGTACTCTGTCTTGCCCTCAACAGGGAAGAAAAAGTACGCCTGCGCCGTGGCTGAAGATCAGAAGAGGACGTCTTGGAATGAAGATGGGAGGCGCCGCAGCGGACCAGAGACGCCCATCCGACCGGACCAGCTGCGGGACCACCCCTGGGTGAGTATAATATAACGTCTTTTTCTCCTCTTTCAGGTAACATCGGGGGCTTATCTACAGCAGTACAGAATGCTGTAGATAAGCCCCTGATGCCGGTGGGCTTACCTCACCCGCAATTTTCGGGGTGACAGGTTCCCTTTAAGGTCAGGTGAGTTTGCTGCCAATCAAGCACAGTGATACTGTTGTTTTTACACCAGGTATTGGTACTTTTGGCAGTGTGGACAGATGCCAAATCCTGCTGGAGAATGAAATTTCTATCTCCATAAAGCTTGTCGGAAGCATGAAGTGCTCTAAACTTTCCTGGTAGACGGCTGCGCTGACTTTGGTCTTGATAAAACACAGTGGACCTACACCAGCAGATGATATGGCTCCCCAAACCATCACTGATTGTGGAAACTTCACACTAGACCTCAAGCAGCTTGGATTGTGGCCTCTCGGACATTGATTTCCAAATGAAATGCAAAATTTACTTTCATCTGAAAACAACACCTTTGACTACTGAGCAACAGTCCAGTTCTTTTCCTCCTTGGCCAGGTAAGGCTACGTTCACATTTGCGTTTTGCGCTGCTGCGTCGGCGACGCAACGCACAAAAAACGCACCAAAACGCATGCAAAAACGCTGCGTTTTGCGACGCATGCGTAGTTTTTTGCAGAAATTTCGACGCAAAAAAAATGCAACTTGTTGCGTTTTCTTTGCCCGACGCTTGCGGCAAAAAAAACGCATGCGTCGCACAACGCAGCACAACGCATGTCCATGCGTCCCCCATGTTAAATATAGGGGCGCATGACGCATGCGTCGCCGCTGCGTCGGGAAACGCTAATGTGAACGTAACCTAACACCCTTCTGGCGCTGTCTATTGATCATGAGTGGCCTGACAAGGAATACTACACTTGTAGCCCATGTCCTGGATATGTCTGTGTGTGGAGGCTCAATTTTTGAATGGCCTTATCTTAATCCTTTCAAGGCTGTGGTTTTCCCGTTTGCTTGTGCTCCTTTTTCTACCACACTTTTTTCTTCCACTGAACCTTCCATTAACCCTTTAATCCCATATGACGTACTATCCCGTTGAGGTGACCTGGGACTTAATTCCCAGAGATGGGATAGTACATCATATGCGATCGGCTGCGCTCATGGGGGGTGGGGGGGGAGCGCGGCCGGGTGTCAGCTGACATCCGGCACTATGTGCCAGGAGTGGTCACGGACCGTTCCTGGCACATTAACCCCCGGCACACTGCGATCAAACATGATCGCAGTGTCCTGGGGCATAGGAAAGCATCACACAGGGAGGGGGGTCCCTTCGTGCTTCCCTGAGACCCTCAGTACTAGGCGATGTGCTCACCTTGTACCGAGCGTCTCCTCCCTGCAGGCCCCGAATCCAAAATGGCCACAGGGCTGCATCCGGGTCCTGCAGGGAGGTGGCTTACCAGCGCCTGCTCAGAGCAGGCACTGGTAAGCCAGGAGCAGTGCATGTCAGATCGCTGATCTGACACAGTGCTCTGCAAAGTGTCAGATCAGCGATCTGACCTTATAACATGATGGCGCTGGGCCTCCCTGACCTTTCCCAGCGCACTGCAGTACTTTGCTCTGCCCTCAACAGGGCAAAGTACGCCTGCCCCGGAGCCGCAGCGTGAAGACAAGAAGAGGACGCCATTCTATGAAGATGGGAGGCGCTGGAGTATAATCTAACCTCTTTTTCTCATCTTTCAGGATACATCGGGGGGGCTTATCTACAGCATTACAGAATGTTGTAGATAAGACCCTGATGCTGGTTGGCTTATCACACCTTCGATTTTGGGGGTGACAGGTTCCCTTTAACCCCTTACCGGCATCGGACGTACTATACCGTCCGATGCCGGCTCCCCTGCTTTGATGCAGGGCTCCGCGGTGAGCCCGCACCAAAGCCGGGACATGTCAGCTGTTTTGAACAGCTGACATGTGCCCGTAATAGGCGCGGGCAGAATCGCGATCTGCCCGCACCTATTAACTAGTTAAATGCCGCTGTCAAACGCAGACAGCGGCATTTAACTACCGCTTCCGGCCGGGCGGCCGGAAATGACGTCATCGCAGACCCCCGTCACATGATCGGGGGTCGGCGATGCTTGTATATTGTAACCATAGAGGTCCTTGAGACCTCTATGGTTACTGATTGCCCGTCGCTGTGAGCGCCACCCTGTGGTCGGCGCTCACAGCACACGTGCAATTCTGCTACATAGCAGCGATCAGCAGATCGCTGCTATGTAGCAGAGCCGATCGGGTTGTGCCTGCTTCTAGCCTCTCATGGAGGCTATTGAAGCATGGCAAAAGTTTAAAAAAAAAGTTTAAAAAAATGTGAAAAAAATAAAAAAAAACAAAAGTTTAAATCACCCCCCTTTCGCCCCAATCAAAATAAATCAATAAAAAAAATATCAAATCTACGCATACCGTATTTGGTATCGCCGCGCTCAGAATCGCCCGATCTATCAAATAAAAAAAAGTATTAACCTGATCGCTAAACAGCGTAGCGGGAAAAAAACTCGAAACGCCAGAAATACGTTTTTTTGGTCGCCGCGACATTGCATTAAAATGCAATAACGGGCGATCAAAAGAACGTATCTGCACCGAAATGCTATCATTAAAAACGTCATCTCGGCACGCAAAAAATAAGCCCTCAACCGACCCCAGATGATGAAAAATGGAGACGCTACGAGTATCGGAAAATGGCGCAATTTTTTTTTTTTTAGCAAAGTTTGGAATTTTTTTTCACCACTTAGATAAAAAATAACCTAGTCATGTTTGGTGTCTATGAACTCGTAATGACCTGGAGAATCATAAGGCAGGTCATTTTTAGCATTTAGTGAACCTAGCAAAAAAGCCAAACAAAAAACCAATGTGGGATTGCACTTTTTTTTGCAATTTCACCGCACTTGGAATTTTTTTCCCGTTTTCTAGTACACGACATGCTAAAACCAATGATGTCGTTCAAAAGTACAACTCGTCCCGCAAAAAATAAGCCCTCAAATGGCCAAATTGACGGAAAAATAAAAAAGTTATGGCTCTGGGAAGGAGGGGAGCGAAAAACGAACACGGAAAAACGAAAAATCCCCCGGTCATGAAGGGGTTAATATGCTTGGATACAGCAGTGACCTTTTGTGGCTTATCCTCCTTGTGGAGTGTCACTGACTGCCTTCTAGACATCTGTCAAGTCAGTAGTCTTCCCCATGATTATGGAGCCTACTGAAACAGACTAAGGGACCTTTTTAAACTCTTAGGGAGCCTTTGCAGGTGTTTTTTTTGTTAATTATTCTAATTTACTGAGATAATGACTTTTGTGTTATCATTGGCTGTAAGTCATAATCATCAACAATAACAGAAATAAAACACTTGAAATAGATCACCCTGGCTGTAATGACTATAATATGAGTTTCACTGTTTGTATTGAAGAACTGAAATAAATTAACTTTTTGAGGATATTCTAATTTTGAGAGAAGCACCTGTATATCAGTTATGCAGCATTAAGGTGTTAAAATAAGTTTTCCTTGAAACACGCAGAGTTTTAGAGTGAGACACACATTGCTGCAGTAATGCGGCCGATCCTTGATTCATTCTGTCCGTGGTCCGGGACATATAAGTCGGCTGACTGCTTCCCTTTAATGTCAAATGGAAAACGCACAGCAAATCCTGGCTCCTTGCTCCGACACGCCGGGGATTTCGAACCTGCACCACAGCTCAGTTTCCGTGAAGGAACTTCGCTCGGAGCACAGGAGAGATTTGTTGCAATGTCACGCACACGGCCAGTTCTGAATTCTGCTGCACTATCCCCATCCACAAATTTCTAGTTCTCTCCACGTCACCATTAGCAGGCTATCCTCGCCCCCCCAGCAGACTGGGGGTTGTTTGCATTTCAAATCCACACCGGTGGTCCGACTACATGGGGGATCTTCTCAGTGCGATAAATCTAATGCACACCAACGATACTGTAACTTGCACGGGATTTTCGGCTGCAGTCAGGCGGCCATAGAAATTGGGCTGGGATCGGAACGCAATGCTCGGACTGGCCGTGGCAGAGTGCGACTGCTTCATATATTCCTATGCAGTGGTCCTGCTCTGCGACCAGTCCGAGCATTGCATCCCGATCCCAGACGGATTTCTATTCCCGGCCAGCTGCGTTCTTCTTAGGAGAATCTTTTTCGGACTCTCCTCTGAACCCTCCCTACTTTGCCACGTCTTCACTACTGAGAAGAGCCCAAAACAGCGCTAAACATTTAGGCTCAGCTTCATTTACAAAGTTTTCAAGTTTGGGGAGGGGAGGGGAGGGGGGGGGGGTTAAAGTTTTGAAAACTGATTGGTCAAAGTTCTGGAAAAAAAAAAAAGTCTAAACTCCTCCCACAGTGGGATAATAAAAATAACTTAAAAAAGGAATATAGAAAAAAGGCACAAAACTCTACAAACGGGCAAATGTGACAACTAATCATGCGCCAATGACGTCGGCCATGTTTGGTCCCCTCGCTCCAGGGCCTGATGCAGAATCTACAGCTATTGGGGGCACATACGCGATATACGTGACCCCCAAGGGGTCTTTGCTGCAGATTATGAGGGTTTGTTTTTACTGTCCACTATTAATCCAGGACAAGTCATCACTGACAATGATACCCCTCCTCGTGTCTTACATGGGACTGCACACCAGCAGCTGTACAATCTTCACTTTCACTTCCTACCCACAGCAGAGGATTCTGAGAAATGACAGGCACAGCTCATGTAACGTCACAGGGCTCAGGTGAGGCCTCAGCTAGCATGGCACTACAACTCTCAGCATGCCCTGGCACACACCAACAAATACCCAGCAGCCACCAAAGTGGCACAGTAACAAGGCGTCACGTGACCCCGCGGCGAGGACTCACGTGTGGCTGCAGCTGACCCGCACCGGGTCCTGATACACCTCCAGGCAGATGGGGCAGATGAAGCGCTCCATGGGGTCCACATCCCGGGCCGCCCCGGAGCCCCTCGGCCAACGCTGCTGCTCCCCCGCCATCACTTCCGCATACACCTTCTGACGTCACTCACTCCAGTCCCCGCCCCTACTGCCGCGACACGTGACCTCCCCGGGGGTCACATGACATTTATGTTCCGAAAACTTCGTGATCTGACGTCATCATCTAATCATAATATAATAATCATTATAGCTACAAATATCGCTGCTCATAGAAGCCCAGGAGTGAGCATCAGCAACTACAACTTATAATAGTGTTAACCCTTAAAGTAATTCATTACATCAGCTATCATATCCAAATATTATGGGAAATAGTCATAAATCACTTTGTACTGTGTGACAGAAATTGGTCAAGATGTTATTTTATGGCCTTTTCCGCTCTTCATTACTAGTCACCAATGGGACGATAAAAGAAGAAAAGACGTGATACTTATCCTGGAGTCCTGCCAGAATGGGAGCGAGGAGCAGGGACAATGTCAGCACTGGGGGGCACTGCACCGGGGGGGGGGGCACTGCACCGGGGGGGGGGGGGGAGGGGGGCACTGCACCGGGGGGAAGGGGGGCACTGCACCTGGGGGGGGCACTGCACCGGGGGGAAGGGGGGCACTGCATCTGGGGGAAGGGGGCACTGCATCTGGGGGGGGCACTGCACCTGGGGGGGCACTGTATCTGGGGGGGGGCACTGCATCTGGGGGGGGCACTGCATCTGGGGGAAGGGGGACACTGCACCTGGGGGGAGGGGGCACTGCATCTGGGGGGGGGCACTGCACCTGGGGGGGGCACTGCATCTGGGGGAAGGGGGGCACTGCATCTGGGGGGCACTGCATCTGGGGGGGGCACTGCATCTGGGGGAAGGGGGGCACTGCACCTGGGGGAAGGGGGGCACTGCATCTGGGGGGCACTGCATCTGGGGGGGCACTGCATCTGGGGGGTGCACTGCATCTGGGGGGCACTGCACCGGGGGGGCACTGCACCGGGGGGGGGGCACTGCATCGGGGGGCACTGCACCTGGGGGAAGGGGGGGCACTGCATCTGGGGGGGCTCTGCATCTGGGGTGGGCACTGCATCTGGGGGGGCACTGCACCGGGGGGGGGGCACTGCATCTGGGGTGGGCACTGCATCTGGGGGGGCACTGCACCTGGGGGAAGGGGGCACTGCATCGGGGGGGGGGCACTGCATCTGGGGGGGCACTGCACGGGGGGCACTGCACCGGGGGGGGCACTGCACCTGGGGGGCACTGCATCTGGGGGGGCACTGCATCTGGGGGAAGGGGGGCACTGCACCTGGGGGGAGGGGGCACTGCATCTGGGGGGGCACTGCACCTGGGGGGGCACTGCACCGGGGGGAAGGGGGGCACTGCATCTGGGGGAAGGGGGGCACTGCATCTGGGGGGGGCACTGCACCTGGGGGGGGGCACTGCATCTGGGGGGGGCACTGCATCTGGGGGAAGGGGGACACTGCACCTGGGGGGAGGGGGCACTGCATCTGGGGGGGCACTGCACCTGGGGGGGCACTGCATCTGGGGGGCACTGCATCTGGGGGGGGCACTGCACCGGGGGGGCACTGCATCTGGGGGAAGGGGGCACTGCATCTGGGGGGCACTGCATCTGGGGGGGCACTGCATCTGGGGGGCACTGCATCTGGGGGGGCACTGCACCGGGGGGGCACTGCATCTGGGGGGGCACTGCATCTGGGGGGGCACTGCATCTGGGGGGGCACTGCATCTGGGGGAAGGGGGCACTGCACCTGGGGGAAGGGAGGCACTGCATCTGGGGGGGGGCACTGCATCTGGGGGCACTGCATCTGGGGGGGGGGGGGCACTGCATCTGGGGGTGCACTGCATCTGGGGGGCACTGCACCGGGGGGGCACTGCATCTGGGGGGCACTGCATCTGGGGGGGCACTGCATCTGGGGGAAGGGGGGCACTGCATCTGGGGGGCACTGCATCTGGGGGGGGCACTGCATCTGGGGGAAGGGGGGCACTGCACCTGGGGGGGCACTGCACCGGGGGGCACTGCACCTGGGGGGGGCACTGCATCTGGGGGGGCACTGCATCTGGGGGGCACTGCACCTGGGGGAAGGGGGCACTGCATCTGGGGGGGCACTGCACCGGGGGGCACTGCATCGGGGGGGCACTGCATCTGGGGGGGACTGCACCGGGGGGCACTGCATCTGGGGTGGGCACTGCATCTGGGGGGGCACTGCACCGGGGGGGGCACTGCATCGAGGGGGGGCACTGCATCTGGGGGGGACTGCACGGGGGGGCACTGCATCTGGGGTGGGCACTGCATCTGGGGGGCACTGCACGGGGGGGGGGCACTGCATCTGGGGGGGGCACTGCACCGGGGGGGCACTGCACCTGGGGGAAGGGGGGCACTGCATCTGGGGGGCACTGCACCTGGGGGGCACTGCACCGGGGGGCACTGCATCTGGGGGGCACTGCATCTGGGGGGGCACTGCACCGGGGGGGGCACTGCATCTGGGGGGGCACTGCACCTGGGGGAGGGGGGCACTGCATCTGAGGGGGGGCACTGCATCTGGGGGGAGGGGGCACTGCATCTGGGGGGCACTGCATCTGGGGGGGCACTGCACCGGGGGGGCACTGCATCTGGGGGGCACTGCATCTGGGGGGGGCACTGCACCGGGGGGGCACTGCATCTGGGGGAAGGGGGCACTGCATCTGGGGGGCACTGCATCTGGGGGCACTGCATCTGGGGGGCACTGCATCTGGGGGGGCACTGCACCGGGGGGGGCACTGCATCTGGGGGGGCACTGCATCTGGGGGGGGCACTGCATCTGGGGGGGGCACTGCATCTGGGGGAAGGGGGCACTGCACCTGGGGGAAGGGAGGCACTGCATCTGGGGGGGCACTGCATCTGGGGGCACTGCATCTGGGGGGGGGCACTGCATCTGGGGGTGCACTGCATCTGGGGGGCACTGCACCGGGGGGGCACTGCATCTGGGGGGGCACTGCATCTGGGGGGCACTGCACCGGGGGGGCACTGCACCTGGGGGGGGCACTGCATCTGGGGGGGGGCACTGCATCTGGGGGGGGCACTGCATCTGGGGGAAGGGGGCACTGCACCTGGGGGGAGGGGGCACTGCATCTGGGGGGGCACTGCACCTGGGGGGGGGCACTGCACCGGGGGGAAGGGGGCACTGCATCTGGGGGAAGGGGGCACTGCATCTGGGGGGCACTGCACCTGGGGGGGGCACTGCATCTGGGGGGGGCACTGCATCTGGGGGAAGGGGGACACTGCACCTGGGGGGAGGGGGCACTGCATCTGGGGGGGGCACTGCACCTGGGGGGGCACTGCATCTGGGGGAAGGGGGGCACTGCATCTGGGGGGGGCACTGCATCTGGGGGGGGGCACTGCATCTGGGGGAAGGGGGCACTGCATCTGGGGGGGCACTGCACCGGGGGGGCACTGCATCTGGGGGGCACTGCATCTGGGGGGCACTGCATCTGGGGGGGGGCACTGCATCTGGGGGAAGGGGGCACTGCACCTGGGGGAAGGGAGGCACTGCATCTGGGGGGGCACTGCATCTGGGGGGCACTGCATCTGGGGGGGGGGGCACTGCATCTGGGGGGGCACTGCATCGGGGGGCACTGCACCTGGGGGAAGGGGGGGCACTGCATCTGGGGGGGCTCTGCATCTGGGGTGGGCACTGCATCGGGGGGGGCACTGCACCGGGGGGGCACTGCATCTGGGGTGGGCACTGCATCTGGGGGGGGCCTTCACCTGGGGGAAGGGGGCACTGCATCTGGGGGGGCACTGCATCTGGGGGGGCACTGCACCGGGGGGGCACTGCACCTGGGGGGGGGCACTGCATCTGGGGGGGCACTGCATCTGGGGGGGGCACTGCATCTGGGGGAAGGGGGGCACTGCACCTGGGGGGAGGGGGCACTGCATCTGGGGGGGGCACTGCACCTGGGGGGGGCACTGCACCGGGGGGAAGGGGGCACTGCATCTGGGGGAAGGGGGCACTGCATCTGGGGGGCACTGCACCTGGGGGGGGCACTGCATCTGGGGGAAGGGGGACACTGCACCTGGGGGGAGGGGGCACTGCATCTGGGGGGGGGCACTGCACCTGGGGGGGCACTGCATCTGGGGGAAGGGGGGCACTGCATCTGGGGGGGCACTGCATCTGGGGGGGGGCACTGCATCTGGGGGAAGGGGGGCACTGCATCTGGGGGGGGCACTGCACCGGGGGGGCACTGCATCTGGGGGGCACTGCATCTGGGGGGGGCACTGCATCTGGGGGGGGCACTGCATCTGGGGGAAGGGGGCACTGCACCTGGGGGGAGGGGGCACTGCATCTGGGGGGCACTGCACCTGGGGGGCACTGCACCGGGGGGGGGGCACTGCTTCTGGGGGAAGGGGGCACTGCATCTGGGGGGGCACTGCATCTGGGGTGGGCACTGCATCTGGGGGGGCACTGCACCTGGGGGAAGGGGGGCACTGCATCTGGGGGGGCACTGCATCTGGGGGGGCACTGCACCGGGGGGGGGCACTGCATCGAGGGGGGCACTGCATCTGGGGGGGACTGCACCGGGGGGGGGCACTGCATCTGGGGTGGGCACTGCATCTGGGGGGGGGCACTGCATCTGGGGGAAGGGGGGCACTGCACCTGGGGGAAGGGGGGCACTGCATCTGGGGGGCACTGCATCTGGGGGGGCACTGCATCTGGGGGGTGCACTGCATCTGGGGGGCACTGCACCGGGGGGGCACTGCACCGGGGGGGGGGGCACTGCATCGGGGGGCACTGCACCTGGGGGAAGGGGGGGCACTGCATCTGGGGGGGCTCTGCATCTGGGGTGGGCACTGCATCTGGGGGGGCACTGCACCGGGGGGGGGCACTGCATCTGGGGTGGGCACTGCATCTGGGGGGGGCACTGCACCTGGGGGAAGGGGGCACTGCATCGGGGGGGGGGGCACTGCATCTGGGGGGGCACTGCACGGGGGGCACTGCACCGGGGGGGGCACTGCACCTGGGGGGGCACTGCATCTGGGGGGGGCACTGCATCTGGGGGAAGGGGGGCACTGCACCTGGGGGGAGGGGGCACTGCATCTGGGGGGGCACTGCACCTGGGGGGGCACTGCACCGGGGGGAAGGGGGGCACTGCATCTGGGGGGAAGGGGGGCACTGCATCTGGGGGGGGCACTGCACCTGGGGGGGGGCACTGCATCTGGGGGGGGCACTGCATCTGGGGGAAGGGGGACACTGCACCTGGGGGGAGGGGGCACTGCATCTGGGGGGGGCACTGCACCTGGGGGGGCACTGCATCTGGGGGAAGGGGGGCACTGCATCTGGGGGGCACTGCATCTGGGGGGGCACTGCATCTGGGGGAAGGGGGGCACTGCACCTGGGGGGGCACTGCACCGGGGGGCACTGCACCTGGGGGGGGCACTGCATCTGGGGGGGCACTGCATCTGGGGGGGCACTGCACCTGGGGGAAGGGGGCACTGCATCTGGGGGGGCACTGCACCGGGGGGCACTGCATCGGGGGGGCACTGCATCTGGGGGGGACTGCACCGGGGGGCACTGCATCTGGGGTGGGCACTGCATCTGGGGGGGCACTGCACCGGGGGGGCACTGCATCGAGGGGGGGCACTGCATCTGGGGGGGACTGCACGGGGGGGCACTGCATCTGGGGTGGGCACTGCATCTGGGGGGCACTGCACGGGGGGGGGGCACTGCATCTGGGGGGGGCACTGCACCGGGGGGGCACTGCACCTGGGGGAAGGGGGGGCACTGCATCTGGGGGGCACTGCACCTGGGGGGCACTGCACCGGGGGGCACTGCATCTGGGGTGGGCACTGCATCTGGGGGGCACTGCATCTGGGGGGGCACTGCACCGGGGGGGGGGGGGCACTGCATCTGGGGGGGCACTGCACCTGGGGGAGGGGGGCACTGCATCTGAGGGGGGGCACTGCATCTGGGGGGAGGGGGCACTGCATCTGGGGGGCACTGCATCTGGGGGGGCACTGCACCGGGGGGGGCACTGCATCTGGGGGGCACTGCATCTGGGGGGGGCACTGCACCGGGGGGGCACTGCATCTGGGGGAAGGGGGCACTGCATCTGGGGGGCACTGCATCTGGGGGGCACTGCATCTGGGGGGCACTGCATCTGGGGGGGCACTGCACCGGGGGGGCACTGCATCTGGGGGGGCACTGCATCTGGGGGGGCACTGCATCTGGGGGGGCACTGCATCTGGGGGAAGGGGGCACTGCACCTGGGGGAAGGGAGGCACTGCATCTGGGGGGGGCACTGCATCTGGGGGCACTGCATCTGGGGGGGGGGCACTGCATCTGGGGGTGCACTGCATCTGGGGGGCACTGCACCGGGGGGGCACTGCATCTGGGGGGCACTGCATCTGGGGGGGCACTGCATCTGGGGGAAGGGGGGCACTGCATCTGGGGGGCACTGCATCTGGGGGGGGCACTGCATCTGGGGGAAGGGGGGCACTGCACCTGGGGGGGCACTGCACCGGGGGGCACTGCACCTGGGGGGGGCACTGCATCTGGGGGGGCACTGCATCTGGGGGGGCACTGCACCTGGGGGAAGGGGGCACTGCATCTGGGGGGCACTGCACCGGGGGGCACTGCATCGGGGGGGGCACTGCATCTGGGGGGGACTGCACCGGGGGGCACTGCATCTGGGGTGGGCACTGCATCTGGGGGGGCACTGCACCGGGGGGGGGCACTGCATCGAGGGGGGGCACTGCATCTGGGGGGGACTGCACGGGGGGGCACTGCATCTGGGGTGGGCACTGCATCTGGGGGGCACTGCACGGGGGGGGGGCACTGCATCTGGGGGGGGGCACTGCACCGGGGGGGCACTGCACCTGGGGGAAGGGGGGGCACTGCATCTGGGGGGCACTGCACCTGGGGGGCACTGCACCGGGGGGCACTGCATCTGGGGGGCACTGCATCTGGGGGGGCACTGCACCGGGGGGGGGCACTGCATCTGGGGGGGCACTGCACCTGGGGGAGGGGGGCACTGCATCTGAGGGGGGGCACTGCATCTGGGGGGAGGGGGCACTGCATCTGGGGGGCACTGCATCTGGGGGGGCACTGCACCGGGGGGCACTGCATCTGGGGGGCACTGCATCTGGGGGGGGCACTGCACCGGAGGGGCACTGCATCTGGGGGAAGGGGGCACTGCATCTGGGGGGGCACTGCATCTGGGGGGGCACTGCATCTGGGGGGCACTGCATCTGGGGGGGCACTGCACCGGGGGGCACTGCATCTGGGGGGGCACTGCATCTGGGGGGGCACTGCATCTGGGGGGGGCACTGCATCTGGGGGAAGGGGGGCACTGCATCTGGGGGGCACTGCATCTGGGGGGGGCACTGCATCTGGGGGAAGGGGGGCACTGCACCTGGGGGGGCACTGCACCTGGGGGGGGCACTGCATCTGGGGGGGGCACTGCATCTGGGGGGGCACTGCATCTGGGGGGGCACTGCACCTGGGGGAAGGGGGCACTGCATCTGGGGGGGCACTGCACCGGGGGGCACTGCATCGGGGGGGGGCACTGCATCTGGGGGGGACTGCACCGGGGGGCACTGCATCTGGGGTGGGCACTGCATCTGGGGGGGCACTGCACCGGGGGGGGCACTGCATCGAGGGGGGGCACTGCATCTGGGGGGGACTGCACGGGGGGGCACTGCATCTGGGGTGGGCACTGCATCTGGGGGGCACTGCACGGGGGGGGGGGGCACTGCATCTGGGGGGGGGCACTGCACCGGGGGGGCACTGCACCTGGGGGAAGGGGGGGCACTGCATCTGGGGGGGCACTGCATCTGGGGGGGGCACTGCATCTGGGGGAAGGGGGGCACTGCACCTGGGGGGAGGGGGCACTGCATCTGGGGGGGGCACTGCACCTGGGGGGGGCACTGCACCGGGGGGAAGGGGGCACTGCATCTGGGGGAAGGGGGCACTGCATCTGGGGGGGCACTGCACCTGGGGGGGGCACTGCATCTGGGGGAAGGGGGACACTGCACCTGGGGGGAGGGGGCACTGCATCTGGGGGGGGCACTGCACCTGGGGGGGCACTGCATCTGGGGGAAGGGGGGCACTGCATCTGGGGGGGCACTGCATCTGGGGGGGGGGCACTGCATCTGGGGGAAGGGGGGCACTGCATCTGGGGGGGGCACTGCACCGGGGGGGCACTGCATCTGGGGGGCACTGCATCTGGGGGGGGGGCACTGCATCTGGGGGGGGCACTGCATCTGGGGGAAGGGGGCACTGCACCTGGGGGGAGGGGGCACTGCATCTGGGGGGCACTGCACCTGGGGGGCACTGCACCGGGGGGGGGCACTGCTTCTGGGGGAAGGGGGGCACTGCATCTGGGGGGGCACTGCATCTGGGGTGGGCACTGCATCTGGGGGGGGCACTGCACCTGGGGGAAGGGGGGCACTGCACCTGGGGGAAGGGGGCACTGCATCTGGGGGGGGCACTGCACCGGGGGGGGGCACTGCATCGGGGGGGGGGGGCACTGCATCTGGGGGGGGGACTGCACCGGGGGGCACTGCATCTGGGGTGGGCACTGCATCTGGGGGGGCACTGCACCTGGGGGAAGGGGGGCACTGCATCTGGGGGGGCACTGCATCTGGGGGGGCACTGCACCGGGGGGGGGCACTGCATCGAGGGGGGCACTGCATCTGGGGGGGACTGCACCGGGGGGGGCACTGCATCTGGGGTGGGCACTGCATCTGGGGGGGCACTGCACGGGGGGCACTGCATCTGGGGGGGCACTGCACCGGGGGGGCACTGCACCTGGGGAAGGGGGGGCACTGCATCTGGGGGGGGCACTGCACCTGGGGGGGGCACTGCACCGGGGGGGGGGGCACTGCATCTGGGGGGGGCACTGCACCGGGGGGGCACTGCATCTGGGGGGGGGCACTGCACCTGGGGGAGGGGGGCACTGCATCTGAGGGGGGGCACTGCATCTGGGGGGAGGGGGCACTGCATCTGGGGGGGGGCACTGCATCTGGGGGGGGGCACTGCATCTGGGGTGCACTGCATCTGGGGGGGGCACTGCACCGGGAAGGGGGGCACTGCATCTGGGGGGCACTGCACCGGGGGGGCACTGCACCTGGGGGAAGGGGCACTGCATCTGGGGGGCACTGCATCTGGGGGGGGCACTGCACCGGGAAGGGGGGGCACTGCATCTGGGGGCACTGCATCTGGGGGGGGCACTGCACCGGGGGGGCACTGCATCTGGGGGGCACTGCATCTGGGGTGGGCACTGCATCTGGGGGGCACTGCACCGGGGGGGGGCACTGCATCTGGGGTGGGCACTGCATCTGGGGGGGCACTGCACCTGGGGGAAGGGGGGCACTGCATCTGGGGGGCACTGCATCTGGGGGGCACTGCACCGGGGGGGGGGGGGGGGCACTGCACCGGGGGGGGCACTGCATCTGGGGGGGCACTGCACAGGGGGGAGGGCACTGCATCTGGGGTGGGCACTGCATCTGGGGGGGGCACTGCACCGGGGGGGGGCACTGCATCGGGGGGGGGGCACTGCACCTGGGGGAAGGGGGCACTGCATCTGGGGGGGCACTGCACCTGGGGGGGCACTGCACCGGGGGGGCACTGCATCTGGGGGGGGCACTGCACCGGGGGGAAGGGGGGCACTGCATCTGGGTCGCACTGCATCTGGGGGGGCACTGCACCTGGGGGGCACTGCATCTGAGAGGCCACTGCGCCTGGGGGGCCACTGCATCTGGGAGGGCCACTGCACCTGGGGAGCCACTGCGCTTCGGGGGCCACTGCACTCGGGGGGCCACTGCACCTGGGGGGCCACTTAGCCCACAGTTCTATTGGTGAAATCAGTCAAATATGAACAGCAGATGTGCGTATTGCATGTGTAAAGAGCGTTAGCAGTGAACAAGCTGCTGTCCATTTACGCTCTGGCACTTTACAGACAAGGGGTGTCCTAGTCCCAGTGAGCTGTCGGGTGTGGGGTACATCACACTCACTTGTAGGTTGCAGGCCTACGCTGCCTCCAGCCTTCCATCCTTATGTAAGCAGGTACCGGGATGCAGGAACGCAGGGAATGCAAAGCAAGGGTTAACAATAATACAGCTTAATTATAACAATAGGGAAAACTCCACACAGGGAGATGACAGGTAATTAACAAATTGGATTGCAATATAACACAAGTTTTGTATCGTGACTCCAATGTTCCTCAGCCGCATGCAGTCCGATGAGGGTTATAGTACCAGCAACGGCCAGTACGGCGTCTTCAGGCGTTACCCGCCAGCATAGGACCAAGCTTCTGGTGGCAACGGGTGGTCTCCGGTTTTACCCATTGAGCCCCTAGTCCATTAACCCCTTCATGACCCAGCCTATTTTGACCTTAAAGACCTTGCCGTTTTTTGCAATTCTGACCAGTGTCCCTTTATGAGGTAATAACTCAGGAACGCTTCAACGGATCCTAGCGGTTCTGAGATTGTTTTTTCGTGACATATTGGGCTTCATGTTAGTGGTAAATTTAGGTCAATAAATTCTGCGTTTATTTGTGATAAAAACGGAAATTTGGCGAAAATTTTGAAAATTTCGCAATTTTCACATTTTGAATTTTTATTCTGTTAAACCAGAGAGTTATGTGACATAAAATAGTTAATAAATAAAATTTCCCATATGTATACTTTACATCAGCACAATTTTGGAAACAAAATTTTTTTTTGCTAGGAAGTTATAAGGGTTAAAATTTGACCAGCGATTTCTCATTTTTACAACGAAATTTACAAAACCATTTTTTTTAGGGACCACCTCACATTTGGAGTCAGTTTGAGGGGCTATATGGCTGAAAATACCCAAAAGTGACACCATTCTAAAAACTGCACCCCTCAAGGTACTGAAAACCACATTCAAGAAGTTTATTAACCCTTCAGGTACTTCACAGCAGCAGAAGTAACATGGAAGGAAAAAATTAACATTTAACTTTTTAGTCACAAAAATTATCTTTTAGCAACAATTTTTTTATTTTCCCAATGGTAAAAGGAGAAACTGAACCACGAAAGTTGTTGTACAATTTGTCCTGAGTACGCTGATACCTCATATGTGGGGGTAAACCACTGTTTGGGCGCACGGCAGGGCTTGGAAGGGAAGGAGCGCCATTTGACTTTTTGAATGAAAAATTGGCTGCACTCTTTAGCGGACACCATGTCACGTTTGGAGAGCCCCCGTGTGCCTAAAAATTGGAGCTCCCCCACAAGTGACCCCATTTTGCAAACTAGACACACAAGGAACTTATCTAGATGCATAGTGAGCACTTTGAACCCCCAGGTGCTTCACAAATCGATCCGTAAAAATGAAAAAGTACTTTTTTTTCACAAAAAAATTCTTTTAGCCTCAATTTTTTCATTTTCACATGGGCAACAGGATAAAATGGATCCTAAAATTTGTTGGGCAATATCTCCTGAGTACACCGATACCTCACATGTGGGGGTAAACCACTGTTTGGGCACATGGTAAGGCTCGGAAGGGAAGGAGCGCCATTTGACTTTTTGAATGAAAAATTATCTCCATCGTTAGCGGACACCATGTCGCGTTTGGAGAGCCCCTGTGTGCCTAAACATTGGAGCTCCCCCACAAGTGACCCCATTTTGGAAACTAGACCCCCCAAGGAACTTATCTAGATGCCTAGTGAGCACTTTAAACCCTCAAGTGCTTCACAAATTGATCTGTAAAAATGAAAAAGTACTTTTTTTTCACCCCAAAAAAATTTTTGCCTCAATTTTTTCATTTTCACATGAGCAATAGGATAAAATGGATCATAAAATTTGTTGGGCAATTTCTCCCGAGTACGCTGATACCTCATATGTGGGGGTAAACCACTGTTTGGGCACACGGCAGGGCTCGGAAGGGAAGGCGCGCCATTTGACTTTTTGAATGGAAAATTAGCTCCAATTGTTAGCGGACACCATGTCGCGTTTGGAGAGCCCCTGTGTGCCTAAACATTGGAGCTCCCCCACAAGTGACCCCATTTTGGAAACTAGACCCCCCAAGGAACTTATCTAGATGCATATTGAGCACTTTAAACCCCCAGGTGCTTCACAGAAGTTTATAACGCAGAGCCATGAAAATAAAAAATAATTTTTCTTTCCTCAAAAATGATTTTTTAGCCTGGAATTTCCTATTTTGCCAAGGGTAATAGGAGAAATTGGACCCCAAATGTTCTTGTCCAGTTTGTCCTGAGTACGCTGATACCCCATATGTGGGGGTAAACCACTGTTTGGGCGCACGGCAGGGCTCGGAAGGGAAGGCACGCCATTTGGCTTTTTAAATGGAAAATTAGCTCCAATCATTAGCGGACACCATGTCACGTTTGGAGAGCCCCTGTATGCCTAAACATTGGAGATCCCCCACAAGTGACCCAATTTTGGAAACTAGACCCCCCAAGAAACTTATCTAGATGCATATTGAGCACTTTAAACCCCCAAGTGCTTCACAGAAGTTTATAACGCAGAGCCATGAAAATAAAAAATAAAAATTATTTTCTCAAAAATGATCTTTTAGCCTGCAATTTTTTATTTTCCCAAGGGTAACAGGAGAAATTTGACCCCAAAAGTTGTTGTCCAGTTTCTCTTGAGTACGCTGATACCCCATATGTGGGGGTAAACCACTGTTTGGGCACATGCCGGGGCTCGGAAGTGAAGTAGTGACGTTTTGAAATGCAGACTTTGATGGAATGCTCTGCGGGCGTCACGTTGCGTTTGCAGAGCCCATGATGTGGCTAAACAGTAGAAACCCCCCACAATTGACCCCATTTTGGAAACTAGACCCCGAAAGGAACTTATCTAGATGTGTGGTGAGGACTTTGAACCCCTAAGTGCTTCACACAAGTTTATAACGCAGAGCCATGAAAATAAAAAATAAAAATTATTTTCTCAAAAATGATCTTTTAGCCTGCAATTTTTTATTTTCCCAAGGGTAACAGGAGAAATTTCACCCCAAAAGTTGTTGTCCAGTTTCTCCTGAGTGCGCTGATACCCCATATGTGGGGGTAAACCACTGTTTGGGCACACGTCGGGGCTCAGAAGGGAAGTAGTGACTTTTGAAATGCAGACTTTTATGGAATGGTCTGCGGGCGTCACGTTGCGTTTGCAGAGCCCCTGGTGTGCCTAAACAGTAGAAACCCCCCACAAGTGACCCCATTTTAGAAACTAGACCCCCCAAGGAACTTATCTAGATGTGTGGTGAGCACTTTGAACCCCCAAGTGATTCACAGAAGTTTATAATACAGAGCCGTGAAAATAATAAATACGTTTTCTTTCCTCAAAAATAATTATTTAGCCCAGAATTTTTTATTTTCCCAAGGGTTACAGGAGAAATTGGACCACAAAAGTTGTTGTCCAGTTTCTCCTGAGTACGCTGATACCCCATGTGTGGGGGTAAACCACTGTTTGGGCACACGTCGGGGCTCAGAAGGGAAGTAGTGACTTTTGAAATGCAGACTTTGATGGAATGGTCTGCGGGCGTCACGTTGCGTTTGCAGAGCCCCTGGTGTGCCTAAACAGTAGAAACCCCCCACAAGTGACCCCATTTTAGAAACTAGACCCCCCAAGGAACTTATCTAGATATGTGGTGAGCACTTTGAACCCCCAAGTGCTTCACAGACGTTTACAACGCAGAGCCGTGAAAATAAAAAAATCATTTTTCTTTCCTCAAAAATGATGTTTTAGCAAGCATTTTTTTATTTTCACAAGGGTAACAGGAGAAATTGGACCCCAGTAATTGTTGCGCAGTTTGTCCTGAGTATGCTGGTACCCCATATGTGGGGGTAAACCACTGTTTGGGCACACGTCGGGGCTCAGAAGTGAGGGAGCACCATTTGACTTTTTGAATACAAGATTGGCTGGAATCAATGGTGGCGCCATGTTGCGTTTGGAGACCCCTGATGTGCCTAAACAGTGGTAACCCCTCAATTCTACCTCCAACACACCCCTAAACCTTATCCCAACTGTAGCCGTAACCCTAATCACAACCCTAACCCTAAGGCTATGTGCCCACGTTGCGGATTTGTGTGAGATTTTTCAGCATCATTTTTGAAAAATACGCGGGTAAAAGGCACTACGTTTTACCTGCGGATTTACCATGGATGTCCAGTGTTTTTTGTGCGGATTTCACCTGCGGATTCCTATTGAGGAACAGGTGTAAAACGCTGCGGAATCCGCACAAAGAATTGACATGCTGCGGAAAATACAACGCATCGTTTCCGCGCGGTATTTTCCGCACCATGGGCACAGCGGATTTGGTTTTCCATAGGTTTACTTGGTACTGTAAACCTGATGGAAAACTGCTACGAATCCGCAGCGGCCAATCCGCTGCGGATCCACAGCCAAATCCGCACCGTGTGCACATAGCCTAATTCTAAAGGTATGTGCACACGCTGCGGAAAACGCTGCGGATCCGCAGCAGTTTCCCATGAGTTTACAGTTCAATGTAAACCTATGGGAAACAAAAATCGCTGTACACATGCTGCAGAAAAACTGCACGGAAACGCAGCGGTTTACATTCCGCAGCATGTCACTTCTTTGTGCGGATTCCGCAGCGGTTTTACAACTGCTCCAGTAGAAAATCGCAGTTGTAAAACCGCAGTGAAATGCGCAGAAAAAACACGGTAAATCCGCCATAAATCCGCAGCGGTTTAGCACTGCGGATTTATGAAATCCGCAGCGGAAAAATCCGCAGAGGACCAGAATACGTGTGCACATACCGAAACCCTAACCCTACCCCTAACCCTACCCCTAACCCTACCCCTAACCCTAACCCTACCCCTAACCCTAGCCCTACCCCTAACCCTACCCCTAACCCTAACCCTAACCCTACCCCTAACCCTAACCCTAACCCTATTCTAACATTAGTGGAAAAAAAAAAATTCTTTATTTTTTTATTGTCCCTACCTATGGGGGTGACAAAGGGTCATTTATTATTTTTTTTATTTTGATCACTGAGATAGATTATATCTCAGTGATCAAAATGCACTTTGAACGAATCTGCCGGCCGGCAGATTCGGCGGGCGCACTGCGCATGCGCCCGCCATTTTGGAAGATGGCGGCGCCCAGGGAGAAGACAGACGGACCCCGGCAGCATCGGTAAGTATGATGGGGTGCGGGGGGAGCACGGGGGGGGGATCGGAGCATGGGGGGGTGGATCGGAACGCGGGAGGGGTGGAACGGAGCACCAGGGGGGTGGAACGGAGCACGGGGGGGTGGATCGGAGTGCAGGGGGGGTGATTGGAGCACGGGGGGGGGGGTGATTGGAGCACGGGGGTGAGCGGACAAGAGCACGGGGGGGAGCGGAGCACAGGATGGAGGGGAGCGGGGCAGTGTACCGGGCAGATCGGAGGGCTGGGGGGGCGATCGGTGGGTTGGGGTGGGGGCACATTAGTATTTCCAGCCATGGCCGATGATATTGCAGCATCGGCCATGGCTGGATTGTAATATTTCACCCGTTATAATAGGTGAAATATTACAAATCGCTCTGATTGGCAGTTTCACTTTCAACAGCCAATCAGAGCGATCGTAGCCACGGGGGGGTGAAGTCACCCCCCCTGGGCTAAACTACCACTCCCCCTGTCCCTGCAGATCGGGTGAAATGGGAGTTAACCCTTTCACCCGATCTGCAGGGACGTGATCTTTCCATGACGCCACATAGGCGTCATGGGTCGGATTGACACCGACTTTCATGACGCCTACGTGGCGTCATGGGTCGGGAAGGGGTTAATCCGTAGAGCCGAAGGGGGTAACACTTTGGAAGTGTCCACACGGGAATACAGCTCACGATCTTGCACCCGTTCCTTGCTGCGAGCACCTCACACTGTCTGGCGGTGCGCCTGATGCTTTGCACGCTCCCGTGGGACCCTCTGTGTCAGCAGAGTGCGGCGCACACCTGTCTCTACTCACTGCCGGCAGGAAACTTCTGACTCGTCCAGCGCTTCCTGCTCTCCTCACCACGCCCCTCTCACCAGGTCATCAGTCCTGTCCGCTTCCCCATCCTTTTTTGGACGCAGCCCTGACAGTTCCGGACCCGCCATCACACAGGTACCCGCCGCCCGATCTGCCTCCTTACACATGGACGTCACCCTTCGACTCCCATGAATTATGCTCTGGTCCGCAAACCCTCCATTGCACCAAATATTACAATCTTCCTCTAAATCTAGAGTCCAGAATTTTATTCACAATGAACGGTACTTTTTCCACATGGACTTTTTCTGGTGGCGGAGGTGACTGAGTTCTTCCTGGAAATGGGTTTTCACTGAATGCTTTGGGGAAGGATACATGGAGCTCGGGGTGTATTTTCAGGCTGTTAGGAAGTTTTAAACGAAAAGCAAATGTTTAATTTGTGCAGAAATTTGAAAAGGTTCTATGAATTTTTGACCCAATTTAGAAGACGGTGCGTTCGTTTTCAGATTGTTTGTAGATAGTGTAAGGAGGCTAATGGCCATGTAATCAATGGGAGGTATGTGTCACAAAAGATGGCTGCACTCTGTGATGTAACCCGACGTATCTTCTTTAGTGCACGTAAGCACTAAGATGTCGTATGGTGCACCTGGTTATGTGAGATCGGCGCGTCTGGGTGTGGTTACAGCTTATGTAATGGAGGCTGTTGTTTGACACAATGGCATATGTTCTGTGGGTTGGGAGGAAGAAGGACTCTTGTGTGTGTGGCTCCAGACCGAGCCTGCGTGCTGGACATTACCCCCGGCCTGTGTACCCACAGGACTGGCGGAGCAGAGCCCTGCTAAAGACATTTATGCTTTGTTTTTGCCTGCTCTAATGGCTGTTTACCTTTTATTGGTGTGGGACGCCCGCCAGGGCCGTGGGATACTCAGTACCGGGTCCAGTACTTAAAGGGATGTGTCACGGCGGCGGTGACCCATTCCATGGCCCTGGGAGCCCAAGTAAAAGGGACGGTCTTTAAAGGAGTTTGTAAAATAATAAAAGTTTGTGACGCCACCTGTGGTACTCGGTCAGGGGTGACCGACGCTGCTTAAAGGGGTCCTCTGGGGTGATGTTATGGCAGCAGCGATGGTATGGCTTCCCACAGGTAAAGTGGGGTCCCCAGGGCTCCCGATGTGTTTGCTAAGGATGGTGTGGGGCCGGAAAGTAAACGGAGGACACTGGGTTGCAGTCTCTTTACCTGGTTTACTGATGGTAGACAGCCACAGTCCAGAGTACCAGTGTGATCTCATTGTTCCAAGGGTCTCCTCCATTCTCCTCCCTGCAGGCCACGTATCCAAGAAGGCCGCGGAGGGCTATCCGGGTCCTGCAGAGATGTGGCTTGCGAGCCTCTAGCACTGCCTGTCAGATTGCTGATCTGGCATAGTGCACTGCAAAGTGTCAGATCAGCGATCTGACACTATGCAGTGATGTCCCCCCCCCACCTTCCCCCCAAGACACAGGAAAAAAAAGGAAAAAAAACAAATTATAGTGTGTAAAAATATATTTAAAAAATCCTAAATAAAGAAAAAAAAATATTGTTCCAATAAATACATTTCTTTATGTAAATTAAAAAAAACAAAACAATAAGGCTAAGTGCACATGTTGAAGAATTGCCGCGGAAATTTCCGCAGCAATTCCGCAGCGATTCCGCAACTCCTGCCAAGGATATATCGCATGCGGAATTGGCATGCATATTCCCGCTAAACACTAGCATTTTGCAAGCGGAATTAGCTTGCAGAATGCTAGCGTTTTACAAGTGATCTGTAGCATCGCTTGGAAAACTGACAGGTTGGTCACACTTGTCAAACAAAGTGATTGACAAGTGTGACCAACTTTTTACTATAAAAAATAATAAAAAAAATTAAAAAATCGTGAAATTCTCACCTTCCGGCGGCCCCCTCAGCGTTCCGCTCCTCGCGATGCTCCGGTCCCAATAATGCATTGCGGATAAAACCCCAGATGACGTAGCGGTCTTGCGATGCATTATTGGGAACAGGAGCATTGCCAGGGGCATTGCGAGGAGCGGGAAGGCTGCGGGGGCTGCCGGAAGGTGAGAATATCACGATTTTTTATTTTAATTCTTATTTTCTTAACAATTATATGGTTCCCAGGACCTAGAGGAGAGTCTCCTCTCCTCCACCCTGGGTACCAACCGCACATGATCCGCTTACTTCCCGCATGGTGGGCATAGTCCCATGCGGAAAGTAAGCGGATCAATGCATTCCTATGTGTGCGGAATCACTGCAATTACGCACAAAGAATAAACATGCTGCGTATTTTTCCGGAATGCGATTCCGCTGCGGAAAAATACGCAACATGTGCACAAAAAGTGCGGATTGCATTCTAATAATAGGATGCTTAATGTATGCGTTTATCCTGAAAGTGTGCGCACAGCCCAAAAGTACACATATTTAGTATCACCGCGTACGTAACGACCGACGTATAAAACTGTCTCACTAGTTAACCCCTTCAGTGAACACCGTAAAAAAAAAAAAAACGAGGCAAAAAACAGTGCTTTAGCATCATACCGCTGAGCAAAAAGTGGAATAACACGCAATCAAAAAGACAGAATATAAATAAACATGGTACCGTTGAAAACGTCATCTTGTCTCGCAAAAAAACCCCGCCATACAGCATCATTAGCGGGAAAAAAGTTATAGCCCTCAGAATAAAGCGATGCAAAAATAATTATTTTTTATATAAAATAGTTTTTATTGTATAAAAGCGCCAAAACATAAAAAAATATAAATGAGGTATCGCTGTGATCGTACTGACCCGAAGAATAAAACTGCTTTATCAATTTTACCAAACACGGAACGGTATAAACGTCCCCCCAAATGAAATTCATGAATAGCTGGTTTTTGTTCATTCTGCCTCACAAAAATCGGAATAAAAAGCGATCAAAAAATGTCTCGTGCCTAAAAATGTTACCAATAAAAACATCAGCTCATCCCGCAAATAACAAGACCTCACATGACTCTGTGGGCCAAAATGTAGAAAAATTTGCTCTCAAAATGTGATGGCGCAAAAACTATTTTTTGCAATAAAAAGCGTCTTTTAGTGTGTGACAGCTGCCAATCATAAAAATCCGCTATAAAAACTCGCTATAAATAGTAAATCAAACCCCCCTTTATCACCGCCTTAGTTTGGGAAAAATAATAAAATAAAATAAATATTTATTTCCATTTTCCCATTAGGGTTAGGGTTAGGGTTGGCGCTAAAGTTAGGGTTAGTGCAGCGCCCCCCAAGGGCTGTGGGTACTCGGATCCGGGCCCTTCTGTTCTCAATGGGGATGTCACGGTGGCTGACCCGGTCCGTGGCCCTAGGGGAACATCCACTGTTAATTGTGGGGGAAAGGTCTTTAAAGGGATAATGTTCGTGACGCCACCCGTGGTATTTGGTCAGGGTGACCGATGCTGCTTAGGGGTCCGCTGGGGTGATAGTATGGCAGCTAGATGGTATACCTTCCCACAGGTGAAGTATGTCCCCAGGGCTTCCCAGAGTGTAGATGGTGGATGATGTAAGGCGCAGTGAATAACGAGGACACAAGGTTGCAGTATCTTTACCTTTACTGAAGGCTTCAGCATCCACAGTCCAGGGTAGGGACCACAGGGCAGGCAGAGTCCGGCCGGTCTGAAGGCAAATCCAGAGTCTCCTTATCCAGGTGGAATTCAATAGCCTTCCTCTAGCGCTTGGGCGTTGTAGTACCTCCCTGCTGAGCAACTCGGTAAGGTCCTCACAACTATTGTAGATGATAAGTCTCTTCTCTCTGTCCCCTGACGGATAGGACAAACCTGTATGACTGGTGGCCTGAGGCTTTTTATAGGGACCCTAGAGACGCCCCGGCCCCCACAAGTTGCCACCCTGCCTCCTGGGTATATGGTCAGGCAGTCAACATGGAATCAACTGTCCTGCCAGTCTCTGAAGTAACAGCATAGAGATCCTTACTCCCTCGGTGTTCTGGCTACCTGTAGTGCGCTTCAGAAGCAGGCAGCCTGCTTCTAGCTGGTCTCCCACTGATGTTCCTCTCCTGTTGCTATGACTTCGTTTCTCACTCACAGCAACACAATTCCTTTCAATGTCTCTTTCGTGGGATGCTGCCGCATGGGATGCAGGCGCAGCTCTGTGTACCCTCTGTTAAATATGCTTATTTTGCACATTTATTTAATCAAGACTATCCCAGGTGCGTTATTCTTAAAGAAAAATGTCATGATATTCTCATCAAAAATGTAGTGGTTTATTGAATTGTCCACAGGAAAACCAAATTGCAGCAAAACATAAAAATAGATGAAATAGTTACGAACAGATTGTTCATGTGTAAATATCAGCGCTTGTTCCTCATCGTTTCTGAGATGGAGAAATCATCTTACTTTCATGGAGTAGAATCAGCTGCTGTTCCTTCCTTCTGTCCCTTGTCTGATGTCCATGGAGAATGATGATGAAGGCAGGAGGTGACAACCCCACGTGACAAAAAGCCCCCCACCCTCCTAAGAGACGTTATTTATATGTCCCACAGACCACGTGTCCTCTGTATATGGTGTTAACTTATACTCTGAGCTACATACACAGAAATAGCTTTTGGTAATGTCAGCAAGAAGCAATGTGCTTAGTACAGAATAAGAATAATTCAATTAATAATTAATATTTAACACCCTCGTCTCCCGCAGGCCGCAGTCTGGAGCTGGCTTGAACCCACTCCAACCAGCCTTTGCCAAACTCGGTCGGGACTCACTAACTATCTCCTTCTCCCTCCAGTCAGCTTCTGTCTGGGTGAAGCCCAGTCAGCTTCTGTCTAACTTCCTAACCAACCCACCAGTTTTACCTAAGTGTGAGGAGTGCCCTAGTAGATAGAAGCATGGCTCCCCCTGGCGGACTGGAGTGTGAAGTGTGTTTTGTGGTTGTGATACCTGGACAGAAGATCTCCTTCATTGCCTTCAGACGTAACATCACTCCCCCTGGTGGAATAATAACATTACTGCAACGACCAGGACTCTGGGGCGCTGCATTAGGGTTGGGGCTAAAGTTAGGGTTAGGGTTTGGATTACGTTAACGGTTGGGTTAGGGGTGTGTCAGTGTTAGGGGTGTGGTTAGGGGTGGGTTGGGATTAGGGTTAGGGGTGTGTTGGGGTTAGGGGTGTGTTGGGGTTAAGGGTGTGGTTAGGGTTGGGATTAGGGTTTAAGGTGTGTTGGGGTTAGGGTTGGAGTTAGAATTGGGGGGTTTCCACTTTTTTAGGCACATCAGGGGCCCTGCAAATGCAATGTGATGCCCGCAGACCATTCCATCAGTTTTGTGGGAAAGAAAGATTTTTTATTTTCACGGCTCTGCATTATAATAAACTTTAGTAAAACACTTAAGGGTTCAAAGTTCTCACAACACCAAAAAAGTTCCTTGGGGTGTCTAGTCTCCAATATGGGGTCATTTGTGGGGGGCTTCTACTGTTTAAGTACATCAGGGGCTCTGCAAACGCAAAGTGACGCCCGCAGACCATTCCATCAAAGTCTGCATTCCAAAACGCCACTTCTTCCCTTCCGAGCCCCGACGTGAGCCTAAACAGTGGTTTACCCCCACATGTGGGGTATCAGCGTACTCAGGACAAATTGGTCAACAATGCCTGGGGTCCAATTTCTCCTGTTACCATCGGTAAAATAAATATTTGGGGCTAAAAATCATTTTTGTGGGAAAAAGTGATTTTTAATTTTTACAGCTCTGCGTTATAATAAACTTTGGTAAAACACTTGGGGGCTCAAAGTTCTCACCACACATCTAGATAAGTTCCTTGGGGGTCTAGTTTCCAATATGGGGTCACTTGTGGGGGGTTTCTACTGTTTAGGTACATCAGGGGCTCTGCAAACGCAGACCATTCCATCAAAGTCTGATTTCCAAAATAGCACTTCTTCCCTTCCGAGCTCTGCCATGTGCCCAAACAGTGGTTCCCCCCCACATATGGTTATCAGCGTACCCAGGACAAATTGCACAACAAATTTTTACCCTTGGAAAAAAAAAAAATTGGGGGCGAAAAGATCATTTTTGTGAAATTAAAAATTATTTTTTCATTTTCACGGCTCTATATTATAACTTTAGTGAAACAATTGGGGGTTCAAAGTGCTTACCACGCTTACCACACATCTAGATAAGTTCCTTAGGTGGTCTAGTTTCCAAAATGGAGTCACTTGTGGGGGGTTTCCACTAGTTAGGCACATCAGGGGCTCTGCAAAAGCGGCATTGCGTCCTATCTCAATGCCAGCCAATTTTGCATTGAAAAGTCAAATAGCGCTCCTTCTCTTCCGAGCTCTGCCATGCGCCTAAACAGTGGTTTACCCCCACATATGGGGTATCAGCGTACTCAGGACAAATTGTACAACAACCTTTGGGGTCCAATTTCTCCTATTATCCTTGGTAAAATAAAACAAATTGGATCTGAAGTAATATTTTTTTTAAAAATTAAATGTTCATTTTTTTTAAACATTCCAAAAATTCCTGTGAAGCACCTGAAGGGTTAATAAATGTGGTTTTGAGCACCTTGAGGGGAGCAGTTTTTAGAATGGTGTGAGTTTTGGGTAGTTTCTATTATATGGATTCCTCAAAGTGACTTCAAATGTGATGTGGTCCCTAAAAAAATGGTGTTGCAAAAACGAGAAATCGCTGGTCATCTTTTAAAGGGAACCTGTCACCCCCAAAATCGATGGTGAGTTAAGCCCACCAGCATCGGGGGCTTATCTACAGCATTCTGGAATGCTGTAGATAAGCCCCCGATGTATCTTAAAAGATGAGAAAAAGAGGTTCGATTATACTCACCCAGGGGCGGTCCCGGTCTGGTCCAACGGGTGTCGTGGTCCAGTCCGGCTCCTCCCATCTTCATCAGATGACGTCCTCTTCTTGTCTTCATGCTGCGGCTCCGGCGCAGGCGTACTTTTTCTGCCCTGTTGAGGGCAGAGCAAAGTACTGCAGTGTGCAGGCACTGGGCCTCTCTGACCTTTCCCGGGGCCTGCACACTGCAGTACTTTGCTGTGCCCTCAACACGGCAGAGAATTATGCCTGCCCCGGAGCCGCAGCATGAAGACAAGAAGAGGACGTCATCCTATGAAGATGGGAGGCCCTGGACCGGACCTCGACACCCATCGGATCGGACCGCCTGCCCAGGTGAGTATAATTTAACCTCTTTTTCTCATCTTTCAGGATACATCGGGGGGCTTATCTACAGCATTCCAGAATGCTGTAGATAAGCCCCTGATGCTGGTGGGCTTAGCTCACCGTTGATTTTGGGGGTGACAGGTTCCCTTTAACCCTTATAACTCCATAACAAAAAAAAAATGTTGGTTCCAAAATTGTGCTGATGTAAGGTAGACATGTGTGAAATGTTACTTATTAAGTATTTTGTGTAACATATCTCCGTGATTTAACCCCTTAAGCCCCGAGGGTGGTTTGCACGTTAATGACCGGGCCAATTTTTACAATTCTGACCACTGTCCCTTTATGAGGTTATAACTCTGGAATGCTTCAACGGATCCCGGTGATTCTGACAATGTTTTCTCAAGACATATTGTACTTCATGATAGTGGTAACATTTCTTTGATATTACCTGCGTTTATTTGTGAAAAAAAATGGAAATTTGGCAAAAATGTTGAAAATTTCGCTATTTTCCAACATTGAATTTTTATGTCCTTAAATCACAGAGATATGTCACACAAACTACTTAATAAGTAACATTACCCACATGTCTACTTTACATCAGCACAATTTTGGAAACAACATTTTTTTCTGTTAGGGAGTTATAAGGGTTAAAAGTTGACCAGCAATTTCTCATTTTTACAACACCATTTTTTTAAGGGACCACATCTCATTTTAAGTCATTTTGAGGGGTCTATATGATAGAAAATAACCAAGTGTGACACCATTCTAAAAACTGCACCCCTCAAGGTGCTCAAAACCACATTCAAGAAGTTTATTAACCCTTCTGGTGCTTTACAGGAATTTTTGAAATGTTTAACCCCTTAAGCCCCAAGGGTGGTTTGCACATTAATGACTGGGCCAATTTTTACAATTCTTTTTTTTTTTTTTTTATTCTTTATTTTCAACTTTTCAAAACACATAAACAAATAAACAATCATACAGGATACATGAATCTGGGTCATACGGGTACATAATTTTACATGAATTAAATTGTGGTTACACAAAAGGCCTATCGACTATATAAATCAGGCCACAGAATGTTAGAGTTCAAAATAGAAATTTATTATTAACAAACAGAATAAAATATTACTTTCACTGATTGTAAAAAATGCCTCCAATCCAATGACAGACTTTACATGAAATGCAGGTATGCAGCAATAGAAGGTTTAATGTTTGTACGGGGACGCCCCCGGAAGAAGAGATATATCGAAACGCGCGTAGAGGTATTACACCGGCTTTCTGTGAAGTACGTGCAGAGGTAATTATGACTTTGGATTAGGGTTACTGACGGCCTCAAGATTTCATACATCTCCAACAAAGAGGAGAGTCTGAGAGGCCTAAGTGGTAGAGCGACTCAGGGGTTCTGTACCATCTGGAGAGGACTTTAAAGGCATTCTCCTGAAGCAGAACACATTTTGAGAACCCATGTGAGTGCTCTAGAACTTGCTTTGTTTCTCTATTGGAGAGATATGTTCAACTCAGACTCCCATGAGGAAATATATAGAGGTTTAAATTGAGTTTTAGGGGATATTAAGTTATGGTATAGTTTAGATATTAATTTAGGGGATGTAGGATTAAGTTTAAGTAGAAGTTCCAGCCAAAGCCAATCTGAGTTGATTTGGATGTCTGACTTGAGTTTAGAAATAGTATGTTGTACATGGTGTATTTGAATGAAATATTTGGGTTGCTTCTTGGCATCTCGAGGCCAACTATTTGTGCAGTTGATTTGGTTGGAAAGTAAGTTCGAAATTGGGAGGGTCGGCAGGGATTTCCAGAGGCCAAATGCGTCTACATACTTTGGCTCAATGAGCCAGGGAATGACTCCCAGAGGCATACTATCTAAAAAAGTGCATCGCGGCCAATTGTTTGGGACAAGCTTCTTTCTAATAGGGTGTTGCTGGTTATTCCCTCAATTTTTACAATTCTGACCACTGTCCCTTTATGAGATTATAACTCTGGAATGCTTCAACGGATCCTGGTGATTCTGACATTGTTTTCTCGTGACATATTGTACTTCATGATAGTCATAAAATTTCTTTGATATTACCTGCGTTTATTTGTGAAAAAAACGGAAATTTGGCCAAAATTTTGATAATTTCGCAATTTTCCAACTTTGAATTTTTATGCCCTTAAATCACAGAGATACAGTACAGACCAAAAATTTGGACCCACCTTCTCATTTAAAGATTTTTCTGTATTTTCGTGACTATGAAAATTGTAAATTCACACTGAAGGCATCAAATCTATGAATTAACACATGTGGAATTATATACTTAACAAAAAAGTGTGAAACAACTGAAAATATGTCTTATATTCTAGGTTCTTCAAAATAGCCACCTTTTGCTTTGATGACTGCTTTGCACACTCTTGGCATTCTCTTGATGAGCTTCAAGAGGTAGTCACCGGGAATGCTTTTCACTTCACAGGTGTGCCCTGTCAGGTTTAATAAGTGGGATTTCTTGCCTTATAAATGGTGTTAGGACCATTAGTTGTGTTGTGCAGAAGTCTGGTGGATACATAGCTGATAGTCCTTCTGAATAGACTGTTCGAATTTGAATTATGGCAAGAAAAAAACAGCTAAGTAAAGAAAAACGAGTGGCCATCATTACTTTAACCCTGCTGTTTTGTTCGCATTTACTATACACTTGCAGTGTTCCGGGTCACTATGACCCGGCTTATTAAACCTTGATTTTAGACACTCTAACTCCATTTTTTTTATACTTTTTGCTTACTAGACTGTTTGTGAACATGTTTGGTAGTAAAAAAAAAAAAAGAAAAATGAATTAGAAATCTTTTTTTTTGTTTTTATTCTGAAAAACAGATCCATCCAATGAACAAAACGAAAATAGAAAACTACACATATTTTGTATAAAGAAAAACAAAACAAAACGATCAAATCAAACATTTTGTGATAAAAAATTAAAGATAATAAACATTATAATGTGAATATATTTACATGATCATATAAATTTACGGATTCTTGCATGAAAAACAATACACATGATTTTTGCATAGAAATGTTTTACAGCCAGAACATGTTATACTCGTCTTGTTGTCACAAGTAGAAGGGCAATAGCTGCATCTTTTTCTTTTGATGCCGGAAGAGGCCATGGGGGTAGAAGCACACAGCTGCTCTCCAAAGAAACTGAAAGGTAACATGTCTGCGCTAGCATATGTGTACTGATAAAAGCAGAGAAGATAAGAACCCTTCTGAAAACAAGCAGATAAGCCAGGAAGACAGACTTACTTAGCAAAAAAAAAAATATTTGCAAGACTTTACAGCTCAGCTTTACAAAAAAAACCTCTTAGACAGCGCGTTCTGAGCAGTCCGTTCTGCGCATAATATACACATGTAGTGCACACCTAGTGATCTCTCCGGATGCACTCTACATTTTAGAATAGACTGCGCACCAAAAATAATCAATATAAAGCCATTTTTATGGTGCGCAGATCTCAATGCATACCCCCGGTAGAGCGCGTGTACGACCCCATTGAAATAATTTAGGAAATAAATCAATTGATATACAATAGTAGATGCAATAAATAGACCCAACTGAGGTTACAACTCCTTTATTTCACTGAAAATATGGCCTCACAGCTGTAAAAAACGATGTCGGGTCACTATGACCCGAACACAACAAGTGTAACTTTTTGCGTGTAGCAAAAAGTAACCAAAAAAAAAAAAACTCATAGGTAGGTCCCCCCAAATGAGGAAAAGTCAAGGAGTCTCAAGTTTTATAGACTTACAGAAAAAATGCTACAGGGCCGCAAAAAGTCTGTTCGGGTCACTATGACCCGAACAGAACAGCAGGGTTAAGAAATGAAGGTCAGTTAGTTTGAAAAATTGGGAAAACTTTGAAAGTGTCCACAAGTGCAGCGGCAAAAACCATCAAGCGCTACAAAGAAACTGGCTCACATGAGGACCGCCCCAGGAAAGGAAAACCAAGAGTCACATCTGCTTCTGAGGATAAGTTTATCCGAGTCAGCAGCCTCAGAAATCGCAGGTTAACAGCAGCTCAGATTAGAGACCAGGTCAATGCCACAAATAGTTCTAGCAGCTGACACATCTCTACAACAACTGTTAAGAGGAGACTTTGTGCAGCAGGCCTTCATGGTAAAATAGCTGCTAGGAAACTACTTCTAAGGACAGGCAACAAGCAGAAGAGACTTGTTTGGGTTAAAGAACACAAGGAATGGACATTAGACCAGTGGAAATCTGTGCTTTGGTCTGATGAGTCCAAATTTGAGATCTTTGGTTCCAACTATCGTGTCTTTGTGTGACGCAGAAAACGTGAACGGAAGGACTCTACATGCCTGG
This sequence comes from Ranitomeya imitator, assembly GCF_032444005.1. Taxonomy (NCBI): domain Eukaryota; kingdom Metazoa; phylum Chordata; class Amphibia; order Anura; family Dendrobatidae; genus Ranitomeya; species Ranitomeya imitator. The sequence goes on from NC_091283.1 coordinate 428,662,915, forward strand.
TTCCCACCGTGAAGCATGGAGGAGGAGGTGTGATGAAGTGGGGGTGCTTTGCTGGTGACACTGTTGGGGATTCATTCAAAATTGAAGGCATGCTGAACCAGCATGGCTCCACAGCATCTTCAGCGGCATGCTATTCCATCTGGTTTGCGTTTAGTTGGACATCATTTATTATTCAACAGGACAATGACCCCAAACACACCTCCAGGCTGTGTAAGGGCTATTTGACCAAGGAGGAGAGTGATGGGGTGCTACGCCAGATGACCTGGCTTCCACAGTCACCAGACCTGAACTCAATCGAGATGGTTTGGGGTGAGCTGGACTGCAGAGTGAAGGCACCAGGGCCAACAAGTGCTAAGCATTTCTGGGAACTCCTTCAAGATTGTTTGAAGACCATTCCCGGTGACTACCTCTTGAAGCTCATCAAGAGAATGCCAAGAGTGTGCAAAGCAGTCATCAAAGCAAAATGTGGCTACTTTGAAGAACCTAGAATATAAGACATAATTTCAGTTGTTTCACACTTTTTTGTTAAGTATATAATACCACGTGTTAATTCATATTTCTGATGCCTTCAGTGTGAATGTACAATTTTCATAGTCATGAAAATACAGAAAAATCTTTAAATGAGAAGGTGTGTCCAAACTTTTTGTCTGTACTGTATGTCACACAAAATACTTAAAGGGACACTGTCACCTGAATTTGGAGGGAACAATCTTCAGCCATGGAGGCAGGGTTTTCGGTTGTTTGATTCACCCTTTCCTTACCCGCTGGCTGCATGCTGGCTGCAATATTGGATTAAAGTTCATTCTCTGTCCTCCGTAGTACATGCCTGCATAAGACGTGTTGTGAGAACTTTGAACCCCCAAGTGTTTCACTACAGTTTATAACGCAGAGCTGTGAAAATAAAAAAATCTTTTTTTTCCACAAAAATTATTTTTTAACCCCCAGTTTTGTATTTTCCCAAGGGTAACAGTTGAAATTGAACCCCAAAAGTTGTTGTCCAATTTGTCCTGAGTACGCTCACACCCAATATGTGGGGGGAACCACCGTTTGGGTGCATGGCAGAGCTCGGAAGGGAAGGAGCGCCATTTGGAATGCAGACTTAGATGGAATGGTCTGCAGGCGTCACATTGCATTTGCAGAGTGTCTAATGTACCTAAACAGTAGAACCCCCCACAAGTGACCTCATACTGGAAACTAGACCCCCCAAGGAACTTATCTAGATGTGTTGTGAGAACTTTGAACCCCCAAGTGTTTCACTACAGTTTATAACGCAGAGCCGTGAAAATAAAACCATTTTTTTTCCACAAAAATTATTTTTAGCCCCCAGTTTTGTATTTTCCCAAGGGTAACAGGAGGAATTGGACCCCAAAAGTTGTTGTGCAATGTATCCTGAGTACCCCATATATTGGTGTAAACGCCTGTATGGGCGCACGGGAGAGCTCGGAAAGGAAAGAGCACTGTTTTACTTTTTCAACGCAGAATTGGCTGGAATTGAGATCGGATGCCATGTTGCGTTTGGAGAGCCCCTGATGTGCCTAAACAGTGGAAACCCCCCAATTATAACTGAAACCCTAATCCAAGCACACCCCTAACCCTAACCCCAATGGTAACCCTAACCACACCTCTAACCATGACACACCCCTAATCCTAATCCCAACCCTAATCTCAACCATAAATGTAAGCCAAACCATAACCCTAACTTTAGCCCCAACCCTAACTGTAGCCCTAACACTAGCCCCAACTCTAAACCTAGCCCCAACCCTAACCCTAACCCTAGCTCCAACCCTAACCCTAGCCCCAACCCTAACCCTAACTTTAGCGGCAACCCTAACCCCAATGGGAAAATGGAAATAAATACATTTTTTTAAATTTTATTATTTTTCCCTAACTAAGGGGGTAATGAAGGGGGGTTTGATTTACAATTTATAGTGGGTATTTTAGTGGATTTTTATGATTGGCAGCTGTCACACACTAAAAGACCCTTTTTATTGCAAAAAATAGTTTTTGCGTCTCCACATTTTGAGAGCTATATTTTTTCCATATTTTGGTCCACAGAGTCATGTGAGGTCTTGTTTTTTGTGGGACAAGTTAACGTTTTTATTGGAACCATTTTTGGGCACATGACATTTTTTGATCGCTTTTTATTCCGATTTTTGTGAGGTAGAATGACCAAAAACCAGTTATTCATGATTTTTTTTTTTTTTTGGGGGGGGGGGGGACCTTTATACCGTTCTGCGTTTGGTAAAATGGATAAAGCAATTTTATTCTTCGGGTTAGTACGATTACAGCGATACCTCATTTATATAATTTTTTTATGTTTTGGTACTTTTAAACTATAAAAACTATTTTATAGAAAAAATACTTATTTTTGCATTGCTTTATTCTGAGGACTATAACTTTCTTATTTTTTTGCTGATGATACAGTGTGGCACCTCGTTTTTTGCGGGACAAGATGACGTTTTCAGCGGTACCATGGTTATTTATATCCGTCTTTTTGATCGCGTGCTATTCCACTTTTTGTTCAGTGGTATGATAACAAAGCGTTGTTTTTTGCCTCGTTTTTTTTTTTTTTACGATGTTCACTGAAGGAGTTAACTAGTGGGACAGTTTTGTAGGCTGGATCATTACGGACGCGATACTAAATATGTGTACTTTTATTGTTTTTTTTATTTAGATAAAGGAATGTATTTGTTGGAACTATCTATATATATAATTGTCTAAGGGTTTTTCCGTCTGTCTGTCTGTCTTTCTGTCTGTCTGTCTGTCTGTCTTTCTGTCTGTCTGTCCTGGAAATCCCGGCTCTCTGATTGGTCGAGGCCGCCAGGCCTCGACCAATCAGCAACGGGCACAGCGACGATGATGTCATAAAGGACGTAGACATCCCGCGTCTCTGATTGGTCGAGGCCGCCAGGCCTCGACCAATCAGCGACGGGCACAGCGACGATGATGTCATAATGGTTGCCATGGCGACGATGATGTCATAAAGGTTGCCTCGACCAATCAGCGACGGGCACAGTCTGCCGCGAATTCTGGAATCATCATTGTCCATATATTACAGGGACATGCATATTCTAGAATACCCGATGCGTTAGAATCGGGCCACAATCTAGTATATATATATAATTGCCTAAGGGTTTTTCCATCTGTCTGTCTGTCTTTCTATCTGTCTTTCTGTCCTGGAAATCCCGCCCCTCTGATTGGTCGAGGCCGCCAGGCCTCGACCAATCAGCGACAGGCACAGCATCGACATAGAAATCCCGCGTCTCTGATTGGTCGAGGCCGCCAGGCCTCGACCAATCAGCGACGAGCACAGCGACGATGATGTCATAAAGGACGTAGATATCCCGCGTCTCTGATTGGTCGAGGCCGCCAGGCCTCGACCAATCAGCAACGGGCACAGCGACGATTATGTCATAAAGGACGTAGAAATCCCACGTTTCTGATTCAGCAACGGGCACAGTATCGACGTAGATGTCATAATGGTTGCCATGGCGACGATGATGTCATAAAGGTTGCCTCGACCAATCAGCGACGGGCACAGTCTGCCGCGAATTCTGGAATCATCATTGTCCATATACTACGGGGACATGCATATTCTAGAATACCCGATGCTTTAGAATCGGGCCACAATCTAGTATATATATATATCTATATATATAATTGTCTAAGGGTTTTTCCGTCTGTCTGTCTGTCTTTCTGTCTGTCTGTCTGTCCTGGAAATCCCGGCTCTCTGATTGGTCGAGGTCTGGCATCGATGTAGAAATCCAGCGTCTCTGATTGGTCGAGGCCGCCAGGCCTTGACCAATCAGCAACGGGCACAGCGACGATGATGTCATAAAGGATGTAGAAATCCCGCATCTGATTGGTCGAGGCCACCAGGTCTCGACCAATCAGCAACGGGCACAGCGACGATGATGTCATAAAGGACGTAGACATCTCACGTTTCTGATTCAGCGACAGGCACAGTATCGACGTAGATGTCATAATGGTTGCCATGGCGACGATGATGTCATAAAGGTTGCCTCGACCAATCAGCGACGGGCACAGTGTGCCGCGAATTCTGGAATCATCATTGTCCATATACTACGGGGACATGCATATTCTAGAATACCCGATGCATTAGAATCGGGCCACAATCTAGTACTGTATATATATATATTTATTTTTTTTATTTTTTTATTTAGGATTTTTTTTTTACACATGTAAATATTTTTTTTTTTACCTTGCCCTGGGGGGGGGGCATCAGAGTAAAGTGATGGATCGCTGATCTGACAATTTGCTGTGCACTGTGTCAGATCAGCGATCACACAGCACAGCAGGGAGGCTTCCTGACGCCTGCTCTGAGCAGGCGCTTGTAACCCACCTCCCTGCAGGACTCGGTTGCAGCCCCGCAGCCATTTTGGATCCGGGGCCTGCAGGGAGGAGACGCTCGGTTCAAGGTGAGCACATCGCCTTGCACCGAGGGTCTCAGGGAAGAACGCAGGGAGCCCCCTCCCTGCGCGATGCTTCCCTATGCCCCCAGAACACTGTGATCATGTTTGATCGCAGTGTGCCAGGGGTTACTGTGCCGGGGGCGGTCAGTGACAGCTCCTGGCACATAGTGCCGGATGTCAGCTGCGATAGTCAGCTGACACCCGCCCGCGATCGGTCGTGCTCCCCCCGTGAGCGTGGCCGATCGCTATGACGTACTATCCCATCCCTGGGAATTAAGTCCCTGGTCACCTTGACGAGATAGTACGTAAAATGGGATTAAGGGGTTAAGGGCATGAAAATTCAAAGCTGGAAAATTGCGAAATTTCCGTTTTTTTCACAAGTAATATCAAAGACGTTTTACCACTAGCATAAAGTACAATATGTCACGAGAAAACATTATCAGAATCGGTGGGATCCATGGAAGCGTTCCAGCGTTATAATCTCATAAAGGGACAGTGGTCAGAATTGTAAAAATTGGCCTGGTCATTAACATGCAAACCACCCTTGGGGGTTAAGGGGTTAAAGGAAGGTGCCTCCTGTTTTCCTCCTGTCGCACCTGAGTACAGATCCTTACAATAGCCAAACCTTGTCACCCACCTGAAGGGTAGGAGGGGCATTTTGATGTTTAGCTTCTGTTTCTTCGTAATCTTCCTGGGTCTTTTGTAACATTTCAATTACTTCATCCTGAGCTTACCGCAACTTGTAAGTCTGTCAGTAACAGCAGGAACCAAAGTATTCAATGAAAAATTAGGAATAAATACCAGATGCAAGCCATTGTTAGCAAAAAATGAGCTTTGGGATGTAGAACTGTGTTTGGAGTGATTATAGGCAAATTCTGCTGTTGGTAAATAGTCCACCCAGTCATCCTGCAAGCAAGAAATAAAACAGCTCAGGTACTGTATTCGAGAGTTTGGTTAGTTCTTTCACTCTGGCCATTGGATTGTGGGTGGAAGGCAGTAGACAAATTGACAGTAACTCCTAAAGCTGTACAGAAGCTTTTCCAAAATTTTGATGTAAACTGAACACCTCTATCAGAAATTACATTGTCAGGAATTCCATGCAGCCTAAATATCTCTTTGGCCACATATTCTGTGGTTTGTTCTGCGGTAGGAATTCCTTTAGTTGAATAAAATGGGCCATCTTTATGAGCCGATCCACCACAACAAGGATAACAGCCACTTCTATAGCGGGAGGTAGGTCCACAATAAAATCCATTGAGATCGATCCCCAAGGCTTGGATAGAAACAGAAGAGGTTGAAGGAGTCTAAAGGTGAAGAGCATGGTGTCTTGTTCCGTGCACATGCTAAACATGAGCAAATATATTTTCTGACATCTTTCCTACAAATAAGCCACCAAGAAGAACAAATCAGTAGTTCTTGCTGTTACAGAACCCCCAACACCAAGAATATATTATGCAGTATATGTATGTATAATAGTTTCCATGTGAAATGCATCAGTCCACAGGCTGTGCCCCTGGACAAGATATTCTCTTTCTGACCTCCCCCCACCTTTGTAATTCCCACAGTAAATATTGGCAGGCTCCGGCCCCCTGCCGCTATTGTAATGTAGGCGTGGCCTGCTGTGTTCCTATTGGCCTGCCCTGTGTATCTGTGTTATATATTCTGTATGCTGTAAATAAAGGTTGTTCTTTTAGACTGGAAATTCGTGGAGTAGCAGTCAGCTTTTATATGCTCTCACGTAACCAAGGAATTCCAGAGTGGACCTCCTGAAGCACGGGGTGGTACTGAAAGAGGTACCCGAGCTTGGTAGACCCCGTTACACTGGTGGCAGACAGCGGGATCTGATACCCCTTCTACAGGAGGAAAGGAATGAATGGAAGACACCTACCAGAAGTTAAAGAGGACTACATTAAAATATCTGGTGGAAGCCCGAGGGTTAATCGCCAGCAACAAAACAAAAGTGGATTTGATAGCAGCCATCATGGAACACGGCAGTGCAGCGCCCCCCAATGTGAACGTGGAGGAGACTGAATTCCAGAGGGAGGTAAAGAACAGACTGGCGTTCTATGGCCCAAACCCCGCAGTAGAGATCATACGAGAGGTGATGGCTGATGTGCGTACTGATCTGAAGGAAGAGATGGCCGAGCGGACCAGGATAGAGCTAGCCAAGATGGAGATGGCAGAGCGGACCAAAGTGGAGCTGGCCAAGATGGAGATGGCAGAGCGGAGAGAGGAGAGTCAGCGAGCAAGGGGAGCTCTGGCCTCCGCCCAGGTACCTTCAACAGTAAGCCACAAAAAAATCCAGTATAATGCCTTCCGACAGTTGGGGGAGGCAGAGGAAGACATTGATGGCTTTCTGCAGGACTTTGAGCGGCAGTGTGCCCTTCATGAAGTGAAGCCGGAGGAACGGGTTCAGATTCTGGCCAGCAAGCTGACAGGCCGGGCAGCGGACGCCTATCGCACGGTACTTGATGAGGAATGTATGGACTATGAGCGGATCAAAGAAGTGATCTTGGCCCAGTATGCGCTGACACCAGAGGCATACCGCCAAAAGTTCCGCGGACTTATAAAACGAGTAACCGATACCCACGCTGAATGGGCCTGTAAATTATGGCGGTCACTGCTACAGTGGGTACAAGGGAGCCAAGCAACCACTAAGGAGGACGTCCTCCAGCTCTTCTTGTTAGAACGATTCTTTTATGGACTAAACCCCGAGACACAGGAATGGCTTCGGGACAGGCGGCCAATGACTGTTGAGGAAGCCGCTCGTCTGGCCGATGAACATGACGCCAGGAGGCTTCAGTTGTCCGGATCAAAGATGGTCACTAGGGGTCCGCCCATGGACCTGGAGGGCCCCAAACCACCGAAGATTGTAGGGGGACCAGCTAGAAACCCAGCCTACCACAGTTCCCCTGGGGCGCAATGCCACACCTGCCGTCAGCTGGGCCACCTGCAAAGACAATGTCCCAACCAGACTCAGCATACCCAGTGGTCAAAGGCGGGAACAGCTACCTTCCGCCGGGCCGTTGTACACTGCTACCAAGGCGAAGCTGACCCGGCATTGGGGGCTACAACTAACCAAGGGGTGGAAGACATGGAGGAAGTGCTGAATGAAGTAGACCCCGTGCAGGCAGCCCGGGCAGATAATCGACAACAGCATCGACAGGTCGTGTGGGTTAATGGGAAACGCATGCAGGGACTAAGAGATTCCGGAGCAACTTTGACCCTTGTGAAGCCTCATCTCGTCCGGGACCAGGAGAAGATGGACTGGAAAGTGGCAGTCCGTGTAGCAGGGGGAGCCATACATCGACTGCCCACTGCCAGGATTCACCTGAACTGGGGAGTTGGGGATGGCCTTGTTGAGGTCAGCTTGATGGAGGATTTGCCTGCAGACGTTTTGCAGGGAAATGACTTGGGGCCCATGTTGTCTGCCTTCTCGGTTGCCCCTCTGGCTGAGACATATCCTGTGACCACCCTAAGACAAGCTCGAGCTGCGGAGGTGGAATCACACTCAGAGGAGGCCCAGGTAAGACATCCCAGCCCTATACGTATTCCCATAGCCAGACACATTTCTTGGGCCACCCCAGATGAATTTAAGAGGGAGTTACTTGAGGATCCTTCATTGGAGGGATATCGTGAGAAGGCACAGGAGGGGAGAGGGGTACTGGAAGGGGAACAGTTTATATGGAAGCAGGGACTCCTCTACCGGATCACAGAGCAGCACCACACAGGGACGAGCCCCACTATAAAATGAGAGCTGGTAGTTCCCAAGAAGTATAGGCAGGAGTTACTGCTTATCTCTCATGACATACCCTTGGCCGGGCACTTCGGCGTCAGTCGCACCAGGCATCATCTGACACAAAACTTCTTTTGGCCGGGGGTAACCTATGATGTTCGTCAATACTGCCAGACCTGTGACAGTTGCCAGCGCCTTGGCAAGAGGGAAGATCGATGCAAGGCCAAATTACGCCCCCTCCCCATTGTGGAGGAACCATTTAGCCGAGTGTTATGATCAGGTGACCTTGGAGCAGCATGAAAACTTTCACTGGAGTAGGTGGTAACTATACTGACCGCAAACCATGATGTTATCACCGCAACTAGAAGTAGCCGTGGGGTGTGCCTAACAAAACCTAGACACCTCGACACAGCCGGACGACTTAATACCCCTATAGATGGAAATAGGAATTTCTACCTTGCCTCAGAGCAGAACCCTAAAGGATAGGCAGCCCCCCACAAATATTGACTGTGAGTAGTAGAGGAAAAGACACACGTAGGCAGAAAACAGGATTTAGCAAGTGAGGCACACACTAGCTAAATAGGAAAGAATAGGACAGGATACTAAGCGGTCAGTATTAAAATCCTTCCAAAAATATCCACAGCAGAAAATACTAAAACTCCACCATCTAACTAAAGATGTGGAGCGTATATCTGCATCTCCAGAGAATCCAACAAGACTGAGAAAACACTGACATGGTCTAAGCTGGACAAGTGAAAAACAAATGAATAGCACAGAATATAAGCACACTGCATGTGTGCCACAGAAACAAAAACCAGACACTTATCTTTGCTGAATTGACAGCTGAGCAGGAGAAGCCAGAAAGTGATCCAACACTTCAGAAGAAACATTGACAACTGGCAAGGGCTAATGAATCCTGCACACTTAAATATCCCAGTCAGAACAGCAATCAGCAGATACACCTGGCCAGGACTGTGACTCAGAGACAACTGCATTTCCACCTACAACCACTGGAAGGAACCCAAGAGCAGAATTCACAACAGTACCCCTTCCTTGAGGAGGGGTCACCGAATCCTCACCAGGGCCTCCAGGACGATCAGGATGAGCCAGATGAAAGGCACGGACCAAATCAGCAGCATGGACATCAGAGGCCAAAACCCAAGAATTATCCTCCTGGCCATAACCCTTCCATTTGACAAGGTACTGATGCCTCCGCCTCGAAAAACGAGAATCCAAAATCTTCTCAACCATGTACTCCAACTCACCATCAACCAACACAGGGCCCCTGTGGATCAACAGAGGGAACAACGGGCACCACATATTTCCGCAATAAAGATCTATGGAAGACATTATGGATAGCAAAAGAGGCCGGAAGCGCCAAACGAAAAGACACTGGATTAATAATCTCAGAAATCTCAGAAAGAACCAATAAACCGAGGCTTAAACTTAGGGGAAGAAACCTCCATAGGAACATGACGGGAAGACAACCAGACCAGATCCCCAACCCGAAGCCGGGAATCAACACACCGACGACGGTTAGCAAAACGTTGAGCCTCCTCCTGAGACAACACCAAATTTTCCACCACATGAGCCCAAATCTGCTGCAACCTGTCAACCACAGAATCCACACCAGGACAGTCAGAAGGCTCAACCTGCCCAGAAGAAAAAACGAGGATGAAAACCAAAATTACAAAAGAAAGGCAAAACCAAAGTAGCCGAACTAGCCCGATTATTAAGGGCAAACTCGGCCAATGGCAAGAAGGCCACCCAATCATCCTGATCAGCAGACACAAAGCATCTCAAATAAGTTTCCAAAGTCTGATTAATTCGCTCGGTCTGGCCATTTGTCTGAGGATGAAATGCAGAAGAAAAAGACAAATCAATGCCCAGCCTAGCACAAAAGGCCCGCCAAAACCTAAAAACAAACTGGGAACCTCTGTCGGACACAATATTCTCTGGAATCCCATGCAAACGAACCACATGCTGAAAAAACAACGGAACCAAATCTGAAGAAGAAGGCAATTTAGGCAAAGGCACCAAATGAACCATCTTAGAGAACCGGTCACAAACAACCCAGATAACAGACATTTTCTGGGAGACCGGAAGATCAGAAATAAAATCCATCGAAATATGCGTCCAGGGCCTCTCAGGGACCGGCAATGGCAAAAGCAACCCACTAGCACGGGAACAACAAGGCTTGGCCCGCGCACAAGTCCCACAGGACTGCACAAAAAAACGCACATCACGTGACAAAGAAGGCCACCAAAAGGACCTACCAACCAAGTCTCTGGTACCAAAAATGCCAGGATAACCAGCCAACATGGAACAGTGAACCTCAGAAATCACTCTACTAGTCCATCTGTCAGGAACAAACAGTTTCCCCACAGGACAGCGGTCAGGTTTGTCAGCCTGAAATTCCTGAAGAACCCGTCGTAAATCAGGGGAAATGACAGAAAGGACCACCCCTTCTTTCAGAATACCGACCGGTTCTAAGACCTCAGGAGAATCAGGCAAAAAACTCCTAGAGAGGGCATCAGCCTTAATATTCTTAGAACCCGGAAGGTACGAGACCACGAAATCAAAACAGGAAAAAAACAAGGACCATCGAGCCTGTCTAGGATTCAGCCGTTTGGCAGACTCGAGGTAAATAAGATTCTTATGATCAGTCAAGACCACAATACGGTGCTTAGCTCCCTCAAGCCAATGTCGCCACTCCTCAAACGCCCACTTCATAGCCAACAACTCCCGATTGCCGACATCATAATTGCGTTCAGCAGGCGAAAACTTACGGGAAAAGAAGGCAAACGGTTTCATCAAGGAACCAACAGGATCCCTCTGAGACAAAACGGCCCCTGTTCCAATCTCAGAAGCGTCAACCTCAACCTGAAATGGAAGAGAAACATCCGGTTGGCGCAACACCGGAGCAGAAGTAAATCGACGTTTAAGCTCCTGAAAGGCAGAGACAGCCGCAGAGGACCAATTCGCCACATCAGCGCCTTTCTTCGTCAAATCGGTCAAGGGTTTAACCACACTGGAAAAATTTGCAATGAAACGGCGATAAAAATTTGCAAAAACCAAAAATTTCTGAAGGCTCTTCACGGATGTGGGCTGAATCCAATCATGAATGGCCTGAACCTTAACCGGATCCATCTCTATAGATGAGGGAGAAAAAATAAAGCCCAAAAAAGAAACCTTCTGCACCCCAAAGAGACACTTAGACCCTTTCACAAACAAAGCATTGTCACGAAGGATCTGAAATACCATCCTGACCTGTTGCACATGAGACTCCCAATCATCTGAAAAAATCAAAATATCGTCCAAATATATAATCAAGAATTTATCAAGATAAGTCCGGAAGATATCATGCATAAAGGACTGAAAAACAGATTGAGCATTAGAGAGTCCGAATGGCATCACAAGGTATTCAAAATGGCCTTCAGGCGTGTTAAACGCAGTTTTCCATTCATCACCCTGCTTAATACGAACAAGATTATATGTCCCCCGAAGGTCAATCTTAGTAAACCAACTAGCTCCCTTAATCCTAGCAAACAAATCGGAAAGCAAAGGTAAAGGGTATTGAAACTTGACCGTGATCTTATTCAAGAGGCGATAATCAATACAGGGTCTCAAGGAACCATCTTTTTTAGCAACAAAAAAGAACCCCACTCCCAACGGTGAAGAAGATGGCCGAATATGCCCTTCCTCCATAGACTCCTTAATATAGCTCCGCATGGCGGGATGTTCAGGCACAGACAGGTTGAAAAGTCGACCCTTAGGAAACTTACAGCCTGGAATCAAGTCAATAGCACTATCGCAGTCCCTGTGTGGTAGAAGGAAACTGGACTTGGGCTCATCGAATACATCCTGAAAATCAGACAAAAACTCTGGAATTTCAGAAGAGGAAGAAGAGGAGATTGACATCAAAGGAACATCATTATGAACCCCCTGACAACCCCAACTAGTCACAGACATGGACTTCCAATCCAACACAGGATTATGTACCTGCAACCACGGAAAACCCAGCACGATAGCATCATGCAAATTATGCAACACCAGAAATCGACAATCTTCCTGATGGACTGGCGCCATGCACATGGTAACCTGTGTCCAAAACTGGGGTTTATTTTTAGCCAAGAGTGTAGCATCAATGCCCCTTAAAGGAATAGGGTTCTGCAAAGGCTGCAAGGGAAAACCACAACGCTTGGCAAACTCGAAGTCCATTAAGTTCAAAGCGGCGCCTGAATCCACAAACCCCATGACAGAAAATGATGACAATGAGCAGATCAAGGACACAGATAATAAAAATTTACGTTGTACAGTACTGATGGTAATTGAACTGGCGATCCTCTTTGTCCGCTTAGGACAGACAGAAATGACATGAGAAGCGTCGCCACAATAATAACACAACCTATTCTGACGTCTGAAACCTTGTCGTTCCGTTCTAGACAGAATCCTATCACTCTGCAGTGGCTCAGGAATTTGCTCTGAGAATAATGCCACAGCGCGCACAGTTCTGTGCTCCCGCAAGCGCCGGTCAATCTGAATGGCCAGAGACATAGAATCACTCAGACCGGAAGGCGTGGGAAACCCCACCATAACATCTTTAACGGATTCAGAAAGACCCTTTCTGAAAATTGCCGCCAAAGCATCATTATTCCATTTAGTCAACACCGACCATTTTCTGAATTTCTGACAATACAATTCTGCCGCCTCTTGACCCTGAGACAGGGCCAACAAGGTCTTTTCAGCTTGATCCACAGAATTAGGTTCATCATATAACAATCCCAAGGCCTTAAAAAAGGAGTCTACATCAAGCAAAGCCGGATTCCCAGATTCCAGGGAAAATGCCCAATCCTGCGGGTCACCACGCAGCAGGGAAATGACAATTTTTACTCGCTGAATGGAATCACTGGAGGATCGAGGTCTCAAAGCAAAAAAACAGTTTACAGTTGTTTTTAAAACTTAAAAATTTGGACCTGTCACCAAAAAAACAAATCAGGAGTAGGAATCTTTGGTTCTAAAACAGGAGTCTGAACAATATAATCAGAAATACCCTGTACGCGAGCAGCAAGCTGGTCTACACGAGAAGCTAATTCCTGAACATTCATGCTAGCACAAGGCTCTTCAGCCACCCAGAGATAAAGAAGGAGGAGAAGACAAAGTAGACTGAAGAAAAAAATGGCTCAAGACCTTTCTTCCCTTCTTCTGAGATGCATTTAACTCATTATGGGCCAGTTGTACTGTTATGATCAGGTGACCTTGGAGCAGCATCAAAACTTTCACTGGAGTAGGTGGTAACTATACTGACCGCAAACCCTGATCTTTTCACCTCAACTAGAAGTAGCTGTGGGGTGTGCCTAACAAAACCTACACACCTCGACACAGCCGGAGGACTAAATACCCCTATAGATGGAAATAGGAATTTCTACCTTGCCTCAGAGCAGAACCCCAAAGGATAGGCAGCCCCCCACAAATATTGACTGTGAGTAGTAGAGGAAAAGACACACGTAGGCAGAAAACAGGATTTAGCAAATGAGGCACACACAAGCTAAATAGGAAAGGATAGGACAGGATACTAAGCGGTCAGTATTAAAATCCTTCCAAAAATATCCACAGCAGAAAATACTAAAACTCCACCATCTAACTAAAGAACAGCCAATCACAGCCTTTCTCATTGTCTCAGCCAATCAGATTGGCTGAAACAGTGAGGTCCCAGGCTAGGATCGAGTACCGATGTACTCAATCCTAGGCCGGTGCCTGGCAACGCCAGGCATCGGTCAAAACCCCACAGATTGGTGCGATCGACGATCACATCGATCGCGCCAATCGCAGGGCACAGCGGCGGTGTTACCGTGCTGTGCCCTGCCAGTAACTTTCTGGATCGGTGCTGTAATAGCACCGATCCCACTCCAGAGCCTGCAGCTACTGATTGGCGCTATCGATGTGATCGTCGATCGCACCAATCACAGGGCACAGCAGCGGTGCGACCGTGCTGTGCCCTGCTGGTGACCTACCAGTGACCTGCCTAGGATCGGAGCTGTGAGCTCTGATCATAGGCTGGTGCCTAGCAACACCGGCGTCACCAGGGCCGCCTCTGATTGGTGGGATCGATGTAATAATTCGATCCCATCAATGACAGGTCACAGCAGCGGTGTGACCGCTCTGTGACCTGTCTCACCTGTCCCTGAACTGCCTGACTGCTCTGCAGGAATCCTCACACTAGTTGAGGATTCCTGCAGAGCGGTCATGCTGACAGATCCCCTCCTGTGCTGGGAATTGTGGTGCCACAGTTGCCTGTGACACCACAATTCTTGCTAAAGACAGAAGAAAGAAGACAGAAGAAAGAAGAGAGACTACAACTGTAAGTGTTGATCACCGATCCCGGCTCGATCTCTCTTCATCTCCCCATCCCTCCTTCCCTTTCCCCCTCCACCCCCACTTTGCGCCGCTTCCGTGCCCAAATTTAGCAGCTGCCGAGCATTGATTGGTGACACAGTTCACCGATCAACACTCGTGCTCGCTTTTCTTTTTCACACCCCCGCGCGCGCACCCAGCCACCACGTCTAACCCGTGCCTTCCCTTTTCTTTATTTTTACTGTTGTGAATTCTGTTGTCGGGCTCCCTCCTGTGGTCATGAATGGTACTTCAGCTGGTTCTGTCCATGGACTTCCTCTGGTGGGTGTTTCTGAGTTTCACAGGTGACGAGGTTAATTCGTTAGCTGCTGCTCTATTTAACTCCACTTAGATCTTTGCTCCATGCCACCTGTCAATGTTCCAGTATTGGTCTAGTTCACTCCTGGATCGTTCTTGTGACCTGTCTTCCCATCAGAAGCTAAGTTCCAGCTTGTATTTCTTGGGTTTGCTATTTTTCTGTCCAGCTTGCTATTTATTTGTTGTCTTGCTTGCTGGAAGCTCTGGGACGCAGAGGTCTTTTTGCGCCCTCTGCGTGGTTTTTTTGTAGGTTTTTGTGCTGACCGCAAAGTAACCTTTCCTATCCTTGGTCTGTTCAGTAAGTCGGGCCTCACTTTGCTAAATCTATTTCATCTCTGTGTTTGTATTTTCACCTTTACTCACAGTCATTATATGTGGGGGGCTGCCTTTTCCTTTGGGGAATTTCTCTGAGGCAAGGTAGGCTTTATTTTTCTATCTTCAGGGCTAGCTAGTTTCTTAGGCTGTGCCGAGTTGCATAGGGAGCGTTAGGCGCAATCCACGGCTATTTCTAGTGTGTTTGATAGGTTTAGGGATTGCGGTCAGCAGAGTTCCCACGTCCCAGAGCTCGTCCTTATTATCAGTAACTATCAGGTCATTCCGTGTGCTCTTAACCACCAGGTCCATTATTGTCCTGACCACCAGGTCATAACATTTTCCCATCCCCATGCACTCACCCAGCCGTCGCCCATGCCTTTGGAGCGCCCCCAGACACAGGGCCACGAGTTCTCGGTACTGGGCCTCTCTGGTTCGGTTCTGAGGCTGTCACGGTGGCTAGACCCGGTCCGCGACCCTGCTAAGGGGCATCCAATAAAGGTGGTACAGTCTGTCAGGGATTCGTGACGCCACCTGTGGTGTTCGGTCAGGGTGACCGACGCTGCTGTGGGGTCCGCTGGGGTGATGGAATGGCAGCTGGATGGTATACCTTCCCACAGGTGAAGTATGTCCCCAGGGCTTCCCAGTAAGGTGGATGGTGATGGTGTGAGGTGCAGTCAATAACGAGGACACAGGGTTGCAGTCTCTTTACCTCTTTACTGAAGACTTCAGGATCCTCAATCCAGAGCACGCTTAACAGGCTATCTGAGACCGGCGGTCCGATGGGCACATCCAGAGTTCCCTTTGCAGGTGGAAATCAGTGCCTACCACTAGCGCCTGTGTGTTGTAGTGCTACCCTGCTGAGCATTCGGAATAGTCCTCACAACTGCTGTTCTCGTTCGTTCGTTCTTTCTAATTCTCTATCTCTTGTTCCAGATGTTACTAGTTTCTCGTCCCCCAGGTATGTTATGGCTGGGACGCACCCGTATGACGAGAAGGCTCGGAGCTCTTCCGGGACCCTAGAGACGCCCCTCTCCACGCGTTGCCCCCTATGTCTTCGTAGGAAATTTAAGGTAGACAGCCAACCTATAATTAACTGTCCTGTGGAGTTCGAAGTAAGGCCTAGAGTCAGTTACTCCCGCGGTGTTCCGGCCACCAGCTACTCGCCTCAGTAGGATGTTGCCTCGGTCTCACGGCACGACTCCTACTGGCTCTCCTTTGTTCTTGATCTTGTTTCTCACTGTTCCACAATATCCTTCCCTTCGTGTCACTTTCTTAGGATACCGCCGCGGGGTATGCAGGCGCGGTTCCGTAACGTTCTGCTCTGTTCGCTAGGCACCTGCCAGGTTCCCACGCCTGACAGGGACCCCCCTGTGTCTTCTCCCTGCAACACCCCCTGCCACGGGATGTTGCCTGAATCCAACCCAGTCAGCTTCTGACTAACTTCCTATCCAACCCCTAGTTTTACCAGTGTGAGGAGTGGCCCAATAAATAAAGCCTTTTTCTCCCCCTAGTGGCCGGAGTGTGAAGTGTAATGTGTGCTGGTGATACCTGGTCAGTAGAATTCCTTCAGTGCCATCAGACGTACCATCACTCCACTTAGTGGCAGAGTGTCATACTGCAACGACCAGATCTCTGGGGCGCTGCACCTTCCCCTTTTTTTTCCCATTCCCGTGCGCCCACCCAGCCGCCACCCGTGCCTTCCCTTTTCTTTTTTTTTCCATCCCCGTGCGCTCACCCAGCCGCCACCCGTGCCTTCCCTTTTCTTTTTTTTCCCATCCCCGTGAGCTTACCCCAGCCACCACGTCTAACCCATGCCTTCCCTTTTTCTTTTTTTTCCCATCCCCGTGCGCTCACCCAGCTGCCGCCCCTGCCTTCCCTTTTCTTTTTTTTTCTTTTCCATACCCGTGCGCTCACCCAGCCGCCGCGTCTAACCGGTGCCTTCACTTTTTTTTTCCCATCCCGGTGCGCTCACCCAGCTGTTCCATCTAATCGGTGCCTTCACTTTTTTTTCCCATCCCCGTGGGCTCACCCAGCCGCCACGTGTAGCCCGTGCCTTCCCTTTTTTTTTTCCCCATCCCCGTGCGCTCACCCAGCCGCCGAATCTAACCGGTGCCTTCACTTTTCTTTTTTTTTTCCCATCCTCGTCTGCTCACCCAGCCGCCACGTCTAGCCTGTGCCTTCCCTTTTTTTTTTCCCATCCCCGTTCGCACATCCAGCAGCCGCCGAACTTTGATAAATGACGCGGTTCACTTATCAGAGTGATCATGCCTGCCGTTTTCCTTTTTTCACATCCCCATTCGCACACCCAGCAGCCGCCGAACTTTGATAAGTGACGCGGTTCACTTATCGGAGCTAGGGCCTGCGTTTTTAGACTTCTTTTCACAGGCATTTTTTTCTTCCTATTTGCTTTTTTTCTTTCAGCTTTTTCTTTTTCAGACAAGTTTGCACCAATCACTTTCCCCTACACACACACACACATACAGTTATAAATAAAGTACACCCAAGCACCATATTCACACAGAAAAATGTCCCGCCCGTCCCGTTCGTCCCAACAGCGCTATTCATTGGAGGAGGCATATTCTTTCATTGCCTCCGACACTGATAGCGAGGGAGAGGATCCCACATTCCTTTACTCTTCAGATTCTTCCTCCTCCTCATCTTCCTCCTCAGGTCCTGCAGAACCGCCATGCAGACATCGCAGGACAGAAGCAGCACCCACCATAGAAGAACATGAAAATAAAGCAGTGCCTACTCCTGAAAATGAACCAGCGTGCCCCTGTATTATTATTATTATTATTATTATTTATTGTTATAGCGCCATTTATTCCATGGCGCTTTAAATGTGAGGGGGGGTATACATAATAAAAACAAGTACAATAATCTTAGATAATACAAGTCATAACTGGTACAGGAGGAGTGAGGACCCTGCCCGCGAAGGCTCACAATCTACAAGGGATGGGTGAGGATACAGTAGGCGAGGATAGCGCTGGTCATGCAGCGGTTTGGTCGATCGGTGGTTACTGCAGGTTGTAGGCTTGTCGGAAGAGGTGGGTCTTCAGGTTCTTTTTGAAGGTTTCGATGGTAGGCGAGAGTCTGATGTGTTGTGGTAGAGGGTTCCAGAGTAGGGGTGATGCGCGAGAGAAATCTTGTATACGATTGTGGGAAGAGGAGATAAAAGGGGAGTAGAGTAGGAGATCTTGTGAGGATCGGAGGTTGCATGTAGGTAAGTACCGGGAGACGAGGTCACAGATGTATGGAGGAGACAGGTTGTGGATGGCTTTGTACGTCATGGTTAGGATTTTGTAGTGGAGTCTCTGGGCAATGGGGAGCCAGTGAAGGGATTGACAGAGGGGAGAGGTCGGGGAATAGCGGGGGGACAGGTGGATTAGTCGGGCAGCAGCGTTTAGAATAGATTGGAGGGGTGCGAGAGTGTTAGAGGGGAGGCCACAGAGCAGGAGGTTGCAGTAGTCAAGGCGAGAGATGATGAGGGCATGGACTAGGGTTTTTGCAGATTTATGGTTGAGGAATGAACGGATTCGTGAAATATTTTTGAGTTGAAGTCGGCAGGAAGTGGAAAGGGCTTGGATATGTGGTTTGAAGGAGAGATCAGCGTCAAGGATTACCCCGAGGCAGCGAGCTTGTGGGACTGGGGAGAGTGGGCAGCCATTTACTGTAATGGATAGGTTCGTTGGGGGGGTCGCGTGAGATGGGGGAAAGATGATGAATTCTGTTTTGTCCATGTTAAGTTTCAGAAATCTAGCGGAGAATAAGGATGAAATAGTGGACAGACATTGAGGGATTCTGGTTAGAAGGGAGGTGATATCTGGTCCAGAGATGTAGATCTGTGTGTCATCAGCATAGAGGTGATACTGAAAGCCATGAGATTCTATGAGCTGTCCCAGGCCAAAGGTGTAAATGGAGAAGAGCAGGGGCCCAAGGACTGAACCTTGTGGGACTCCGACAGATAGAGGGCGAGGTGAGGAGGTGGTGTGTGAGTGGGAGACGCTGAATGTCCGGTCTCTTAGGTATGATGAGATCCAGGATAGGGCCAAGTCTGTGATGCCAGGGGATGAGAGGGTCTGTAATAATAGGGAATGGTACACTGTGTCAAATGCAGCCGACAGGTCGAGGAGGAGGAGGACAGAGTAGTGTCGCTTGCTCTTGGCGGTTAAGAGGTGACTTTAGTTAGGGCAGTTTCAGTGGAATGGTGTGACCGGAAGCCAGATTGTAGGCGGTCGAAGAGGGAGCAAGAAGAGAGATGGGAGGACAGGTCAAGGTAAACGTGTTGTTCCAGTAGTTTGGAGGCATAGGGGAGAAGTGATATAGGGCGATAGCTAGATACAGAGGATGGGTCAAGAGAAGGCTTTTTGAGGATAGGTGTGATGGAGGCATGTTTAAAGCTTGAGGGGAAAACACCAGTTGTTAGTGATAGGTTGAAGAGATAAGTTAGGGTTGGGATGAAGACTGTGGTGAGGTTTGGGATGAGGTCGGATGGGAGCCGGTCAAGTGCATGGACCTGTATGGACCTCACCCCCCGAAAATCACGAGCCACTGATTCCTGATTTTGTGGCAGAATCAGGAATCAAGTTTGACACCACTGGCCTCACAGAAATAGACTTTTTCAAAGTTCATCATATTCTAACTGGTCTCCTGTAGACACAGTTGAAATGATGCAGTTTTGGGGCCTGGTCCTTCATATGGGGCTCCTGAAGAAGCCAGAAATTCGGCAATATTGGAGTGTTGATATTTTATACAACACACCAGTGTTCCAAATGGTCATGGTCCGGACGCATTTTGAGGCCATCCATAAGTTCCTGCATTATTCCAATAATGCATATAATCCTATAATCGACCAAGAGCATAATGCCCCATAGTTATTCATGACATCAACAATTTCATATGAAACGTATAAATTTTATTCACATAATGCAAAAAAAAAAGTAAAACAATCGAATAATACCAGTGATGAGGGAAAGGTAGATGAGTGAAAGGCACCAACTACATGAAGATACACACATTACATATGTAAGGGTGACAACACAAACAGCATATGAGGTAAATACTAAATTAAATAGGGCAAAAGCAGTGCAAACACTAATAGGGTAGGAGGGGATGCAGCTACTTGTCTGACACCTCTAGTAGGAGACCAGACACATGGGTAAGCATAACATGCCGCATACTACTTAGTTAGATTTGCACCTTATGGGCATACTGCAATATGGGTGGACTTTGAAGGGATATGGCAGAGGTATGCTTATGGGTTACCGGCTATTTAGCCTAACACTACTGCATCCCCTCCTACCCTATTAGTGTTTGCACAGCTTTTGCCCTATATAATTGAGTACTTATATGCTGTTTGTGTTGGCACCCTGACATATGTAATGTGTGTCTTCATGTAGTTGGTGCCTTTCAGTCATCTACCTTTCCCTCATCACTGGTATTATTCGATTGTTTTACTTTTTGTTTTTGCATTACGTGAATAAAATTTATACGTTTCATATGAAATTGTTGATGTCATGAATATCTCTGGGGCATTATGCTCTTGGTCGATTATAGGATTATATATATGTTGGAGTTTTGCCCTCCCCCTGTTGGAGTGCAATGGGCACCTTCTGTAGAAGGGATTGTTATATCAATAATTATATCCGCAAGGTCGGTTTTTGTAATAAATTATTCCAATAATGCACAGTGTCCCGCACGAGATGACCCCAACTTTGACCGTCTGTTCAAATTTCAGCCTGTCATCGAACACTTCAACAAAAAGTTTGATGAAGTGTACGTGCCCAAAAGGGACATCTGCGTGGATGAGTCCTTGTTTCATTTTAAGGGGCGGCTCAGATTCCGTCAGTACCTGCCCAGCAAGAGGGCCAGGTACGGAATCAAACCCTACAAGCTGTGTTAGAGTACCTCAGTGTACACCTACTACTTTAGAGTCTACGAAGGGAAGTGGAGTGCCCCCAGACACAGGGCCGTGGGTTACTCGGTACCAGTCCTCTCTGTCTCAGTACTAGGGCTGTCACGGTGGCTGGACCCGGTCCGTGACCCTGCTAAGGGGCGTCCAATGAAAGGGGTGAAGCTAGTTTGTCAAGGGTTCGTGGCGCCACTTGTGGTGTTCGGTCAGGGTGACCGACGCTGCTTAGGGGTCCGCTGGGGTGATGGAATGGCAGCTGGATGGTATACCTTCCCACAGGTGAAGTGTGTCCCCAGGGCTTCCCAGTAGTGTAGGTGGCGATGGTGTGAGGCGCAGTTAATAACGAGGACACAGGGTTGCAGTCTCTTTACCTTTTACTGAAGACTTCGGGATCCTCTATCCAGAGCACTGTTAACAGGGCTGTCTGAGACCGGCCTGTCTGAAGGCACATCCAGAGTTCCCTTTGCAGGTGGAAATCAGTGCCTACCACTAGCGCCTGTGTGTTGTAGTTCTTCCCTGCTGAGCATTCGGGATAGTCCTCACAACTTCTGTTCTCGTTCTTTCTCTTTCTCTCTCTCTCTCCATTCCACAAGTTTATCTGGATAGGACGCACCCGTTTGACGGGAAGTGTTATTATCCGGTGACCTTGGAGCCGCATGGAACTTTCTCTGGAGTTGGTGTAAACTGTACTGACCGCAAATCCTGAACTTAACACCGCAACTAGAAGTAGCCGTGGGGTGTGCCTAACAAATCCTAGACACCTTGACACAGCCGGAGGACTAAATACCCCTATAGATGGAAATAGGAATTCTACCTTGCCTCAGAGCAGAACCCCAAAGGATAGGCAGCCCCCACAAATATTGACTGTGAGTAGTAGAGGAAAAGACACACGCAGGCAGGAAACAGGATTTAGCAAGAGAGGCCACTCTAGCTAAAATAGGAAAGGATAGGACAGAATACTAAGCGGTCAGTATTAAAATCCTTCCAAAAATATCCACAGCAGAAAATACAAAACTCCACCATCTAACTAAAGATGTGGAGCGTATATCTGCAACTCCAGAGAATCCAACAAGACTGAGAAAACACTGACACAGTCTAAGCTGGACAAGAGAAAACAAATGAATAGCACAGAATTATTAAGCACACAGCATGTGTGCCACAGAAACAAAAAACCAGACACTTATCTTTGCTGAATTGGCAGCAAGGCAGGAGGAACCAGACAAAGATCCAAAACCTCCCAGAACCATGGACAACTGGCAAGGACTAATGAATCCTGCACACCTAAATACCCCGGTCAGAACTGCAATCAGCAGAAACACCTGACCAGGACTGCAACTCAGGAACAACTGCATTACCACCTACAACCACTGGAGGGAACCCAAAAGCAGAATTCACAACAGTACCCCCCCCTTGAGGAGGGGTCACCGAACCCTCACCAGGGCCCCCAGGACGATCAGGATGAGCCAGATGAAAGGCACGGACCAAATCAGCAGCATGGACATCAGAGGCAAAAACCCAAGAATTATCCTCCTGGCCATAACCCTTCCATTTGACAAGGTACTGAAGCCTCCGCCTCGAAAAACGAGAATCCAAAATCTTCTCAACCACATACTCCAACTCCCCATCAACCAACACAGGGGCCGGAGGATCAACAGAGGGAACAACGGGCACCACATATTTCCGCAATAAAGATCTATGGAAGACATTATGGATAGCAAAAGAAGCCGGAAGCGCCAATTGAAAAGACACCGGATTAATAATCTCAGAAATCCTATAAGGACCAATAAACCAAGGCTTAAACTTAGGGGAAGAAACCTTCATAGGAACATGACGGGAAGACAACCAGACCAGATCCCCAACCCGAAGCAGGGAACTGTTATGAACTGGTGATTCAGAAACACAATGGACCTGGTGGTTAAGAGCACACAAGTGACCTGATAGTTACTAATAACATAGGACGAGCTCTGAGACGTGGGAACTCTGCTGACCCCAATCCCTAATCCTATCACACCACACTAGAGGTAGCCGTGGAGCGCTCCTGACCAGACCTAGGCGCCTCGGGCACAGCCTGAGAAACTAGCTAGCCCTGAAGATAGAAAAATAAGCCTACCTTGCCTCAGAGAAATTCCCCAAAGGAAAAGGCAGCCCCCCCACATATAATGACTGTGAGTAAAGATGAAAATACAAACACAGAGATGAAATAGGTTTTAGCAAAGTGAGGCCCGACTTACTGAATAGACCGAGGATAGTAAAGATAGCTTTGCGGTCAGCACAAAAACCTACAAACAACCACGCAGAGGGCGCAAAAAGACCCTCCGTACCGACTAACGGCACGGAGGTGCTCCCTCTGCGTCCCAGAGCTTCCAGCAAGCAAGAAAAACCAATATAGCAAGCTGGACAGAAAAAATAGCAAACAAAAGTAACACAAGCAAAACTTAGCTTATGCAGGGCAGACAGGCCACAAGACGATCCAGGAGAGAGCAAGACCAATACTGGAGCATTGACTGGAGGCAAGGAACAAAGAACTAGGTGGAGTTAAATAGAGCAGCACCTAACGACTTAACCTCGTCACCTGAGGAAGGAAACTCAGAAGCCGCAGCCCCACTCACATCCACCAGAGGAAGCTCATAGACAGAACCAGCCGAAGTACCACTCATGACCACAGGAGGGAGCTCTACCACAGAATTCACAACAGTACCCCCCCTTGAGGAGGGGTCACCGAACCCTCACCAGAGCCCCCAGGCCGACCAGGATGAGCCAAATGAAAGGCACGAACCAGATCGGCAGCATGAACATCAGAGGCAAAGACCCAGGAATTATCTTCCTGACCATAACCCTTCCACTTAACCAGGTACTGGAGTTTCCGTCTCGAAGTACGAGAATCCAAAATCTTCTCCAATATATAATCCAACTCCCCCTCAACCAAAACCGGGGCAGGAGGATCAACGGATGGAACCACAGGTGCCACGTATCTCCGCAACAATGACCTATGGAATACATTATGGATGGAAAAAGTAGCTGGAAGGGTCAAACGAAAAGACACAGGATTAAGAACCTCAGAAATCCTATACGGACCAATGAAACGAGGCTTAAACTTAGGAGAGGAAACTTTCATAGGAATATAACGAGACGACAACCAAACCAAATCCCCAACACGAAGTCGGGGACCCACACAGCGCCTGCGGTTAGCGAAACGTTGAGCCTTCTCCTGGGACAATGTCAAATTGTCCACTACATGAGTCCAAATCTGCTGCAACCTATCCACCACAGTATCCACACCAGGACAGTCCGAAGACTCAACCTGCCCTGAAGAGAAACGAGGATGGAAACCAGAATTGCAGAAAAACGGCGAAACCAAAGTAGCCGAGCTGGCACGATTATTAAGGGCGAACTCAGCCAAAGGCAAAAAGGACACCCAATCATCCTGATCAGCAGAAACAAAACATCTCAGATATGTTTCCAAGGTCTGATTGGTTCGTTCAGTTTGGCCATTTGTCTGAGGATGGAAAGCCGAGGAAAAAGACAAATCAATGCCCATCCTAGCACAAAAGGCTCGCCAAAACCTCGAAACAAACTGGGAATCTCTGTCAGAAACGATGTTCTCCGGAATGCCATGTAAACGAACCACATGCTGGAAAAACAATGGCACCAAATCAGAGGAGGAAGGCAATTTAGACAAGGGTACCAAATGGACCATCTTAGAGAAGCGATCACAAACCACCCAAATGACCGACATCTTTTGAGAGACGGGGAGATCCGAAATAAAATCCATAGAGATATATGTCCAGGGCCTCTTCGGGACTGGCAAGGGCAAAAGCAACCCACTGGCACGAGAACAGCAGGGCTTAGCCCGAGCACAAATCCCACAGGACTGCACAAACGAATGCACATCCCGCGATAGAGACGGCCACCAAAAGGATCTAGCCACCAAATCTCTGGTACCAAAGATTCCAGGATGACCAGCCAACACCGAACAATGAACCTCAGATATAACTCTACTCGTCCATTTATCAGGGACAAACAGTTTCTCCGCTGGGCAACGGTCAGGTCTATTAGCCTGAAATTTTTGCAGCACCCGCCGCAAATCAGGGGAGATGGCAGACAAAATTACCCCCTCTTTGAGAATACCTGCCGGCTCAGGCAAACCCGGAGAGTCGGGCACAAAACTCCTAGACAGGGCATCCGCCTTCACATTCTTAGAGCCTGGAAGGTACGAAACCACAAAATCAAAACGGGAGAAAAATAATGACCATCGAGCCTGTCTATGATTCAACCGTTTGGCAGACTCGAGATAAGTCAAGTTCTTGTGATCAGTCAAGACCACCACGCGATGCTTAGCTCCTTCAAGCCAATGACGCCACTCCTCGAATGCCCACTTCATGGCCAACAACTCTCGATTGCCAACATCATAATTGCGCTCAGCAGGCGAAAACTTCCTGGAAAAGAAGGCACATGGTTTCATCACCGAGCCATCAGAACTTCTTTGCGACAAAACAGCCCCTGCTCCAATCTCAGAAGCATCAACCTCGACCTGGAACGGGAGCGAAACATCTGGCTGGCACAACACAGGGGCAGAAGAAAAACGACGCTTCAACTCCTGAAAAGCTTCTACAGCAGCAGAAGACCAATTGACCACATCAGCACCCTTCTTGGTTAAATCAGTCAACGGTTTAGCAATACTAGAAAAATTATTGATGAAGCGACGATAAAAATTAGCAAAGCCCAGGAACTTTTGCAGACTCTTCAGAGATGTCGGCTGAGTCCAATCATAAATGGCCTGAACTTTAACAGGGTCCATCTCGATAGTAGAAGGGGAAAAAACGAAACCCAAAAATGAAACCTTCTGAACACCAAAGAGTCATTTTGACCCCTTCACAAACAAAGAATTCGCACGCAGGACCTGGAACACCATTTTAACCTGCTTCACGTGAGACTTCCAATCATCCGAGAAGACCAAAATATCATCCAAGTATACAATCAGGAATTTATCCAGGTACTCTCGTAAGATGTCATGCATAAAGGACTGAAATACTGATGGAGCATTGGAAAGCCCGAATAGCATAACCAGGTACTCAAAATGGCCCTCGGGCGTATTAAATGCTGTTTTCCATTCATCGCCCTGTTTAATACGCAAAAGATTATACGCACCACGAAGATCTATCTTGGTGAACCAACTAGCCCCCTTAATCCGAGCAAACAAATCAGACAGCAGCGGCAAGGGGTACTGAAATTTGACTGTGATTTTATTTGGAAGGCGGTAATCAATACAAGGTCTCAACGAACCATCCTTCTTGGCCAAAAAAAGAACCCTGCTCCCAATGGCGACGACGACGGGCGAATATGACCCTTCTCCAAGGATTCCTTTACGTAACTCCGCATAGCGGCGTGCTCAGGCACAGACAAATTAAACAGTCGACCCTTAGGAAACTTAGGAAACTTACTACCAGGAATCAAATCGATAGCACAATCGCAATCCCTATGCGTAGGTAGGGCACTGGACTTGGGCTCATCAAATACATCCCGGTAATCCGACAAGAACTCTGGGACCTCAGAAGGGGTGGATGATGAGATAGACAGAACTGGAACATCACCATGTACCCCCTGCACATGGTAAGTTGGGTCCAGTACTGAGGCTTATTAATGGCCAAAGGCGTAGCATCAATTCCTCTCAATGGAATAGGATACTGCAAGGGCTCCAAGAAAAACCCACAGCGCCTAGCAAACTCCAAGTCCATCAAATTCAGGGCAGCGCCTGAATCCACAAATGCCATGAGAGAATAGGATGACAAAGAGCAGATCAAAGTAACGGACAAAAGAAATTTCGACTGTACCGTACCAATGGTGGCAGACCTAGCGAACCGCTTACTGCGATTAGGACAATCGGAGATAGCATGAGTGGAATCACCACAATAAAAACACAGCCCTGTTATGAAAGGCAATTCAGTATCACAATGGACATGGAGGTCAGAGCACATACAGTGATCTGACAATAACCCAAAATAATAGAACGAGCTCTGAGATGTGGGAACTCTGCAGACCGCAATCCCTGATCCTCTCCAAACACAACTAGAGGCAGCCGTGGATTGCGCCTAACGCTACCTATGCAACTCGGCACAGCCTGAGAAACTAACTAGCCTGAAGATAGAAAAAATAAGCCTACCTTGCCTCAGAGAAATACCCCAAAGGAAAAGGCAGCCCCCCACATATAATGACTGTGAGTAAGATGAAAAGACAAACGTAGGGATGAAATAGATTCAGCAAAGTGAGGCCCGATATTCTAGACAGAACGAGGATAGGAAAGATAACTTTGCGGTCTACACAAAACCCTAAAGAAAACCACGCAAAGGGGCAAAAAGACCCTCCGTACCGAACTAACGGCATGGAGGTACACCCTTTGCGTCCCAGAGCTTCCAGCAAAACAAATAGACAAGCTGGACAGAAAAAATAGCAACAAATAGCAAAGAAGCACTTAGCTATGCAGAGCAGCAGGCCACAGGAAAGATCCAGAGAAACACAAGTCCAACACTGGAACATTGACAGGAAGCATGAATCAAAGCATTAGGTGGGGTTAAGTAGAGAAGCACCTAACGACCTCACCAGATCACCTGAGGGAGGAAACTCAGAAGCAGCAGTACCAGTTTCCTCCACAAACGGAAGCTCCCAGAGAGAATCAGCCGAAGTACCACTTGTGACCACAGGAGGGAGCTCTGCCACAGAATTCACAACAGTACCCCCCCCCTTGAGGAGGGGTCACCGAACCCTCACCAGAGCCCCCAGGATGAGCCACATGAAAGGCACGAACAAGATCGGGAGCATGGACATCAGAGGCAAAAACCCAGGAATTATCCTCCTGAGCATAACCCTTCCATTTAACCAGATACTGGAGTTTCCGTCTTGAAACACGAGAATCCAAAATCTTCTCCACAATATACTCCAATTCCCCCTTCACCAAAACCGGGGCAGGAGGGTCAACAGATGGAACCATAGGTGCCACGTATCTCCGCAACAATGACCTATGGAAGACGTTATGTATGAAAAAAGAATCTGGGAGGGTCAGACGAAAAGACACAGGATTAATAACCTCAGAAATCCTATAAGGACCAATGAAACGAGGTTTAAACTTCGGAGAGGAAACCTTCATAGGAATATGACGAGAAGATAACCAAACCAGATCCCCAACACGAAGTCGGGGACCCACACGGCGTCTGCGATTAGCGAAACGTTGAGCCTTCTCCTGGGACAAGGTCAAATTGTCCACTACATGAGTCCAAATCTGCTGCAACCTGTCCACCACAGTATCCACACCAGGACAGTCTGAAGACTCAACCTGTCCTGAAGAGAAACGAGGATGGAACCCAGAATTGCAGAAAAATGTCGAAACCAAGGTAGCCGAGCTGGCCCGATTATTAAGGGCGAACTCAGCCAAAGGCAAAAAGGACACCCAGTCATCCTGATCGGCAGAAACAAAGCATCTCAGATAGGTTTCCAAGGCCTGATTGGTTCGTTCGGTCTGGCCATTAGTCTGAGGATGAAAAGCCGAGGAAAAAGACAAGTCAATGCCCATCCTACCACAAAAGGCTCGCCAAAACCTCGAAACAAACTGGGAACCTCTGTCAGAAACGATATTCTCTGGAATGCCATGCAAACGAACCACATGCTGGAAGAACAATGGCACCAAATCAGAGGAGGAAGGCAACTTGGACAAGGGTACCAGATGGACCATCTTAGAAAAGCGATCACAGACCACCCAAATGACTGACATCTTTTGAGAGACGGGAAGATCTGAAATAAAATCCATAGAGATATGTGTCCAAGGTCTCTTCGGGACCGGCAAGGGCAAAAGCAACCCACTGGCACGAGAACAGCAGGGCTTAGCCCGAGCACAAATCCCACAGGACTGCACAAAAGAACGCACATCCCGCGACAGAGACGGCCACCAAAAGGATCTAGCCACTAACTCTCTGGTACCAAAGATTCCAGGATGACCAGCCAACACCGAACAATGAACCTCAGAGATCACTTTATTTGTCCACCTATCCGGGACAAACAGTTTCTCCGCTGGACAACGATCAGGTTTATTAGCCTGAAATTTTTGCAGCACCCGCCGCAAATCAGGGGAGATGGCAGACACAATTACTCCTTCCTTGAGGATACCCGCCGGCTCAGATAAACCCGGAGAGTCGGGCACAAAACTCCTAGACAGAGCATCCGCCTTCACATTTTTAGAGCCCGGAAGGTACGAAATCACAAAGTCAAAACGGGCGAAAAACAGCGACCAACGAGCCTGTCTAGGATTCAAACGCTTAGCAGACTCGAGATAAGTCAGGTTCTTATGATCAGTCAATACCACCACGCGATGCTTAGCTCCCTCAAGCCAATGACGCCACTCCTCGAATGCCCACTTCATGGCCAGCAACTCTCGGTTGCCCACATCATAATTCCGCTCAGCAGGCGAAAACTTCCTGGAAAAAAAAGCGCATGGTTTCATCACTGAACAATCAGAACCTCTGCGACAAAACAGCCCCTGCTCCAATCTCAGAAGCATCAACCTCGACCTGGAACGGAAGAGAAACATCAGGTTGACACAACACAGGGGCAGAAGAAAAACGACGCTTCAACTCTTGAAAAGCTTCCACAGCAGCAGAAGACCAATTGACCAAATCAGCACCCTTCTTGGTCAAATCGGTCAATGGTTTGGCAATACTAGAAAAATTGCAGATGAAGCGACGATAAAAATTAGCAAAGCCCAGGAACTTTTGCAGACTTTTCATAGATGTCGGCTGAGTCCAATCATGGATGGCTTGGACCTTAACAGGATCCATCTCGATAGTAGAAGGGGAAAAGATGAACCCCAAAAATGAAACCTTCTGCACACCAAAGAGACACTTTGATCCCTTCACAAACAAAGAGTTAGCACGCAGGACCTCAAAAACCGTTCTGACCTGTTTCACATGAGACTCCCAATCATCCGAGAAGATCAAAATGTCATCCAAGTACACAATCAGGAATTTATCCAGGTACTCTCGGAAGATGTCATGCATAAAGGACTGAAACGCTGATGGAGCATTGGCAAGTCCGAATGGCATCACTAGATACTCAAAATGACCCTCGGGCGTATTAAATGCAGTTTTCCATTCATCGCCTCGCCTGATTCGCACCAGATTATACGCACCACGAAGATCAATCTTGGTGAACCAACTAGCCCCCTTAATCCGAGCAAACAAATCAGATAACAAAGGCAAGGGGTACTGAAATTTAACAGTGATCTTATTAAGAAGGCGATAATCTATACAAGGTCTCAGCGAACCATCCTTTTTGGCTACAAAAAAGAACCCTGCTCCTAATGGCGACGATGACGGGCGAATATGCCCCTTCTCCAGGAATTCCTTCACATAACTGCGCATAGCGGTGTGCTCAGGCACGGATAAATTAAAAAGTCGACCTTTTGGGAATTTACCACCAGGAATCAAATTGATAGCACAATCACAATCCCTATGCGGAGGTAGGGCATCGGACTTGGGCTCATCAAATACATCCCGGTAATCAGACAAGAACTCTGGAACCTCAGAAGGGGTGGATGACGAAATTGACAAAAAAGGAACATCACCATGTACCCCCTGACAACCCCAGCTGGACACCGACATAGATTTCCAATCCAATACTGGGTTATGGACTTGTAGCCATGGCAACCCCAACACGACCACATCATGCAGATTATGCAACACCAAAAAGCGAATATCCTCCTGATGCGCAGGAGCCATGCACATGGTCAGCTGGGTCCAGTATTGAGGCTTATTCTTGGCCAAAGGCGTAGCATCAATACCTCTCAATGGAATAGGACACTGCAAGGGCTCCAAGAAAAACCCACAACGCTTAGCATATTCCAAGTCCATCAAATTCAGAGCAGCGCCTGAATCCACAAACGCCATGACAGAATATGATGACAAAGAGCAGATCAAGGTAACGGACAGAAGAAATTTTGACTGTACCGTACCAATGGTGGCAGACCTAGCGAACCGCTTAGTGCGCTTAGGACAATCAGAGATAGCATGAGTGGAATCACCACAGTAGAAACACAGCCCATTCAGACGTCTGTGTTCTTGCCGTTCAACTCTGGTCAAAGTCCTATCGCACTGCATAGGCTCAGGTTTAAGCTCAGATAATACCGCCAAATGGTGCACAGATTTACGCTCACGCAAGCGTCGACCGATCTGAATAGCCAAAGACATAGACTCATTCAAACCAGCAGGCATAGGAAATCCCACCATGACATCCTTAAGGGCTTCAGAGAGACCCTTTCTGAACATAGCTGCCAGCGCAGATTCATTCCATTGAGTGAGCACTGACCATTTTCTAAATTTCTGGCAATATACCTCTATCTCATCCTGACCCTGACAAAGAGCCAGCAAATTCTTTTCTGCCTGATCCACTGAATTAGGCTCATCGTACAGCAATCCGAGCGCCAGGAAAAACGCATTGATATTACTCAATGCAGGATCTCCTGGCGCAAGAGAAAATGCCCAGTCCTGAGGGTCGCCACGCAAAAAAGAAATAATAATCAAAACCTGTTGAACTGGATCACCAGAGGAACGAGGTTTCAAGGCCAGAAATAACTTACAATTATTTTTGAAGCTCAGAAACTTAGTTCTATCTCCAAAAAAACAAATCAGGAATAGGAATTCTTGGTTCTAACATAGATTTCTGATCAATAGTGTCTTGAATCTTTTGTACTCTTGCCGAGAGCTGATCCACAAATGAAGACAGACTTCTAATGTCCATCGCTACACCTGTGTACTGAACTGTTGTGAATTCTGTGGCTGAATTCACTCCTGTGGTCACAAGTGGTACTGCAGCTTCTGAGCTTCCTCCCTCAGGTGTTCTGGTGAGCTCGTTAACTGCTTCATTACTTAACTCCGCCTGATGCTGCTATCCTTGCTCCTTGTCAATGTTTCAGTGTTGGATCTGAGCTTCTCCTGATTGTTCCTGTGACCTGCTGCTCTGTATAGCTAAGTGCTTTTTGCTTTTTTGTTGCTTTTTTTCTGTCCAGCTTTTCTTTTGTTTTGCTGGTAGCTCTGAGACGCAAAGGGTGTACCGCCGTGCCGTTAGTTCGGCACGGTGGGTTTTTTTTGCCCCCTTTGCGTGGTTTGCTTTAGGGTTTTTTGTAGACTGCAAAGTTCGCTTTACTGTCCTCGCTCTGTCCTAGAATATCGGGCCCCACTTTGCTGAATCTATTTCATCCCTACGTTTTGTCTTTTCATCTTGCTCACAGTCATTATATGTGGGGGGCTGCCTTTTCCTTTGGGGAATTTTTCTGGGGCAAGTCAGGCCTATTTTTCTATCTTCAGGCTAGCTAGTTTCTTAGGCTGTGCCGAGTTGCCTAGGTAGTTGTTAGGCGCAATCCACAGCCGCTTTTAGTTGTGTTTAGGATAGGATCAGGTGTGCAGTCTACAGAGTTTCCACGTCTCAGAGCTCGTTCTTGTATTTTTGGGTATTTGTCAGATCACTGTGTGCGCTCTGATCGCTAAGCACACTGTGTTTCTGGATTGCCTTCATAACACCTGTCATTAGCAAACATAACAGTACAAGGAGCCAAAACTAATTATTCTCAATAGAGGGAAAGAAAAAGTTCTGACATCATTTTTTTTTTTTTTTTTTTCTGCTCTGTGTTCACTTTTTTTTTCTTCCCCTAGACATTTGGGTGATTCTGGACACAGGTGTGGACATGGATATTCAGGGTCTGTGCTCTTCAATGGATAATCTCGTTATAAATGTACAAAAAATTCAAGATACTATTGATCAGAAATCTATGTTAGAACCAAGAATTCCTATTCCTGATTTGTTTTTTGGAGATAGAACTAAGTTTCTAAGTTTCAAAAATAATTGTAAGCTATTTCTGGCCTTGAAACCTCATTCTTCTGGTAATCCTATTCAACAGGTTTTGATTATTATTTCTTTTTTGCGCGGCGACCCTCAAGACTGGGCATTTTCTCTTGCGCCAGGAGACCCTGCATTGAGTAGTGTCGATGCGTTTTTCCTGGCGCTCGGATTGCTGTACGATGAGCCTAATTCAGTGGATCAGGCTGAGAAAAATTTGCTGGCTTTGTGCCAGGGTCAGGATGATATAGAAGTATATTGTCAGAAATTTAGGAAATGGTCAGTACTCACTCAGTGGAATGAATCTGCGCTGGCAGCTTTGTTCAGAAAGGGTCTCTCTGAGGCTCTTAAGGATGTCATGGTGGGATTTCCTATGCCTGCTGGTTTGAATGAGTCTTTGTCTTTGGCCATTCAGATCGGTCGACGCTTGCGCGAGCGTAAATCTGTGCACCATTTGGCGGTACTGCCTGAGGTTAAACCTGAGCCTATGCAGTGCGATAGGACTATGACTAGAGTTGAACGGCAGGAATACAGACGTCTGAATGGTCTGTGTTTCTACTGTGGTGATTCCACTCATGCTATTTCTGATTGTCCTAAGCGCACTAAGCGGTCCGCTAGGTCTGCCGTCATTGGTACTGTACAGTCCAAATTCCTTCTGTCCATTACCTTGATATGCTCTTTGTCGTCGTTTTCTGTCATGGCGTTTGTGGATTCGGGCGCTGCCCTGAATCTGATGGATTTGGATTATGCTAAACGTTGTGGGTTTTTCTTGGAGCCTTTGCGGTGTCCTATTCCATTGAGAGGAATTGATGCTACACCTTTGGCCAAGAATAAACCTCAATACTGGGCCCAGCTGACTATGTGCATGGCTCCTGCACATCAGGAAGTTATTCGCTTTCTGGTGTTGCATAATCTGCATGATGTGGTCGTGTTGGGGTTGCCATGGCTACAAACCCATAATCCAGTATTGGATTGGAATTCCATGTCGGTATCCAGCTGGGGTTGTCAGGGGGTACATGGTGATGTTCCATTTTTGTCGATTTCGTCATCCACCCCTTCTGAGGTCCCAGAGTTCTTGTCTGATTATCAGGATGTATTTGAAGAGCCCAAGTCCGATGCTCTACCTCCGCATAGGGATTGTGATTGTGCTATCAATTTGATTCCTGGTAGTAAATTCCCTAAAGGTCGATTATTTAATTTATCCGTGCCCGAACACGCCGCTATGCGCAGTTATGTGAAGGAATCCCTGGAGAAGGGACATATTCGCCCATCGTCATCACCACTGGGAGCAGGGTTCTTCTTTGTAGCCAAGAAGGATGGTTCGCTGAGACCGTGTATTGATTACCGCCTTCTTAATAAGATCACTGTTAAATTTCAGTATCCCTTGCCATTGTTATCTGACTTGTTTGCTTGGATTAAGGGGGCTAGTTGGTTCACTAAGATAGATCTTCGTGGTGCGTATAATCTGGTGAGAATCAGGCAAGGAGATGAATGGAAAACTGCATTCAATACGCCCGAGGGTCATTTTGAGTATCTAGTGATGCCGTTCGGACTTGCCAATGCTCCATCTGTGTTTCAGTCTTTTATGCATGACATCTTCCGTGAGTATCTGGATAAATTCCTGATTGTTTACTTGGATGACATTTTGATCTTCTCAGATGATTGGGAGTCTCATGTGAAGCAGGTCAGAATGGTTTTTCAGGTCCTGCGTGCTAACTCTTTGTTTGTGAAGGGATCAAAGTGTCTCTTCGGTGTGCAGAAAGTTTCATTTTTGGGGTTCATCTTTACCCCTTCTACTATCGAGATGGATCCAGTTAAGGTCCAAGCCATCCAGGATTGGATTCAGCCGACATCTCTGAAAAGTCTGCAAAAGTTCCTGGGCTTTGCTAATTTTTATCGTCGCTTCATCTGTAATTTTTCTAGCATTGCCAAACCATTGACCGATTTGACCAAGAAGGGTGCTGATTTGGTTAATTGGTCTTCTGCTGCTGTGGAAGCTTTTCAGGAGTTGAAGCGTCGTTTTTGTTCTGCCCCTGTGTTGTGTCAGCCAGATGTTTCTCTTCCGTTCCAGGTCGAGGTTGATGCTTCTGAGATTGGAGCAGGGGCGGTTTTGTCACAGAGAGGTTCTGATTGCTCAGTGATGAAACCATGTGCTTTCTTTTCCAGGAAGTTTTCGCCCGCTGAGCGTAATTATGATGTGGGCAATCGAGAGTTGCTGGCCATGAAGTGGGCATTCGAGGAGTGGCGTCATTGGCTTGAAGGAGCTAAGCATCGCGTGGTGGTATTGACTGATCATAAGAACTTGACTTATCTCGAGTCTGCCAAGCGCTTGAATCCTAGACAGGCCCGTTGGTCGTTATTTTTTGCCCGCTTCGACTTTGTGATTTCGTACCTTCCGGGCTCTAAAAATGTGAAGGCGGATGGTCTGTCTAGGAGTTTTGTGCCCGACTCTCCGGGTTTATCTGAGCCAGCGGGTATCCTCAAGGAAGGAGTCATTGTGTCTGCCATCTCCCCTGATTTGCGGCGGGTGCTGCAAAAATTTCAGGCGAATAAACCTGATCGTTGTCCAGCAGAGAAACTGTTCGTCCCTGATAGGTGGACTAATAAACTTATCTCTGAACTTCATTGTTCGGTGTTGGCTGGTCATCCTGGAATCTTTGGTACCAGAGAGTTAGTGGCTAGATCCTTCTGGTGGCCATCTCTGTCACGGGATGTACGTACTTTTGTGCAGTCCTGTGGGATTTGTGCTAGGGCTAAGCCCTGCTGTTCTCGTGCCAGTGGGTTGCTTTTGCCCTTGCCGGTCCCAAAGAGGCCTTGGACACATATTTCGATGGATTTCATTTCTGACCTTCCCGTTTCTCAAAAGATGTCAGTCATTTGGGTGGTCTGTGATCGCTTTTCTAAAATGGTCCATCTGGTGCCCTTGGCTAAATTGCCTTCCTCCTCTGATTTGGTACCTTTGTTCTTTCAGCATGTGGTTCGGTTGCATGGCATTCCTGAGAATATTGTTTCTGACAGAGGTTCCCAGTTTGTTTCAAGGTTTTGGCGAGCCTTTTGTGGTAGGATGGGCATTGACCTATCCTTTTCCTCGGCTTTCCATCCTCAGACTAATGGCCAGACCGAACGAACCAATCAGACCTTGGAAACATATCTGAGATGTTTTGTTTCTGCAGACCAGGATGATTGGGTGTCCTTTTTGCCGTTGGCTGAGTTCGCCCTTAATAATCGGGCCAGCTCGGCTACCTTGGTTTCTCCATTTTTTTGCAATTCTGGGTTCCATCCTCGTTTCTCTTCAGGACAGGTTGAGTCTTCGGACTGTCCTGGTGTGGATTCTGTGGTGGATAGGTTGCAGCAGATCTGGACTCAGGTAGTGGACAATTTGATCTTGTCCCAGGAGAAAGCTCAACTTTTCGCTAATCGCAGACGCCGTGTGGGTTCCCGACTTCGTGTTGGGGATCTGGTTTGGTTATCTTCTCGTCATATTCCTATGAAGGTTTCCTCTCCTAAATTTAAACCTCGTTTTATTGGTCCGTATAGGATTTCTGAGGTTCTCAATCCTGTGTCTTTTCGTTTGACCCTCCCAGACTCCTTTTCCATACATAATGTATTCCATAGGTCGTTGTTGCGGAGATACGTGGCACCTATGGTTCCATCTGTTGAGCCTCCTGCCCCGGTTTTGGTGGAGGGGGAATTGGAGTATATTGTGGAGAAGATTTTGGATTCTCGTGTTTCTAGACGGAAACTCCAGTATCTGGTTAAATGGAAGGGTTATGCTCAGGAAGATAATTCCTGGGTTTTTGCCTCTGATGTTCATGCTTCCGATCTTGTTCGTGCCTTTCATGCGGCTCATCCTGGTCGGCCTGGGGGCTCTGGTGAGGGTTCGGTGACCCCTCCTCAAGGGGGGGGTACTGTTGTGAATTCTGTGGCTGAATTCACTCCTGTGGTCACAAGTGGTACTGCAGCTTCTGAGCTTCCTCCCTCAGGTGTTCTGGTGAGCTCGTTAACTGCTTCATTACTTAACTCCGCCTGATGCTGCTATCCTTGCTCCTTGTCAATGTTTCAGTGTTGGATCTGAGCTTCTCCTGATTGTTCCTGTGACCTGCTGCTCTGTATAGCTAAGTGCTTTTTGCTTTTTTGTTGCTTTTTTTCTGTCCAGCTTGTCTTTTGTTTTGCTGGAAGCTCTGAGACGCAAAGGGTGTACCGCCGTGCCGTTAGTTCGGCACGGTGGGGTTTTTTTGCCCCCTTTGCGTGGTTTGCTTTAGGGTTTTTTGTAGACTGCAAAGTTCGCTTTACTGTCCTCGCTCTGTCCTAGAATATCGGGCCCCACTTTGCTGAATCTATTTCATCCCTACGTTTTGTCTTTTCATCTTACTCACAGTCATTATATGTGGGGGGCTGCCTTTTCCTTTGGGGAATTTCTCTGGGGCAAGTCAGGCCTATTTTTCTATCTTCAGGCTAGCTAGTTTCTTAGGCTGTGCCGAGTTGCCTAGGTAGTTGTTAGGCGCAATCCACAGCCGCTTTTAGTTGTGTTTAGGATAGGATCAGGTGTGCAGTCTACAGAGTTTCCAGGTCTCAGAGCTCGTTCTTGTATTTTTGGGTATTTGTCAGATCACTGTGTGCGCTCTGATCGCTAAGCACACTGTGTTTCTGGATTGCCTTCATAACACCTGTCATTAGCAAACATAACACTGAACCACCCAAATGTCTAGGGGAAAAAAAAGACAAAACACAAAGCCAAGAAAAAAAAATGGTCTCAGAACTTCTTTTTTTCCCTCTATTGAGAATCATTAGTACTTTTGGCTTCCTGTACTGTTATGAAAGGCAATTCAGTATCACAATGGACATGGAGGTCAGAGCACATACAGTGATCTGACAATAACCCAAAATAATAGAACGAGCTCTGAGACGTGGGAACTCTGCAGACCGCAATCCCTGATCCTCTCCAAACACAACTAGAGGCAGCCGTGGATTGCGCCTAACGCTACCTATGCAACTCGGCACAGCCTGAGAAACTAACTAGCCTGAAGATAGAAAAAATAAGCCTACCTTGCCTCAGAGAAATACCCCAAAGGAAAAGGCAGCCCCCCACATATAATGACTGTGAGTAAGATGAAAAGACAAACGTAGGGATGAAATAGATTCAGCAAAGTGAGGCCCGATATTCTAGACAGAACGAGGATAGGAAAGATAACTTTGCGGTCTACACAAAACCCTAAAGAAAACCACGCAAAGGGGCAAAAAGACCCTCCGTACCGAACTAACGGCACGGAGGTACACCCTTTGCGTCCCAGAGCTTCCAGCAAAACAAATAGACAAGCTGGACAGAAAAAATAGCAACAAATAGCAAAGAAGCACTTAGCTATGCAGAGCAGCAGGCCACAGGAAAGATCCAGAGAAACACAAGTCCAACACTGGAACATTGACAGGAAGCATGAATCAAAGCATTAGGTGGGGTTAAGTAGAGAAGCACCTAACGACCTCACCAGATCACCTGAGGGAGGAAACTCAGAAGCAGCAGTACCAGTTTCCTCCACAAACGGAAGCTCCCAGAGAGAATCAGCCGAAGTACCACTTGTGACCACAGGAGGGAGCTCTGCCACAGAATTCACAACACAGCCCATTCCAACGTCTGTGTTCTTGCCGTTCAGCTCTGGTCAAAGTCCTATCACATTGCATAGGCTCAGGTTTATGCTCAGATAATACCGCCAAATGGTGCACATTTTTACGCTCACGTAAGCGTCGATCGATCTGAATGGCCAAAGACATAGACTCATTCAGACCAGCCGGCATTGGAAATCCCACCATGACATCCTTAAGGGCTTCAGAGAGACCCTTTCTGAAAATTGCTGCCAGCGCACATTCATTCCATTGAGTTAGCACAGACCACTTCCTAAACTTCTGACAATATAACTCTACCTCATCCTGACCCTGACATAGAGCCAGCAAATTTTTCTCTGCCTGATCCACTGAATTAGGTTCATCATACAGCAATCCGAGCGCCAGAAAAAACGCATCAATATCGCATAATGCAGGATCTCCTGGCGCAAGGGAAAATGCCCAGTCTTGAGGGTCGCCACGTAATAAAGAAATAATGATCTTAACTTGTTGAACTGGGTCACCAGAGGAGCGGGGTTTCAAAGCCAGAAACAGTTTACAATTATTTTTGAAATTCAGAAACTTAGCTCTATCTCCAGAAAATAAGTCAGGAATAGGAATTCTAGGTTCTAACATAGATTTCTGAACCACAATGTCTTGAATATTTTGTACTCTTGCAGTGAGATGATCCACACAAGAAAACAGACCTTTAATGTCCATCACTACACCTGTGTCCTGAACCACCCAAATGTCTAGGGGAAAAGGAAGACAAAACACAGTGCAGAGAAAAAAAAATGGTCTCAGAACTTCTCTTTTCCCTCTATTGAGAAGCATTAGTAGTTTGGGCCTCCACTGCTGTTATGAACTGGTGATTCAGAAACACAATGGACCTGGTGGTTAAGAGCACACAAGTGACCTGATAGTTACTAATAACATAGGACGAGCTCTGAGACGTGGGAACTCTGCTGACCGCAATCCCTAATCCTATCACACCACACTAGAGGTAGCCGTGGAGCGCTCCTGACCAGACCTAGGCGCCTCGGGCACAGCCTGAGAAACTAGCTAGCCCTGAAGATAGAAAAATAAGCCTACCTTGCCTCAGAGAAATTCCCCAAAGGAAAAGGTAGCCCCCCACATATAATGACTGTGAGTAAAGATGAAAATACAAACACAGAGATGAAATAGGTTTTAGCAAAGTGAGGCCCGACTTACTGAATAGACCGAGGATAGTAAAGATAGCTTTGCGGTCAGCACAAAAACCTACAAACAACCACGCAGAGGGAGCAAAAAGACCCTCCGTACCGACTAACGGCACGGAGGTGCTCCCTCTGCGTCCCAGAGCTTCCAGCAAGCAAGAAAAACCAATATAGCAAGCTGGACAGAAAAAATAGCAAACAAAAGTAACACAAGCAAAACTTAGCTTATGCAGGGCAGACAGGTCACAAGACGATCCAGGAGAGAGCAAGACCAATACTGGAGCATTGACTGGAGGCAAGGAACAAAGAACTAGGTGGAGTTAAATAGAGCAGCACCTAACGACTTAACCTCATCACCTGAGGAAGGAAACTCAGAAGCCGCAGCCCCACTCACATCCACCAGAGGAAGCTCATAGACAGAACCAGCCGAAGTACCACTCATGACCACAGGAGGGAGCTCGACCACAGAATTCACAACAGGGAACCAACACACCGACGACGGTTAGCAAAACGTTGAGCCTCCTCCTGAGACAACACCAAATTGTCCACCACATGAGCCCAAATCTGCTGCAACCTGTCAACCACAGAATCCACACCAGGACAGTCAGAAGGCTCAACCTGCCCAGAAGAAAAACGAGGATGAAAACCAAAATTACAAAAGAAAGGCGAAACCAAAGTAGCCGAACTAGCCCGATTACTAAGGGCAAACTCGGCCAATGGCAAGAAGGCCACCCAATCATCCTGATCAGCAGACACAAAGCATCTCAAATAAGTCTCCAAAGTCTGATTAGTTCGCTCGGTCTGGCCATTTGTCTGAGGATGAAATGCAGAAGAAAAAGACAAATCAATGCCCAGCCTAGCACAAAAGGCCCGCCAAAACCTAGAAACAAACTGGGAACCTGAAACTTGATTCACGACCTTTTTCTCTCCCGCAATCTTGCCTTCCTTGGCCTCACAGAAACATGGCTAACACCCTCTGACACCGCCTCCCCTGCTGCGCTGTGTTACGGAGGCCTCCACTTCACCCACATCCCTCGACCCGGCAACAAACATGGTGGAGGAGTGGGTCTTCTCCTTTCTTCAAACTGCACCTTTAACCTAATCCCACCTTTTCCCTCCCTTATCCTCCCCTCTTTTGAAGTCCATTCTGTCCGCATCTACTCTCCCTCCAACCTCCAAGTGGCCGTCATATACCGACCTCCCGGCCCGGCCACTGCCTTTATTGACCAATTCTCCACCTGGCTTCTTCACTTTCTCTCTGCTGACACTCCCACCATCATCATGGGTGACTTCAACATCCCCATTGATACCCTTCAGTCAAAAGCCTCCAAACTTCTGTTCCTTACCTCATCCTTTGGACTTACTCAGTGGTCCTCCGCAGCCACCCACACGGATGGGCATACACTAGACCTGGTATTCACCCGTCTCTGCTCTCTATCTAACTTCACCACCTCCCCTCTCCCTCTATCCGACCACCATCTGCTCACCTTCTCATCCCTGTCCTCCTCACCAATCATCCATATCCAGCAACATGCGCACCCACGCAGAAACCTTGCACACCTAGACACCCACACACTCTCTGACTCCATCCTACCACTGGCATCCATATCCTCACTCCACGACACAGACAGTGCCGCTGCTTTCTACAATGCCACTCTCGCATCAGCTATTGACACGGTTGCCCCTCTCGTCCATGGCAGAGCGCGACGTATCAATAAACAACCTTGGCATAATAACACCACCAAAAAACTAAGGCAAGTGTCCAGGGTTGCGGAGCGGCGTTGGAAGAAAACACACTCGCAAGACGACTTCACTGTATTCAAACAAGCAACACTCGCTTTTAAATCTGCACTCACCTCTGCTAAACAGGCCTACTTCACAACCCTCGTATCTTCCCTATCCCACAACCCCAAACAGTTATTCAAAACATTTAACTCCCTCCTCCGCCCCCCACTGCCCCCTCCAACCTCCCTCATCTCTGCTGAGGACTTTGCCACACACTTTAAAAATAAGATCGACCAGACAAGGCAAGTCTTTATTGTTCAACCACCACAACCCCTTTGTATACCAGACCAATGCCCAAACCCCATAACCTCCCTATCCAACATCACTGAAGGGGGACTTAATTGTCTCCTCTCCAAATCCCACCTCACCACCTGTGCGGTCGACCCCATCCTATCCCACCTCCTCCCCAACCTCACCACCACACTTATCCCATCCCTAACCCACCTCTTCAACCTATCACTAACTTCTGGCACCTTCCCCTCTGCGTTCAAACATGCCACAATCACGCCTATCCTTAAAAAGCCAACCCTCGATCCAACTGCTATGTCCAGCTATCGCCCAATATCGCTGCTCCCATTTGCTTCCAAACTCCTGGAGCAGCACGTCCATGCTGAACTCTCCTCCCACCTCTCATCTAACTTGTTGTACGACAATCTACAATCTGGTTTCCTCCCCCATCACTCAACTGAGACTGCCCTGACCAAAATCACTAACGACCTACTTACCGCCAAAGCTACTGGACAATACTCTGTACTCCTCCTTCTAGACCTGTCCTCTGCTTTCGACACAGTTGACCACTGCCTCCTACTGCAGATGCTCTCCTCCTTTGGCATCAAAGACCTCGCCCTATCCTGGATCGCCTCGTACCTTTCCAACCGCACATTCAGTGTCTCCCACTCCCATATTACCTCCTCATCCCACCCTCTCTCTGTTGGAGTCCCCCAAGGCTCTGTTCTAGGACCCCTACTCTTCACAATCTATACACTTGGCTTGGGACAACTCATAAAGTCCCATGGATTCCAGTACCACCTCTATGCTGATGACACTCAGATCTACCTCTCTGGCCCAGACGTCACCGCTCTGCTGTCCAGAATACCAGAGTGCCTATCAGCCATATCCTCCTTCTTCTCCTCTCGCTTCCTCAAACTCAATGTGGACAAATCTGAACTCATCATCTTTCCTCCATCCCACAAATCTTCCTTACCTGACCTATCTATCGCAGTCAATGACATCATGCTTTCCCCGGTACCCGAAGTCCGCTGCCTCGGAGTAACCTTCGACTCTGCCCTGTCCTTCAAACCACACATCCAAGCTCTTTCCACCTCCTGTCACCCCAGCTCAAAAATATCTCCAGGATCCGTCCTTTCCTCAACCCCCAATCTACTAAAATGCTTGTGCACGCCCTCATCATTTCCCGCCTTGACTACTGCAACATCCTTTTCTGTGGCCTCCCTGCTAACACCCTTGCACCTCTCCAGTCCATCCTTAACTCTGCTGCCCGACTAATCCATCTCTCTCCTTGCTACTCCTCCGCTTCCCCCCTCTGCAAATCTCTTCACTGGCTCCCATTCCCTCAGCGTATCCAGTTCAAATTGCTAATACTGACCTACAAAGCCATCCACAACCTGTCTCCTCCATATATCTCTGAACTAATCTCTCGATATCTTCCCTCACGTGATCTCCGGTCCTCCCAAGACCTCCTTCTCTCCTCCACACTTATTCGCTCCTCATCCAATCGCCTCCAAGACTTCTCCAGAATATCCCCCATCCTCTGGAACTCTCTGCCCCAACACGTCCGACTATCAACCACAGTCGGATCCTTCAGACGGAACCTGAAAACTCATCTCTTCAGGAAAGCCTACAGCCTGCACTGACACCGCTGCTGCCTCATCACTATCGAAGCTACCGCCTCACCAACACCGGAGCTACCGCCTCACCAACACCGGAGCTACCGCCTCACCAACACCGGAGCTCCTGCAACCCTCAACCTACTGTCTCCTTCCCCATAATCCTGTAGAATGTAAGCCCGCAAGGAAAGGGTCCTCGCCCCTCTGTATCAGTCCGTCATTGTTAGTTTGTTTACTGTATGTGATATTTGTAACTTGTATGTAACCCCTTCTCATGTACAGCACCATGGAATCAATGGTGCTATATAAATAAATAATAATAATAATAATAATAATAACCTCTGTCGGACAAAATATTCTCCGGAATACCATGCAGACGAACCACATGCTGAAAAAACAACGGAACCAAATCTGAAGAGGAAGGCAATTTAGGCAAAGGCACCAAATGAACCATCTTAGAGAACCGGTCACAAACAACCCAGATAACAGACATCTTCTGGGAAACCGGAAGATCCGAAATAAAATCCATAGAAATATGCGTCCAGGGCCTCTCAGGGACTGGCAATGGCAAAAGCAACCCACTAGCACGGGAACAACAAGGCTTGGCCCGCGCACAAGTCCCACAGGACTGCACAAAAGAACGCACATCACGTGACAAAGAAGGCCACCAAAAGGACCTACCAACCAAATCTCTGGTACCAAAAATACCACGATGACCAGCCAACACAGAACAGTGAACCTCAGAAATCACTCTACTAGTCCATCTGTCAGGAACAAACAGTTTCCCCACTGGACAGCGGTCAGGTCTGTCAGCCTGAAATTCCTGAAGCCTGACTGGCACATCCAACATAGACTAAGTGTGAACAGGTGCTGAACCTAGAGTCGCCAACTCGTATATAGCTAAGTAAATAAGGCAGCACACTGCAGCGCTAGAACATGCAAACTTGAAACACGAAATTTGAACTGCATTACTGCACTAGAAATGTGAAAAATGAGAGCGTTTAGCGCATAAAAATGGCCAATTTTATGTGTACCTGGTAGCCCCTTTACGTCATCTCTCTTATACCAGGTCCTTTTAGAATTTTAGTCTAGGAAGAGGTTTCACATGTACCCATTCAGATGGAGACGTTTATTCTCAGCGAGGTAAGGCAAGTGTAGGACCTGGTATAAGAGAGATGCCGTAA
Organism: Ranitomeya imitator; assembly: GCF_032444005.1. NCBI lineage: Eukaryota > Metazoa > Chordata > Amphibia > Anura > Dendrobatidae > Ranitomeya > Ranitomeya imitator. The sequence continues at coordinate 428,707,502 of NC_091283.1, forward strand.
AGGGGCTACCAGGTACACATAAAATTGGCCATTTTTATGCGCTAAACGCTCTCATTTTTCATATTTCTAGTGCAGTAATGCAGTTCAAATTTTGTGTTTCAAGTTTGCATGTTCTAGCGCTGCAGTGTGCTGCCTTATTTACTTAGCTATATACGAGTTGGCGACTCTAGGTTCAGCACCTGTTCACACTTAGTCTATGTTGGATGTGCCGGTCAGGTTTTTGAAATGTATTCTTTAGCCTTCTGATCGTGCACTACGCCTCCTAGCCACAGGTGTTTTAATTACAGCAGGTCCAATACCCCTCCACAGAGAGAGAGAATTTTAGTCTAGGAAGAGGTTTCACATGTACCCATTCAGATGGAGACGTTTATTCTCAGCGAGGTAAGGCAAGTTTAAGACCTGGTATAAGAGAGATTCCGTAAAGGGGCTACCAGGTACACATAAAATTAGCCATTTTTATGCGCTAAACGCTCTCATTTTTCATATTTCTAGTGCAGTAATGCAGTTCAAATTTCGTGTTTCAAGTTTGCATGTTCTAGCGCTGCAGTGTGCTGCCTTATTTACTTAGCTTGAAATTCCTGAAGAACCCGTCGTAAATCAGGGGAAATGGCAGAAAAGACCACCCCTTCTTTCAGAATGCCGACCGGTTCAAGGACCTCAGGAGAATCAGGCAAAAAACTCCTAGAGAGGGCATCAGCCTTAATATTCTTAGAACCCGGAAGATACGAAACTACGAAATCAAAACGGGAAAAAAACAAGGACCATCGAGCCTGTCTAGGATTCAGCCGTTTGGCAGACTCGAGGTAAATCAGATTCTTATGATCGGTCAAGACCACAATACGGTGCTTAGCTCCCTCAAGCCAATGTCGCCACTCCTCAAACGCCCACTTCATAGCCATCAACTCCCGATTGCCGACATCATAATTGCGTTCAGCAGGCGAAAACTTACGGGAAAAGAAGACACCCGGTTTCATCAAGGAACCAACAGGAATCCCTCTGAGACAAAACGGCCCCTGCCCCAATCTCAGAAGCGTCAATCTCAACCTGAAACGGAAGAGAAACATCCGGTTGGCACAACAACGGACCAGAAGTAAATCGGCGTTTAAGCTCCTGAAAGGCAGCGACAGCCGCAGAGGACCAATTCGCCACATCAGCGCCTTTCTTCGTCAAATCGGTCAAGGGTTTAACCACGCTAGAGAAGTTAGCAATGAAACGGCGATAAAAATTTGCAAAACCCCAAAATTTCTGAAGGCTCTTCACGGATGTGGGTTGAATCCAATCATGAATGGCCTGAACCTTAACCGGATCCATCTCCATAGATGAGGGAGAAAAAATGAAGCCCAAAAAAGAAACCTTCTGCACCCCAAAGAGACACTTAGACCCCTTCCCAAACAGAGCATTGTCACGAAGGATCTGAAATACCATCCTGACCTGTTGCACATGAGACTCCCAATCATCGGAAAAAAATCAAAATATCGTCCAAATATACAATCAAGAATTTATCAAGATAAGTCCGGAAGATATCATGCATGAAGGACTGAAAAACAGATGGAGCATTAGAGAGCCCGAATGGCATCACAAGATATTCAAAATGACCTTCGGGCGTATTAAACGCAGTTTTCCATTCATCACCCTGCTTAATACGAACAAGATTATATGCCCCCCGAAGGTCAATCTTAGTAAACCAACTAGCCCCCTTAATCCTAGCAAACAAATCAGAAAGCAAAGGTAAAGGGTATTGAAATTTGACCGTGATCTTATTCAAGAGGCGATAATCAATACAGGGTGTCAAGGAGCCATCCTTCTTAGCAACAAAAAAAATCCCGCTCCCAACGGTGAAGAAGATGGCCGAATATGCCCTTTCGCCAAAGACTCCTTAATATAATTCCGCATGGCGGTATGTTCAGGCACAGACAGGTTGAAAAGTCGGCCCTTAGGAGACTTACAGCCTGGAATCAAGTCAATAGCACAATCACAGTCCCTGTGCGGTGGAAGGGAACTGGACTTGGGCTCATCAAATACATCCTGAAAATCAGACAAAAACTTAGGAATTTCAGAAGAGGAAGAAGAGGAGATTGACATCAAAGGAACATCATTATGAATCCCCTGACAACCCCAACTAGTCACAGACATAGACTTCCAGTCCAACACAGGATTATGTACCTGCAACCACGGAAAACCCAGCACAATAACATCATGTAAATTATGCAACACCAGAAATCGACAATCTTCCTGATGGGCTGGCGCCATGCGCATGGTCACCTGTGTACAAAACTGGGGCTTATTTTTTGCCAAGGGTGTAGCATCAATGCCCCTTAAAGGAATAGGGTTCTGCAAAGGCTGCAAGGGAAAACCACAACGGCTGGCAAACTCAAAGTCCATTAAGTTCAAGGCGGCGCCTGAATCCACAAACGCCATGACAGAAAATGATGACAATGAGCAGATCAAGGACACAGATAACAGAAATTTAGGTTGTACAGTACTGATGGTAAATGAACTGGCGATCCTCTTTGTCCGCTTAGGGCAGACAGAAATGACATGAGAAGCATCGCCACAATAATAACACAACCTATTCTGACGTCTGAAACCTTGTCGTTCCGTTCTTGACAGAATCCTATCACACTGCATTGGCTCAGGAATTTGCTCTGAGGACAACGCCACAGCGCGCACAGTTCTGCGTTCCCGCAAGCGCCGATCAATCTGAATGGCCAGAGACATAGAATCACTCAGACCGAAAGGCGTGGGAAACCCCACCATAACATCTTTAACGGATTCAGAAAGACCCTTTCTGAAAATTGCCGCCAAAGCATCATTATTCCATTTAGTCAACACCGACCATTCTCTGAATTTCTGACAATACAATTCTGCCGCCTCTTGACCCTGAGACAGGGCCAACAAGGTCTTCTCAGCTTGATCCACAGAATTAGGTTCATCATATAACAATCCCAAAGCCTGAAAAAAGGAGTCTACATCAAGCAAAGCCGGATTCCCAGATTCCAGGGAAAATGCCCAATCCTGCGGGTCGCCACGCAGCAGGTAGACGACAATTTTAACCCGCTGAATGGAATCACCGGAGGATCGAGGTCTCAAAGCAAAAAACAGTTTACAGTTGTTTTTAAAACTCAAAAATTTGGACCTGTCACCAAAAAACAAATCAGGAGTAGGAATCTTGGGTTCTAAAACAAGAGTCTGAACAATATAATCAGAAATACCCTGTACCCTAGCAGCAAGCTGGTCTACACGAGAAGCTAATTCCTGAACATTCATGCTAGCACAAGGCTCTTCAGCCACCCAGAGATAAAGAGGGACGAGAAGACAAAGTAGACTGAAGAAAAGAAAATGGCTCAAGACCTTTCTTCCCTTCTTCTGAGATGCATTTAACTCATTATTGGCCAGTTGTACTGTTATGATCAGGTGACCTTGGAGCAGCATGAATAACTTTCACTGGAGTAGGTGGTAACTATACTGACCGCAAACCCTAATCTTAACACTGCAACTAGAAGTAGCCGTGGGGTGTGCCTAACAAAACCTAGACACCTCGACACAGCCGGAGGACTAAATACCCCTATAGATGGAAATAGGAATTTCTACCTTGCCTCAGAGCAGAACCCCAAAGGATAGGCAGCCCCCCACAAATATTGACTGTGAGTAGTAGAGGAAAAGACACACGCAGGCAGGAAACAGGATTTAGCAAATGAGGCACACACTAGCTAAATAGGAAAGGATAGGACAGGATACTAAGCGGTCAGTATTAAAAATCCTTCCAAAAATATCCACAGCAGAAAATACAAAACTCCACCATCTAACTAAAGATGTGGAGCGTATATCTGCAACTCCAGAGAATCCAACAAGACTGAGAAAACACTGACACAATCTAAGCTGGACAAGAGAAAAACAAAAGAATAGCACAGAATATAAGTACACTGCATGTGTGCCACAGAAACAAAAACCAGACACTTATCTTTGCTGAATTGGCAGCTAAGTAGGAGAAGCCAGAAAGTGATCCAACACTTCACAAGAAACATTGACAACTGGCAAGGGCTAATGAATCCTGCACACCTAAATATCCCAGTCAGAACTGCAATCAGCAGATACACCTGGCCAGGACTGCGACTCAGAGACAACTGCATTCCCACCTACAACCACTGGAGGGAACCCAAGAGCAGAATTCACAACAGGCCCCATAAGATGCTCCATACAGTCACTTGCCCCATATAGTGCTGCACAAGCGTTATGGCCCCATAAGATGCTCCGTACAGTCACTTGCCCCTTATAGTGCTGCACGAACGTTATGGCCCCATAAGATGCTCCATACAGTCACTTGCCCCATATAGTGCTGCACAAGCGTTATGGCCCCATAAGATGCTCCATACAGTCACTTGCCCCATATAGTGTTGCACAAGCGTTATGGCCCCATAAGATGCTCCGTACAGTCACTTGCCCCTTATAGTGCTGCACAAGCCTTATGGCCCCATAAGATGCTCCATACAGTCACTTGCTCCATATAGTGCTGCACAAGCGTTATGGCCCCATAAGATGCTCCATACAGTCACTTGCCCCATTATAGTGCTGCACAAGCGTTATGGCCCAATAAGATGCTCCGTACAGTCACTTGCCCCATATAATGCTGCACAAGCGTTATGGCCCCATAAGATGCTCTGTACAGTCACTTGCCCCATATGCTTTTGCTGCGATAAAAAAAAAAAAATCACATACTCACCTCTCTTCGCTCAGGACCCCCGACACTTTCAATATTTACCTGCTCCTCGTGCGGCTCCGTCTTCAGCACTGACGTTCAGCAGAGGGCGCGCACTGACTACGTCACCCCGCCCTCTGACCTGAGCATCACAGCCAGAAGACGCTGAAGACGGAGCCGCACCAGAACGAGGAGCGGTAAATATCGCGGAGCGCTCCCCTCCCCGTATACTCACCTACTGCTGGCGCTGTGCAGTCCTTGCTTCTTCCAGCACTGCATCTTCTTCCTGTATTGAGTGGTCACAGTTACCGCCCATTACAGTAATGAATATGCGGCTCCACCTCTATGGGAAGTGGAGCCGCATATTCATTACTGAAATGAGCGGTACCATGTGACCGCCCAGTACAGGAAGAATCTGCAGCGCTGGAAGAAGCAGGGACGTGCAGGGACCGCACCAGCTGTAGGTGAGTATAATTAGAGAGCCCCCGCTCCCCCTCCCCTGCCGACCCCTGGGTATGACTCGAGTATAAGCCGAGAGGGGGACTTTCAGGCCAAAAAAATGGGCTGAAAATCTCGGCTTATACTCGAGTATATACGGTATACCTCACTGCGCTGCCGACGCGGGGGAGGGCTCCCAGAAGAAGACATGGCTGATGGCTGGCTGACAGGCTCGGCTCTCAGGCTGGCAGGCTCTGCTCTGTGTCTGGCTGGCTAGGCTCTCAGGCTGGCAGGCTCGGCTCTGTGTCTGGCTGGTTAGGCTCTCAGGCTGGCAGGCTCGGCTCTGTGTCTGGCTGGCTAGGCTCTCAGGCTGGCAGGCTCAGCTCTGTGTCTGGCTGGCTAGGCTCTCAGGCTGGCAGGCTCAGCTCTGTGTCTGGCTGGCTAGGCTATCAGGCTGGCAGGCTCGGCTCTGTGGCTGGCTGGCTAGGCACTCAGGCTGGCAGGCTCGGCTCTCAGGCTGGCAGGCTCGGCTCTGTGGCTGGCTAGGCTCTCAGGCTTGCCGGCAGGCTTTCTGCTGGCAAGCAGGCTCTCTGGCTGGCAGGGTAGGCTCTTTGCAGACAGGCTCTTTGCAGGCAGGCTCTTTGCAGACAGGCAGGCTCTTGCTGGCAGGCAGGCTCTTGCTGGCAGGCAGGCTCTTGCTGGAAGGCAGGGTGTGGGCTCTCTGGCAGTATGGCTGGAAATGAGTGAGGGCCTCAATGGCATTGTTTTATATATGTGTCCTGGGGGCAGGCCAATAGGTTCTGAGCATGCTCAGATTAAAAAACTGGAACAGGCCGCCGGATCCACCTTTTTCCGGATCTGGCGCATTACGGCGTCCATAGACATGCATTGCAGCGAAAAGCCGGAAGAGCGGGATTCGTCCCTTCCAGCTTTTTCGCTGCAGACAAAAAACTTTACTGCAGACGTTTTTTCCAGACGCCGGAATCTAAATTTTCACCGGATCCGGAAAAAACAGGAAGGAACGCTGGGTCATGCGGCGCAATCCGGCACTAATACAAGTCAATGGGGAAAAACCGGTTCCGGTTTTTATTTTCGTCGGTTCCGGTTTTTCTCAAAAGAGCCCTAACTGGCCGGAATGAAAAAACCTGATGTGTGAAAGTAGCCTTACGGTTTGGAATAGATTCCAGGAGGAATCTATCTCATAGAAGTGGCTAGAGTTAGTGTGAATTGATTCACAGCCGAACCCAATCCAGTGTCCATGTCAGCCATCTGTGGCTGCTGAACGGGATCTCTGAGAACCGCCTCATACTTGACTGAATCCGAGGTTTTTCTTTTGGTCAGCCGGATTGGTGCAACGTCATAGTGACACACATGTGACATCGCGCCAGGCTGGCTAGTCAAAAGAAGAGCCATGTATGCCCAGAGGTAGAAGGAGGTTCTCAGGGCTCCTGTCTAGCAGCCACAGATTGCTGACATAACGTCAGGACCGCGTCCTGTGTATCTTATTTTTTTCCACCACTTTGAGGAGGAAATAATAAAAAAACTTTGGATTAACATTAAATTCAATAGAAGAGTTGTCAAATAATATTTAAGTGATTTTTAAGGAATGTTTTAAATAAATTCAGCACCCCAGAGACCTGGTCGTTGCAGTATGGCGCTCTGCCGCTAAGGGGAGCAGTGGTACGTCTGATGGCACTAAGGAGTTCTCCTGACCAGGTATCACCAGAACACATTACACTTCACACTCCGGCCACTAGGGGGAGAAAAAGGCTTTATTTATTGGGCCACTCCTCACACTGGTAAAACTAGGGGCTGGGGAGGAAGTTAGTCAGAAGCTGACTGGGTTGGAACCAGGCAACATCCCGTGGCAGGGGGTGTTGCAGGGAGAAGGCACAGGGGGGCCCCTGTCAGGCGTGGGAACCTGGCAGGTGCCTAGCGAACAGAACAGAACGTGACGGAACCGCGCTTGCACACCCTGCGGCGGTATCCTAAGAAAGAGATACGAAGGGAAGAATATTGTGGAACCGTGTAAATGAGATCAAGTACAAAGGAGAGCCAGTAAGAGTTGTGCCAAGAGAGAGAAAGGCAACATCTTACTGAGGCGCGTAGTCGGTGGCCGGAACACCGTAGGAGTAACTGACTTCAGGCCTTACTTCAAACTCCGCTGGACGGAACCGCGCCTGCATACCCCGCGGCGGTATCCTAAGAAAGAGACACGAAGGTGAGGATATTGTGGAACCGTGTAAATGAGATCAAGCACAAAGGAGAGCCAGTAAGAGTCTTACTGAGGCGCGTAGTCGGTGGCCGGAACACCGTAGGAGTAACTGACTTCAGGCCTTACTTCAAACTCCGCTGGAAAGTCAGTCATAGGTTGGCTGTCTACCTTCTACACCTACAAAGACATAGGGGGCAACATTGGGAGAGGGGCGTCTCTAGGGTCCCGGAAGACCTCCAAGCCTTCCCGTCATACGGGTGGCGTCCTAGCCATAACATACCTGGGGAACGTTAGAAACTAGTAACATCTGGAACCAAAGAACGAGAGAGAGAGCTGTAGAGAACGAACGAACGAAGGAGAACAGCAGTTGTGAGCACTATTCCGAATGCTCAGCAGGATAGGACTACAACACACAGGCGCTATTGGTAGGCAATGATTTCCATCTGTGAAGGAAGCTCTGGATGTGCCCATCGGACCGGCCGGTCTCTGAAAGCCCTGTTAAACGTACTCTGGATAGAGGATCCTGAAGCCTTCAGTAAAGAGGTAAAGAGACTGCAACCTTGTGTCCTCATTATTGACTGCACCTCACACCATCGCCACCTACACCACTGGGAAGCCCTGGGGACATACTTCACCTGTGGGAAGGTATACCATCCAGCTGCCATTCCATCACCCCAGTGGACCCCATAGCAGCATCGGTCACCCTGACCGAACACCACAGGTGGCGTCACAAACCCCTGACAGACTGTATCACCACCTCCATTGGACGCCCCTTAGCAGGGTCGAGGACCGGGCCTAGCCACCGTGACAGCCTCAGAACCGAACCAGAGAAGCCCGGTTCCGAAACGCGTGGCCCTGTGTCTGGGGGCGCTCCAACTTGGCGTCACAAACAGGATCGTACTTAAGCCTGAAGAATTGGGTCATGTGTGCCTTGGAACTGTGATTGAAACGTGTTTGACCTGTGATTTATTGCAAAGACTGTGTATTGCTATCTGTCGCAAGATTCCCGCCAAAACCGCCGCCATTGCCGCGCCACGAGGAGCGCAGGAGAAGAAGAAGTCCGTGGAAGTGGGCGTGAGCAAGCTGAAGAGCGCGAAAAGTAATGGCCGCCCAGTCTAAATATTTCTGTACTTTGAGGACGTGTCCGTCAGCAGCCGAGATCCGCCTTCTGATCCTCAGTGGAGGGCGGAGACAAAGAAAACGAAACCGCCCACGAAGGAGAGAGCGGGAAAAGGACAAGGATAGAGAAGAAGTGAGTCACGTGGAGGACGCCATGACAAGCCGCCCGGGATCGGAGCTACCCAGAGAGATACCGCGGCCAGGCGTCACCTGTTGGCCCCGACTTCCTGCAGGCCGGAGTGGACGAGCTCAGCGATCAACTCCGGCGGATGCAGCTGAGCACTGAGGCCGGGTGGAAGGAGACCGTCATCGGGGGCCTCACCAGACATCTGTCGGCAGCCTCATCTGGTCCGGAGCAAGAAAGAAGTTCCAGCGCTCCGAAGCCAGAAAGCAAGGCCCTGCTGGAAAGCAAGATACTGCAAACAGCGATGAAAACGTCACAGCGCAAGGCCCCGCAGTCAACGTTCCAGATCCCAGCGGAGAAGGAGCAGGCCGGCACCGGAGGGACCGCATCTGAAGCTGGTATGAAGAACAACCCTGCCCCAGTGACAGAAGACCTACTGATAAGCTCTGTAGCAGCGCCACCTGCTGCCATGACTAAGACTAACTCTGAACTGACAAATCCTAATACTACTACTACAGTGGGCATTATTGCCGCTACTGAACCTACCACCAAAATTGACATTCGAACCCAGATGATACCTGAAAAACTGATTAGTGACATTGACACCGCATCGGATGAGGGGTCGAACACAGATCTTTCCAGGCCGGGAACTGTTCGCTACCAACGGATGCCTCGCAATCTAACGCCGAGGAAATAAACCTCGGAAGCCCGCAATTGTACATAGTTAACTGTCTCCTGTTTGCTGCTTTAAACCCGTCCAGGGTTAACTCCTTTGTTTACCCGGGATCCCTCTTCTTTTTGTTTGTTCATCATTGTTTCCAAAGACTGCCGGATCATGAACAGTGAATGAATCCAAAACTGCTTTGTATATAGTTTGCACCTTCTTTTTTTTTTTTTAAACATAAATTTTTATTTATTTACAAATTGTGTCGAGCATTACATCTTATTGACATTAAATTCTTAATAATTAACACAACGTTATGGGGATTAGGGAAGGGAAGTTTGCACCTTCTTAAAGGTGCTCCCTACTGGTTTTACAAGCGAAAGAAGACTTTGCGAAGACATGACACAGACGGTCTTGATTGCAGTGAACTTGCAGACAGAGAGAGAATCTGCACTAGAGACTTGGGTCCCTCTTAAAGGGAATGATGACATGATGGCTTTAATAAAAGTTGAACGTTAATAATGTTAAAATTTAGAAAGTTTTGATAATGTTAATAAAGATTGAGGACAGGAAAGCTTGAAGTGAACCCGTAGGGGTTAGAGAGAGAGTCCTCCTGAGAGATGTAGAAAGATGGTCGGCACAATGGCAGTAGGCTCAGCCAAGGAGCTAGGCGGTCCTGCATTGGTGAAGTTGGAACGGAAAGAAAGTTGAAATGTTGTAATAGTATTTTATGGTAGGCCTTTAGTGGGTTCAGCGTATACGCCCTTAAAGGAAAAGTTAACTTATTGTTCAGAGTTTGCACTTAGTAGAATACCCGGCTGGGTACTGAGAGTTATTTATAGTCAACAATGTTATTTAAAAATATTTAATCTTGTTTTTGTTTGTAACGTTCAAGTGTCCTTACCTCCCATAAAGGGAAGCACCTTTTCTATTTACTTGTTCTAAGCATTCCAAAAATTTGTATGTCTTTTGCTGTATTATATTGTTGTTCTTCTTCCCAGTCCAGGAGTACTGGATTTAACCGGGGGGGAGTGCAGCGCCCCAGAGACCTGGTCGTTGCAGTATGGCGCTCTGCCACTAAGGGGAGCAGCGGTACATCTGATGGCACTAAGGAGTTCTCCTGACCAGGTATCACCAGAACACATTACACTTCACACTCCGGCCACTAGGGGGAGAAAAAGGCTTTATTTATTGGGCCACTCCTCACACTGGTAAAACTAGGGGCTGGGGAGGAAGTTAGTCAGAAGCTGACTGGGTTGGAACCAGGCAACATCCCGTGGCAGGGGGTGTTGCAGGGAGAAGGCACAGGGGGGCCCCTGTCAGGCGTGGGAACCTGGCAGGTGCCTAGCGAACAGAACAGAACGTGACGGAACCGCGCTTGCACACCCTGCGGCGGTATCCTAAGAAAGAGATACGAAGGGAAGAATATTGTGGAACCGTGTAAATGAGATCAAGTACAAAGGAGAGCCAGTAAGAGTTGTGCCAAGAGAGAGAAAGGCAACATCTTACTGAGGCGCGTAGTCGGTGGCCGGAACACCGTAGGAGTAACTGACTTCAGGCCTTACTTCAAACTCCGCTGGACAGTCAGTCATAGGTTGGCTGTCTACCTTCTACACCTACAAAGACATAGGGGGCAACATTGGGAGAGGGGCGTCTCTAGGGTCCTGGAAGACCTCCAAGCCTTCCCGTCATACGGGTGGTGTCCTAGCCATAACATACCTGGGGGACGTTAGAAACTAGTAACATCTGGAACCAAAGAACGAGAGAGAGAGCTGTAGAGAACGAACGAAGGAGAACAGCAGTTGTGAGCACTATTCCGAATGCTCAGCAGGATAGGACTACAACACACAGGCGCTATTGGTAGGCAACGATTTCCATCTGTGAAGGAAGCTCTGGATGTGCCCATCGGACCGGCCGGTCTCTGAAAGCCCTGTTAAACGTACTCTGGATAGAGGATCCTGAAGACTTCGGGATCCGCAATCCAGAGCACTGCTAACAGGGCTGGCTCAGTCCGGCCGGTCCGAAGGCACATCCAGAGTTCCCTATGCAGGTGGAAATCAGTGCATACCAACTAGCGCCTGTGTGTTGTAGTTGCAGCGCCCCAGAGTCCTGGTCATTGCAGTAATGTCGCTCTGCCGGGAGGGGAGTGATGTTATATCTGATTGCACTAAAGGAGTTCACCTGACCAGGTATCACAGTCACACATTACACTTCACACTCCGGCCACTAGGGGGAGCAAAAGGCACTATGTATTAGGCCACTCCTCACACTGGTAAAACTAGGGGTCGGATAGGAAGTTAGAAGAGAACGCAGCCTGGGAGAGCTCCAGGGAGGACCTGTCAGGGGTGGGTTCCTGGCAAATATCTAGTGGAAAGGACAGAACGTTACGGAGCCGCGCCTGCACTACCTTGCGGCGGCATCCTAAGGAAGGACACGAAGCAAAGGATATTATGGAGAAGTGAGAAACGAAATCACAGCACAAGGAGATATCCAGTAGGAGTCGTGCCCCGAGATCGGCAACATCCTACTGAGGCGCGTAGCCGGAATGCCGAGGAAGTGACAGACTGCAAGTATTACTTCGAACAGCGGCAGGACAGTTGATTTTAGGTTGGCTGTCTACCTTACATCACCTAACCAGACATAGGGGGCAAAGTTGGAGAGGGGCGTCTCTAGGGTCCCAGAATAGCTCCGAGCCTGACAGGTTCTCCCTGGAGCTCTCCCAGGCTGCGTTCTGTCTAACTTCCTATCCAACCCCCAGTTTTACCAAAGTGTGAGGAGTGGCCTAATACATAGTGCCTTTTGCTCCCCCTGGTGGCTGGAGTGTGAAGTGTAATGTGTGACTGTGATACCTGGTCAGGTGAACTCCTTTAGTGCAATCAGACATAACATCACTCCCCTTAGTGGCAGAGCGACATTACTGCAACGACCAGGACTCTGGGGCGCTGCATGTGCTACAGAGGGGAACATTTGTGACTGTGTGCTACAGAGGACATATGACTGTGTGTGTGCTACAGAGGGGGATATGTGTGACTGTGTGTGCTACAGAGGACATGTGTGATTGTGTGTGTGCTACTGAGGGGGACATGTGTGACTGTATGTGTGCTACAGAGAACATGTGTGACTGTGTGTGTGCTACAGAGGGGGACATGTGTGACTGTGTGTGTGCTACAGAGGAGGACATGTGTGACTGTGTGTGCGACAGAAGACATGTGTGACTGTGTCTGTGCTACAGAGGGGAACATTTGTGACTGTGTGCTACAGAGGACATGTGACTGTGTGTGTTACAGAGGAGAACATGTGTGACTGTGTGTGTGCTACATAGGACATGTGACTGTGTGTACTACAGAAGGGGACATGTGTGGCTGTATATGTGCTACAGAGGGGGACATGTGTGACTGTGTGTGTGCTTCAGAGGGGGACATGTGTGACTGTGTGTGTGTGTGTGCTAAAGAAGGGGACATGTGACTGTGTGTGTGCTACAGAGGGGGCATGTGACTGTGTGTCTGTTACAGAGGGGGACATGTGTGACTGTGTTTGCTACAGAGGGGGGCATGTCTGACTGTGTGTGTGCTACAGAGGGAGAAGTGTGAATGTGTGTGTGCTACAGAGGACATGTGACTCTGTGTGCTACAGAGGGGGACATGTGTGACTGTGTGTGCTACATTGAACATGTGACTGTGTGCGTGCTACAGAGGGGGACATGTGACTGTGTGCTTCAGAGGGGGACATGTGTGACTGTGTGTGCTACAGAGGGGGACATGTCTGTGTGTGCTACATAGAACATGTGACTGTGTGTGCTACAGAGGGGACATGTGTGACTGTGTGTGCTACATTGAACATGTGACTGTGTGCGTGCTACAGAAGGGGACATGTGACTGTGTGCTTCAGAGGGGGACATGTGTGACTGTGTGTGCTACAGAGGGGGACATGTCTGTGTGTGCTACATAGAACATGTGACTGTGTGTGCTACAGAGGGGACATGTGACTGTGTGTGCTACAGAGGGGAACATGTGTGACTGTGCTACAGAGGGGCACATGTGTGACTGTGTGTGTGCCACAGAGGGGGACATGTGTGACTGTGTGTGTGCTACATTGGACATGTGACTGTGTGCTACAGAGGGGGACATGTGACTGTGTGCTTCAGAGGGGGACATGTGTGACTGTGTGTGCTACAGAGGGGGACATGTGTGACTGTGTGTGCTACATAGAACATGTGACTGTGTGTGCTACAGAGGGGGATATGTGACTGTGTGTGTGCTACAGAGGGGACATGTGACTGTGTGTGCTACAGAGGGGAACATGTGTGACTGTGTGTGTGCTACATTGGACTTGTGACTGTGTGCTACAGAGGGAGACATGTAACTGTGTCTGCTACAGAGGGGGACTTGTGACTGTGTCTACTACAGAGGACGTGTGACTGTGTGTGTACTACAGAGGGGGACATGTGTGACTGTGTGTGCTTCATAGGACATGTGACTGTGTGTGCTACAGAGGGGGACATGTGACTGTGTGTGCTACAGAGGGGGACATGTGACTGTGTGTGCTACATAGGGGACATGTGACTGTGTGTGTGCTACAGAGGGGGAGGTATGACTGTGTGTGCTACATAGGGGACATGTGACTGTGCTACAGAGGGGGACATGTGTGACTGTGTGTGCTTCATAGGACATGTGACTGTGTGTGCTACAGAGGGGGACATGTGACTGTGTGTGCTGCAGAGGAGGACATTTGTGACTGTGTGTGCTACAGAGGGGGACATGTGTGACTGTGTGTGTACTACAGAGGAGGACATATATGACTGTGTGTGCTACAGAGGGGGACATGTGTGACTGTGTGTGTGCTACAGAAGGGGACGTGTGTGACTGTGTGTGTACTACAGATTGGGACATGTGTGACTGTGTGTGTGCTACAGAAGGGGACATGTGTGACTGTGTGTGTACTACAGAGGGGGACATGTGACTGTGTGTGTGTTATAGAGGGGGACATGTGTGACCAGGGTCGGACTGGCCCACCGGGACACCGGTGAAATGCCCGGTGGGCCCCACCCCAGAGAGGAGGAGGATAAAGAAATAAAAAAGGACGCGGGCCCTTTAAATCTTCGGGCGTCACCGACTGCCGCCACGATCAGGGGCCCCCCGGTGCCAGCGCTGGCATCAGACCCCCTTCTAATACTGAGCTGCAGACGTCTTCAGCGCCCTCTGACTCTGGGACATCTCAGGGGAGAGGGTGCGATGACGTCATCACTGCGCGCTCAGCCTCTCTGTCCTGAGCGTTGCAGAGCCAGATAGACGCTGAAGACACTGCAGCTGCCGCCGATTTGACTTTTTTTTAATGTATGGGGCCCATAGTAATGTATGGAGGAGCGGGGGGGGGGGGGGGGGGTCCCATAATACTGTAAGGAGGAGCTGGAGCCTGGGGGGCATAATACTGTGCGGGGGGGCATAATACTGTATGGAGGAGCTGGGGGGGCATAATACTGTGCTGGGGGGCATAATACTGTGCGGGGGGGCATAATACTCTGTGGAGGAGCGGGGGGCATAATGCTGTGTGGAGTAGCGGCATCCCATAATACTGTGTGGAGGAGCGGGGGTCCCATGATACTGTGTGGAGTAGCGGCATCCCATAATACTGTGTGGAGGAGCGGGGGTCCCATGATACTGTGTGGAGGAGTGGGCTCCCATGATACTGTATGGAGAAGTGGGGGGGGGGAATAATACTGTGTGAAGGATCAGGGGGACCCATAATACTGTATGGAGGAGCGGGGTGGCATAATACTATGTGGAGGAGTGGGGTGGCTTAATACTATGTGGAGGAGCTGGGGGGCATAATACTGTATGGAGGAGTGGGGTCCCATAATACTGTATGGAGGAGCGGGGATGCATAATACTGTATGGAGGAGATCGGGGTCCCATAATACTGTATGGAGGAGCAGGCGGGGGCATAATACTGTGTGGAGGAACGGGGTCCCATAATACTGTGTGGAGGAGCTGGGATGCATAATACTGTATGGAGGAGAGCGGGGTCCTATAATACTGTATGGAGGAGCGGGGATGCTTAATACTGTATGGAGGAGCGGGGTCCCATAATACTTTGTGGAGGAGCTGGTGGGCATAATACTGTGTGGAGGAGCACGGGGCCCACAATACTGTATGTGGGAGCAGGGGGCCCATGATGTGCTGTATGGAGGAGCATTATGTGGGGCCATAATACTTTGTGGAGGAGCTGGTGGGCATAATACTGTGTGGAGGAGCACGGGGCCCACAATACTGTATGTGGGAGCAGGGGGCCCATGATGTGCTGTATGGAGGAGCATTATGTGGGGCCCATAATACTTTATGGAGGACTATGTGGTTGGCCATAATACTGTATGGCGGACTATGTGGGGCCCATAATACTGTATGGAGCACTATGTGGTTGCCCATAATACTGTATGGAGGACTATGAGGCGCCCATAACACTGTATGGAGGAGCATTATATGGGGCCAATAATACTGTATGGCGGACTATGTGGTTGCCCATAATACTGTATGGTGGACTATGTGGTTGCTGTACTGTATGGAGGAGCATTATATGGGGCCAATAATACTGTATGGAGGAGCATTATGAGGTGCCCGTAATACAGCATGGAGCACTATGTGGTTGCCCATAATACTGTATGAAGGACTATGAGGTGCCCGTAATACTGTATGGAGCACTATGTGTTGACCATAATACTGTATGGAGGACTATGAGGTGCCCGTAATAATGTATGGAGCACTATGTGTTGACCATATTACTGTATGGCGCACTGTGTGGTGCCTATATATTGTACTATATCTGTTTTTTTATCTGTGCATCAGGAATCGGGGCATGTGTTAAAGGGGCCCACTGATACTCTTTCTCCAAAGGCCCATGAAAACCTGGAGCCGACCCTGGTGACAACGCACATCAAGATGAATGCCGGCTGCAGCTGTGACAGGGCGTTCTGCTCTGTGACAGGCCATGTGTTGAAGTCACATAGCAGTTTTGTTAAATGACTCCTGCAGCCTTTGATGGGCTTTCAATGTTACTGCTATGTGACCTCACCGCGCAGCCTGTCACAGAGCAAAACGCCCTGTCACAGCTGCAGTCGGCAGCCATTGTAACGACCACGCCGAATATGAAGCCACAAGAGGATGCTGGGGAGCGCAAGAAGGTGAGAAGAATCCCCCCTCTGTAGTTGGGCAAGGTAGTGGCCATTGGGACAGACATAGGGGCCCAGGGAGGGTACATTAAATAAAGGGGCCAAGGATGAGGGCATTATTACTGGAAGGGGCCAGGATCGGGACCCTATTAAGGTGGACATTGGGGTCCAAGATGGAGACTGTTGTGATAGGCAATTCAGTATCACAATGGACATAGCGGTCAGAGCACATACAGTGATCTGACAATAACCCAAAATAATAGAACGAGCTCTGAGACGTGGGAACTCTGCAGACCGCAATCCCTAATCCTCTCCAAACAACACTAGAGGCAGCCGTGGATTGCGCCTAACTCTGCCTATGCAACTCGGCACAGCCTGAGAAACTAACTAGCCTGAAGATAGAAAATAAGCCTACCTGTTGTGAATTCTGTGGCTGAATTCACTCCTGTGGTCACAAGTGGTACTGCAGCTTCTGAGCTTCCTCCCTCAGGTGTTCTGGTGAGCTCGTTAACTGCTTCATTACTTAACTCCGCCTGATGCTGCTATCCTTGCTCCTTGTCAATGTTTCAGTGTTGGATCTGAGCTTCTCCTGATTGTTCCTGTGACCTGCTGCTCTGTATAGCTAAGTGCTTTTTGCTTTTTTGTTGCTTTTTTTCTGTCCAGCTTGTCTTTTGTTTTGCTGGTAGCTCTGAGACGCAAAGGGTGTACCACCGTGCCGTTAGTTCGGCACGGTGGGGTTTTTTTGCCCCCTTTGCGTGGTTTTGCTTTAGGGTTTTTTTGTAGACTGCAAAGTTAGCTTTACTGTCCTCGCTCTGTCCTAGAATATCGGGCGCCACTTTGCTGAATCTATTTCATCCCTACGTTTTGTCTTTTCATCTTACTCACAGTCATTATATGTGGGGGGCTGCCTTTTCCTTTAGGGAATTTCTCTGGGGCAAGTCAGGCCTATTTTTCTATCTTCAGGCTAGCTAGTTTCTTAGGCTGTGCCGAGTTGCCTAGGTAGTTGTTAGGCGCAATCCACAGCCGCTTTTAGTTGTGTTTAGGATAGGATCAGGTGTGCAGTCTACAGAGTTTCCTCGTCTCAGAGCTCGTTCTTGTATTTTTGGGTATTTGTCAGATCACTGTGTGCGCTCTGATCGCTAAGCACACTGTGTTTCTGGATTGCCTTCATAACACCTGTCATTAGCAAACATAACAGTACAAGGAGCCAAACTAATGATTCTCAATAGAGGGAAAGAAAAAGTTCTGACATCATTTTTTTTTTTTTTTTTTTTTCTGCTCTGTGTTCACTTTTTTTTTTTTCCCCTAGACATTTGGGTGATTCTGGACACAGGTGTGGACATGGATATTCAGGGTCTGTGCTCTTCAATGGATAATCTCGTTATAAATGTACAAAAAATTCAAGATACTATTGATCAGAAATCTATGTTAGAACCAAGAATTCCTATTCCTGATTTGTTTTTTGGAGATAGAACTAAGTTTCTAAGTTTCAAAAATAATTGTAAGCTATTTCTGGCCTTGAAACCTCATTCTTCTGGTAATCCTATTCAACAGGTTTTGATTATTATTTCTTTTTTGCGCGGCGACCCTCAAGACTGGGCATTTTCTCTTGCGCCAGGAGACCCTGCATTGAGTAGTGTCGATGCGTTTTTCCTGGCGCTCGGATTGCTGTACGATGAGCCTAATTCAGTGGATCAGGCTGAGAAAAATTTGCTGGCTTTGTGCCAGGGTCAGGATGATATAGAAGTATATTGTCAGAAATTTAGGAAATGGTCAGTACTCACTCAGTGGAATGAATCTGCGCTGGCAGCTTTGTTCAGAAAGGGTCTCTCTGAGGCTCTTAAGGATGTCATGGTGGGATTTCCTATGCCTGCTGGTTTGAATGAGTCTTTGTCTTTGGCCATTCAGATCGGTCGACGCTTGCGCGAGCGTAAATCTGTGCACCATTTGGCGGTACTGCCTGAGGTTAAACCTGAGCCTATGCAGTGCGATAGGACTATGACTAGAGTTGAACGGCAGGAATACAGACGTCTGAATGGTCTGTGTTTCTACTGTGGTGATTCCACTCATGCTATTTCTGATTGTCCTAAGCGCACTAAGCGGTCCGCTAGGTCTGCCGTCATTGGTACTGTACAGTCCAAATTCCTTCTGTCCATTACCTTGATATGCTCTTTGTCGTCGTTTTCTGTCATGGCGTTTGTGGATTCGGGCGCTGCCCTGAATCTGATGGATTTGGATTATGCTAAACGTTGTGGGTTTTTCTTGGAGCCTTTGCGGTGTCCTATTCCATTGAGAGGAATTGATGCTACACCTTTGGCCAAGAATAAACCTCAATACTGGGCCCAGCTGACCATGTGCATGGCTCCTGCACATCAGGAAGTTATTCGCTTTCTGGTGTTGCATAATCTGCATGATGTGGTCGTGTTGGGGTTGCCATGGCTACAAACCCATAATCCAGTATTGGATTGGAATTCCATGTCGGTATCCAGCTGGGGTTGTCAGGGGGTACATGGTGATGTTCCATTTTTGTCGATTTCGTCATCCACCCCTTCTGAGGTCCCAGAGTTCTTGTCTGATTATCAGGATGTATTTGAAGAGCCCAAGTCCGATGCTCTACCTCCGCATAGGGATTGTGATTGTGCTATCAATTTGATTCCTGGTAGTAAATTCCCTAAAGGTCGATTATTTAATTTATCCGTGCCCGAACACGCCGCTATGCGCAGTTATGTGAAGGAATCCCTGGAGAAGGGACATATTCGCCCATCGTCATCACCACTGGGAGCAGGGTTCTTCTTTGTAGCCAAGAAGGATGGTTCGCTGAGACCGTGTATTGATTACCGCCTTCTTAATAAGATCACTGTTAAATTTCAGTATCCCTTGCCATTGTTATCTGACTTGTTTGCTCGGATTAAGGGGGCTAGTTGGTTCACTAAGATAGATCTTCGTGGTGCGTATAATCTGGTGAGAATCAGGCAAGGAGATGAATGGAAAACTGCATTCAATACGCCCGAGGGTCATTTTGAGTATCTAGTGATGCCGTTCGGACTTGCCAATGCTCCATCTGTGTTTCAGTCTTTTATGCATGACATCTTCCGTGAGTATCTGGATAAATTCCTGATTGTTTACTTGGATGACATTTTGATCTTCTCAGATGATTGGGAGTCTCATGTGAAGCAGGTCAGAATGGTTTTTCAGGTCCTGCGTGCTAACTCTTTGTTTGTGAAGGGATCAAAGTGTCTCTTCGGTGTGCAGAAAGTTTCATTTTTGGGGTTCATCTTTACCCCTTCTACTATCGAGATGGATCCAGTTAAGGTCCAAGCCATCCAGGATTGGATTCAGCCGACATCTCTGAAAAGTCTGCAAAAGTTCCTGGGCTTTGCTAATTTTTATCGTCGCTTCATCTGTAATTTTTCTAGCATTGCCAAACCATTGACCGATTTGACCAAGAAGGGTGCTGATTTGGTTAATTGGTCTTCTGCTGCTGTGGAAGCTTTTCAGGAGTTGAAGCGTCGTTTTTGTTCTGCCCCTGTGTTGTGTCAGCCAGATGTTTCTCTTCCGTTCCAGGTCGAGGTTGATGCTTCTGAGATTGGAGCAGGGGCGGTTTTGTCACAGAGAGGTTCTGATTGCTCAGTGATGAAACCATGTGCTTTCTTTTCCAGGAAGTTTTCGCCCGCTGAGCGTAATTATGATGTGGGCAATCGAGAGTTGCTGGCCATGAAGTGGGCATTCGAGGAGTGGCGTCATTGGCTTGAAGGAGCTAAGCATCGCGTGGTGGTATTGACTGATCATAAGAACTTGACTTATCTCGAGTCTGCCAAGCGCTTGAATCCTAGACAGGCCCGTTGGTCGTTATTTTTTGCCCGCTTCGACTTTGTGATTTCGTACCTTCCGGGCTCTAAAAATGTGAAGGCGGATGCTCTGTCTAGGAGTTTTGTGCCCGACTCTCCGGGTTTATCTGAGCCAGCGGGTATCCTCAAGGAAGGAGTCATTGTGTCTGCCATCTCCCCTGATTTGCGGCGGGTGCTGCAAAAATTTCAGGCGAATAAACCTGATCGTTGTCCAGCAGAGAAACTGTTCGTCCCTGATAGGTGGACTAATAAACTTATCTCTGAACTTCATTGTTCGGTGTTGGCTGGTCATCCTGGAATCTTTGGTACCAGAGAGTTAGTGGCTAGATCCTTCTGGTGGCCATCTCTGTCACGGGATGTACGTACTTTTGTGCAGTCCTGTGGGATTTGTGCTAGGGCTAAGCCCTGCTGTTCTCGTGCCAGTGGGTTGCTTTTGCCCTTGCCGGTCCCAAAGAGGCCTTGGACACATATTTCGATGGATTTCATTTCTGACCTTCCCGTTTCTCAAAAGATGTCAGTCATTTGGGTGGTCTGTGATCGCTTTTCTAAAATGGTCCATCTGGTGCCCTTGGCTAAATTGCCTTCCTCCTCTGATTTGGTACCTTTGTTCTTTCAGCATGTGGTTCGGTTGCATGGCATTCCTGAGAATATTGTTTCTGACAGAGGTTCCCAGTTTGTTTCAAGGTTTTGGCGAGCCTTTTGTGGTAGGATGGGCATTGACCTATCCTTTTCCTCGGCTTTCCATCCTCAGACTAATGGCCAGACCGAACGAACCAATCAGACCTTGGAAACATATCTGAGATGTTTTGTTTCTGCAGACCAGGATGATTGGGTGTCCTTTTTGCCGTTGGCTGAGTTCGCCCTTAATAATCGGGCCAGCTCGGCTACCTTGGTTTCTCCATTTTTTTGCAATTCTGGGTTCCATCCTCGTTTCTCTTCAGGACAGGTTGAGTCTTCGGACTGTCCTGGTGTGGATTCTGTGGTGGATAGGTTGCAGCAGATCTGGACTCAGGTAGTGGACAATTTGATCTTGTCCCAGGAGAAAGCTCAACTTTTCGCTAATCGCAGACGCCGTGTGGGTCCCCGACTTCGTGTTGGGGATCTGGTTTGGTTATCTTCTCGTCATATTCCTATGAAGGTTTCCTCTCCTAAATTTAAACCTCGTTTTATTGGTCCGTATAGGATTTCTGAGGTTCTCAATCCTGTGTCTTTTCGTTTGACCCTCCCAGACTCCTTTTCCATACATAATGTATTCCATAGGTCGTTGTTGCGGAGATACGTGGCACCTATGGTTCCATCTGTTGAGCCTCCTGCCCCGGTTTTGGTGGAGGGGGAATTGGAGTATATTGTGGAGAAGATTTTGGATTCTCGTGTTTCTAGACGGAAACTCCAGTATCTGGTTAAATGGAAGGGTTATGCTCAGGAAGATAATTCCTGGGTTTTTGCCTCTGATGTTCATGCTTCCGATCTTGTTCGTGCCTTTCATGCGGCTCATCCTGGTCGGCCTGGGGGCTCTGGTGAGGGTTCGGTGACCCCTCCTCAAGGGGGGGGTACTGTTGTGAATTCTGTGGCTGAATTCAATCCTGTGGTCACAAGTGGTACTGCAGCTTCTGAGCTTCCTCCCTCAGGTGTTCTGGTGAGCTCGTTAACTGCTTCATTACTTAACTCCGCCTGATGCTGCTATCCTTGCTCCTTGTCAATGTTTCAGTGTTGGATCTGAGCTTCTCCTGATTGTTCCTGTGACCTGCTGCTCTGTATAGCTAAGTGCTTTTTGCTTTTTTGTTGCTTTTTTTCTGTCCAGCTTGTCTTTTGTTTTGCTGGTAGCTCTGAGACGCAAAGGGTGTACCGCCGTGCCGTTAGTTCGGCACGGTGGGTTTTTTTTGCCCCCTTTGCGTGGTTTTGCTTTAGGGTTTTTTGTAGACTGCAAAGTTAGCTTTACTGTCCTCGCTCTGTCCTAGAATATCGGGCCCCACTTTGCTGAATCTATTTCATCCCTACGTTTTGTCTTTTCATCTTACTCACAGTCATTATATGTGGGGGGCTGCCTTTTCCTTTAGGGAATTTCTCTGGGGCAAGTCAGGCCTATTTTTCTATCTTCAGGCTAGCTAGTTTCTTAGGCTGTGCCGAGTTGCCTAGGTAGTTGTTAGGCGCAATCCACAGCCGCTTTTAGTTGTGTTTAGGATAGGATCAGGTGTGCAGTCTACAGAGTTTCCTCGTCTCAGAGCTCGTTCTTGTATTTTTGGGTATTTGTCAGATCACTGTGTGCGCTCTGATCGCTAAGCACACTGTGTTTCTGGATTGCCTTCATAACACCTGTCATTAGCAAACATAACAGTACAAGGAGCCAAACTAATGATTCTCAATAGAGGGAAAGAAAAAGTTCTGACATCATTTTTTTTTTTTTTTTTTTTTCTGCTCTGTGTTCACTTTTTTTTTTTTCCCCTAGACATTTGGGTGATTCTGGACACAGGTGTGGACATGGATATTCAGGGTCTGTGCTCTTCAATGGATAATCTCGTTATAAATGTACAAAAAATTCAAGATACTATTGATCAGAAATCTATGTTAGAACCAAGAATTCCTATTCCTGATTTGTTTTTTGGAGATAGAACTAAGTTTCTAAGTTTCAAAAATAATTGTAAGCTATTTCTGGCCTTGAAACCTCATTCTTCTGGTAATCCTATTCAACAGGTTTTGATTATTATTTCTTTTTTGCGCGGCGACCCTCAAGACTGGGCATTTTCTCTTGCGCCAGGAGACCCTGCATTGAGTAGTGTCGATGCGTTTTTCCTGGCGCTCGGATTGCTGTACGATGAGCCTAATTCAGTGGATCAGGCTGAGAAAAATTTGCTGGCTTTGTGCCAGGGTCAGGATGATATAGAAGTATATTGTCAGAAATTTAGGAAATGGTCAGTACTCACTCAGTGGAATGAATCTGCGCTGGCAGCTTTGTTCAGAAAGGGTCTCTCTGAGGCTCTTAAGGATGTCATGGTGGGATTTCCTATGCCTGCTGGTTTGAATGAGTCTTTGTCTTTGGCCATTCAGATCGGTCGACGCTTGCGCGAGCGTAAATCTGTGCACCATTTGGCGGTACTGCCTGAGGTTAAACCTGAGCCTATGCAGTGCGATAGGACTATGACTAGAGTTGAACGGCAGGAATACAGACGTCTGAATGGTCTGTGTTTCTACTGTGGTGATTCCACTCATGCTATTTCTGATTGTCCTAAGCGCACTAAGCGGTCCGCTAGGTCTGCCGTCATTGGTACTGTACAGTCCAAATTCCTTCTGTCCATTACCTTGATATGCTCTTTGTCGTCGTTTTCTGTCATGGCGTTTGTGGATTCGGGCGCTGCCCTGAATCTGATGGATTTGGATTATGCTAAACGTTGTGGGTTTTTCTTGGAGCCTTTGCGGTGTCCTATTCCATTGAGAGGAATTGATGCTACACCTTTGGCCAAGAATAAACCTCAATACTGGGCCCAGCTGACCATGTGCATGGCTCCTGCACATCAGGAAGTTATTCGCTTTCTGGTGTTGCATAATCTGCATGATGTGGTCGTGTTGGGGTTGCCATGGCTACAAACCCATAATCCAGTATTGGATTGGAATTCCATGTCGGTATCCAGCTGGGGTTGTCAGGGGGTACATGGTGATGTTCCATTTTTGTCGATTTCGTCATCCACCCCTTCTGAGGTCCCAGAGTTCTTGTCTGATTATCAGGATGTATTTGAAGAGCCCAAGTCCGATGCTCTACCTCCGCATAGGGATTGTGATTGTGCTATCAATTTGATTCCTGGTAGTAAATTCCCTAAAGGTCGATTATTTAATTTATCCGTGCCCGAACACGCCGCTATGCGCAGTTATGTGAAGGAATCCCTGGAGAAGGGACATATTCGCCCATCGTCATCACCACTGGGAGCAGGGTTCTTCTTTGTAGCCAAGAAGGATGGTTCGCTGAGACCGTGTATTGATTACCGCCTTCTTAATAAGATCACTGTTAAATTTCAGTATCCCTTGCCATTGTTATCTGACTTGTTTGCTCGGATTAAGGGGGCTAGTTGGTTCACTAAGATAGATCTTCGTGGTGCGTATAATCTGGTGAGAATCAGGCAAGGAGATGAATGGAAAACTGCATTCAATACGCCCGAGGGTCATTTTGAGTATCTAGTGATGCCGTTCGGACTTGCCAATGCTCCATCTGTGTTTCAGTCTTTTATGCATGACATCTTCCGTGAGTATCTGGATAAATTCCTGATTGTTTACTTGGATGACATTTTGATCTTCTCAGATGATTGGGAGTCTCATGTGAAGCAGGTCAGAATGGTTTTTCAGGTCCTGCGTGCTAACTCTTTGTTTGTGAAGGGATCAAAGTGTCTCTTCGGTGTGCAGAAAGTTTCATTTTTGGGGTTCATCTTTACCCCTTCTACTATCGAGATGGATCCAGTTAAGGTCCAAGCCATCCAGGATTGGATTCAGCCGACATCTCTGAAAAGTCTGCAAAAGTTCCTGGGCTTTGCTAATTTTTATCGTCGCTTCATCTGTAATTTTTCTAGCATTGCCAAACCATTGACCGATTTGACCAAGAAGGGTGCTGATTTGGTTAATTGGTCTTCTGCTGCTGTGGAAGCTTTTCAGGAGTTGAAGCGTCGTTTTTGTTCTGCCCCTGTGTTGTGTCAGCCAGATGTTTCTCTTCCGTTCCAGGTCGAGGTTGATGCTTCTGAGATTGGAGCAGGGGCGGTTTTGTCACAGAGAGGTTCTGATTGCTCAGTGATGAAACCATGTGCTTTCTTTTCCAGGAAGTTTTCGCCCGCTGAGCGTAATTATGATGTGGGCAATCGAGAGTTGCTGGCCATGAAGTTGGCATTCGAGGAGTGGCGTCATTGGCTTGAAGGAGCTAAGCATCGCGTGGTGGTATTGACTGATCATAAGAACTTGACTTATCTCGAGTCTGCCAAGCGCTTGAATCCTAGACAGGCCCGTTGGTCGTTATTTTTTGCCCGCTTCGACTTTGTGATTTCGTACCTTCCGGGCTCTAAAAATGTGAAGGCGGATGCTCTGTCTAGGAGTTTTGTGCCCGACTCTCCGGGTTTATCTGAGCCAGCGGGTATCCTCAAGGAAGGAGTCATTGTGTCTGCCATCTCCCCTGATTTGCGGCGGGTGCTGCAAAAATTTCAGGCGAATAAACCTGATCGTTGTCCAGCAGAGAAACTGTTCGTCCCTGATAGGTGGACTAATAAACTTATCTCTGAACTTCATTGTTCGGTGTTGGCTGGTCATCCTGGAATCTTTGGTACCAGAGAGTTAGTGGCTAGATCCTTCTGGTGGCCATCTCTGTCACGGGATGTACGTACTTTTGTGCAGTCCTGTGGGATTTGTGCTAGGGCTAAGCCCTGCTGTTCTCGTGCCAGTGGGTTGCTTTTGCCCTTGCCGGTCCCAAAGAGGCCTTGGACACATATTTCGATGGATTTCATTTCTGACCTTCCCGTTTCTCAAAAGATGTCAGTCATTTGGGTGGTCTGTGATCGCTTTTCTAAAATGGTCCATCTGGTGCCCTTGGCTAAATTGCCTTCCTCCTCTGATTTGGTACCTTTGTTCTTTCAGCATGTGGTTCGGTTGCATGGCATTCCTGAGAATATTGTTTCTGACAGAGGTTCCCAGTTTGTTTCAAGGTTTTGGCGAGCCTTTTGTGGTAGGATGGGCATTGACCTATCCTTTTCCTCGGCTTTCCATCCTCAGACTAATGGCCAGACCGAACGAACCAATCAGACCTTGGAAACATATCTGAGATGTTTTGTTTCTGCAGACCAGGATGATTGGGTGTCCTTTTTGCCGTTGGCTGAGTTCGCCCTTAATAATCGGGCCAGCTCGGCTACCTTGGTTTCTCCATTTTTTTGCAATTCTGGGTTCCATCCTCGTTTCTCTTCAGGACAGGTTGAGTCTTCGGACTGTCCTGGTGTGGATTCTGTGGTGGATAGGTTGCAGCAGATCTGGACTCAGGTAGTGGACAATTTGATCTTGTCCCAGGAGAAAGCTCAACTTTTCGCTAATCGCAGACGCCGTGTGGGTCCCCGACTTCGTGTTGGGGATCTGGTTTGGTTATCTTCTCGTCATATTCCTATGAAGGTTTCCTCTCCTAAATTTAAACCTCGTTTTATTGGTCCGTATAGGATTTCTGAGGTTCTCAATCCTGTGTCTTTTCGTTTGACCCTCCCAGACTCCTTTTCCATACATAATGTATTCCATAGGTCGTTGTTGCGGAGATACGTGGCACCTATGGTTCCATCTGTTGAGCCTCCTGCCCCGGTTTTGGTGGAGGGGGAATTGGAGTATATTGTGGAGAAGATTTTGGATTCTCGTGTTTCTAGACGGAAACTCCAGTATCTGGTTAAATGGAAGGGTTATGCTCAGGAAGATAATTCCTGGGTTTTTGCCTCTGATGTTCATGCTTCCGATCTTGTTCGTGCCTTTCATGCGGCTCATCCTGGTCGGCCTGGGGGCTCTGGTGAGGGTTCGGTGACCCCTCCTCAAGGGGGGGGTACTGTTGTGAATTCTGTGGCTGAATTCAATCCTGTGGTCACAAGTGGTACTGCAGCTTCTGAGCTTCCTCCCTCAGGTGTTCTGGTGAGCTCGTTAACTGCTTCATTACTTAACTCCGCCTGATGCTGCTATCCTTGCTCCTTGTCAATGTTTCAGTGTTGGATCTGAGCTTCTCCTGATTGTTCCTGTGACCTGCTGCTCTGTATAGCTAAGTGCTTTTTGCTTTTTTGTTGCTTTTTTTCTGTCCAGCTTGTCTTTTGTTTTGCTGGTAGCTCTGAGACGCAAAGGGTGTACCGCCGTGCCGTTAGTTCGGCACGGTGGGTTTTTTTTGCCCCCTTTGCGTGGTTTTGCTTTAGGGTTTTTTGTAGACTGCAAAGTTCGCTTTACTGTCCTCGCTCTGTCCTAGAATATCGGGCCCCACTTTGCTGAATCTATTTCATCCCTACGTTTTGTCTTTTCATCTTACTCACAGTCATTATATGTGGGGGGCTGCCTTTTCCTTTGGGGAATTTCTCTGGGGCAAGTCAGGCCTATTTTTCTATCTTCAGGCTAGCTAGTTTCTTAGGCTGTGCCGAGTTGCCTAGGTAGTTGTTAGGCGCAATCCACAGCCGCTTTTAGTTGTGTTTAGGATAGGATCAGGTGTGCAGTCTACAGAGTTTCCTCGTCTCAGAGCTCGTTCTTGTATTTTTGGGTATTTGTCAGATCACTGTGTGCGCTCTGATCGCTAAGCACACTGTGTTTCTGGATTGCCTTCATAACACCTGTCATTAGCAAACATAACACCTACCTTGCCTCAGAGAAATACCCCAAAGGAAAAGGCAGCCCCCCACATATAATGACTGTGAGTTAAGATGAAAAGACAAACGTAGGGATGAAATAGATTCAGCAAAGTGAGGCCCGACTTTCTTAACAGAGCGAGGATAGGAAAGATAACTTTGCGGTCTACACAAAACCCTAAAGAAAACCACGCAAAGGGGGCAAAAAGACCCTCCGTACCGAACTAACGGCACGGAGGTACACCCTTTGCGTCCCAGAGCTTCCAGCAAAACAATTAGACAAGCTGGACAGAAAAAATAGCAAACAAATAGCAAAGAAGAACTTAGCTATGCAGAGCAGCAGGCCACAGGAATGATCCAGGGAAAAACAAGTCCAACACTGGAACATTGACAGGAAGCATGGATCAAAGCATTAGGTGGAGTTAAGTAGAGAAGCACCTAACGACCTCACCAGATCACCTGAGGGAGGAAACTCAGAAGCCGCAGTACCACTTTCCTCCACAAACGGAAGCTCCCAGAGAGAATCAGCCGAAGTACTACTTGTGACCACAGGAGGGAGCTCTGCCACAGAATTCACAACAGGAGACATTAAATAAAGGGGCCAAGGATCTGGCACCTTATTAAATTAAGGGGTGACATAATTACTGTATTGAGGTCAGGATGAGCAACATACATTATTTGTTTATGGTGGCAAGCGGGTTCATAATTACAGTAGGGGCCAATCAGGGGACATTATTACTGCTGTAACTTAGTTTTGAACTTACTGTCTTCCGTGGGGAGAACAAAAGGGGGTCCTGCTACTGTGCAGGGTGGCACTATGTCTTTTTTTTCTTCATCTGACATAGTATAGAAGTCGAGGAAAATAGTGGGGAATGTACTCTGGAAGCGATCAGCTATAGCTGTGTTATTTTCTGCAGAGACGAGTCTTTGCTGGAAGAAGTAATGGTGGCCTGCACTGGATGAGGAAAAAATACTTCAACTACAGATGTCACCGGTGAGTCAGTGTGTTGCTTGTACACTTACACTATATACTGTGTACAGAGCTCCTTTGTATAATGTCACTGGGGATCACTGTATTATGTGTAAACTGAAACTATATACAGAGCTCTTGTGAATAATGTCACTGGTGATCCCTGTATTACCTGTACACTGACACTATATACAGAGCTCCTGTGTATAATGTCACCGGTGATCCCTGTATTACCTGTACACTATACACCATATACACAGCTCCTGTGTATAATGTCACTGGTGATCACTGTATTACCTGTACACTGACACTATATACAGAGCTCCTGAGCTCCTGTGTATAATGACACTGGTGATCACTTTTGTTACCTGTACACTGACACTATATACAGAGCTCCTGTGTATAATGTCACCAGTGATCACTATATTACCTGTGTGATGGAAATATATATATATATATATATATATATATATATATATATATCATGTAGATCTCACTTGCATGTATACTCCTTTATAATCATATATACACTATAATCAATTGCTTAAAATGGCTGACATACACTGATATAAGCCAGACAGACTGTTCGGGGATTTCCAGCAGAAAGCGGAACAGCACCAGATGTATTAAGTGATGATCAGATGTCTCAACTTTGTCCTAGATGCAGAAAGATGCAGAGAGCTACATTTTAGTTGCTTAATCAGCAATCATATGTGCATTAATCACAATATTCCATATATATTTAGATAACCAATAACAGAGGAGCTAGACAATATGGTAATTAACTAACCACCCCTAACCAACTCCTTTCTATATGCAATTATAAATCCATGTATGTACAATAAATCATCAGTATTGGTGGAATGTTATTGTCAAAATGTTGTGCAGTCTCCTTCCTTGAGCGCTCAAAATACTCAGTCTTATTGGGAACGGCCGCAGCACACACAGGGATATATTTATCCAAATCAATTTTCCATAACATCTGGCGCCTGCTCGCGAGGCAATGGACGAAACCCACGGGGACCCTGGTTACCGGAGAGACGGAGGTGTTGGCCATGGCCTTGGCTCACGGGACGCAGACTGCGCAGCTCCATAAGTAAGGTAAGAAAATGTTATCTTACCTGAAAGTCCTCTGTACCTAGTCCGGGTCTATACCTTTTGCCGGTCAGGTGTGGTCACCACCGCATTCCCAGGTAGTGTAAAAACTCCAAGCCCGTATCCAAACCCTGGAATATAAGTCAAGGTGTCTGCTGTGTGCCGTGTATGTGTTCCATGTTTGTGTAAGATCCGAGAGACAGTTGGAACAGTGACTGTTTTGTTTGTGGTGGCTGGGTAACAGACAGCAGAAGGTCAAATCGCTCGATAAGTTACTGCAGGATTCCCGTCCATAAGAAGGACAGTTAGTCCCGGGGCATGTGGTCCCAGGCTCGGGTAGTTATAAGTTAGAGGGCTACCGCAGATTCCCGTAGTGCCGGCAAGCCAGTTAGGATGACCGGACCGGGGTGGTAGATTTCCCACTTGTGTTTCTCAGGCGGCCCGGGCACAGGTGTGCCCAGTGCGATTGGCAGTAGTCTGTTCCCAGAGTAACCTGCACGTGTCACAGAATAATAAAGAGGGCATTGGTTCTCCTGGACGTCTGTATCTGTTTTGTTCATGTCACGTACTGTTTGATTTAAGTGCATACAATTGTATTAAGAAGTTTTTTTTCCTTCCCCTTCTGCTGCTAGCAAAGATATATCCATTGTAAATCACACTGCCACATCTGTTTTTGCAAAGTTTCCTGTTTCTGCAGTGCTAGCTACAGTGTAGCAATTTTTGAAAGAAGTTAAACTTTTTTGGTCGCTGATCACCCGCTGTCATCGCTGGATCGGTGTGTGTGACGCCGATCCAGCGATGTGTTCACTTGTAACCAGGGTAAATATCGGGTTACTAAGCGCAGGGCCGCGCTTAGTAACCCGATATTTACCCTGGTTACCATTGTAAAAGTAAAAAAAAACAAAAAACTACATACTCACATTCTGATGTCTGTCACGTCCCCCGGCATCCACTGTGTCAGCGCCGGCCGTAAAGCAGAGCACAGCGGTGACGTCACCGCTGTGCTCTGCTTTACGGCCGGCGCTGACACAGTCAGTGCAGGGAAACTCTCGGCAGCAGCGCGTGCATTAGCAGCGCTCTTGCCGAAAGCAGTTTTAACCCTGTGGACGCCGGCGGGGGACGTGACAGACATCAGAATGTGAGTATGTAGTGTTTTTTTTTTTTACTTTTACAATGGTAACCAGGGTAAATATCGGGTTACTAAGCGCGGCCCTGCAATTAGCAACCCGATGTTTACCCTGGTTCCCCGGGTGCTGCAGGGGGACTTCGGCATCGTTGAAGACAGTTTCAACGATGCCGAAGTCGTTCCCCTGATCGTTGGTCGCTGGAGAGAGCTGTCTGTGTGACAGCTACCCAGCGACCACACGACGACTTACCAACGATCACGGCCAGGTCGTATCGCTGGTCGTGATCGTTGGTAAGTCGTTTAGTGTAAAGGTACCTTTAGGCCTACACACTCCCTACAATCCCCAGAGTAGCAAGAAAGTAGAAAGACTGAATGGGACACTTAAGAACAGGATGTTGAAAATTGCCCAAGAGACAAACAAACCATGACAGGAGACACTCCCCAGTCACACGATTTAGTGTTAGGCACACTCCCAGAGGCCCAGAAAAGCTGTCACCATATGAAATATTTTAAACAATTTATATCTGCGCTAGAGAACGCTCCTCACTTACGGTAATATGTGAGTCGATAGATAGTGTTGATGTCAAGGTGAAAAGATATATCTTTATACACTTTTTGTACTTTTATATTCTTATGCTGTGAAACAATAAGTTTTCCCCTTTGCTTGCTGATGCAAATGTAATTGTATTTAAAATGGCTGCCAGTATTCACCTATGCCCTAGTTTCGTTTCTGAGAAGCTAAGTATCGTTTCTGCTGAAGTCGAAACTTGAGATATGTGGAGAGAGGAGGATCCACCAGATGACGTCAGGACTAACCAGAAAGACCGGATACTAGACATATATTGCTTAAACCCCGCCTATTGCACACCTTCCCCTAATGCACTACATAATGATGTGTATCAGGAAATAAAAGTCAGTTGCTGTGATCGTTGCTAAAACTTGTAGTAGCACGAGCATGCACTGAGATTGAACCAGCTCTTTGTCTGACTCATTCTTACCCGGTACCAATGCTCATAGTCTAATTTGGGATGACTGGTGAATGAAGGGTATTGTCGTGACGACCCCGACACTGATATTAGAACTAATTTAAAAGCAAAAAAAGGGGGAAGCAGCTAGAAGCAGGGTAGAATTAATCTAATAAGATGAATGCCATTACCGAAAAAATTGTAGTAGGGGCACCCAATAGTATGAGATAAAATCATAAAAGTATCAGGCATACATGATCATGCAACAGCTTCAGGTATAGATGAAGGCGGTTTACCTGATGTGCTTGATAGTGTTGCGTACTGTCTTTCTCTTGTATGCTGCTTGCCTGTATGGAGTGTCCTTTGTTCGGAGGTCCTGTGTAAGTCCTTCAGGTAGTGGCACTAATTTCCTCTGCCCCGGCCGGTAGCAGGATGCCGCTAAAGTGTCTGCCAGCATGTAGTGAGCACACGTTGCGCTGTACAGCCACTCGGTACTGATCCCTGAGGAAGGAATACGTCTATTCTGAAAGGCGTAGGAATTGGTCCACCGCGCTCTCCTTAGCCAGTCACGTGATCTATCACGTGACCGTGACGTCACGCAAGGTCCTGTATTCACAGTGTACCAAGCAGCTGTACAGCGCAATGTGTACTCACTACACGCCGGCAGACACTTCAGCGGTATCCTGCCACTGGCCGGGGCAGAGGAAATTAGTGCCACTACCTGAAGCAATTACACCGGACCTCCGAACAAAGGACACTCCATACAGGCAAGCAGCATACAAGAGAAAGACAGCTGCAACACTATCAAGCACATCAGGTAAACCGCCTTCATCTACACCTGAAGCTGTTGCATGATCATGTATGCCTGATACTTTTATGATTTTATCTCATACTATTGGGTGCCCCTACAACAATTTTTTCGGTAATGGTATTCATCTTATTAGGTTAATTCTACCCTGCTTCTAGCTGCTTCCCCCTTTTTTGCTTTTAAATTAGTTCTAATATCGGCACTATCTATCGACCCACATATTAAGTGAGGAGCGTTCTCTAGTGTAGATATAAATTGTTTAAAGCATTTATAGATATATACACAGTAGAGTGGTACTGCGCTACTATCTGCTGCAGGAACATTGGTGCTGTTAGCGCCAATGGATCTCTATTTTTACCATATGAAATTTTGTTTGGGTCTAGTCCCAGGTTAGGGGTATTATTTCCCTCAGCAGCTGTATTATACTTTGTCTGCTTATGTAATTGAACTCACCAAGAAGCTTGCTAATATCCATTCTCGAGTTTTTTCTTCATTGCCAGATCCAGATTCAGTGTCCCGGTACGCACTCCTTAAAGTCAGGAGACTGAGTGTTGGTGAAAAAGTTTTGATGGTCCAGATTTGATGGTCCTTTCCAAGTGCTGCTGATGACACCAACCTCTGTGAAACTGGAGGGAAGACCCACTTGGATCCACACATTGCATTGCAAGAAAGCTCCCCTACCAGAGGATGACATCCAAGCCAGAATGATGTTGTGGATGCCCTGCCTGACTAAATAGATGACCTACCTGATAAAGAATAGACACCGCTCACTACACATGCTGTTGACTAAGAGACTGATTGCAATGAACCCCCGTTAGGGACAGATCTCCTGACCACCCATTTGCGAAAAGTATGTACTGAGTGGAGCGTATGCGCTAGGCATGCGTCAGTTCACCGGCAGCACAAAAGAGTTGCAGCACTTTGGGACAGGAGCCTAGGATTAGGGTAAGTGATATCCAAGGGGGCATTGTGATGAAATATATACATATCATGTAGATCTCACTTGCATGTATACTCCTTTATAATCATATATACACTATAATCTATATGGAGCACTATGTGATGACCATAATACTGTATGGCGCACTGTGTGGTGCCTATATATTGTACTATATCTGTTTTTTTATCTGTACATCAGGAATCGGGGCATGTGTTAAAGGGGCCCACTGATACTCTTTCTCCAAAGGCCCATGAAAACCTGGAGCCGACCCTGGCGACAACACACATCAAGATGAATGGCGGCTGCAGCTGTGACAGGGCGCTCTGCTCTGTGACAAGCCATGTGTTGAAGTCACATAGCAGTTTTGTTAAATGACTCCTGCAGCCTTTGATAGGCTTTCAATGTTACTGCGATGTGACCTCACCGCGCGGTCTGTCACAGAGCAGAACGCCCTGTCACAGCTGCAGTCAGCAGCCATTGTAACGACCACACCAAATATGAAGCCACAAGAGGATGCTGGGGAGCGCAAGAAGGTGAGAAGAATCCCCCCCTCTGTAGTTGGGCAAGGTAGTGGCCACAGGGACGGACATAGGGGCCCAGGGAGGGTACATTAAATAAAGGGGCCCAGGATGAGGACATTATTAATGGAAGGGGCCAGGATAGGGACCCTATTAAGGTGGACATTGGGGTCCAAGATGGAGACATTAAATAAAGGGGCCAAGGATCTGGCACCTTATTAAATTAAGGGGTGACATAATTACTGTATTGAGGTCAGGATGAGGAACATACATTATTTGTTTATGGTGGCAAGCGGGTTCATAATTACAGTAGGGGCCAATCAGGGGACATTATTACTGCTGTAACTTGGTTTTGAACTTACTGTCTTCTGTGGGGAGAACAAAAGGGGGTCCTGCTACTGTGCAGGGTGGCACTATGTCTTTTTTTTCTTCATCTGACAGAGTATAGAAGTCGAGGAAAATAGTGGGGAATGTACTCTGGAAGCGATCAGCTATAGCTGTGTTATTTTCTGCAGAGACGAGTCTTTGCTGGAAGAAGTAATGGTGGCCTGCACTGGATGAGGAAAAAAAACTTCAACTACAGATGTCACCAGTGAGTCAGTGTGTTGCTTGTACACTTACACTATATACTGTGTACAGAGCTCCTTTGTATAATGTCACTGGGGATCACTGTATTATGTGTACACTGACACTATATACAGAGCTCTTGTGAATAATGTCACTGGTGATCCCTGTATTACCTGTACACTGACACTATATACAGAGCTCCTGTGTATAATGTCACCGGTGATCCCTGTATTACCTGTACACTATACACCATATACAGAGCTCCTGTGTATAATGTCACTGGTGATCACTGTATTACCTGTACACTGACACTATATACAGAGCTCCTGAGCTTCTGTGTATAATGACACTGGTGATCACTTTTGTTACCTGTACACTGACACTATATACAGAGCTCCTGTGTATAATGTCACCAGTGATCACTATATTACCTGTGTGATGGAAATATATATATATATCATGTAGATCTCACTTGCATGTATACTCCTTTATAATCATATATACACTATAATCAATTGCTTAAAATGGCTGACATAAACTGATATAAGCCAGACAGACTGTTCGGGGATTTCCAGCAGAAAGCGGAACAGCACCAGATGTATTAAGTGATGATCAGATGTCTCAACTTTGTCCTAGATGCAGAAAGATGCAGAGAGCTACATTTTAGTTGCTTAATCAGCAATCATATGTGCATTAATCACAATATTCCATATATATTTAGATAACCAATAACAGAGGAGCTAGACAATATGGTAATTAACTAACCACCCCTAACCAACTCCTTTCTATATGCAATTATAAATCCATGTATGTACAATAAATCATCAGTATTGGTGGAATGTTATTGTCAAAATGTTGTGCAGTCTCATTCCTTGAGCGCTCAAAATACTCAGTCTTATTGGGAACGGCCGCAGCACACACAGGGATAGATTTATCCAAACCAAATTTCCATAACACCTGTACACTGACACTATATACAGAGCTCCTGTGTATAATGTCACCTGTGATCACTGCATTACCTGTACACTGACACTATATACAGAGGTACTGTGTATATTGTCACTGGTGGTAATAACAGTGTTGCTAGTATTGTGTTTTGTATTCATAATCAATATTGTAGTATTCGGGCACTATGTGTAATTTGTGGTCTGTTCACGGCATGGCAGTATTTATCCTTGTATGTGGTATCATTTGGTCTATATATGCTGTTAATATTTATTTTTATTTCTTTTTACTCATTTATATAGCGCTATTAATTTCACAGCGCTTTACAGACATTATTGCCACTGTCCCCGATGGGGCTCACAATCTAGATTCCCTAGCAGTATGTCTTTGTAAATGAGGGAAGAAACCAGAGTACCTGGAGGAAACCCACACAAGTACGGGAAGAACATACAAACTCATTGCAGATGTTGTCCTTGGTGGGATTTGAACCCAGGACCCCAGCGCTGCAAGGCTGCAGTTCTAATCTCTGAACCGTGCTGCCCTAATATGTCATATTATTCGGTCACTATGTGGTGGTAATATGTGATCTGGTCATGGTGTGGTGGTATTTGTCCCTTGTATGTAGTATTATTAGGTCACTATGTGGTCTGGTCATGGTGTGGTGGTATTTCTTCCTGTATATGGTATTATTGGTCTTGGCATAGTGGAATGTGTTGTGTATGGCGGTCATTTGTTCTCTCTGATATTATTTAGCAGATTCTTTATTTCCATTAGAGTTTTAATGCTTTGTACACAGCGGCGGAGATGCACTTAAAGGGGGTATCCTGTGGAAAAAAGTAATCACCTCTCCACAGAATAAGTGATAATGTATTGATTGGTGGTTGTGGTGGGGGGGGGATTGTTGTGAATTCTGTGGCCAAGCTCCCTCCTGTGGTTGTGAGTGGTACTTCGGCTGGTTCTGTCTATGAGCTTCCTTTGGTGGATGAGAGTGGTACTGCGGCTTCTGAGTTTCCTTCCTCAGGTGATGAGGTTAAGTCGTTAGGTGCTGCTCTATTTAACTCCACCTAGTGCTTTGATCCTGGCCTCCAGTCAATGTTCTAGTATTGGTCTTGCTTCCTCCTGGATCATTCCTGTGGCCTGTCTTCCTGCATAAGCCTGTCTTCCTGCATAAGCTAAGTTTTGCTTGTGTTATTTTTGTTTGCTATTTTTCTGTCCAGCTTGCTATTTGGTTTTTCTTGCTTGCTGGAAGCTCTGGGACGCAGAGGGAGCACCTCCGTACCGTTAGTCAGTGCGGAGGGTCTTTTTGCCCCCTCTGCGTGGTTGTTTGTAGGGTTTTGTGTTGACCGCAAAGCAATCTTTCCTATCTTCGGTCTGTTCAGTAAGTTGGGCCTCACTTTGCTAAATCTATTTCATCTCTGCGTTTGTATTTTCATCTCAACTCACAGTCATTATATGTGGGGGGCTGCCTTTTCCTTTGGGGTATTTCTCTGAGGCAAGGTAGGCTTATTTTTCTTTCTTAGGGCTAGCTAGTTTCTCAGGCTGTGCTCGAGGCGCATAGGACTGGTCAGGAGCGCTCCACGGCTACCTTTAGTGTGGTTGGATAGGATTAGGGATTGCGGTCAGCAGAGTTCCCACGTCTCAGAGCTCGTCCTATGTTTTTGGTAATTGTCAGGTCACTCTGTGTGCTCTGAACTTCAAGGTCCATTGTGGTTCTGAATTACCTGTTCATAACAGTACTGGAGGCCCAAAGTACTAATGCTTCTCAATAGAGGGAAAAGAGAAGTTCTGAGACCATTTTTTTTTCTTTGGACTGTGTTCTGTCTTTCTTTTCCCCTTTACATCAGGGTAGTTCAGAACACAGGTGTGGACATGGACATTCAAGGTCTGTCCTCTTTGATGGATAATCTCGCTATAAATGTACAGAATATTCAAGATTTTAGTGGTTCAGAATCCTATGTTAGAACCTAAAATTCCTATTCCTGAGTTATTTTCTGGAGATAGAGCTAAGTTTTTGAATTTTAAAAATAATTGTAAACTATTTCTGGCTTTGAAACCCCGCTCCTCTGGTGACCCAGTTCAACAAGTTAAGATCATTATTTCTTTATTACGTGGCGACCCTCAAGACTGGGCATTTTCCCTTGCACCAGGAGATCCTGCATTATGTAATATTGATGCGTTTTTTCTGGCGCTCGGATTGCTGTACGATGAGCCTAATTCAGTGGATCAGGCAGAGAAAAATTTGCTGGCTCTGTGTCAGGGTCAGGATGAGATAGAGATTTATTGTCAGAAGTTTAGAAAGTGGTGCGTGCTCACTCAATGGAATGAATGTGCGCTGGCAGCTATTTTCAGAAAGGGTCTCTCTGCAGCCCTTAAGGATGTCATGGTGGGATTTCCTATGCCTGCTGGTCTGAATGAGTCTATGTCTTTGGCCATTTAGATCGGTCGACGCTTGCGTGAGCGTAAATCTGTGCACCATTTGGCGGTATTATCTGAGCATAGACCTGAGCCTATGCAGTGCGATAGGACTTTGACCAGAGCTGAACGGCAAGAACACAGACGTCAGAATGGGCTGTGTTTCTACTGTGGTGATTCCACTCATGCTATCTCCGATTGTCCTAAGCGCACTAAGCGGTTCGCTAGGTCTGCCACCATTGGTACGGTACAGTCGAAATTTCTTTTGTCCGTTACTCTGATTTGCTCTCTGTCATCCTATTCTGTAATGGCATTTGTGGATTCAGGTGCTGCCCTGAATTTGATGGACTTGGAGTTTGCTAGGCGCTATGGGTTTGTCTTGGAGCCCTTGCAGTGTCCTATTCCATTGAGAGGAATTGATGCTACGCCTTTGGCCAAGAATAAGCCTCAGTATTGGAACCAGCTGACCATGTGCATGGCTCCTGCGCACCAGGAGGATATTCGCTTTCTGGTGTTGCATAATCTGCATGATGTGGTCGTGTTGGGGTTGCCATGGCTACAAGTCCATAACCCAGTATTAGATTGGAAATCAATGTCTGTGTCCAGCTGGGGTTGTCAGGGGGTACATGGTGATGTTCCATTTCTGTCTATCTCATCATCCACCCCTTCTGAGGTCCCAGAGTTCTTGTCTGATTACCGGGATGTATTCGATGAGCCCAAGTCCAATGCCCTACCTCCGCATAGGGATTGTGATTGTGCTATCGATTTGATTCCTGGTAGTAAGTTTCCTAAGGGTCGACTGTTTAATTTATCTGTACCTGAGCACGCCGCTATGCGGAGTTACGTGAAGGAGTCTTTGGAGAAGGGTCATATTCGCCCGTCATCGTCGCCATTGGGAGCGGGGTTCTTTTTTGTGGCCAAGAAGGATGGTTCGCTGAGACCTTGTATTGATTACCGCCTTCTAAATAAAATTACAGTCAAATTTCAGTACCCCTTGCCGCTGCTGTCTGATTTGTTTGCTCGGATTAAGGGGGCTAGTTGGTTCACCAAGATAGATCTTCGTGGTGCATATAATCTTGTGCGTATTAAACGGGGCGATGAATGGAAAACAGCATTTAATACGCCCGAAGGCCATTTTGAGTACCTAGTTATGCCATTCGGGCTTTCTAATGCTCCATCAGTGTTTCAGTCCTTTATGCATGACATCTTCCGAGAGTACCTGGATAAATTCCTGATTGTATACTTGGATGATATTTTGGTCTTCTCGGATGATTGGGAGTCTCATGTGAAGCAGGTCAGAATGGTGTTCCAGGTCCTGCGTGCTAATTCTTTGTTTGTGAAGGGGTCAAAGTGTCTCTTTGATGTTCAGAAGGTTTCATTTTTGGGTTTCATTTTTTCCCCTTCTACTATCGAGATGGACCCTGTTAAAGTTCAGGCCATTTATGATTGGACTCAGCCAACATCTCTGAAGAGTCTGCAGAAGTTCCTGGGCTTTGCTAATTTTTATCATCGCTTCATCAATAATTTTTCTAGTATTGCTAAACCGTTGACTGATTTAACCAAGAAGGGTACTGATGTGGTCAATTGGTCTTCTGCTGCTGTGGAAGCTTTTCAGGAGTTGAAGCGTCGTTTTTCTTCTGCCCCTGTGTTGTGCCAACCAGATGTTTCGCTTCCGTTCCAGGTCGAGGTTGATGCTTCTGAAATTGGAGCAGGGGCTGTTTTGTCGCAGAGAAGTTCTGATTGCTCGGTGATGAAACCATGCGCCTTCTTTTCCAGGAAATTTTCGCCTGCTGAGCGAAATTATGATGTTGGCAATCGAAAGTTGCTAGCCATGAAGTGGGCATTCGAGGAGTGGCGTCATTGGCTTGAAGGAGCTAAGCATCGCGTGGTGGTCTTGACTGATCACAAGAACTTAACTTATCTCGAGTCTGCCAAACGGTTGAATCCTAGACAGGCTCGTTGGTCGCTGTTTTTCTCCCGTTTTGACTTTGTGGTTTTGTACCTTCCGGGCTCTAAAAATGTGAAGGCAGATGCCCTGTCTAGGAGTTTTGTGCCCGATTCTCCGGGTTTGCCTGAGCCGGCGGGTATTCTCAAAGAGGGGGTAATTTTGTCTTCCATCTCCCCTGATTTGCGGCGGGTGCTGCAAAAATTTCAGGCTAATAGACCTGACCGTTGCCCAGCGGAGAAACTGTTTGTCCCTGATAGGTGGACGAATAAAGTTATCTCTGAGGTTCATTGTTCGGTGTTGGCTGGTCATCCTGGAATCTTTGGTACCAGAGATTTGGTGGCTAGATCCTTTTGGTGGCCGTCTCTGTCGCGGGATGTGCGTACTTTTGTGCGGTCCTGTGGGATTTGTGCTCGGGCTAAGCCCTGCTGTTCTCGTGCCAGTGGGTTGCTTTTGCCCTTACCGGTCCCGAAGAGGCCTTGGACACATATCTCTATGGATTTCATTTCGGATCTCCCCGTCTCTCAAAGAATGTCGGTCATTTGGGTGGTTTGTGATCGCTTCTCTAAGATGGTCCATTTGGTGCCCTTGTCTAAATTGCCTTCCTCCTCTGATTTGGTGCCATTGTTTTTCCAGCATGTGGTTCGTTTACATGGCATTCCAGAGAACATCGTTTCTGACAGAGGTTCCCAGTTTGTTTCGAGGTTTTGGCGAGCCTTTTGTGCTAGGATGGGCATTGATTTGTCTTTTTCCTCGGCTTTACATTCTCAGACAAATGGCCAGACTGAACGAACCAATCAGACCTTGGAAACATATCTGAGATGTTTTGTTTCTGCTGATCAGGATGATTGGGTGTCCTTTTTGCCTTTGGCTGAGTTCGCCCTTAATAATCGGGCCAGCTCGGCTACTTTGGTTTCGCCGATTTTCTGCAATTCTGGGTTCCACCCTCGTTTCTCTTCAGGGCAGGTTGAGTCTTCGGACTGTCCTGGTGTGGATTCTGTGGTGGATAGGTTGCAGCAGATTTGGACTCATGTAGTGGACAATTTGACTTTGTCCCAGGAGAAGGCTCAACGTTTTGCTAACCGCAGGCGCTGTGTGGGTCCCCGACTTCGTGTTGGGGATTTGGTTTGGTTGTCATCTCGTTATATTCCTATGAAGGTTTCCTCTCCTAAGTTTAAGCCTCATTTCATTGGTCCATATAGGATTTCTGAGGTTCTTAATCCTGTGTCTTTTCGTTTGACTCTTCCAGCTTCTTTTTCCATTCATAACGTGTTCCATAGGTCATTGTTGCGGAGATACGTG
The DNA here is from genome assembly GCF_032444005.1 of Ranitomeya imitator. Taxonomy (NCBI): domain Eukaryota; kingdom Metazoa; phylum Chordata; class Amphibia; order Anura; family Dendrobatidae; genus Ranitomeya; species Ranitomeya imitator. The sequence goes on from NC_091283.1 coordinate 428,748,674, forward strand.
GCACCTGTGGTTCCATCTATTGATCCTCCTGCTCCGGTTTTGGTTGAAGGGGAGTTGGAGTATATAGTGGAGAAGATTTTGGATTCTCGTGTTTCGAGACGGAAACTCCAGTATCTGGTTAAGTGGAAAGGTTATGGTCAGGAAGATAATTCCTGGGTCTTTGCCTCTGATGTCCATGCTGCCGATCTGGTTCGTGCCTTTCATGTGGCTCATCCTGGTCGGCCTGGGGGCTCTGGTGAGGGTTCGGTGACCCCTCCTCAAGGGGGGGGTACTGTTGTGAATTCTGTTGAATTATTTGTTGAATCGGGTTCTCAGCCCGTAACCTGTTCCCGCACCCTGCTCCAAAAAAGATGATGAGGAGGAGGAGGGAGGCAACAATGTGGATGCTGACCCTGCACCCTGTGGGAAAAAGGATAAAATTCCTGCACCGCCGAGGGGAGCGCACAGAGGTCTATTTTTGTGGTCTATTTTTGTGGTGTGAACCAATATGTGGGTTCTTAATAAAGATTTATTATTTTTTTGTTAGGGATTGCAGAAGTTTTATCTCTGACAGGACACTTTTATCCCTATTTTAAAATGCAGCGGCAGGTGGGATGTCTGACCATAGCTCCATTCATTGTCTTTGGGGCAGCCACTGAGGGAATGAATGGATCAGTGATCTAGTCGGACATGCCACTCCAGTCTAATGGGGACAAAAAGTTCCACATTTTGCTGAATGGGTCTAAGTAGTCAGATCCCCTGTTATGAACAGGTAATTCAGAACCACAATGGACCCTGAAGTTCAGAGCACACAGAGTGACCTGACAATTACCAAAAACATAGGACGAGCTCTGAGACGTGGGAACTCTGCTGACCGCAATCCCTAATCCTATCCAACCACACTAAAGGTAGCCGTGGAGCGCTCCTGACCAGTCCTATGCGCCTCAGGCACAGCCTGAGAAACTAGCTAGCCCTAAGAAAGAAAAATAAGCCTACCTTGCCTCAGAGAAATACCCCAAAGGAAAAGGCAGCCCCCCACATATAATGACTGTGAGTTGAGATGAAAATACAAACGCAGAGATGAAACAGATTTAGCAAAGTGAGGCCCAACTTACTGAACAAACCGAAGATAGGAAAGATTGCTTTGCGGTCAACACAAAACCCTACAAACAACCACGCAGAGGGGGCAAAAAGACCCTCCGCACCGACTAACGGTACGGAGGTGCTCCCTCTGCGTCCCAGAGCTTCCAGCAAGCAAGAAAAACCAAATAGCAAGCTGGACAGAAAAATAGCAAACAAAAATAACACAAGCAAAACTTAGCTTATGCAGGAAGACAGGCTTATGCAGGAAGACAGGCCACAGGAACGATACAGGAGGAAGCAAGACCAATACTAGAACATTGACTGGAGGCCAGGATCAAAGCACTAGGTGGAGTTAAATAGAGCAGCACCTAACGACTTAACCTCATCACCTGAGGAAGGAAACTCAGAAGCCGCAGTACCACTCTCATCCACCAAAGGAAGCTCATAGACAGAACCAGCCGAAGTACCACTCATGACCACAGGAGGGAGCTTGGCCACAGAATTCACAACAGTACAAAGCGCGCCCATGGCGGCAGTCTTTAAAGAGAAGCAGGTATCATAGTTATTCACCATCATCACACCGCATCAGGACACTACCTATCTTGCTATCGAGCCTCCTGAGGAGCCCAATTGGGCGAAACGCGTAGAGGCGCTGCTCATCTGTATGGCAACTGGCAGGCGAAGGGAGATAAGTGCTTTCAGCCTTTGGTAGAGATATATTACATATGCACTACCTGTGGCTGTATTGGGGTACTATAGTTGATTTTCCTATCATGGACATTATGGCCCCATAAGCATTCATACTAAACTTCTCTCCCCTATATCGCCAATTATGCCAATATCTATTGCCTGCTGTGTTCTTTATTCTGTTTTTATATTTGTGGGGATTTAGGGTTCCTTTAGCTTAGGAGCACCTCTGTCTAGCTACAGCGGTTTCCCTTATCTGCGGGTAGTGGGTTTCCCTAGGGGATATAGGGTACTACAGGGCCCCCAGGGATAGCCGCCGTGGAGTGGGGGCGCCATATCGTTTCCCCTATAGGGTGCCAACCCCCACAGGTAGGAAGGTGCGAGAATACCATTTTTAGGGATACCTAGTTGACCCATTTTTATTAAGTGTTTATGTGTGAGCACAGTGTATGTCTTTCGTTTATTTTGTGGTCTATTTTTGTGGTGTGAACCAATATGTGGGTTCTTAATAAAGATTTATTATTTTTTTGTTAGGGATTGCATACGATTATATATATTCTTGAGACCCTAGTTACATTATATTTTTTCTAAATAGAGATAAAACTTCCCCATTATTCAGATCGGTGCAGTTTCTAATTGTCAGACCTAAGTGATCACCTATCCTGTGGAGCCCATGGATTAGTGATAATTTGTTTTAACCAAAGAACCCCATTAATGTAAACTACCGTAATTATACATCCCAGTTATTGGGGTGCACAGTAAATGTGCAGCAGCCGCCTGTGTTTTACAGCTAATGCTCCGCTATAATGACAGATATTTGCATATAGCTGTAGGGTGGGCCCCTAGAGTCCATTCTCCTGGTTGGCCCCAGACACCCCAGTCTGACCCTGTGTGTGTACTAGAGGGGGACATGTGTGACTGTGGTGTGTATAACGGAGGGGGACATGTGAGACTGTGTGTGTGTGTGCTAAAGAGGGGGACATGTGTGACTGTGTGTGTACTACAGAGGGGGACATGTGTGACTGTGTGTGTGCTACAAAGGGGACATGTGTGACTGTGTGTGTGCTACATAGAGCATGTGACTGTGTGTGCTACAGAGGGGGGCATGTGACTGTGTGTGTGCCAAAGAGGGGGACATGTGTGACTGTGTGCTACAGAGTGGGACATGTGTGACTGTTTGTGCTACAGAGGGGGACATGTGTGACTGTGTGTGTGCTACAGAGGGGGGCATGTGACTGTGTGTGCTACAGAGGACATGAGTGCCTGTGTGCTTCAGAGGGGGACATGTGTGACTGTGTGTGCTACAGAGGGGGACATGTGTGACTGTGTGTGTGCTACAGGGGGGGGCATGTGACTGTGTGTGCTACAGAGGACATGAGTGCCTGTGTACTACAGAGGGGGACATGTGTAACTGTGTGTGTACTACAGAGGGGGACATGTGTGACTGTGTGTGTACTACAGAGGGGGACATGTGTAACTGTTTGTGTACTACAGAGGGGGACATGTGTGACTGTGTGTGTGCTACATAGGACATGTGTGCCTGTGTGTGCTACAGAGGGGGACATGCGACTGTGTGTGCTACAGAGGACATGTGTGACTGTGTGTGCTACAGAGGGGGATATGTGTGAATGTGTGTCCTCCATAGGTGGACATGTGTGACCGTATGTGTACTACAAAGGAGGGCATGTGTGACTGTGTGTGCTAAAGAGGGGGACATGTGTGTGCTACAAAGGGGGACGTGTGTCACTGCGTGTGTAATACAAAGGAGGACATTAGGGTCACAAGGCTGAATTTTCCTGTCAGACAAGTCAGAAACTTCAGCTAGCAGCAAATGCACGCTTGTTATCTGGGGCACTGCAGCGCAGGCGCATTGATTACTACACAGGCTTGGGAGCGCGCCTCTCTGACGTACCCACACGCCCGCGTGCGCGAAAATAGTAGTCTACGTGCTAACGTCACATGAAGGAGGAAGTGGAGCGTTCTTCCATAATGGCGGAGGTGAGAGAGAAGCTGCGGCTCGGGATGTGACAGCGAGCGCCGCGGCCGCCTCTGCACCCGCCTCTCCCGGCCTTGGTGTGTATGACCGGGCACTGCAGGGTGTGCTGCTTTGGCTGAGTCTGGCGTTGGGGACCGACGTCCGTAGGTTCTGGGCTTATGATATCTCCTGTCAGGGGGAGGTGACAGAGGGGCAGGGGCAGCACCTCTTACCGACCCTGCACCTGCCCCTGGGGTCACTGCATGGGGATGACTATGCAGTGTGTGCTACATAAGGGGACGTGTGACAGTGTGTGTGTGCTACATAGGGGACGTGTGACAGTGTGTGTGTGCTACATAGGGGACGTGTGACAGTGTGTGTGTGCTACATAGGGGACGTGTGACAGTGTGTGCTACATAAGGGGACGTGTGACAGTGTGTGTGTGCTACATAGGGGACGTGTGACAGTGTGTGCTACATAAGGGGACGTGTGACAGAGTGTGTGTGTGCTACATAGGGGACGTGTGACTGTGTGTGTGCTACATAGGGGACGTGTGACAGTGTGTGCTACATAAGGGGACGTGTGACAGTGTGTGTGCTACATAAGGGGACGTGTGACAGTGTGTGTGTGCGCTACATAGGGGACGTGTGACAGTGTGTGTGTGCTACATAGGGGACGTGTGACAGTGTGTGCTACATAAGGGGACGTGTGACAGTGTGTGTGTGCTACATAAGGGGACGTGTGACAGAGTGTGTGTGTGCTACATAGGGGACGTGTGACTGTGTGCTACATAAGGGGACGTGTGACAGTGTGTGCTACATAGGGGACGTGTGACTGTGTGTGCTACATAAGGGGACGTGTGACAGTGTGTGTGTGCGCTACATAGGGGACGTGTGACAGTGTGTGTGTGCTACATAGGGGACGTGTTACAGTGTGTGCTACATAAGGGGACGTGTGACAGTGTGTGTGCTACATAAGGGGACGTGTGACAGTGTGTGTGTGCTACATAGGGGACGTGTGTGCTACATAAGGGGACGTGTGACAGTGTGTGTGTGCTACATAAGGGGACGTGTGACAGTGTGTGTGCTACATAGGGGACGTGTGACTGTGTGTGCTACATAAGGGGACGTGTGACAGTGTGTGTGTGCTACATAAGGGGACGTGTGACAGAGTGTGTGTGTGCTACATAGGGGACGTGTGACTGTGTGCTACATAAGGGGACGTGTGACAGTGTGTGTGCTACATAAGGGGACGTGTGATAGTGTGTGTGTGCTACATAAGGGGACGTGTGACAGTGTGTGTGCTAAAAAAGGGGACGTGTGACAGTGTGTGTGTGCGCTACATAGGGGACGTGTGACAGTGTGTGTGTGCTACATAGGGGACGTGTGACTGTGTGTGCTACATAAGGGGACGTGTGACAGTGTGTGTGCTACATAAGGGGAGGTGTGACAGTGTGTGTGTGCGCTACATAGGGGACGTGTGACAGTGTGTGTGTGCTACATAGGGGACGTGTGACAGTGTGTGCTACATAAGGGGACGTGTGACAGTGTGTGTGCTACATAAGGGGACGTGTGACAGTGTGTGTGTGCGCTACATAGGGGACGTGTGACAGTGTGTGTGTGCTACATAGGGGACGTGTGACAGTGTGTGCTACATAAGGGGACGTGTGACAGTGTGTGTGCTACATAAGGGGACGTGTGACAGTGTGTGTGTGCTACATAGGGGACGTGTGTGCTACATAAGGGGACGTGTGACAGTGTGTGTGTGCTACATAAGGGGACGTGTGACAGTGTGTGTGCTACATAGGGGACGTGTGACTGTGTGTGCTACATAAGGGGACGTGTGACAGTGTGTGTGTGCTACATAAGGGGACGTGTGACAGTGTGTGTGTGCTACATAGGGGACGTGTGACTGTGTGCTACATAAGGGGACGTGTGATAGTGTGTGTGTGCTACATAGGGGACGTGTGACTGTGTGTGCTACATAAGGGGACGTGTGACAGTGTGTGTGCTACATAAGGGGACGTGTGACAGTGTGTGTGTGCGCTACATAGGGGACGTGTGACAGTGTGTGTGTGCTACATAGGGGACATGTGACTGTGTGTGCTACATAAGGGGACGTGTGACAGTGTGTGTGCTACATAAGGGGACGTGTGATAGTGTGTGTGTGCTACATAGGGGACGTGTGACTGTGTGTGTGTGCTACATAAGGGGACGTGTGACTGTGTGTGCTACATAAGGGGACGTGTGACAGTGTGTGTGCTACATAAGGGGACGTGTGACTGTGTGTGCTACATAAGGGGACGTGTGATTGTGTGTGTGTGTGCTACATAAGGGGACGTGTGACTGTGCTACATAAGGGGACGTGTGACAGTGTGTGTGCGCTACATAGGGGACGTGTGACTGTGTGTGCTACATAAGGGGACGTGTGACAGTGTGTGTGCGCTACATAGGGGACGTGTGACTGTGTGTGCTACATAAGGGGACGTGTGATAGTGTGTGTGTGCTAGATAGGGGACGTGTGACAGTGTGTGTGCTACATAGGGGACGTGTGACTGTGTGTGCTACATAGGGGACGTGTGACTGTGTGTGCTACATAAGGGGACGTGTGATTGTGCGTGTGCTACATAAGGGGACGTGTGATTGTGTGTGTGCTACATAAGGGGACGTGTGATATTGTGTGTGTGCTACATAGGGGACGTGTGATAGTGTGTGCTACATAAGGGGACGTGTGATAGTGTGTGTGCGCTACATAGGGGACGTGTGACTGTGTGTGCTACATAAGGGGACGTGTGATAGTGTGTGTGTGCTAGATAGGGGACGTGTGACAGTGTGTGTGCTACATAGGGGACGTGTGACAGTGTGTGTGCTACATAAGGGGACGTGTGACTGTGCGCTACATAGGGGACGTGTGACTGTGTGATACATGGGGGGACGTGTGACTGTGTGATACATGGGGGGACGTGTGACAGTGTGTGCTACATAGGGGGACATGTGACTGTGCTACATAGGGGGACGTGTGACAATGTTTGTGCTAAATAAGGGGACGTGTGACAGTGTGTGTGCTACATAGGGGGACGTGTGACAGTGTGTGTGCTACATAGGGGGACGTGTGACAGTGTGTGTGCTACATAGGGGGACGTGTGACAGTGTGTGTGCTACATAGGGGGACGTGTGACAGTGTGTGTGCTACATAGGGGGACGTGTGACAATGTGTGTGCTAAATAAAGGGACGTGTGACAGTGTGTGTGCTACATAGGGGGACGTGTGACAGTGTGTGTGCTACATAGGGGGACGTGTGACAGTGTGTGTGTGCGCTACATAGGGGAATGTGTGATTGTTTGCTACGGGGAGAATATGAATACGCGTGTGACTGCGCGCTTCATGGGGTTGCGTGTCGTGACTGTGCTGCGGGGTGGTAGACACGTGTTACTGTGTGCTATGGGTGGGGAGGTGCCATGTGGCCTACCGGTGGTGGTAAGGGACGTGTGTTTGTGGTCACGTTGCCCTGGTGTATATGTAATCTTATGTACTGGACATACAGATTATTATACTGCAGTGCTGTGTATAGTCTCAGCCGTGATATGTATGTAATGATGTATAATATACATACAGGCAATCTATCTATATAATTGTCTAAGGGGCACTTCCGTCTGTCTGTCCCGGATATTCATTGGTCGAGGCCAGCCAGTGGGCGTAGACAAAAGGGTAGGGGAGGCCAGGAAGTATGCAGAGCGAGTCCCCTCCCACTCCGTACAGGCCCGGCCAGAAGCACTGTAAAGGGGGCGGAGTCGGCCGGGACCATGGGCGCTGTTGGGCCTACCTCCCCCAAAACCCGGGGACTAAATTTGCGGCCGCGGTCAGTGATGACGGCCGTGGTTATTCATGACGGCTGCGACTGCAGGAAACAGCGCAGCACATGCGGCGGTGACAGCTGCGGACGGAAGGTGAGTATATACTGTCTGTGCAATATACTACGTGGCTCTGTGCTGTATACTACGTGGCTCTGTGCTGTATACTACGTGGCTCTGTGCTGTATACTACGTGGCTCTGTGCTGTATACTACGTGGCTCTGTGCTGTATACTACGTGGCTCTGTGCTGTATACTACGTGGCTCTGTGCTGTATACTACGTGGCTCTGTGCTGTATACTACGTGGCTCTGTGCTGTATACTACGTGGCTCTGTGCTGTATACTACGTGGCTCTGTGCTGTATACTACGTGGCTCTGTGCTGTATACTACGTGGCTCTGTGCTGTATACTACGTGGCGCTGTGCTGTATACTACGTGGCGCTGTGCTGTATACTACGTGGCGCTGTGCTGTATACTACGTGGCGCTGTGCTGTATACTACGTGGCGCTGTGCTGTATACTACGTGGCGCTGTGCTGTATACTACGTGGCGCTGTGCTGTATACTACGTGGCGCTGTGCTGTATACTACGTGGCGCTGTGCTGTATACTACGTGGCGCTGTGCTGTATACTACGTGGCGCTGTGCTGTATACTACGTGGCGCTGTGCTGTATACTACGTGGCGCTGTGCTGTATACTACGTGGCTCTGTGCTGTATACTACGTGGCTCTGTGCTGTATACTACGTGGCTCTGGGCTGTATACTACGTGGCTCTGGGCTGTATACTACGTGGCTCTGGGCTGTATACTACGTGGCTCTGGGCTGTATACTACGTGGCTCTGGGCTGTATACTACGTGGCTCTGGGCTGTATACTACGTGGCTCTGGGCTGTATACTACGTGGCTCTGGGCTGTATACTACGTGGACATGCATATTCTAGAATACCCAATGCGTTTGAATCTGGCCACCATCTAGTTATACTATAAAACTGTACATTGTATACTATAGACTCAGCCCTGGAATATGGTAACGTTATATAATGGACATGTGAAGAATTATACACTTTAGACTCATTGCTGGTATTTTAGTAAAACCGCTCTGGCAAAAATTGAGACCACTTAAAAATGTTCAGTTTGTCTGATTTTTTTCTTTATAGATATATTTTTGAGTAAAATGTAAAATTGTTCTTTTTATTCTATGAACTTCTGACAACATGTCTCCGAATTTAAAGGCAATGAATTTTGTATTTTTTCCTCAAAACGAAAAATTGTAAAAAAAAAAAAAAAAAATAATGCTTTCAGACCTCAAATAATACAAAGAAAACAAGTTCATAATCATTTAGAAACAGCAATACTAATGTTTTCACTCAGGAAGAGTTCAGAAATCAATATTTTGTGGAATAACCATGATATTTAATCACAGCTTTCATGTGTCTTGGCATGCTTTCCACCAGTCTTTCACACTGCTTCTGGTGCAAACATTTAAGCAGTTCTTCTTTGTTTGATGGCTTGTGACTATCCGTCATCCTCTTTAATACATTCCAGAGGTTTTCAGTGGGGTTCAGGTCTGGAGATTGGCCTGCCCATGACAGGAATTTGATGTGGTGGTTTCTTAATTTTTGCCAGAGCTGTATATAATGCAAAAAAGATTATTCTACAGTACAGTGTATACCCTTTATTATACCCTACCGTTCAAAAGTTTAGGGTCACTTAGAAATGTCATTATTAAGAGCACATTTTTTCCAATGAAGCTATCATTAAATGATTCAGAAATACACTCTATACATTGTTAATGTGGCAAACGACTATTCTAGATGCAAACGTCTGGTTTGTAATGAAATATCTTCATAGGTGTATAGAGGCCCATTTCCAACAGCTATCACTCCAGTGTTCTTATGGTATTTTGTGTTTGCTAACTGTGTAAGAAGGCTAATGGATGGTTAGAATACTCTTGAAAACCCTTGTGCAAGTATGTTGGCACAGCTGAAAAGTTTGGCTGATTAGAGAACCTATAAACCTGACGTTCCTTTGAGCTAGTTGAGAATCTGGAGCATTACATTTGTTGGTTCCATTAAACTCTCAGAATGACCAGGAAAAATAACTTTCATGTGAAACTCGACAGTCTATTCTTGTTCTTAGAAATGAAGGCTATTCCAAATTGCCAAGAAACTGAAGATTCCTACAACGGTGTGTACTACTCCCTTCAGAGGAGAGCACAAACAGGCTGTAACCAGAGTAGAAAGAGAAGTGGGAGGCCCCACTGCACAACTGAGCAGCAAGACAAGTACATTAGAGTCTGTAGTTTGAGAAATCGACGCCTCACAGGTCCTCAACTGGCAGCTTCATTAAATAGTACACGCAAAACGCCAGTGGCAACGTCTACAGTGACGAGGCGACTCCAGGATGCTGGCCTTCGGGGCAGAGTGGCAAAGAAAAAGCCATATCTGAGACTGGCTAATAAAAGGAAAAGATTAATATGGACAAAAGAACACAGACATTGGACAGAGGAAGATTGAAAAAAAGTGTTATGGACAGACGAATCCAAGTTTGAGGTGTTTGGATCACACATAACATGTGTGAGATACAGAACATCTGACAAGATACTGGAAGAGTGCCTGATGCCATCTGTCAAGCATGGTGGAGGTAATGTGATGGTATGGGGGTGCTTTGGTGATAGTAAAGTTGGAGATTTGCACAAGGTAAAAGCGATTTTGACTAAGGAAGGCTAAGGCTACTTCACACTTTCGTCTTTTCAGATCCGTCACAATCCGTCGATTATTTTTATTTTTTTTTTGAGAATGCAGGATCATTTTCCCATAGACTTGTATTAGCGATGGATTGTGACGAATGGCCATCCGTTTCATCCGTCGTGCAGAGAAAACGTTCATTGTAACGTTTTTTGTGCACGTCGGAAAATCGGTCAGCGACGCATCCTGCGCTGCCCGTCGTCGGCTCCAATGGATGCCTATGGGCGCAGGATCCGTCGCTGACCATCAAACGCAGGAATCCAGTGATGTAAGGATTTTCAAATCAGGGAAAGTCTCTCTCCCTCTCCCTCTGCCTCTCCCTCTCCCTCTCCCGATCCCGACTCTGCAAGACAAATGTCCTTCCTTCCATTGGACCATCGTCTAACCCTACTATCGAAGGTCAAGACGTTCAGAGATACCAGATCCCCCTACAATCAGAGAAGGCATGTCACTCCTAGGATCCATGACAACCTGCATCCAATCGGTACCATGGGCCCAAGCCCATTCCAGAATTCTTCAGGCACATATCCTGCAGAATTGGAACGGTCATCCCAGTTCTTTGAACAAGAGGTTGTGTCAAGGCCTCCCTGGCATGGTGGGTAACCCCAAAAAACTTACAAAAAGGAGTCAATTGACTCAAGTTACAACAGATGCCAGCAAAAGAGGCTGGGGGACTATGATAAATCATACCCCTTTCCAAGGTCTCTGGGACCAGACAACAAGCAGGAAATCATCCAACTACAGAGAACTAAAGGCTGTAGAGGAAGCTCTGCTAGTAGGGGGTCATCTTATCAAGGGACATCACGTTCGAGTATATTCGGACAATATGACTGCGGTGTCTCACATCAGACATCAGGGCAGTTCAAAAAACAACAACCTAAAGAACATATCTACCCGGTTATGTTCCTGGGCAGAAAAACATCTACTATCCCTGACGGCAGTTCACCTGAAAGGCTCATCCAACACCCAAGCAGACTATCTGAGTCGCCAGGACATACAACCGGTGGAATGGTGTTTGAGCAACCGAAATTTCGAAATGCTTGTGAACAAATGGGGTCTTCCAGAAATCGACCTCTTTGCATCCCACCAAAACGCGAAAGTCGAAGCCTTCTTCTCCCTAGACCCCAGGGACGGCTCCAGAGGGGTGGATGCCCTGGTCCAGAGATGGAATTTTCAGCTGGCTTACGCGTTTCCACCAATTGCGATATTGGCAAAAGTCTTGCAGAAAGTTCAGGAAGAACGAACACCAACTATATTGGTAGCCCCATTGTGGCCAAAGCGGAGCTGGTACAACCTGATAGTGGATTTACAGGTGGATGGCCCGATCCAGTTTCCGATGGAAGAAGACCTTCTTTCACAAGGACCAATCCATCTCCTAGATGTCCACAAATGGAATCTGGTGGCATGGCTACTGAGGCCCAAGTGTTGAGAGCCAAAGGACTATCAGAACCAGTAGTCTCCACACTTCAAAAATCAAGGAAACCAGTAACCATTGCTATATACAATAAAGTCTGGAAGAAATTCTCATCATTTTGTCTTCCTGAAATACCACAAATTCCAGACTTTCTGCAAAAAGGCTTAGAAATAGGCCTCAGGCCTAGCACCCTAAAAGTCCAGGTTTCTGCCCTCAGTTCAATACTTGACCAGGATCTGGCAAATCATCACTGGATTAAGAGGTTCATGATATCAGCTTCTAGGATGAACCCTAAAAAACAGATAACAGTACCATTATGGGGCCTTAATCTGGTATTACAAGGGCTTACAGGTCCACCCTTCGAACCATTATCCTCCTGTTCTCAGAAAAATCTTATTTATAAAACAATTTTTCTAGTGGCCATTACCTCAGCAAGGAGGGTAGGAGAGCTACAGGCCCTCTCAATGACAGAACCATATTTGTCAATTAGAGATGACTCTATAATACTGCGCCTCGATCCTTCTTTTCTTCCAAAAGTTGTATCCGAATTCCACCGCTCCCAGGAAATTGTTCTACCTTCTTTTTGCCAAAATCCAACAAATCCAAAAGAAGAGAGATTTCATACTCTGGACGTCAGACGCATTGTATTGTTTTACCTGGAGCAGACCAGCTCTTAGGGTACCGTCACACTATACGATTTACCAACGATCACGACCAGCGATACGACCTGGCCGTGATCGTTGGTAAGTCGTAGTGTGGTCGCTGGAGAGCTGTCACACAGACAGCTCTTCAGCGACCAACGATGCCGAGGTCCCCGGGTAACCAGGGTAAACATCGGGTTACTAAGCGCAGGACCGCGCTTAGTAACCCGATGTTTACCCTGGTTACCAGCGTAAAAAAACAAACACTACATACTTACATTCCGGTGTCTGTCCCTTGCCGTCTGCTTCCCGCACACACTGACTGCCGGCCGTAAAGTGAAAGCACAGCACAGCGGTGACGTCACCGCTGTGCTCTGCTTTCACTTTACGGCCGGCAGTCAGTGAGTGCGGGAAGCAGACGGCAAGGGACCTGACGGACACCGGAATGTAAGTATGTAGTGTTTGTTTTTTTTTACGCTGGTAACCAGGGTAAACATCGGGTTACTAAGCGCGGCCCTGCGCTTAGTAACCCGATGTTTACCCTGGTTACAAGCGAACGCATCGCTAGATCGGTGTCACACACACCGATCCAGCGATGACAGCGGGAGATCCAGCGACAAAAGAATGTTCCAAACGATCTGCTATGACGTACGATTCTCAGCAGGATCCCTGATCGCTGCTGCGTGTCAGACACAGCGATATAGTATGGATATTGCTGGAACGTCACAAATCGTACCGTCGTAGCGACAAAAGTGCCACTGTGTGACGGTACCCTTACAGAATTGATCAAAATCTTTGTCCATCCCTCAGGACAAAATAAAAGGGAAGAAGGTAGCGAAAAGTACTATTGCCAACTGGATCAAGAAAGCGATAGAAGAAGCATACCTTGCTCAAGACAAAACTCCTCCAGTAGGAATCAAGGCTCATTCGACTAGATCAACCTCAGTCTCCTGGGCAGAAAGAGCAGGTGCATCAGCAGAACAAATCTGCAGGGCAGCTACATGGTCTTCGTTACATACCTTCTCCAGACATTACAGATTGGACATAATGCCCAACAAGGATTTAGCCTTCGGCCGGAAAGTACTCCAGGCCGTTGTCCCTCCCTAGCGCCAAATTAGTTGGTATTTCTCCGTATGCCATCGTGGAAGGTGACTAGAGAAAATAGAATTATTCTTACCGTCAATTCGGTTTCTAGGAACCTTCCACGACGGCGCTAGTTCCCTCCCTATACTCCTGGATTTAAATCTGGGATTCAAGGTAAACCGGTGCTATGGTTTTCAGTTATAAGTCACTGGTGAGGGGGAGGTGGGAGGGCCTTTTAACCTCTCAGTATTTCCTGTTCCTCATTAGGGCAAAGAGGCAACCTCCGTATGCCATCGTGGAAGGTTCCTAGAAACCGAATTAACGGTAAGAATAATTCTATTTTTTTTCAAACCTTGTCAATATCTGGACTAGATTATCAATTCATTTGGCAACTCATTTGATTAATAAGTATGAGTTTTCATGTAAAAACACAAAATTGACTGGGTGACCTGAACTTTTGAACGATAGTGTATGTATTTACTCTACATATACATCTTACACACATGGATTAGACCATTGAGCTGTACACTTACAGTACAGACCAAAAGTCTGGACATTGTCTTATATTCTAGGTTCTTCAAAGTAGCCACCTTTTGCTTTGATGACTGCTTTGCACACTATTGGCATTCTCTTGATGAGCTTCAAGAGGTAGTCACCGGGAATGGTCTTCCAACAATCTTGAAGGAGTTCCCAGAGATGCTTATCACTTGTTGGCCCTTTTGCCTTCACTCTGCGGTCCAGCTCGCCCCAAACCATCTCGATTGGGTTCAGGTCTGGTGACTGTGGAGGCCAAGTCATCTGGCGTAGCACCCCATCACTCTCCTTCTTGGTCAAATAGCCCTGACACAGCCTGGAGGTGTGTTTGGGGTCATTGTCCTGATGAAAAATAAATGATGGTCCAGCTAAACGCAAACCGGATGGAATAGCATGCCGCTGCTGTTGTAACCATGCTGGTTCAGTATGCCTTCAATTTTGAATAAATCCCCAACAGTGTCACCAGCAAAGCATCCCACACCATCACACCTCCACCTCCATGCTTCACGGTGTGATCCAGGCATGTAGAGTCCATCCGTTCACCTTTCTGCGATGCACAAAGCCACGGTGGTTGGAACCAAAGATCTCAAATTTGAACTCCTCAGACCAAAGCACAGATTTCCACTGGTCTAATGTCCATTCCTTGTGTTCTTTAGCCCAAACAAGCTCTTCTGCTTGTTGCCTGTCCTTAGCAGTGGTTTCCTAGAAGCTATTTTACCATGAAGGCCTGCTGCATAAAGTCTCCTCTTAACAGTTGTTGTAGAGATGTGTCTGCTGCTAGAACTCTGTGTGGCATTGACCTGCTCTCTAATCTGAGCTGCTGTTAACCTGCGATTTCTGAGTCTGGTGACTCGGATAAACTTATCCTCAGAAGCAGAGGTGATTCTTGGTCTTCCTTTCCAGGGGCGGTCCTCATGTGAGCCAGTTTCTTTGTAGCGCTTGATGGTTTGTGCCACTGCACTTGGGGACACTTTCAAAGTTTTCCCAATTTTTCGGACTGACTGACCTTCATTTCTTAAAGTAATGATGGCCACTTGTTTTTCTTTACTTAGCTGCTTTTTTCTTGCCATAATACAAATTCTAACAGTCTATTCAGTAGGACTATCAGCTGTGTATCCACCAGACTTCTGCACAACACAACTGATGGTCCCAACACCATTTATAAGGCAAGAAATCCCACTTATTAAACCTGACAGGGCACAGCTGTGAAGTGAAAACCATTTCCGGTGACTACCTCTTAGGCCATGTTCACACCATCCTTTTTTTAATGCGGAACCGCCGCGATTTTCCCGCTGCGGGTCCGCAGCTGTTTTTCATGCAGGGTACATTACAATGTACCCTATGGAAAACAGGAGCTGCTGTGCCCACATTGCGGAAAATCCAAAAAAAAGCCGCGCTGAATAGATGCGGTAAAAAAGAAGTACCATGTCACTTCTTTTTGCGGAACTGCAGCGGTTCTGCACCCATTGACCTCCATTGTGAGGTCAAACCCGCAGTAAAACCCGCAGACGAAAAAAATATCTGCGGGTTTTCTGCGGTTTGTGGTGCAGAACCGCTGCAGTGTGGCTGCCCCCCCGTGCTCCAATCCCACCCCCCCATGCTCTGATGCCACCCCCCCGTGCTCCGACGCCCCCCCGTGCCCTAATCTCCCCGCCCCCCCCCCCTTATACTTGCCGGGCCTCCCGGTGTCCGGCCGGCCGTCTTCTCCCTGGGCGCCGCCATCTTCCAAAATGGCGGGCGCATGCGCAGTGCGCCTGCCGAATCTGCCGGCCGGCAGATTCGTTCCAGGCACATTTTGATCACTGTGATAACCTCACAGTGATCAAAATAAAAAAAAGGTAAATGCCTCCCCCCCCTTTATCACCCCCATAGGTAGTAACAATAATAAAATAAAAATAATTTATTTATTTTTCCCCCCCCCCCGCAACAGTTAGAACTAGGGTTAGGAGTAGGGTTAGGGTATTTTCAGCCATTTTAACCCTAAAAAAACTTCCTAGAAAACACACAGAAACTGCACTAAAAACCGCATAAAAAAACACATAAAAAAACGCACCAAAAAACGCACCTGCGTTTTCTGCCAAGAGCTGCGGTTTTTAGTGCAGAAAAAACAGCAGGGAAATCAGGAACGTGTGAACATGGCCTTAAAGCTCATCAAGAGAATGCCAAGAGTGTGCAAAGCAAAAGGTGGCTACTTTGAAGAACCTAGAATATGAGACATTTTTTCAGTTGTTTCACACTTTTTTGTTAAGTATATAATTCCACATGTGTAAATTCATAGTTTTTTGATGTCTTCAGTGTGAATGTACAATTTTCATAGTCATGAAAATACGGAAAAATCTTTAAATGAGGTGTCCAAACTTTTGGTCTGTACTGTATGTATTAGACATGCTTATTATACTATAATACAATACATTTTATATTAGAACACTAGTATATAGGTAATTTATAATGGTCATATGGATTATATTACATTTTTATGCATTACATCCTATAGCCAGCTTTGGTGTATAGCAGGTGATATATAGATTATCCTGCCTGTGTACCCTATAGTCTGTAACCTTTTATATGGGTAATGTTGTTAATATTGACAATAAGTTTGTTTGATCTTGATTGAATATCAGTAGTATATAGAGAGCAACATATTATTGTTTGATTTAAGATAACAGTGGCGTTCACCACCAGCGTTTCATCAGTGATTGATCATTCCAACATGGTACAGGGTTACGGTGTAGAGATGGAAGGCATGTACGATGTGGGGAATGATAAATTACCAATGAAATGCCGGTGGTGAGCGCTGCTGTTACTCGCCTTATACTGAAGATCTGCTGCTCTCTGATTCTCTTAAGTTGAGCACCAGTGTCTTGTAGAATAAACTTGGCACACAAGAAATTGCTCAGGTGAAAATTTAATGTAATCCATGTGTTATA
Source organism: Ranitomeya imitator (assembly GCF_032444005.1). Taxonomy (NCBI): domain Eukaryota; kingdom Metazoa; phylum Chordata; class Amphibia; order Anura; family Dendrobatidae; genus Ranitomeya; species Ranitomeya imitator. Next base: position 428,765,591 of record NC_091283.1, read on the forward strand.
GTAAAAGATATACATACAAATGTTTTGGTCAATCAGACCTTCCTCAGTGTACCGACTGCAAAGTGGAAAATTGTAATTACCAAGAAGTTGGTCCTAAAATGATGTAATGGTACTTCAAAATAATTAGTACAACAAAATGTCCAGCTGTGATTAGATAGTGGGCAAACTGAAGAGAACCATTGAATTCTAATAAATTATTAACTTTTATTAGTAATGGTTAAAAAAACCGGTACAGACCAAATTTCCAAAAAATACCCAGCAGAGGGCACCAAGATACCAACCCAGGCCAACAAAAATAAATTACCATATACTCGAGTATAAGCCACAAAAAAACTGGGAAAACTTAATGACTCCAGTATAAGCCTAGGGTGTTAAATGCAGCAGCCAGCGGTAAATGTCAAAAACAAAAAGATACCAGTAAAAGTAAGATAATTGGGACATCAGTAGGTTAAGTGTTTTTTTAATATCCATTTTGAATCAGTTGCCCCATATAATGCTCCTTACAGTTCATGATGGGCCCCATAAGATGCTCCATATTAAAATATGCCCCATATAATGCTGCACAAATGCTGATTATGGCCCCATAAGATGCTCCATAGACTATTATGCACCATATAATGCTACACAAATGCTGATTTTGTCCCCGTAAGATGCTCCATAAACACATTTGCGCTGTATAATGCTCCACAAATGTTGCTTATGACCCCATAAGATGCTCCATAGATTATTATGCACCATATAATGCTGCACAAATGCTGATTATGGCCCCATAAGATGATCCATAGACTATTATGCACCATATAATGCTGGACAAATGCTGATTTTGGCCCCATAAGATGCTCCATAAACACATGTGCCCCGTATAATGCTCCACAAATGTTGATTATGGCCCCATAAGATGCTCCATAGAGATATTTGCCCCATATAATGCTGCACAAATGCGGATTAAGGCCCCACAGAGATATTTGCCCCCATATAATGCTGCACAAATGCTGATTATGGCCCCATAATATGCTCCATAGACTATTATGCCCCATATGCTGTTGCTGCGATTAAAAAAAAATAAATAAAAAATGACATACTCGCCTCTCGTCGCTCAGGCCCCCGACACTTGCTATAGTCACCTTTCCTGTTACACCGCCGGGCACAGTCTTCTGTGTCGTCTGCACTGACGCTCAGGCACAGGGCGCGCACTAACCACGTCATCGCGCCCTCTGACCTGATCGTCACAGGCAGATGACGCGGAAGACTGCGCCCGGCGGTGGAACAAGGAGAGGTGAGTATCTCCCTGCTCCCTCTCCCCATTAGACTCACCTGCTCCCGGTGCGGTCCCTGGCAGCTTCTCTGATGGACTCTCCGGACGCGGCAGCTCTTCCAGCTTCGAGTGGTCACTGGTACTGCTCATTACAGTAATGAATATGCGGCTCCACCCCTATGGGAGTGGAGTCGCGTCCATATTCATTACTGTAATGAGCGGTACCATGTGACCGCTCAAATCTGGAAGAGCTGCCGGCGCCTGGAGACCATCGGAGATGCAGGGACCTCGCCAGGAGCAGGTGAGTATGTGACAGCCGCCAATCCCCCTAGGGACAATGACTCAAGTGTAAGCCGAGAGGGGAACTTTCAGCCCAAAAAAGTGGGCTGAAAATCTCGGCTTATACTAGAGTATATACAGTACTTACTAAGTAAAAAATTGACATTATATAGATGGTTACTTATCTCTATAAAATATCTACTATATAATTGTCTATGGGTCACTTCCGTCTGTCTTTCTTTGTGTCACGGATATTCATTGGTCGCGGCCTCTTTCTGTTATGGAAATACAAGTCGCTGATTGGTCGTGGCAAAACGCCAACGACCATTGGCCCGACCAATCAGCGATGGGCACAGTCCGGCGGCAACATGGCCGCTCCTTCCTCACCACAGTTAGTGCCCGCTCCGTACTCCCCTCCAGTCAGCGCTCACACAGGGTTAATGGCAGCGCTAATGGACCGCGTTATGCCGCGGTGTAACGCACTCCATTAACGCTGCTATTAACCCTGTGTGACCAACTTTTTTTTACTATTGATGCTGCCTATGCGGCATCAATAGTAAAAAGATCTAATGTTAAAAATAATAAAAAATCATCATATACTCACCTTCCGGCGCTATTCCCGCTCCTCGCGACGCTCCGGTAACCGGTCCATGCATTGCGATCTCGCGAGATGATGACGACGTAGTGGTCTCGCGAGACCGCTACGTCAT